>NC_140974.1:45148084-45400584 GCF_056783735.1 Eptatretus burgeri
TTTCATGTTTTTTTTCCCGACCACTTGTCGGATAGAGACTAAATTTTCACCATAGGTGCCACTACTCATATACAATGTTTTAATGATAATTATGATATCATAGGTCACGTAGTGTGGCAGCCGTGTTGGAAAAAGAGAAATACTTTAGACCTCGATCTCTGAAACCTCACCAAGGAAAAAATTGAAACTTGGCACACGGCAGCTATGCCTCACGGGGAATAAATGTGATTATTTTATGATGTCATGGGTGCTATTGTTTTGACGTCATAATTGCATATGTGGAACGCTACATCCAATCGCTATGAAAAAATTTCAGGGTCGTCTCCGGATAAAATGGACCACAGAAAAAAAAAAGATGATGTCATCGGTCACTTGATTTGGCAGCCATATTGTTTTTTTAAATAAATCTTCAAAAACCTTCTCTGAAGTAGCTGAACAGATTGAGGCGAAACTTTACACGGATGACCGCCTATCCATGAGGAGCATAAGGTTCTCACATATGACGTCATAGGTGACATGGTTTGGCAGCCATTTTGGATTTACCCTAAAACCTACTAAAAATATCTTCTTCTCCAGAACAGCTGGACAGATCGAGGGGAAACTTCACACAAATGCTCCCCAAGCCTCGGGTGGACAAGTTTGTTCAGGTTTAATTGAGAGGTCACATGGTTTGGCAGCCATATTGGATTGAAGAAAAAAGTAATCATGTTTTCTCTGAACCGCTTAATCAACAGATGTGAAACTTCACATTTATGATCTCGTGGTGATGGGGAATACAAGTTTTAAATTTCAACTTTATCGGACACATGGTGCGGCAGTCAGTATTATAAAAACATTTGATCTGGGTTTATTTTGATTTTGTTTTTGTTTTTTTAATAAGGCTTACTTGGCTGTGCCTGGATGGGTTTGTGGGTAGAGGAGTAGCATCTGAAATGCAAATCCTATCCAGGTTCCTCCTGATGACTTCCTCTTTGCTTTTTGCTTGTTTGGGTGTCTTCTGATGACTCCAATGTAGGACTGTACCTATGTGGTCTTCCATTTGATTTGAATTGAATTAATTTTAATCCCATTCTGCATTCAATTGAATAATAATAACTAATGTCATGGATCAGGGTCAGGTGTCCGATCAAGGCGGGACATCTTGGTACCCGGTCATCACTGCCAGCAGTTATAAAGTGGCAGTTCTAATTGTTTCTTATTATGTAACACACCAGTACACAAACACCACATGAAATACACCACAAAAAGTCCTGGTGATGGTCTGCAATCTCTGATTGCTCTTTTCCTTGTTTTTTCTTAACAACGTCGAGGCTTATGGAAGAGTAAGGCAATGGAGGCTATGAACTGATGGTGGGGCAGTGAGGAAACGATTGGATACAATAACCAAGGGAATGAACAAACAGGAAAAGGAAAAAGCAGGGGAGGGAAAATAACAATCTGCAAGTAGGAGGGTTGGCCTCGGCACGCTCGATCACTATTAAAAATGATTGTAGGTAATGTTGGCCAGTACAGATGGTGGTAAAGATGGCTGGACATGAGATGATGGTGGATTACCTGTTGAAGCCTTGGAGTGAAGAGTGGGAAAGAGCATCCTCAGGAAGGTGGTTTCACAGACCGTAGAAGCAAAGGAGTTGAGGTGTGCAGTTAGCCTGGATTTCTGAAGTTTAACCAGGAGTGGAATACTTGAAGAATACCTACATATTGAAGTTGCTGGGTTGTGTCTAAGTGCTGAAAGAACAGAAGGGGCTAGACCAGAGGGAGACGAGACTTTAAAAGACAAAGAGGTCATAAACCTGCCTGCGATGTGGGAGCAACAGATTTTGTGCTTCAAACCTCATCACGGGTGATGGAAATAATGTTGAGAGCTTTAGAATCTACAGAATCCAGGGGAGGTTGTTGAGGAACTGATATGGCAGCCCACAAGGGAAAGCAATATTCTATTGAGAAATGGACACGGGCCTTGTAGAATGAGTAGTTCTAATGTTTCAAAGAAAGGTTTGGAAAGACGGAGGATGCTCAGTCTGTGGCTGACTTTGGAGACCAGCGATGCAATATGGTCAGCCCAGGATATGGCATGGGTGATGGTGTGGCCGAGAATTTCAAGAGACTGGACCTTTACCCATGGCTGACATGGAAAGAGATGAGTGGATTTGTTTGACGATCTTTCAAAAGTGATGGGATAAGGTTGTTGGATTCTGCAGGATTCAAGGACATGTTTCTTCAATTAAACCAGTGTCTAATCGATTCCAGATCAGCAGCATATTGCAACTGCTCTGTGTCTAAGGATTTCCAAAGCGCCAAAGAGATAATTTTGTCGATGAGGAACGACTGGGCCAAAGACACTGAATTGGGTCATTCCATCCTTCACTGAGAGGGGAGAGGAAAAGGCTCCATTGAGTGTACGACATTGACCGCTGTGATTGGAGGAAACGCTGTGATTTTTGTCCAGTCATTTTTGAGTAGAGGCTGCATGCGGACAAATGGACAGAAAGATGGGAGGGAAGAAAGACAGGATCCTAAATTGGAGTTCAGGTTTTTGTGTCTGATCATGGTGGACATTGACTTTTACCTGATGCCTGAAAGCGAATCAAAGCTAAGATCCCCTCAGAATCTATCCTGCCATTTAATCCGTATTTTAATAATAGTGTTTTTAACCCATTCCCATGTTTTCATCCTTACCTTCATGGTAGTGTCGTGTCAAATTTGAGATTGTGTGTCTTTGGCCTATTTCTGTCGGCCTCGGCTAGAAAGTCCCTCATTAAAATTAGGGCTGATGTGTATTCTTTTAAATGTACTCCTTTCACGGCACTTCTCAACTTTCTCTTTTACTACCTCCTCTTATTAAAGAAAATAGCAAAAAATAAACAAAAACTTGATTTAACTTGCAAAGATCACTCATTCTGCCAGTTATTTCCTTCCTTCGCTCATTCTTTATCTTTCGTTTTTAGTACCTCTCACTGCAACTAATTTGATTCTTTCTCTGATTGTTTTATTGACATTTTAAAATGTTTAATTTCCAGAATTTCTCGATCACGATTCACGAATATCTCACATGGTTTTCTTCCTCACCTTCATCGCTTCCCCGTCTTTACTCAATTTATTTTCCAATTCTATCGATCATTCAAACACTTGGTCCGTGGAACGTTCCTCCATACTCATCACACCACGACAATCCATGCTTTCTATAACCATTTGTTTCATCCTCGTGACTATGTCTGTCTTTGTTTGGAAGAATTTGTGATCATGAGAAGTCCAGGCTGCAAAGAATGCCAGCACACCTTCCAGTCTGCACCCCACATGCATTTAACACCCCCCCCCCCCATTCCCGCACTGCATGTCCCACACTCCCCATTGTGTGTCCTCTTCCTCTCCCCCAGCTATACATCCCACTTCTCCTCCCCTGGCATGCATCATACTTCCTTCCCCCTTCCCCTCGTGCATTCCACTCCTCATCTCTCATCACATGTCCTGCTCCCCTTTCACCCACCGAGCATCCCACACCTCATCCACTGCCATGCATGTTGCTCCCCCTTCGACACCACACATCTTACTCCCCCCCTTCCCTCACCATGCGTCCCCCACCCTTTGCCGCATGCTCAATCTCACACTCCACCCACTCCTCATGTTCTCCACTCCCCTCCCTCACAGTGTGGCTCACCAGTATTCGAGGTCCCCATTATAAAATTTATGATCTCTCCATTCAGATTGCTACTGCTATTCCAGAAACATTTTCTGTACATTTTTTTCTTCTACATTTCTGTACAAAATATTGTACATTTAACAGAAACATTTCTCTCACAAGATATTTCTGACTCCTCTGTGTCTCTCCCTGGCTATTCCTTGATTCGCTTTGACTGGCCGCTCCCTTGTCCTGGAGGTGGCATTGCAGTGTCTGTCAATAACTTAATTTCTCATTGTTCATTGTCGTCACTAAATCCTCAAAGCCCTCTGGAATACCTCTGGCTGCATTTACCTCTACACAACCACCTAATGTTTCTCTGTGTGGTATACTGCCCACCTAACGATGATGACTATATATACACCTCTACTTCCTCTCACCTAGATCGACTCGTAATCACCAATCCCAACTCTCTGTTTCCCATCTCTGGCAATTCCAACTGTCACCATGCCAATTGGCTGTGTGTTGGCTCAGCACCAACCAACCATGGCATTGCAGCAAAGGCATTCTTCAACTCTATGGGTTTGACCCAATCTGAAAACTTTCTAACCTGGATTTCTACAACTGGTACATCCACTGAATATATTACTGGTATGTCCACTGAATCTACTACTGGGACGTTCACTGAATCTACTACTGGGACGTTCACTGAATCTACAACTGGGACGTTCACTGAATCTACTACTGGGACGTTCACTGAATATACTACTGGTATGTCCACTGAATCTACTACTGGGACGTTCACTGAATCTACAACTGGGACGTTCACTGAATCTACTACTGGGACGTTCACTGAATCTACTACTGGGACGTTCACTGAATCTACAACTGGGACGTTCACTGAATATACTACTGGGACATTCACTGAATCTACAACTGGGACGTTCACTGAATCTACTACTGGGACGTCCACTGAATCTACTACTGGGAGGTCCACTGAATCTACTACTGGGAGGTCCACTGAATCTACTACTGGGAGGTCCCTGGTACACTGAATCCTGTGGGGAGGCAGTTTCAGTCAAGCAGCTTGTTTTCTCAGGCTGGAAAGCTAACCGAGTGATGGTAAGTTACGTTAATTACGTAAGGCTCAGAACAAGTGCGTGTCCATCTGAGGCAGGCCAGAAAACATCATCTTACAAATCTAGAGGCCAAAATCTCCAACCTGTATCCTTTCACCAAGTCATGGTGGTGCATTGACGTGTATAAATGAAGTAATCTAGGTATAAATGCGTGGGAAAGTACTCATGTTGATTGACAATGTGTTCATATTGCATTCATTTTAATTTGGTTTTACGAGAGGATGGGGGTGGGGTTGAAATACAGAAGGTTTTGATGTAATTCTCCAACGTTTTTATTGTGATTAATGCACACGACGTTTCACCAGTCAACGCAACCCACATAGTGATTGGCTTCAAACCTGCCGACAGCGTATGCTTCCCCTCTATCCTGTCCCTAAATTCAAATGGCATTGCTACAGACTGCCTGAAATAGGGCAGAAAATCAAGTATCTGCCTTTACCTCCAAATCTCGTGTACCCAACCCATCTTGTTCTGCCTCCATCTTGCCATGATGTAGCCACTGTCTACTGGACTCTGTCCTCACTCAAAGGTAGAAAAAGTTCTGGCTGGCTTTGACCATTGGCGACCAGGAAATTTGGTACAGCCATTGGCGACAGGCCCAGATGGCATCCTTGCCAATATTATCCACTCCTTCTTTGCCGTTCTTGATTCCCCTCTATCTGCTCTATTCAGTCTGTCCTTCTTTGGCCACAAAAAATGTGGCGGAAATATTTCTGTATTTTGGAAAAAAAATAATTCTGTGGCCTTAATCAACACCTATCACGAGAGTTGATCTGGTAGGATAGCTTAGAGGTCGGCATACTCGCCTTTGAGCTCTCTAGTCTGGGTTGTCAATTCAGCTAACTGTCACCCTGGTGTTTCTCAAGCAGGGTGATTCATCAATGTGTGCACCGTCCATTGGGAGTACGTAGCTGGAGAACTCATTTGCAAGGAGCGGACGTTGATGGAGGTTTAAAAATAAAAAAAAACACAAGTCGAGGCTTATATGAGAGCTAAAAAGATCCCACAGCATTCTTCTCAAAGAGCAGGCCAGTTGTAGCCAAGACCCTGAACAAATTTCAAGTTCCTGTCCTGGTTGACTACTGGAAAGGCAACGCAAAACCACCCAGCATAGGGCATGCCAAGAGACTGCTTCGGGCAGCAGCGACACTCTGTAAAGAGTGTGGTGCATTAATGATAATGATTACTAAATCACTTTGCTTGGCCAGAGCAAGAGAGTTTGAATAAAGAACATTTAAATGGATTAAAGTTTATAAAAGTTAAAGTCAGAAGAAAAAGTAGTAAGATGGGGAAATAAGAGAGATAGTTAAATGGTAAGAACAATTATAGGAAGAGTTATTGAGGAGAATGTTAAGGTAATAAGTGCTAAGTCAGAGGGTGTTGGTTTAACGAAATAGCATCATTATAATGTGAGGTGTTGTGCAGCTATTTCCTGTAAAATGTGTTGGGGCAAGATGAGATAAGTACAGAGGACACACCTTAAATCCTGGCATTACAAGCCATATCCTATCTCCCAAAGTGGTCGGCCCATCATGGAGAACTTTTACATGTCAATTGTTACACAACCAATGAATTGCCAATGGAGAAAGTATGTAATGTTTTATTGGTATGGTTGGATTTGAAGGCTGAAGGTGCTGATTATAATTGGTGATTGAGAGCTGCGATTGGGCCTGAAAATTAGACTTTTTTTCAGTGGCGTTGCATTCGAAAGAAAAAAACATTTGATTGAGGACCTTGTACTTACTATCCACCCTGGGGTGATGCTCCTTGAGGTACAAATTTGCGGAGGTCATCGCAGTTCAAGTTGTTGGAAATGGGCTGTGTTCAAGTTGAGTAACTGGTTTTTACTCCACTCTTGTGAGGAAGTGCTCAACATTTTTATCTTTTTATAAATCTGCCTAAAACCAACAGAATCAAGAATGCATGACACAAGTGTATCATCTTGTTTTACAGGGTGCCCCACAGAAAACCAGGAAATTTGGGACAGTTTATTTTAAACAAAACAAAAGCAAACTTGGATGTAGTGTAAAACAAAGATACAAATTTGATAACTGCTGCATTCTGAAACAAAATAAAAAAACGGTTAGAAAATTTATATGTTAGTTTATTGATATGGTAAAATATGGCAAAATAAATCTCAAAATCTCAAATTTCCTGGTTTTCTGTGGGGCACCCTGTAGTTCAGTGTTCTTCTATGTTGTTGTTGTGTGTGTGTGTGTGTGTGTGTGTGTGTGTGTGTGTGTGTGTGTGTGTGTGTGTGTGTGTGTGTGTGTGTGTGTGTGTGTGTGTGTGTGTATGTGTATGTGTATATGTATATGTATATGTATATGTATGTATATGTATGTATATATATATATATATATATATATATATATATCTCTATTATAATACCAAGCTTGCACACTAAAAACTTGGCTCGCCATCACACAATCCCTATGAAATTGCTGTGGCACTTAGCGGACATGCCGACAATGTTTGGAAAGTCTTGGCGTTCCACAGTACCACTTGCATTTTGCACAATGCGTATTTTTGTCATTCCCCTTGTACGGTCTGTCGTCTGCTACCAGCTATGTTATACTGCTATCCTGAGCATGTGCACGGGTATCGCTTATATGTATATATTGTTACGAATTTGGAATTCGATTGCACACAACATACAGGTTCCTTTAGTCAGCTCTGTCGATAAGTGCTTGTTCCCTAGATAGCTCACCTTTCATTGTTTAAATGTTTAGAAATTGATTAGATGCGCTGTGGATCATTTTAATAGTTAGGGAGCGAACAATGGAGACATCCCTCCCCCTCTTCTGCGAAGAGGAAGAAGAGCCCTTCCGTCCCGTGATTCATGACGTCAACAACTCCCTCCCACCCGTGGTTGAGCGGGGGATGGATCACGAGGGCATGAGTCACGCCGGGCGCGGGGGAGGGGGTGGAGAAGGATAAAGAGGAGATCCTTTCTTTGTTCATGTTCGGAGTGGGGGAGAGTCGTTCAGCAGGCCGTCGGGTCCTGTTCGGCTTGGGTTAGGGTTGAGTCTTTCGGAAGCTTTTTGCTTCTGCTGAGTAGTTGTTCAGCAGGCCGTCAGGTCCTGCTTGGCTCAGGAGAGCTTTTTGCTTCGAGCTGCTTTGTTTGGGAGAGAGTTGAGCCGAGTGGTGGCTTCTTCTTCTTGGTTCCTGGAGCTCCTTGTTCTCTGTTTGGTTCCCGGCTTGGTGCAACTCATCGACCTCTTCTTGGAGGTGGTTCCTCGGGGAAGTGACGCATCAACTGGAAGGATCAGCGCCTCGTCTCACCAGCACGTGTTGAGAAGCACGGGAGGATTTGTGGGAGCACGGGAAGGATCGCGGCTCACGGTGATTGGATCCAGCTCGCTCTCACTGGAGCCCAGGTCCGAACAACTTGAAGACCACACGAGGTGGAGAGGTTCGAGATAGGCTCTGGGTTTCAGCTCACCTGTCCTCCGAGCTGGAGCTCATTATTAAAGGCCTCTGCCACCATTTCTTGGGTGTGTGTGTGTGTACGTGTGTCCGTGGGCCCACCTAATAAGTAGGAATAACTAATAAGCTTTGTGTGCTGTAAATCTTTGCATTGCATTTCGTATAGTCGGAATAGTTTTGCTCTTACATGCTTCCCTAGTTCCCCATGATTATTAATAAATGCCCCAATTGTTAAATGTCTTCAGCTCGTCATGTCGATTCTTTCATTGACTGAGCATTTCGTGTGTTGGGGGTTAGAAAGCCGTTGGTTTGCCGTAAAAGGGGGACATTTGGACCAACGGTTCTCGGCGATTAAGCTGCTCGGAATCGAGCACGGGACAGGCTCGCCTCATCGGTTTGTTCCGTACGAGTTCCGTTGAGGGTGGAATACCCCAGTAGTTGGATCACTAGGGTATTTAGGTACATTGAAGATTGGCAATCGACCCTACCCCACGTGGTCTGCCCATTGGCGTATTTTGGTTCTTGTACAAGGACCCGTTGACTCAGACTTATCCGGGCGGCGATCTATATTCCGGGCGATTGGTCGGGCCGACTCGACTTGTGGCTCCGTCAGAGCGGTCGGTTGGCGGCCGACCACCCGCACCGAAACAATATATATATATATATATATATATATATATATATATATATATATATATATATATATATATATATATATGTATATATATATGTATCTATCTCAAATACCAGTGTACTATATTAGTTTCACCACTCACCTCGATTAATGCTGTCCAGCCTGGGTTTGAATGTCGGCCCAGCTATAAACTGGCATCCTGGTGTTTCACAAGATGAATGGTCCCTAGGATCGACCCTAAACGGGTATCCCATCTGCCGGCATTAGTTGGTGGACGTTTGAGATCCCACAGTGTCATTCACAAGCAGAGGCGAGTTATCGCCGGCACCATGGCCGAATTCCAAATTCATGCCCTAACCTTAGTTGAACATCAGGCCTGGTCAGCCGTTTCGTGAAAGACTTGGGACAAGCCTTCCCCGGCCAATCCCACATGAACGTGGGAATAATTGTAACCGTGAAGAAAGACCGTGTTAGTTTCACATGGCTTTTGTATTTGAAAGCATGGCCGGGCATAGTGAGGAACGTTAAGAGCAGTGGTTTCCAGTTTATGACCCAATGTCCAAGATATTCTTGATTTGTATTTTAAATTAATTTCATGAAATTTGTCGAATTTATTTTTCACTTGGAAGTTGTGGGTTATGATTTGTGTAAATAAAGGTGGAAAAAAGTTTGTTTTAATGCAATTTAATTCGAGGCAATAAGGAAACAAAAGGAAATTTTGAAAGGGAGTGTAGACTTTCTATAGGCACTGAATATAATAGGAAAGTATCCGGATTTCTCCATCATCCGTTCCTCAACCGTCCCGCTTTTTTCGCGGGTTGATCCTCAGCCATTACGGTATTACGGCTATCACCAGGCAAGACCTCTACGTCATGGATGTGCACGTCATTGCGCCGTCCAGCACTCAACCCATCCTGAGATGATTTATTTCTTTAAAGTTTTTTTCTTTGTTTATGGGAGGGTGGTAGGGGGATGAAATGCCCATCGGCTGCGATGGTGAAGGAATGAAAGTTACCGAATATGCACTTTGTGGAATTGATGACGATGCCAAAGTCCTGCAAACGGGTGAAGAGGAGACGTAGGAGTTCATGATGTTTTTCTGTGGTTGCAATGGCGATTCGAATATCATCTATATACATGTACCAGAAGTGTCATCCCCGGATGAGAATATCATAGATATACAAACATTTCGTGTCTTCGACATACAAAGTTCATGCGCAGACATACAACTTGGATATAATTAATTTATTTAGATGACTTTCAAAAGTCTTTATTTTATTTAAACTTGATTATATACTTGACTGCAGTTTAACATAAGCAAGACTCCAGCTTGTGATACATCTAGGCCGCACCGGAAGTGCGTTCTTTATTTTTCTAGTTCCATTCAGATAACCAACAACAACAACACTAAAGTTGTTTCTCAATTGCAGGCACTTTAAACATACATTACATCTTCCCCTTCAAGACAGACAAGAGCATTGAACAAGTTATTATTACATGAGCAAATAGTACGGAACTCAAACTAATTCAGTAAGAGAAATAGAATCGGAGATCCTAAAATAAATGGAAGCATTGATCGCTTGCAAAGTCCAACAAAGTCCCAAAATGAAACAATGGATCAGACACTTCAATCGACATTACCTTGCAACGAATCAAATCCAATTCAGTGCAAGGAAACATCCAAACTTAACGAGGGTAACATTTACAGTTCATCACAAGTCAAGTCTGTTTGTTCGAAGATTGATACGACTACTTCGAGTACGAGTTACGCACGGGTAACTGGGCGAGCTGTAGACACTGACGGGGTGACTGCTCTGTCTGGCTCACCCAGATCTCCAGTAGGTACAGTGTCACCAGCTGGAGGCTTCATGTCTGACGAACAGCTTGAGCCATCATGGGCCTCGCTGGTAGCATTATCAGTATCAACAAAAGACCGATCGAGAGTAACCCCCTTATTGGCTACACTGATGCTCTTACGTAAATTTCGACGGTTACGGCGATAAGTGTCACCTGTTCCTTGGGACTGAACAACGTACGAATGTGGATCAGAATGCTGCTTCACAATCACAGCTGGTATCCACATTTTGGAACCCATAGGAGGCTCCATTCGAACTTCATCATTCTGATGTAATGGTGGAAGATCTTTGAGTGAGTGACGATCATGGTAGAACTTCCCTTTTGCTTTTTCCAGGTGAAAGAGCCTTTTTACAGCATCACGGTCATAAGCTATAGGCACCAAAAGATGTCGGGCAATGGGAAGGGTATTCCTCGGACGTCTTCCCATCAGTAGTTGAGCTGGTGATAGATGAATGCCTTCCAGCGGCATTGTGCGATGTGTTATTTGCAGATCACTTCTGACAGCATGTAGCACAAACAAGACCACTGCTTGTCAGCCACCCAGGCCGTGCTGGAAGTGTGTTCTTTATTTTTCTAGTTCCGTTCAGGTAACCAATCGCAACACCACCACCACCACCAAAGTTGTTTCTGAATTGCAGGCACTTCAAACATACATTACATGTTATACACAAATCGTTTGTCATAATACTTCAAAGAACCTCCAGTTTTATCGTACGTGTTGTACTTCAATTTAAATAAAGGTTCAATGGGGGTGGTGTATAATGGTCGTGTTCAGGACTGCTTCTGGACGACTTCAATTGCATGAAACTTTGGGATTTTATTTTAAAATGTTAAAACAATTTGTCGTCCTCTTCTTAAATAGCGACCATTATCCCACCTTTCTTGTGTGGTCAGCTGGGGGAAGCTTTGCCCAAGTCTTCACGAACCAGCTGGCCAGGCCTGACGTTTGATTGGTTAGGGCAGGAATTTGGAATTTGACCATGGTGCCCGTGATAGCTCGCCTATTCTTGGTGAAGGACACTCTGGGATCTTTAAAGTTCACCAAGGAACGCTGGAATCTGAAGGACGTCCATCCGAGGGACGGCACACACATTGATGAATCACCCTGCCTGTGAAACAGTTTATAGCTGGGTTGGCAATCGAACCCTTATTGAAGTAACACTGTACGGGGTGTTGTGTTCTATGAACTCTGGTGATGGAACACATCCCAGGTTACGCCTCTCACTATCTAAGAGTGGTTGGTTGCTATGTGGGCAGCAACTTCTTCACTGTTAACAAATTGATTCGATGCTTCACATTTTACATGTAAGCAGCCTCCTTCAGTTATGAAGGTCACACACACACACACACACACACACACACACACACACACACACACACACACACACACACACACACACACACACACACACACACACACACACACACACACACACACACACACACACACACACACACACACACACACACAGTTTTACCAGGCTGAATAGTTTACGTTTTGTATACCACTGATAGACCAGATCTGGATCCAGATCTTCACCACAATCAAATAATTTTGTCCTTGACACAAATTCAATCTGTCCATAAAGTTTTGTCCAAATCCGTCTCCAACCTTTTTAAATATCGAGCTCAGAGACGAACAGACAGACGGACAGACAGACAGGTGAAAACATAACCTCCGTCCATCTTCGGTGGCACAGGTAATAACTTGATGTAAATGTTTCACGAACTGCCTGATACATTTAGCCTGTGCCAGAAAATCGCAGAACAACCAAAGGTATGACCTCTCTTCAGTCTTTCCTGGGCTGTAGAACATTTTTCTGAAAATTTTTCTTTCAAACAAAGTCAGCTGAGATAAGTATAAATTATAAATCATGGTTCACTCCAGGCTTCAAAAGAGGTTGGTGAGGGTGTTGGAATTGAGGGACGTTGTTGTGGGAGGATTAGAGCGAAAGCTTTTTGTAAATGTGGGAAGTGGAGGGTGAGGTGTTCGATGAGGGGTAGGGCTGACTTGATGACGCTGACCACACAATGGTACTGGCCTCAATTGCATTAAAAGTTAATTCCTTGATCCCACTATTGAAACCAATATAATCCTAGAGATCATCTTTGTACTTTACCCACCCAGTTCCTTTGTCTGTATTAACCCTTAATCTATATTTGTTTTTCTTTTCCACTGTAATTATATTACTATCTTTTTGGGTTTTTTTTAATCAAATACAAAACTTTCAAGAATATTTGCCTCAAATTACGTACATGACCAAAGGTGTTCTAGTGCTCTGATCTGATTGATTAATTCAATCCACTGATTCTCTCTATTTTTAATTGGTTCATTATACAACCCTTTGCAATGTAGCGAGAAAAAGCCCAATAAATAGTAATAATCGCTGACCGATTAGATAAGTAATTACATAGATTGATGAAACAAATTGCATTTATAACTCAAGCACATTGTGCAAAATGAGTCTTTTGGTTCTATTGATTTTAGATTGTGGTTGAGTTAGACTGGGAAATGGTGGTGGAATTCGGTGAGAGGTGATGGGGGAATTGGACAAAAGATGGTGGTTTGATTATGCCTGGGATTGGGAAAAGATATGGGAGGGCACGAGTTTGGTATGCACATATTTGTGAGCTGGCCAGTTGAAGAGATCTTGGTGAGATTGTGTGGGTTTAAGGGGTCTTATAAGGTGAACAGCAAAATTATATCCACTAGCAGATTACCCACCCTCTGGGTGGGTCGAGGTTGCGCATTACTTGCTGCAAAAAGTAGAGCCTGTGTTTTGCAAGAAGACTATAGATGTTTGTGTTGTGTGCATATAAAAGGATCGAGATGGTCTAAAGGGTATGTCCCAATAGTTAGGGTCTGGTAGGTCTTTGGAGTCGAAAGGGTCTAATCTCGAAAATATGTAAATGTCTAAGGGGTGCAGAGGCCTCTGAAGGGATCTAAAGTGTCTAAAAAGGTCCAAGTGGCTAAAGGGTCTAAATGTCTGAAGCTCTAAAGGGTCAAGGGTCCAATCAGTCAAAAGTTGTCTAAAGATGTCGAATATGGCTAAAGGTTCTGTCAAAGCATATTAAGGTCAAAGCTCAAAGCCTCAAAGGAGTCTAAAGGGAGTCAATGGACTGAAGGGATGGAAAGGTCCAAATTAAAAGGAATAAAAGGTCTAAAGGGTGAAAGGGTCTAAATATGTCTAAACTCAAGGGTCAAAAGGGTCTTAAAGGTAAAAGGGGTCTCAAGGATCTTAAGGGTCGAAGGGTTATAAAAGCTCGAATGGTATCTGTAGGGTCTTAGGATCCCAAAGAATCGTGGTTTTAGGGGTCTAAAGGGTCTAATGGGGGATATATGGTCTACAGGGTCTTAAGTGTCTTATGGTTCTTAGGGTTCCAAAGTGTCTTAGGGGTCTTAAGGGTCTTGAAGGCTCTTAGCAGTCTTACATGGTTTTAGGGTTATTAAGGTGTCTTTGGGGTTTATTGGTCTCTAAGTGGCGTAAAGGATGGAAATGTCTGAAGTCTAAAGGTTTAAGAGGTAGGTTCCAACAGTACGTAATTAATAGACTGTAGACATAGTCACGGTGCAACTGGCATTCAACCAGTATGTATGTAATTAAAAGACATATAGTTACATGGGTTAGTCGTTAGTGGCTGGACATACACTTGCTTCTATGTATGTGTATATATATATATATATATATATATATATATATATATATATATATATATATATATATATATATATATATATATATATATATATATATATATACATTAAAAAGGGGTCCACCATGTGAGGATTGTCTTTTCGAAGTTGTTCATGAAGCAGTTAGCACCAAGCATCACACACTGTATCAAAATAATCTTGCGGATAAACTGTTCAGCATATATTTTGACCTGGTGATGGAAGGTCTTCAATCAAAAAAATAATTTAAAGGACAGTTAATATACGTAGGTCCGGCATCTTGCCATGATTTGAAATGGCTTTTTATCTTCACCACCAAAGGTGGACAGAGGTTATTTTTTCACCCCTGTCTGTCTATTTGTCTGTATGTTTGTTTGTCAGCAGGATATTTCAAAAATTTTTGGACTGATGAGGACGGAATTTGGACAGGTTGGTTGTGTGACGAGGACAAACTGATTCGACGTTGGTGAAGATCCGGATTGTATTTTTTTTTTTTAAGTGATTCTTTACGATTGAGAGATGGAGCCAAAAACGATGTAATGTATTGCATGATATCTCAAAAAGTTGAGGACGAGTTGTGATAAAACTTGGTGGATGAGTTGGGTATGTGACAAGAACAAGCTCATGAGATTTTGGTGAAGGTCTGGATGCAGATCTGGCCTTACAGAGGATACAAAATATAAACTGTTCAGCCTGGCAGAGGTATGCGCTCTACCGAGTTCCATTCTGGTTGTGTCTGTCATGATAATGCAAAGAGTGCACAATATGGTGTCCTGGAAACTGCCGTTCACAATTGGAATTCAGCTGGTTGTCTCATCTCCCCTCATTTTTTTTCCTGCAAAAGCTTGAATCGACATTGTGGAGCCTCAACATTTTGAGGAAGTGTTCGTATGGTAAAATAAATAAATGTAAAATCATGAGTCTAATGCTTGGAACCTTCGCGACATGAATATAACCTGTGACGTGTGTGTGTGTGTGTGTGTGTGTGTGTGTGTGTGTGTGTGTGTGTGTGTGTGTGTGTGTCTCTGTCTGTCTCTTGTGTCTGTCTTCCTCTCTCTCCCTCTCTCTCCCTCTCTCTCCCTCTCTCTCCCTCTCTCTCCCTCTCTCTCCCTCTCTCTCCCTCTCTCCCTCTCTCCCTCTCTCCCTCTCTCTGTCTCTGTCTCTCTCATTGGTGTCTTTCCCCTTCTCTGAGCTCAACGAGGACATTGGACAAATCAACAAAGGATATGGAATGTGAATTCAGGATCCTAGAATCGATGAGCCATGTGCCCAACTCGCAATATCACAAAGGCCATCAATGAGTCTGGTAGTACATATAGAGATTAACATGGCGTGTGCAGCTGGGGCACAGTGTACAGTTTGGCTAGCTGGTATTTTGTATGCATTTAAAGAAGATTATAAGGTTTGCTCCCAGACAAAGTTGGCCTTGGTTAGGCGAGCAAGCATTTTGCACAAGGTTAGCACATTAGCGGTTGATGTGCATTGCACTCACACTTTTCATCACATGTGGCAGGGCCATGAGAAGAGAACATTAATCCAAAATATATGAATCTCCTCCTCTCTCACAGCCTTTCTTCTTTTCTTCTTCCTCTTCAAATTCCACAATTGTTCCCACGTTCTTGTGGAATTGGCTAGCGGATGCTTGACCTAAGTCTTATATGAACTGGCTCGCGAGGCCTGATGTTCGACGTAGGTTAGGGCAGGAATTTGTAATTTAGCCATGGTGTTTGTGATAGCTCACCTACTCCGCGAAGGACACCATGGGATCTTTAGCATCCACGAACTAATGCTATTAGAAAGGACACACAGCACACATTGATGAATTATTCTGCCTGTGAAACACCAGGATGGGAGTTTATTGCTGGACTAAAATTCAAAACCAGGTTCGACGGTTTAGAGGTGAGTGTGCATACCTCTAGGTCATCCTGCCAGCCCTCTCTTTCTTACACCTCCACCTGCAATTATATTTCTTCCAAGCAATCACACCTGATACAATCCCTATAAACACTGCAAACAAATCTTATACAACTCATTCACAACCGGTATACAGAGAACTCACGGTTTGAGAAAGTCCGTTACAAAGAATGTCATTTCTGTCTGCAAGACTGGCTGGTTGATGTACATTTTGATTTATTTAAGTTCCTTTGTACTGTTTTATGTCCATATGTATGTATTATTATGCTGTACCATACTTACTTTTTATTTACTTTAATAATAACTTTACTCCACTTTTTATTGTTTTTAATTTATCCTTATTGACTATTTATATTGTTTGACCTATGAATATGGTGTTATATATATATATATATATATATATATATATATGTATATATATATATATATATATATATATATATATATATATATATATATATATATATATATATATATATATATATATATATATTGTTGGGGATTCGCGCCCGCCGGCGTGCGAGCGGCCACGTAACTCGAATCGCTGCACGTCGCCCACCGGACGGACAATCCCGTCGTGACCCTCTCCGACTAACGCCGGGAACTAGTCACAGGTGGGCCTTTCGGCCTCACCACGATCGTGCCAATCGGCCCCCGCGTGGGATAGGGTTGCTCGCCAAATTCGACCTACCTAAGTACCCACACGGAGGGTAGACCGGGCGATCGCACCTCGCCGCAGGTCGACTTCGGACACGGGCCACTTTAAGCGGCCCGTTCCGTACTATCGGGATAACCGAGCGGTGTTATCGTCAACCTCGACGGTTCGATTAATTATTGGGCGCATTTAGCCCACGACCAACCCTTTACGTGAAGTAAGATGGAGATTCAATAAAAGAAAAGACGAAGCGAAACGGGAAAAACAGTTCAGCATAAAGCACATTTATTCCGCGGCAAACGGAAAGCACACATATACAATTATACACCAAAAGCAAATGCAAAAGTAGAAGAAGCACAACAATTCTGCACAAAAAGCAAATGTAACAATGCAGATCTACTACCGACTACCGAGCACACGGCAACACTTATACAGTTTTACTTCACAGACGGCGCCGACAACACATATACTTAAAGCAAAAGAAAAAGGGACCACCCTCAACGATGAGGGGGGCAGACGGGCCTGGGGCCGAGACCGCATCGAGCCTACCCGTCTGGTGATGAGCCGCAAAATGGCGGTGGCGCCCCGACTCCGCGGGCCTCGCCGGCACTGCCTGGAAATGGGGTGGGAACGGGGCCCCCTTTTCACACTATCTCAGCGCGGGGGGAAACAGGAGGGGGTTGTTGATGCTCGGGGGAATGAGGATATCTCGCTGGCTTGGGTCCCGCGACGAGCGTCTCCACCGCGACCTCGGTCGCGTTACCGGCCTCCCCTCTCCACAGCTCCCCGACTCTGACACGAGCGCCCTCTCGACTGCCTTCGCCGCCGCCACCTCTCCAACTCTCCCACTCTCCACTCTTCTCAACTCTCCTTGACTGACTGACTACTGCCAACTCTTCCCAACTCAACTACTGCCTTTTTGGCGAGCGAACGCGGCCCTTTATAGCCCCCGGGGCTTCGCTCCTTCACCTTCGACCCTTCACCTCTGGCTGGCTCCCCATTGGACAGAGGAAAAGTGGGCGTGAATGATTTTTGATCCGCGAATCTGCATATAGCGATTATACTCCGACGCACCTGGAGGCGGGGCCAAATCGCCCCACGCTCGCTGATAGGACGGAACAGAAGTGGGCGTGAATCGTTCTTGATCCGATTTCTTCGGAAAGGCTGGTGTTTTTGCACCCGCTGCTCGGTGCGCGCCCTGTACGAGTCCAGGATCGGTGTCCACAAGCGGCGCGGGAATGGCGGTGATGCGATGGTTGCAAGAGCGAGATGTGACGGCAAGGGTCGTGGCTGTGGTTGTGAAGCGGCGTTGCGGTTGGTGGTTGTTGTGTGATGGCTGTTGAGACGTGGTTGGTGGTGGTTGTGGTGGTAGTAATGGCGGCTGGTCCAAAATAAAGATAGTAAAAGAAAAACAGCTATCCTGAAGGGTCGCAGCCCGAATGAATGACATTTATTCCCTCTAAACAACGGGTTTGGGCGTAACTACACATATACTTACAGAGATATCTCACCTACGGGACCTGAATGGTGGTTTGCGAATTTCGTCAACCAGAACACTACCCCCTCTCCTTTTTACAGACTCATCCCGAGTCATCAAATTTTCATGTGCCATCATGTGTAGTTCTCCCCTAGTACATTTTACCTACGGATCCCTGAGTGCAGGAAAAAAAAATAAAATTGCGGCTCTAAGACAGACATGCCGGGGGCGCACTCATATGTACAGTACATCTTAACCTTAACTTACAAATTTTACACTAAACCATGGCCCAGGATCACTGAACTCTGCAAAAAGAAAGCAGTTAGCAGGGAGCCAGGCTGCTCGCATGCAGTCTCTGACTCAAACAATGCAGGTGACAGGGAACGTCGCCGGCTGCTCACACGCAGTTCAAGGCCTTCCCTTTTGAACTGAACGCAGTGAACCACAACGGTGCATGGGCTGCACAAACGCAGTCTCCGTGCCAGCTCAAGTGGCACACGCAATGAACACAACGAATGGATGGACGAATGGATAAATGAATGGATGCACGCAAACATGGTGCACGGGCCGCCACTGCAGGCCCGTGTTGTAGCTGCCAACAGGGCAGTTCTCGCAGCTTGCAAACTGTTGCTTTCTGATCCTGGCGCACATGGCAATGAACAGGGGGGGGGGCAAAGCAAAAATTGAACGGGGCTGGTGAACAGGGGCAGTGGGCATGGCATGGCAAAGGTGATCAGGCAAACACAGCCTGCCGAACAAGGCCGCTGCAGGCAAACACAGCCGGCAGATGAACTGGCCGGCACAGGCCTTGCAGAAAACAGCTGCAGACAATCCGACCGGCACAGGCCTTGCAGCACAGCAGCTGCAGATGATCCAGCCGGCACAGGCCTTGCAGCAAAACAACAGCTGCCAATGAAGTGGGCCGGCCTTTGCCTTGCAGCAACGCAGCCAGCAGATGAAGCTGGCCAGCCTTTGCCGTTCAGTGGAGGTTGGTGGAGGGAGTGCGGTGGTGCTGGCCACTCGGAAGGCGGGCTCGGACCTACCCTACGGTCTCCCTACCAACCTATCGCCTTTGCCTGTCACTGTCTATACCCACTCCCTTAATTTGTCAAACCCCAATTTAGCCCCAACTTATTTTTTTATTTTTTACTTCCCCACTATAAATCGTCCCCTAACCCCCTGTACTGTCCTTGTTCGGCTAACCTATCCTGTCACCTAGCCTACTCCCAACCCCTACGTTCCCTTCCCAGAGGGGAACAAGGGAGAGCTAGCGTCCTGTCTCGAGGCCAAACAAAGCCTCAGGATGGCCTCCCCAGAGTTCAGCGATCTAACCCAAAGTGGGTCCAGCGGCCCACAACGAGAGCGAGGGGATGGATGGTGCGGAGGGGTACACTTCCTAATCTACCCTAACCATTAACTGTTAAACTACCCGGGGCTTTCAACAAGCGCCTCTCGCTTAAACTATTGGTTCTAACAACCCAGATTCCCGTCGCCTGTGTTGGTGTCCTCACAATTTCAGGCCTCGCCCCCCAATTTTCTCTCCGTGCCCTCACACGGTCTCATGGCTGGGACGCGTGGCTCCCTTTGGCAGGCAAGACCCTCTGCCGAATCTCCAGCTATGGCACCCCCGGGCACTACACTGCCTCCGAGCCTACCAGCTCCCTAAACACCGGGGAGTGCCCCCCCATGGCACCTCCCCTGAAACGCACACGTGGCAGGCTGGCTTCCCGGGCCCCTTTCCGAGGGTCACCCGTGCCCACAACACTGCCCACGCGGCTAATGGCGCCCCGGGCCCCCGCACCAAGCAGGCGCACCCGTGCCCACTACGCTATCCTGGCCCCCCATGGGCCCTTGGCCTACCACGGCCGACTAGCCTGGTGCCCGGGGTACCCACTCAGCGATACTCACCTTTCGCAGCCACGCTCCCAGCCCGTCAACAGGGCTCCTGCACCCCTCCAAACGGGTTTCGAGCCTACATTCACACCAACAACAAAACAACCTCCATTTTTGTTAATTTGACTAACCCCCTAAATCACTCGACACTGACCCCGGGGTCCCTTGGGCGGGAGTCACTGCTCCCCCCAATCACTCATCGCACCATGCATTCCCCATTCACTCCACTCACACAGACCAGCTGGCCTCACTCACTCAACAAGCACACGTTCTCACCTCATCACCCACAACTCTTCAACACACACACCGTTGAATTTTGCCATCCTTCTATCTGCATCCCCTAACTAACTCGTGCTCCCACGTCGTCCCTTATACTATAGCACGTTCCATTTAACCTACGTAGCTAAGCTACGTCCCCACTACACATCCAAAGTCTGTCTCTGTCTCCAAATAATCCCATTAATCAATTTCCCAACCTAAATCTCGCTACCATCCCTCTAACTAATCCATTCCACGGGCCCCATGAAGACTTACCCCTGCCCCATGGAGCCGGTCCAGCTATGCTAACCCTTCCCCCTAACTAGTTTCCATCCTGTGCCCTGGTAAGGGGGTCTTCCACCCCTTGCCCGGGAATCCTGTGCACCCGAAAGTGAGGCTTTTTTTTTTTTTTAACATGCGCAGCACCAGCGCGGCAACTCACAGCTCACGCACTTTGCACCTGCCCGTGACGTCATGCAGCTGCACGTGTACCTCGTCCCTCCTTGGACGGTACCATCCGGCAGGGATACCCCTCCTGCCGGATTCCAACCCCACGTGCAGCCATGACGTCACCGTGCGCATAAAAAAACAAGCCCCACGTCTCGAGGGGTTCCCCACGCGAACACATGTGCTTTGCCCGTTGGAGCTTAACACACACGATCGCGTGGAGAACCCGTCCGGTCCAAATCCATAATCGTGCCTAAACTTTGTCCGTCGCGGGATCGGCAACATTCACCGCGCTCGTTTCCGGACCGGGACTTCACTCTCGCAAGCGAGCACGTGGGGGCCTCGTGCGTTGCACAGCACGGACCTCGTGCTCAATGCTGGGTGAACCCAGCACGGTCCCCGAAACAGCTACAGCCGCTACTCGGCTTTCTTTCTTCTGTCGCCGTCGTCGTCGCCATTCAACACACGCACTCCCGCGTGTTACGACGCTAACACACCTCACCATTAAACTCACACCGGGAGACGCGGCTGCATGTTCACACATGCCGACCGACATCTCCCTTACACACAGCGACCTTGCACACGCTGTCTCTCTCACACTCGGCCGCTCACTCACGCATGCCATTTCCCTTGCACACGTGGCTCCACTCACTCGTGGCCTTTCACTCACTCGTGCCATTTCCCTCACACAAACCATACCACTCACACACGCGGGGGCACTCGCCCGCGGTGCCTCACTCATATTGGCCGTTTCACTCGCACACACGGCGACACTCACACACGGTGCCTCATCCACACACGGCATGCTGGGAAGCACGCCCTTTGGCACACTTGCCACTACACCACTCACACACGCGGGGGCACTCGCCGGCGGTGCCTCACTCATACTGGCCGTTTCACTCACACACACGGCGACACTCACACCTTGCACCACACACACACAGGGACAACCACACTGGGGATTCGTGTCCCCACAAGAATCTCCGGGGCCTCTATACCCCCCAAGCTCTCCGTGCACCCGTTCGCAGCACTCCTCCCCCCGAACTCGCTCGACACGACCGAACCCACCTGGTCGTGACTCGCTTCAAGGGGGCATACTCCCTCCCCTCGTTCCTGGAGGAGGCCATCCAACTGCTCGCACCGGGTCTCCACCCAGTCCACCAGCTCACCCCCATTGTCCTCCACTACCTCCGTGTGTGTGTGTGCGTCTCTATCCCCGTCTTCATCGTGTAGTCTTCCCTCTGTCGTTCCCATCTCCCGTGTCTCTGCCAACTCAGTCACCTCTTCACCCTTTACCTCCCTTGTCTCAACTATTATTTCCGTCTCTTCCCTTGTTATCTCCCTCGTGCACGTCTCCATCACCCCAATTAGTTTTTCCCTCTCGGTTACCGTCACTTTTTCCGTCACGACCCTCGCCCAACACATCCCCCGAATTATTTTTTCCTTACCCGCCTCCACCGCGGGCCCGACAGCCATTGCACTCCCTCCCAGCTCGTTCGCTCCCACACGTGGAGTCGCCATTTTAAGCTCCCTGGTTACTGCCTTCATGCCCGCCTGCAGACTTCGGCCCATGCTCTGCGTCTCACCCCGCAGCCCTTGCATTTCTTCCTTCATGTTTGTTTCCATTTCGTTCATTTGCTTGTTCATGCTTTTTATTTCGTTTTTCATTTCATTTGTGTTTGCATCCATCTTTTCGTTCATGCCTTTTATTTCGTTTTTCATTTCATTTGTGTTTGTATCCATCCTCGTTTTCATTTCGTGCATTTCCCCACTGATTCCTGCCAGCATGGCGCATAGCCGGGCCATGTCGGGTGCACTCAGCTGAGCCGATTCGGCAAGGATCGGGGGGTTTTGGCGGAGAGGGGGAGGGGAGGTGTCATACACCGCGGCCGCCGCCTCACCTATTTCAGGCTCTGGGTTCAGTTGGGGGAGTTCGTGTTCCTGCACAACCAACATTTCCTGCACGGGGATTTCATCCTGGACCATGGATCCTACATTACTACACATATACATTTCTAATACCCCCGGCTCCCGCTCGCCTTGAGACGCCATCTTATTTCTCGTAAAGGGTTAATTTGAATCGCTCGTAATTTGGAGGGAATCGGGGGTCGCTCTTCTCACCCCTGGACCGATTCCCGTGAATTTAGCTGGAGACAGGAGAGCCCGTTGTCCCGTTCTCCGACACCAGTGTCGCGAGGAGGGGGATGAGTTTGTATCTCACGACCTGACACCAGTGTGGCGGATTCGCGCCCGCCGGCGTGCGAACGGCCACGTAACTCGAATCGCGGCACGTCGCCCACCGGACGGACAATCCCGTCGTGACCCTCTCCGACTAACGCTGGGAACTAGTCACGGGTGGGCCTTTCGGCCTCACCACGATCGTGCCAATCGGCCCCCCGCGTGGGATAGGGTTGCTCGCCAAATTCGACCTACCTAAGTACCCACACGGAGGGTAGACCGGGCGATCGCACCTCGCCGCAGGTCGACTTCGGACACGGGCCACTTTAAGCGGCCCGTTCCGTACTATCGGGATAACCGAGCGGTGTTATCGTCAACCTCGACGGTTCGATTAATTATTGGGCGCATTTAGCCCACGACCAACCCTTTACGTGAAGTAAGATGGAGATTCAATAAAAGAAAAGACGAAGCGAAACGGGAAAAACAGTTCAACATAAAGCACATTTATTCCGTGGCAAACGGAAAGCACACATATACAATTATACACCAAAAGCAAATGTAAAAGTAGAAGAAGCACAACAATTCTGCACAAAAAGCAAATGTAACAATGCAGATCTACTACCGACTACCGAGCACACGGCAACACTTATACAGTTTTACTTCACAGACGGCGCCGACAACACATATACTCAAAGCAAAAGAAAAAGGGACCACCCTCAACGATGAGGGGGGCAGACGGGCCTGGGGCCGAGACCGCGTCGAGCCTACCCGTCTGGTGATGAGCCGCAAAATGGCGGTGGCGCCCCGACTCAGCGGGCCTCGCCGGCACTGCCTGGAAATGGGGTGGGAACGGGGCCCCCTTTTCACACTATCTCAGCGCGGGGGGAAACAGGAGGGGGTTGTTGATGCTCGGGGGAATGAGGATATCTTGCTGGCTTGGGTCCCGCGACGAGCGTCTCCACCGCGACCTCGGTCGCGTTACCGGCCTCCCCTCTCCACAGCTCCCCGACTCTGACACGAGCGCCCTCTCGACTGCCTTCGCCGCCGCCACCTCTCCAACTCTCCCACTCTCCACTCTTCTCAACTCTCCTTGACTGACTGACGACTGCCAACTCTTCCCAACTCAACTACTGCCTTTTTGGCGAGCGAACGCGGCCCTTTATAGCCCCCGGGGCTTCGCTCCTTCACCTTCGACCCTTCACCTCTGGCTGGCTCCCCATTGGACAGAGGAAAAGTGGGCGTGAATGATTTTTGATCCGCGAATCTGCATATAGCGATTATACTCCGACGCACCTGGAGGCGGGGCCAAATCGCCCCACGCTCGCTGATAGGACGGAACAGAAGTGGGCGTGAATCGTTCTTGATCCGATTTCTTCGGAAAGGCTGGTGTTTTTCCACCCGCTGCTCGGTGCGCGCCCTGTACGAGTCCAGGATCGGTGTCCACAAGCGGCGCGGGAATGGCGGTGATGCGATGGTTGCGAGAGCGAGATGTGACGGCAAGGGTCGTGGCTGTGGTTGTGAAGCGGCGTTGCGGTTGGTGGTTGTTGTGTGATGGCTGTTGAGACGTGGTTGGTGGTGGTTGTGGTGGTAGTAATGGCGGCCGGTCCAAAATAAAGATAGTAAAAGAAAAACGGCTATCCTGAAGGGTCGCAGCCCGAATGAATGACATTTATTCCCTCTAAACAACGGGTTTGGGCCTAACTACACATATACTTACAGAGATATCTCACCTACGGGACCTGAATGGTGGTTTGCGAATTTCGTCAACCACAACACTATATATATATATATATATATATATATATATATATATATATATATATATATATATATATATATATATATATATATATATATATATATATATATATATATATATATATATATATATATATATATATATATATATATATATATATATATATATATACATATATATATTGGTTTCAATCAAATTCTTGTGCGTTCCGGTTTCAGAACCATTTCACTTTGAGAACAGGATCCAGGAATGTAACTCATCCTCAAACTGGGAGTTGTCTGTACATTAATGTAGATTGTTCTCACACAAGGCTCTCAACCAAGAAGGTAAGTCTACCCTCTGATAGATAAAATATATAGATTAGATATATCCTCTTCTTGGTTGTTATCTCCATTTGCGGGTTTCAGGACGTGAGAGGAAGTTCTCCCAGAACTCAAAATTTCCACCTCCTTGATAAAGGATCACGATTCATGAAACAAACTGTGAAACTTCACTCTCATAGCCTCATTCCAAGGGCTCTTTTCAAAATCTTCACTAAACTTAAAACAGAAAACTGAAAAAAGACACTGTCATGTCTTTCTGTGAACAGATGTTCTGACATGAGTGAGATTTTTATTACATCGCAAAAGGAGGTGATTGGTACTTTCGGTTTCTACCCCCATAAAACCTGCATTTGTCTGATTGGCTCAATCCTGCCATTTTATTAAAAGCATTCGTGTGGTGTCCTTGGTTTTGGGCATTTATGATGACTCATTCATCATTCCAACTAATTTGACCTCTTCTTAGGCATTCCAATAAACCTTCCTTGTCAATCCTTATCCTGTTAAGCTTTTAAAAATCTTCCTGCATTCCCATTTGTCAGAGTATATCTGCTGATATTTATTTTTGTAGTTTTCCTTTTTTTCTTTGCAATCATTGGGCCTGTGTTTGTTTCTGTTTCGTTTTCCTGTGTGGTATCTGTAATTACCTCTGCCACCAAAGGTGAAGGAGGTTATGTTTTGACCCTTTTCTGTCCGTTTGTTTGTTTTGTTTGCAGGATATCTCAAAAAGTTATGGACAGATGGATGAAATTTTGTGGACAGGTTGGGTGTTTGACAAGGACGAACTGATTAGATATTGGTGAAGATCCGGATCCGACTATGAGAATTTCTTCAGTGATTCTTCACCATTGAGAGATAGGGCAAAACCGATATATAGCACAATATCTCAAAAAGTTGTGAACAGATTCGGACGAAACTTGGTGAACACATTGGGTGTGTTGCAAGGACGGATTGATTCGATTTTGGTGAATCAATCCTAATCTGGATCTGGATACAAGAATTATTTAATTATTAAAGTGATTCTTCACCATTGAGAGATGGGGACAAAAAGGATACAGTACTGTATAGCATGATATTTCAAAAATGTATTGGGCCTGATATGTTCTTGTGGATCAGGCATTACGTGGTGGGGGTTTGCACCCTACCGAGTGCCCTTTTAGTTTGCACCTGTTTTTGGAAGATTGTTTGCTAAGTGAATTAAGAATCCTTGTTCTGGTTTGTTGTTTTCTTGCTCATGTACAAATATCATCCGGTAGTCTGTTGAGCTTTTCACGTATTCCGCTATTCTGTCACACGATGTTCTGTGCACTTGTTTAAGCTCCATCAACCTATCTGCTCCTCACCTCAGTGAGTCCAACCTCAGTATGCATAGGTTTTTAGAGAAATTCTTGTGAATAGTTAGAAGTTTCCTTGTTTGGTGTCTGGATTGTTGATATCCAATTGTGGCCAGTTTATAATTGCACAGCTATATATTGGAATACTGGCACTGCAATTTGGTTTCTCGCTTTGGTTTTGTTTCTTGAAAAGAGGGATGACTTCAGAATTATTCTTGTTTTGCATTGGTACTCTTTGCTGATTATTTTACACATTGTTTTGTGTTGTACCTGAGGGCCTTCTTCTATTCCTAAGTATTTATAGGATGCTTCGTTTTCTCACTCCTGTATTGTTGTACTTTCATCGATTGAGATGTTGCCTGTTCTTTGTGTTTTTCCATACACAAATGCTCACTTGGCACATTTGTCAAGACCGAACTCCATTTGGATGTCCTCTGAATACTGCTTGACTCGTTTCAGTTGATCTGCCAATTTCTTATCATTTGGTATGAAGAGTTTTAGATCATCCATGTACAGTAGGTGTGTCACCTTTCTTGTTTCTTGGTTAATTTTCTGTTGCATGTCAACATGTCCTTGTTCATTGATGTGATTACTCTCTGGGTAGAGAGTGAGACAAAACAGGAGGGAAAGACTGTCACCTTGTAAGATACCACATTGTATCTTTATGCCTGGGATTTCAATCTTTCCCTCCACGTAAGGTAGTATCAGAGGTGTGTTCCAGAGCGTCATTGCTTTCTCAATCATTGTGACTATCTGGGGGTAAATTTTGTTTACTTGCATTCATTTTATAATTCATGAATGTGTGACTGTCAAAGGCTGTTTTTGTAATCTATCCAAGCTGTGGGTAAGTTGGTTTGGCGGAGCTTGCAGTTTTCGAGGATTTTTTTTGTTTTTTTGTATACTTTGTCAAGGCTCGTATGAGAGCGAACAAACAACGCACAGCAAGGGGGCATGAGACAAGATGGGCGGGAGAGTGAAGGACAAAACGGTGGAGAACAGAGATATTAGGAGATCTGTGGAAGGGAGAGGGATGGGGAGGGGAACATGGGGAATACAAGATGGACATTACAGGGACTTTCAGGAAGGAAAGCAGGGAATTTGAAGGAGATGGGTTTGGGGTGGATTAACGGGGGTACAAAAGTTGGAGGATTTGGATGGGGGGTGATAAGAGGTGGTGGTGAACAGCTGTTTTGACAGCCTGAATGGAAGAATGGGATTGAACAGAGTGAGGGAGTTTATTCCAAAGGTGGGGAAATAGAGGAATGAAAGAATGAGGGTGAGCAGTGATTCGTGATTTTGGTAGTGTCACCAGAAGGGGGAAGTTTGCGGACCTTGAGCACCCTGTGGAAATATGGTGGGGACAAATTGCAGACAGAGCGGGAGGGGGGGTGGAGACCGGAGAGGAGATGGTAGAAGACAGAAAGACCACCAATCTGCCTGCGGTGAGAGAGTGAGAGGTCCAAAGATTCAGCCTCATCGCAGGAGATACCAATGATCCTAAATGCCTTGGTTTCCACAGCGTGAAGCCGAGAAAGGTGAGAGTCAGGAGCACCAGCCCAGAGGAGAGAGCAGTACTTCATCAGGTTGTGGATAAAAGCTTTGTAAGTGGTCAGGAGCTCAGGTGGGCCGAGGAAGGACTTTGCACGATGGAGGATTTCCAGTTGGCGACTGGCTTTGGTGGCGAGATTGGAAACGTGGCTTCCCAGGAAAGATCATGGCAGATATGGAGACCCAGAAGCTTGACTGAAAGGACTTCTTCCAGAGGATTGTTGAGAAAGTAGATGGGAGGGGTGGGGGGGTTCAAACGGTCCTTTCGGAGAGACACCGTGAGAGTGTGAGATTTGTCAGGATTGAAAGACATGTTCCACGTGTTGGACCAGTTTGTGATTTTACCCAGATCTGCAGAGTGAAGAAGCTGCTGCTTGCCGGTCTGAGGGATGACAGATGGTACGGCAGAGGGTGGAGTCTTCAGCAAAGAGATGAAGAGGATTTTCCAGAGAGTCATAGAGATCATTGATGAAAACCAGAAAAAGAACAGGGTCCAGAACGCTACCTTGAGGAACTCCTGCCTGGACAGGAAGAGGGGATGAAAGAAACTCCATTTAGGGCCACACGTTGACTGTGACAGGAGAGGAAGTCTGTGAGCCATGAGTGGAGATGACCTTGGATACCATAGGAAGAGAGTTTGGTGAGCAGGTCAGGGTGCCAGACTGTCAAAAACACACGATATGTCTTGGGATATGGCTCTCATTTCATGTCCGGCATTGAGGTCCTCCATCCATTGTTGGGAGAGCAGAAGCACCATATCCAGGGTAGAGTGACCTGGTCTGAATCCAAATTGATGATTGGAAATCAAGCCATTGAAGAAGTGGAAGTATTTAATGCCTGAAGCAATGATGGATTCCATAACCCTGCTGATGATTGGGAGAAGGCTGATTGGTCTGTAGTTGCAGGGATCTGTTTTTGCACCTTTCTTATGCAGAGCGGTAATGTTTGCTGAATGTTTGTTTTACAATAAATGGTCTCTTGTTCCATAACATCCCCTTTTACATCCTTTCTGCTCTACATCGAAAGCTCCTTCTTGAGTGAGGTGGTCGTAAACTGCATCAGTTATTATACCTGTTAAAAGTTTGCATATTATTGGTCTATATTTGTTGGTTAGATGGGTTTCTTCAGATTTGGGAATCAGAAGAGTGTTGCCTTCTGTGAGTCATTCATCCATTGACTATTTTCCTTGGATGAGTTTGTAAAATGCTCGAGCGTGGTGAGGGTGAAAAGCATGTAGTTGCTTTCGTCAGAAGTTCGGAATCCCATCCAGGCTTGGGAATTTGAAGTTTGGCACTTTTGCGAGATGTTTATATCCGTAGCATAAACATGTAGGTGTTCTTCCAGATGTAGCACATGGCTGCAGGTAGCATAAATTACCTGGAGTGCAGCTGTGAAACTGATGTGGTTATCCCCTGTAGGTTAAAGCAGGAATTTGAAATTTGGCCAGGGTTCTGGTAATAGTTCACCAACTCTTCGCGAAGGACACAGTGGGGTCTTCAATGTCCACTAACTAATGCTAACACAGGGGATACCCAGTTTCACACTCACTCGCCCAAGGGATGGCATACACGTTGATGAATTGCCCCACCTGTGAAACACCATGATGACAGTTTATAGCTGGACAGAGACTCAAACCTGGGCTTGACAGCTTGGAGGCGAGTGTGGATACATCTCGGCTATCCTGCCAGCCCAGATATATCGATAGGCTTGATAAATATTTTTGACATTCGGTTAGACTTAGAGGAAACATCAAGACTGATGTATCACAAAGAAAGGTATCAGTTGTGGAAGTTACAGAGTGACTCACAAAAAGCAGATTTCCAAGGAAAAAGGATTAAATGATTGATTCTAATTTAGGATAACATTGAGACCACAGATTGATATTAAAGAGGAATCTGAGCTCCAAAATTATTTTTTATAGCTCGTGTGGATTTATACATCTTGATCCGTTAGCGGAGTGAGAACTTTTTGTCGTCCTTTCTGTTTCAACAACAGAAAGACTTTTAATGTGGTAATACAGTGTAAGCATAAGGTGACACAGATGTTTCATCGTACACTAGGGAGAGCTGACAATTCACAGATATAATTCCAGTGTTTCGTCGGTCATAGTGTGAGCGAGCTTTGCTGTCTCGCTGATAATTATTTATTTCTTTTTTCATGCATAGAATCTAGCTCATATTGTTGCCTTTTTCCTATTTACCTCCACCAACATGCTATATACCTTTAGTGGGGAAACTTAGCTAAATATAGCATAACAAGTGTGCATTTTGTGAGGAAAGCGCCAAATTTGGCACACTTGTAGCCTAATATATTATGAACAGACTTGGATATTGGGCCATCTCAAATTCAGCCGCTGATGGCTGTGGCAGCCATTTTCCACTGCCATCAAAAATTTTGAGATGGCCCAATATCCAAATCTGTTCATAATATGTTAGGCTACTAGTGTGCCAAATTTGGTGCTTTCCTAACAAAATGCACAATTGTAATGCAAAGTTGCCCCACGACTTACACTTATATCAGAAAAAAATTGTCTATAGCCCAGTAAAGACTGAAGAGAGGTCATACCTTTTGTTGTTCTGCAATTTCCTGGTACAGGCCTGATACATTGGCAGAAAGTGAAACATTTACATTGAGTTATTACCTCCGCCATCCGAGGTGGATGGAGGTTCTTTTCATGCCTGTCTGCCTTTTTGTTTGTCTGCCCATTTGTTTGTCTGTGAGAATGATATTTCAAAAAGTTGTTGACGGATTAGGACGAAATTTGGTGGACATGTTGGGTGTGTGACAAGAATGCACTGATTAGATTTTGGTGAAGATCCGGATACGAATCCGGATCTGATAATTTTGAAAGTGATTCTTCACCGTTAAGTGATAGGGCGAAAAACGATATATAGCACGATAGCTCAAAAAGTTGATGACGGATTCGGATGAAACTTGTTGGACACGTTGGGTAGGTGATAAGAACGAGCCAATTCGATTTTGGAGTCTGGATCCAGATCCGACCTATCAGTGGGATCCAAAACGTAAACTGTTCAGCTTGGCAGAGGTATGCGCTTTACCGAGTGCTCGTCTAGTTTCTTCTCTTTTCCGCTTTTTCCTATTTTCCCCCTGTTGTCTATTTTCATCCAAAATCATACATTGACACTGGAAATCATAAATAACTGATATTATATTAAGGAAATAACATTCTTGATTTATCAAATATAAAAACGAGAGAGTTCTAACAGAGCCATCTCCCTCGTCATAATCGCGAGCTTTCAATACGGTTTGGCACCCTGCCCTGCTCACCAAACTCTGTTCATATGGTATGCAAGGAAATCTCCACCCATGGCTCCTGGACTTCTTCTCCTGTTGCAGTGAACGTGTGGCCCTTGATGGAATTCCCTCATCTTCTCTTCCCGTCCAGGCTGGAGTTCCTCAAGGCAGTGTTCTGGGCCCAGTGCTTTTTCTGGTTTTCATCTATGATCTCTCAGATTCCCTGGAAAATCCTCTTTATCTCTATGCTGTTGACTCCACCCTTTACTGTACCAACTCTCATCCCTCTGATCAGCAAGCAGCAGCCTCTTCACTATCTGCAAACTTGGATAAAATTACCAGCTGGTCAAACACTTGGAACATGTCTTTCAATCCTGACAAATCTTGCACCCTCACTATGTCTCTCTGATAGGGCCATCTGGAACCAACCCCCACCCCCCATCTACTTTCTCAACAATTCCTTTGAAGAAGTCCTTTCATTCAAGCTTTTGGATCTCACTATCTGCCATGATCTTTCCTTGGAAAGCCGCATCACCTAGATGGCCTCTAAAGCCAGTCGCTGACTGGGAATCCCATATCATGCAAGGTCCTTCCTTGGCATACCTGAGTGTCTATCCATTTACAAAGCTTTCATCTGCAGTCTAATGGAGTACTGCTCCCCCTCTTGGGCGGTGCTTCTGCCTCACACCTTCCTCGACTTCACGCTGTGGAAACCAAGGCTTTTGGTATTTTTGGTACTCCCGCAATGAAGCTGAGTCTTTGGGCCTCTCACTCTCTCACCACAAGCAGGTCGGTGGTCTTTCTGTCTTCTATCCGTCTCCTCTCTGGCCTTCTGCCTCTGCTCTGTCTGTGATCTGCCCCCCCCCACCACCTCCTATATTTCCTCAAGTCACTCAAGGTCCACCAAAAAACCCCTTCTGGTGAAACTGCCAAAATGAAGAATCACTGCTCACCTTCACTCTTTCATTCCTCTTTTTCCCACCTCTGGAAAAAACTTGCACATTATAGAATCACACTCTTCCCTCCAGGCCATCAAAACAGCTGCTCACCACCATCTTTTATCTTCCCCCATCCAATATCTTGATCTTTACTACCCTCGTTAATTCACCCCAAACCCACCCCCTACAAATTCACTGTTTTCCTTCCTGAAAGTCCCTGTAGTACCTTCTTGTTTACCCCATGTACCCCACCCCATCTCTCTCCCTTCCACAGATATCCTATTGTCTTTGTTCCGCACTATTTTGTGCTTCCCTCTCCCACCCCACTTGTCTCCTGCCTTGTTATATGTCTCTGTGTATTAGTTCTTACACGAGCCTCAATTTGGGATACAAAAAAAGACAAAAAAGAACATCTTACCCTAGAGGTGAGGACATGGAAAGAAAGTCTTGAGAAAAAGGACATGGAAAGTCTTTTAAACTCTTGCTGTTTCGTTTCTGAGCATGATCTATGTTCGTTTTATTTGTGAATCTTGCAGAACAGGCATGGTAATCAAACAGCCCCCTGCACTGCTGTATTTGTCAGAATGCAGAATCGCAAACAGTTATTCTGCCTTCAAAGCATGATTCTCTCTCTCTCTCTCTCTCTCTCTCTCTCTCTCTCTCTCTCTCTCTCTCTCTCTCTCTCTCTCTCTCTCTCTCTCTCTCCATCTCTATCTCTATCTCTATCTCTATCTCTATCTCTATCTCTATCTCTATCTCTATCTCTATCTCTATCTCTATCTCTATCTCTATCTCTATCTCTATCTCTATCTCTATCTCTATCTCTATCTCTATCTCTATCTCTATCTCTATCTCTATCTCACCTCTCTCTCTCTCACCTCTCTCTCTCACCTCTCTCTCTCTCACCTCTCTCTCTCATCTCTATCTCTATCTCTATCTCTATCTCTATCTCTATCTCTATCTCTCTCTCTATCTCTCTCTCCACCCTCTCTCTCTCCACCCTCTCTCTCTCCACCCTCTCTCTCCACCCTCTCTCTCTCCACCCTCTCTCTCCACCCTCTCTCTCTCCACCCTCTCTCTCTCCACCCTCTCTCTCCACCCTCTCTCTCCACCCTCTCTCTCTCCACCCTCTCTCTCCACCCTCTCTCTCTCCACCCTCTCTCTCTCCACCCTCTCTCTCTCCACCCTCTCTCTCCACCCTCTCTCTCTCCACCCTCTCTCTCTCCACCCTCTCTCTCTCCACTCTCTCTCTCTCCACCCTCTCTCTCTCCACTCTCTCTCTCTCCACTCTCTCTCTCTCTCCCCACCCTCACTCTCCACCCTCTCTCTCCACCCTCTCTCTCTCCACCCTCTCTCTCCACCCTCTCTCTCCACCCTCTCTCTCTCCTCTCTCTCTCTCTCCACCCTCTCTCTCTCTCTCTCTCTCTCTCTCCGCCCTCTCTCTCTCTCTCCCCCCACCCTCTCTCTCTCCACCCTCTCTCTCTCTCTCTCTCTCTCTCTCTCTCTCTCTCTCTCTCCCCCCACCCTCTCTCTCTCCACCCTCTCTCTCTCTCCACCCTCTCTCTCTCTCTCCACTCTCTCTCTCTCTCTCTCTCTCTCTCTCTCTCTCTCTCTCTCTCTCTCTCTCTCTCTCTCTCTCTCTCTGTCTCTGTCTCTCTCTCTGTCTCTCTGTCTCTCTCTCTCTCTCTCTCTCTCTCTCTCTCTCTCTCTCTCTCTCCACCCTCTCTCTCTCTCCACCTCTCTCTCTCTCTCTCCACCCTCTCTCTCTCTCTCTCTCCACCCTCTCTCTCTCCATTCTCTCTCTCTCTCTCTCTCTCTCTCTCTCTCTCTCTCTCTCTCTCTCTCTCTCTCTCTCTCTCCACCCCCTCTCTCTCTCTCTCTCCACACCCTCCCTCTCTCTCTCCACCCTCACTCTCTCTCTCTCTCTCTCTCTCTCTCTCTCTCTCTCTCTCTCTCTCTCTCTCTCTCTCTCTCCACCCTCTCTCTCTGTCTCTCTCTCTCTCTCTCTCTCTCTCTCTCTCTCTCTCTCTCTCTCTCTCTCTCTCTCTCTCTCCACCCTCTCTCTCTCTCCACCCTCTCTCTCTCTCCACCCTCTATCTCTCCACCCTCTCTCTCTCTCCACCCTCTCTCTCTCTCTCTCTCTCTCTCTCTCCACCCTCTGTCTCTGTCTCTCCAGCGGCCAACGGGGCTTGAACTCAGGACCCTAGGATCCCAAGCCGCCACCCTAACCACTAAGCCAACACCAGGCTTTCAAAGCATGATGGCATGAGTGCTGATTCTCACAGGTTTTCTTATAGTTACTCTGCCCTTCAGGGCATGAATACTTTTCCGAGTCCTACGAAACGGAATATTTTTGAAAGTTACAAAAAGGCAATTTGTGTTTTACAGTGTTCAAGTATATAATTCAATGGAAATAAAATAAAGATCTTAAATGTTGTAGAATGTTTTTGTTTTTTGGAAGTTTACCACTGTTGATGCAGCGTCTTTTACACCACCTTATTTAACATGTTACATTAGTTTTCCATACCTGTTGTATGTGTCCATTGTGACGTTCTTAAAAGCAGTAAGTTCCCTGTTTGGAATGATTTTCAATTTTGTTTTCCTGCCAGACAGGCAGCAGACAAAGTTAAAAGAAATCCTCTCACTCCTCTTTGCACATGTGCGATTGGGACAAATTCAGAGCCTCAGAACTACTAAACTCCAGGTTCATTTTCCGATTCATGTTCAAAATATAACATTGAATTTAAATGAAGTTGTGCCTCGATCATAAAGTGACATTTGGAGACAGACAGAGAGACAGACAGAAGTGAACCAATCGCTTAACCCTGTTATTTGCTTCATATGTGTGGGGTAAATATTCTTTGTTGATGTATTTGTCATGAACAACTGCTTAATATGACCGCTATTATTCCCACGCACTTCCTCAAACCGACGGATCAAACGATCCACTACTCTGTGGCACAAGTCAAGTGTATTACAAGAATCCACAGGTTTTACTCCAAGGTCCTTGGGAGTTTGTGGTCTTTGTGTATTGACTCGTTTCTTCAAATTATTCGATGGAAAATAATCACTTGAGTTTAATTCGGGGCTAGGTAGTAGAAGACGTCATTCCACATTGGTGCCTGTCTGGACGCTTGAGCAAAATGTCGTGATATTCAAGAGGTTCATGGTTAAAGTCAAGGACAACTCGAGCACCATGGGAAGTGCCACCATTCTGTGTGAACCATTGTGTTCCCAGGTCGAAACCCTTATTCCATGATGAATGGTGGTGAAAAGTCTTTATGAAACATGGCAAGGTACCAGGTCGCACTAGCTATTCGTTTTATGAATGTTGTGCTGTTAATATCGCCATACCTTAAAATACCACTGAATATTTTTTCAACAAGTTTCTTTGAAAACACATTCTGATGCACAGTCTTGTTTATGAGCCTGTAAAGAAAATAATAAAATTCCAGAGGATTGGGGAACAGCAAATCTAAAACCGTTATTTAAGAAAGGTTCCAGAGAGGTATCAGAGAACAGTAGAAATGCTCGTTTAACTTGAGTTGTGGGGGAGATGTTGGAGATGTTAATTCGGTTTCAGATGAGGAAACCTTTAGTAAATTTTAAACTATTTAAAGGCAGTTAGCATTGACTTACCAAAGGGAGGTCATGTTAAAAAATGTTTTTATTGCAGTTCTATGAAGCACTTTTTGATTGTGTGGGTGAGGGAAGTGCAGCGGATGTTGTGTATTTAGACTTTTAAAAGGCATTTGATAAGGTATCATATTGAAGCTTATTAGCTAAGGATGACTAGAGTGGCTATAACTACTGCATTGAAAGCTGGATTCGTGTTGAGAAACAATTAGTGGCTGTGCATAAGAGGATGTCTGGCTGGGAAGTAGCCAGTAATGCGGGAACTCAGGAATCAGTTCCATCACCACTATTTGTAATTTACATCAATGATTTAAACAGTGAAGTTTAGTGGTGGCTTACCAAATTAGCAGATAACACAAAGCTTAGAGTCGAGTAGACAGCAGATCAAGTCGATATCAAAGGGTAAGGGGGGGAGGTGGGTGGGATGGTTGATCTGATTCAGCAAAGTCTAATTATCCTTTGCATTTGGGTCTATTTGTTTGTTTGTTTGTCCACACAGAACTTTTGTGTTTTTTCTCAACAACTAATTGTCGGATTGAGATGAAATTTTCACCTTTGGAATGACTACTCATGTAGAATGTTTCAATGATAATTATGATGTCATAGGTTACATGGCAGCCATGTTGGATTTACCCTAAAACCCATAAAATATTCTTCTCCACAACGGCTGTAGAGATTGAAGGAAAACTTCACACAAATGTTCCCCAAGCCATGGGTGTACAAGTTGTTCAGGAATAATTGATAGGTCACATGGTTTGGCAGCCATATTGAATTGAAGCAAAAATATTAAATAATGTTTTCTCTGGAACCACTTCATTAATCAACGTGAAACATCAAAATTATGATCTAGTAGTGATGGGGAATATATGTTTTAAATTTCAACTTGATCGGACACATGGTGTGAAGTATTTAATTTTTTGATGTGGGTTCCTTTTTTAAAAATTTAAATTTGCCTCACTTGGCTGTGCCTGGATGGGTTTGAGGGTCGAGGAGTATCAGCTGAAACCCAAATCCTATCCAGGTTCCTCCTGATGACTTCAGCTTTGCTTTTTGCTTGTTTGGGTTCCTTCTGATGACTGCAATGCATGAATTTACCTATTTGTTCTTCCATTTGATCTGAATTGAATTTATTTTAATCCCATTCTGCATTCAATTGAATAATCATTTTTAAAAACCTCATGGGTCAGGGTCAGGTGTCTGATCAAAGCGGGGTTGCATCAAAAGCGGGATGTCTTGGTACCTGGTCATCACTGCCAGCAATTATAAAGTGGCAGTTCTAATTATGTCTCTTATTATTTATGTAACACACGAGCACACAAATGCCACACAAAACAAGTCCTGGTGAGGGTCTGCAATCTCCGATTGTTCCTTTTTTTTGTATACCTTGTCGAAGCTCGTATTAGAGCGAACACACAACATACAGCGAGGGGGGCATGAGACAAGAGGGGTGGGAGTGGGAAGGACAAAACAGTGAGGAACATAGACATTAGGAGATCTGTGGAGGGGAGAAGGATGGGGTGGGGAACATGGGGAATAAAAGATGGACATTACAGGAACTTTCAGGAATTAAAGCAGGGAATTTGAAGGAGGTGGGCTTGGGGTGTATTAACAGGGGTAGAAAAGATCAATGATTTGGATGGGGGATGATAAGAGGTGGTAGTGAACAGCTGCTTTGAAGGTCTGTAGGGAAGAATGGGATTGGATAGAATGTGGGAGTTTATTCCAAAGGCAGGAAAAAAGAGGAATGAAAGAGGGAAGGTGAGCAGTGATTCGTGATTTTGCTAGTTTTACCAGAAGGGGGTTGTTGGTGGACCTTGAGCGCCCTGTGGAAATGTGGTGGAGACAAATCGCAGAGAGAGTAGAAGGGGGAGGAAGGTGGGCAAGACTGGAGAGGAGATGGTAGAAGACAGAAAGACCACCGACCTGCCTGCGGTGCTAGAGTGAGAGGCCCAAGTACTCAGCCTCATTGTGGGAGATGCCAATGATCCGAAATGACTTGGTTTCCATGGTGTGAAGCGGAGAAAGGTGTGAGGCAGGAGCACCAGCCCAGAGGGGCGAGCAGTACTCCATCAGGCTGCAGACGGAAGCTTTGTAAGTGGTCAGGAGCTCAGGTGGGCCGAGGAAGGACTTTGCACGACGGAGGATTCCCAGTCGGTGACTGGCTTTGGAGGTGGCTTTCCCAGAAAAGATCATGGCAGATAGTGAGGCAAACAGGGGTTTTTAAAGTTTTAGGTCAGAGATGCGATTAAACACGTTTCTTGATGGATGCAATAATGGCAAATTCAGAGAACAGAGAGAAGAAACGTTGTCACAGTTGGATTTTTTAGGCAAGGTATGAAGGAGAGGTCGAATTGAGAGCAGTCTGTTTGAATAGTAGAAGAGTAGTGCATTATGATGCAGTAAATAGTCCCACACGTGTGAAAGAGGAAGATGAAGCATTATAAGAGATCGTTTTATTATTATTACTATTATTATTATTATTATTATTATTGTTTGAGAGAGTTTCCATCAGATTAGGTTATGGAAGTGTTGTAGAAAAAAAAAAGGTGAGGTGAATGGTGAATTTGGATCGGTAAATGCAGAGGGTGTAAACAGATCACGTGGTTGCAGGAGAAGCACTTGGCTCTGGAAGGTGTATCATCAAAAGTGAATTTATTTATTTTTTATATTGATTGCGTAACATTAGGAAAAGGGAAGGTTGAAGTAAAATCGTGGAAGTGTGTGGTGAATTTGGAACTGTAAACGCAGAGTGAAGCTGATGGATCGATGAAAAGTACGAGGAAGAGACGAGAGCCACATGGTTTCAGGAGGTGTTCCTTCTTTGTTCTTTCTAAATTTCTTCTTTCCTGTTCTGCTTCATTGCAAAGAAAAACCTTCCCCTTCCATATCTTATCAGAGGACTGGCAGGGTGGCCGAAACATACACATACTCATCTCTTGTAGCTGTTTAACCTGGATTCAAATCTCAACCCAGCTATAAACTGTCATCTCGGTGTTTCATAAACAGGGTGATTCATCAATGTTTGTGTCGTCCCTCCTCAGATGGCTGTTAAGCTGGGTTCCCCATCTGATGTCATCAGTTGGTGGATGTTAAAGATCCCACGGTGTCCTTCACCAAGACTAGGCGAGCTATCACTGGCACCCTGAACAAATTACAAATTCCCATCTTGACTAACTGCTGGGAAGGCAATGGCAAGCCAAGCAGCCAAGGGCCTGCCTTCAGGCATAGCACACAATCAATCAATCAATCAATCTTAAGCTCTTTCTCCGTTTTTCACAAACAATTGTTGTCTTTTCTGATTCTCTACTTTCTCATGCCTGGTGTTGGCTTGATGGTTAGGGTGGTGGGCTTTGGATCCAAGGATCCTGAGTTCAAATCCTGCTCAGCTATTGTATTAATACCAGGTGGGGTTAACTTGGCCTGTCATCCTTCCAACGTCAGCAAAATGAGTGCCAGCATGCTGGTATCCTGTGTCGGAGTGGCGACCCATCCATGATTGTGCCCAATAGCCAAGGAGACTGCTTTGGCAGCACCAATGCTTTGCACAGAGTATGGTCCCAATCTTCTCTCTCCTCCTACTTTCTTGATGGTGTTTCTTCATTTCTCACTTTCACTTTCCTTATTCCACTTCTTTCAAATTTCTGCATTCTGTCACTCTCTATGTGTTTATTCTCATCATTCGCTGTGTATACCTCAAATTATGGACTCATCAGTGTGAACCTTAACTCGCTCATTCCACTTCAGTTCATTTATGTTATGTTTTAAGGTTAAATCAATCCTCTCTGATGGTATGCTTATTCTGACGCATTGGAAAAATGAAAAGAAAAAGCATTCAGGAATACAATCTTCCTTTTGGGTGCAGAGAAAGACAGTTTGTTTCGAAAACAGACACATTACGCTTCATGCATAATGGGCACAGGTTTGGTGTGTGGCACTTGATGGAAACAAATGGCTTCAAATTGCAAGTTGTCACTACTCCTAGTACAGTGTACATCCATATATATATATATATATATATATATATATATATATATATATATATATATATATATATATATATATATATATATATATATATATATACATATATATATATATACTCGGCTTGACCAAATGGCCAGAACGTGTGGACTGATCAATGGGAATGTCATCATTTCAACAGTCAGCCATGATATCTGGTGTTGGGTGGTCGTGGCTGGGTGACGTATTTTGAGTGATGCACCGTACTCGTTTAGGTGACACCAGTGGAAACGTTGTTTGGGTGCCTCGATGGCTCTGATTGTCATCAGGCAATGGCTTCAGATGATGGTTCCGGTGTAACGTGGCTCCCGACTCTGCAGTTATGTTGTTTGAGCAGGGTTCCAGGCACATGCATCACAGTTGCTGGTAACCATTGTCCAGTGTTGATGTCCTGGAAAGGACAGGCTGACTCAGGCTGAGGTCGCATAGTTGCAGTCCAACATATCGGTCAAAAAAAGTTTTTTGCTGATATTGGCGTTATTTAAGTTGAAACACATTGTCCTTCCCTACAGCAGTGTTAGGAATGCACATCGGGATTTTTGTCTTGAGTGTGCACTGGTTTAATTTAACAGTGAAGTTCATTGCACTCACCGTTTAATAGTTTAGAAGGTAGTGGAAGAGAGTGGTCAATAGGAATGGAGCACAGGATCAGTAGAGCCATGAATGGGTCCACTCTGGCATGTTTGGCTTTGACAATAATGTTATTGACTGTCTGTACCTGACTTTTGATAAAACTGTTTGAGGACGGGAAGTGAGGACTTGAGGTAATGTGGTCAAATCCCCTTTTCTCGGCGATGTCGGCAAACTGTTTGGATGCAAGTTGTGGTCCATTGTCCGTTAGAATACGATCAGATATGCCGTGCTCAGACAAGACGGCCCAAAGCACCTGGCAGACTGCATGGCTGCTCAGACTACTACTGTCCATTCTCTTGGCTGGAGGGATTTTGGAGTAGAAGCTAATATAGCTAATAAAGGTGCCTATCTTTAGCTTAGGAAGCTGTTTAACTGAGTCTTTACACATGAATGATGTATTTAATTGCCTATCCAATTTTTCAAGCCATCAGATTATATGTGGACTGTGTATGAATTGTTTACAACTTATATCTTGGGCCTCAAATGTGATTTCTTCTGGGGATGGCTTCGGGTTGCCCGACGCCCTTATGGCTCAATTGTGACCTTTTCTTCGATGCATAACCCGCTTCCTAATGTTCGCTTGCATTGTTTCATACTCACCTGATGGAAATTTGGAGAAAATGTGACGTATACACATATACCTGCACAGGGGTTGGGGTATAGACTAATATTCGCTGGTCCACACACCTACCATAAGTAAAACCTCTTCTAACCACAATTAATCAATCAATTCCACCTGATGATAATGGCATGATAACAACATTAATATTTAAGAAAATAATAATGATATTAACAATAATCAGGTAAAATAGCATGGCAGAGTCTAAAGCACCGTAGACTAAGCAAGTCTGAAGATCTATAATTTAGGTGAAAAGGACTGACTAGAAATGGAACTCAATAATGTAGAATGGTGCGCACATGCACATACACATGATCCCCTTCCCCCACCCCCCCTTACCCCACCATCTCCTCCCAGCAGCTCTTTCAGGGAGCGAGTGTTTCTGGTAATTTATATACACAATTCAAGGTGGTATGTCAGTTGCGGTGATGATAAATTGTATGTTAATACTAAATAATCCAAAGTTGTGTGTGGCAGTGGAGATGGTAAAGTGGATATAAATAAATAATGATTCCTGAAAACATATACAATCCTGTACTATTCTGTCCCCTAAAAAAAATTTAATTCGAAGTTCAGGAATAAAATCGTGTGTTTTTTTTTTTTTTTTTTTTGGCTCCAATCTGTGACTTTTGGCTCCAATCCCAAAATAATTTGACTTGCTTCATTCCCAGATATTATTGCATACATGTGCAGAATATAAAAGAAATCCATCAAGTCATTTTCAAGTGGAGGTGGATGCATGGACGGACTGACAGCATCCACAATATAACCCTCCGGCTGGGTTGATGCCCGGTTTAGGGCTAAAAACACAAAATGTGAGGCAAAGCCTGAGATGAAAGTCCATTTACCGACAGCCCTGGTTTGCCACATACTTCAGCACTGAAAGATTGTCAAGGCTGAATTATACAACCACCTTCACAAACTTAAAGATAACCTTCTGGAGCATTCCAGCCCAGCATGAGGGCAAAAAGAGTAGGAATGCGATCAGGGATTAATACGGGCAAAACAAATTCCTTCACAATCATTATCTTTACAGGCCAGTGACAGGTTTCTCTACTTATTCCAACAAATCTTGAATTCCCAATATCCCCTCCGGCCAAGTTCCATGAAGAGAGCCACCGTTAGTTAGAGACATCTGTCTCGCGAGACAGCCTTGACATCGTTTTCGAGATTTAGCTTCTCGTTGAATTTCTGAAAGAGGAGCAGCAGCATCTCCAAAGTTGAGTTACCAGAACTGAATCCAAACTGATGATCAGAGGTCAGGTCTTTTGAGAAGAGGTAAGACTTGATATCAGCTGCAATTGAAATGATAGATTTCATCACTTTTTCTCGATAACTTTAAGGAAGTTGAGAGAACGACGTTGTAGTTGAGAGAATCTGTTTTGGTGCTGTTATTGTGGAGAGGAATCTTGTTGGCTGTTTTATAGATGAGAGGTGGCCTAAGGGAAATGACAGAATAAAGAGAGTAGACAGAAGATAAGCAAGAAAATTCAGATAATGATTTTTCTCAACAAAATGTTGAAAGAGGTATGTTGAGTATTGGTGTGTGGTGACAGAGCAGTGGGGTAGGAGGTGTGGATTTTACATTTAAATAACCTGAATATCTAAATAGCTAAATAACTATGTTCAAAAAAAGAAGATTAAATAAATAAATGTTGTATAAAGGCAAAAGTTATATAAATAAATAAATCAAGGTGATATGTGGATAGTGTTGATGGTAAAGTGTGTATAAATAAATAATCCAATGTTGCGTTTTGGTGGTGGAGATGGTAAAGTTTATATAAATAAATAATGGTTCCCAAAAGCAGATACAATCCTTTACTATTCTCAACCATTAAAAAATTTTTAAACCAAAATTGAGAAATAAAATTTTGTATCCCATGAGTCTTGGCTCTGAATCCAACATGTTCGCCCCATGTGTCCTTCTCTCCCTCCCCTTGATCTCACTCTTCTCTCACTTCTACTTTGCTGCTGATGTTGTTTTTCCCTTTTCCATTTTGTTCCCATTTCTGCTCCTATCCACTCTCGCTTTTCCATGAGCTTCGATTAGGGATACAAAAAAAACTTTCTCCCCAGGATATTTAAAGTGCTTACAGAAACATTTCAACACGTTTGTTCAAGATGAACACCTCAATCACAGGAACGAACAGTTATCTGAGAATCATTGATGACTTCACCTGCACCTCAACCAACGTCATATCTATATTATAAAAGGAGCCGTGTCTCTTTGTCTTTGTCATATGTAAGTCTGTCTCATTTGTTTGTATGTTTGTCTGTGAGTGTGATAACTCGCGAATGCTTTCAGCTATCTTCGTCAAACTTTACCAGAAGATTCCGAAGGACAAAAGTGAGGCTGTCTATGTTTTTTGACGACATAGGTCAAAAGGTCAACATCTTTGTCAAGTTTCTAAAATCTTCAATTTTCATTCAACTGATGAGAAAATTAACAGGATTTGCATATCAGGTCACTGAAGTCATCCACCTATTATTTTTGTGGTCAACTTCGGCCAAAAGGTCAACGTAGGCCAAAATACTAAAATTGTTGATTTTCATCCTATTGACTTGGAAATTTGAAGAGTTGCATATTTATTCATTGAATTCAACCATCGATTATTATTTTTAATGTCAACATAGTTACGTCCAATGTTTGTGGCACGATTCCAAGTGAAGAGGACAAAGATGGAGTGAGACATGACTTCAACAGTGAAACGGCACATGATTGTAAAGTAAATAAACAAAACAAGTAGCGGTGCATTCAAAGTACATCGTCCCCATGTGAAAAGGTCAACATCGGCCAATTTTCTAAAATCCTCAATTTTCATCCAATTGACTTGAAATTTGAAGCTTTTTATTTCAAGTCACTGAATTCAATGAACAAGTATTTTTGAGGTCAACATTGGCTAAAAGGTCAATATCAGCCAAAGGTCAACAACTTAGGTGAGATTTCTAAAATCCTCAATTTTCATCCCATTGACTTGAAATTTGAAGAGGATTTGCACATTTGGTCACTGAATTCAACCACCAATTATATTTGTGGTCAACTTAGGCCAAAAAGTGAACATAATGCATGGACCAAAGGTCAACAACTTGGGTGGAATTTCTAAAATCCTCAATTTTTCTCCAATTGATCTGAAATTTGAACAGGATTTGCATATCAGGTCACTGAATTCAAGCACCCACTATTTTGAGGTCAAAAGGTCAACATAGGCCAAATTCCTAAAATTGAAGATAAAAATTATATATATATATATATATATATATATATATATATATATATATATATATATATATATATATATATATATCAAAAAGTTGCAGATGAGTTGTGACAGAACTAGGTGGATGTGAGTTAGTTAAGTGACAAGAACAAGCCAATTTTATTTTGGTTCAGATCCAGCCTTTCAGTGGGATGCAAAACGTAAGTTGTTCAGCCTGGCGGAGTTATGTGCTCCACTGAGTGCTATTCCACTTTGTTCTGTTTGCTAAGTCTCTCTCTCAGTGATTTTTCATTTGTTATGATGAAAATTGTTGGTCCGTCTCATTTGTTTATATGTATTTTGTACATAGATTTGTCTGTGAGTGTGACAACTTGCGAACACTTTCAGCTATCGTTGTCAAACTTCATCAATAGACAGGGCAAACCCAAGGAAAAACTAACATTTTTTTTCAGTCAAGGTTTTCTCAGAGGATTCAAGATCCTGAACCCATACCATTTGATATTAGCTTGGGGCCACCCAGAATTTTGCCTCAAATTCAAGATGGCGGCCAAAATCCAAAATTGCCACCAAAATTACCTTTAGGAGATTTATACTGCCTCGTAGTGTTTCCTCTCAAGCTTTTTTCAGTGGTTCTGCCATCCTGAACATATATCCTTTGAGATTAACTTGGGAGCCACCCAGGATTTGGCCTAGAATCCAAGATGGCCGCCAAAAATCAAAATAGCTGCCAAAATTAAATTAATTAGGTTTATACCGCCTTATAGTTTTTCCTGTCAAATTTTTCTCAGCAGTTTCGGCATACTGGACCTATAGCCTTTAAAATTAGCTTGAGGGCCACCCAGGATTTGATCTCAAATCCAAGATAGCCACCAAAATGGCCGTCAAAATCATCTTAATTATATTCAAACTACCTCTTAGGTTTTACTGTCAAAGTTTTCTCAGTGGTTCCGCCATTCCAAACCTTTGTCCTTTGTTATTAGCTTGGAGGGCACCCAGGATTTGTCCTCAAATGCAAGATGGCCACGAAAAACCAAAATGGCCAACAAAATTACCTCAAAATTGATATTTCGTCTTATTTGTCCCCCAGAATGTTCTGGTCTCGGAAAGCAGGGTTTAGGGGCTGTGCAATAATTATGGGACCTGGGGGAGGGAGAAATTTCCGGATGGTGTGCTAGTGTCTTGTGAGCCCTTCTCTACAATCCATGGCGATTTGATAACTGAGACCACAATCAACCGAGAAGTAAAGGTCAGAGGTGGTCCAATGCAAGGTGGATACAGTACCAATGAGAGCATAACAGACACATTCGACAAGACCAGTCATATCATGGCTAAGATCAGAGCTACACTGAAAGAAAGGCTAAATATCATCACCTCCTCAGCCCACAAGGACACCACAATAGCGGCCCGAATACACCATGAAAATATGGTTCATAATGTAGTACTTCAGCTTGACAAATACTTTGACCCATTCCTGAATGGTCCCACTCGTCATATGAAGACTGGTGTGGAAATCGATTGTGATGTTGTCAGAGGATTGATGTCATCCGCAGAAGCTGGAGAACAGAAATATAAAGAATTTGTTGACTTGAGACTCAAAGCCAGTGGGGAAGAACGAGTCAATTTCTTCGACAAGATTACCAAGCTCAAGATCAAAACCGGGATGGAGAAGGCCAAGAAAGACCCAAAAGTTGTTAATATCCTGAAAGAAGACAGACAGGCCTTCGGTTTACTGGTAGGCAAAGCAACATCTCAAGAAGAGGCACATTCATATCCCTTAACTACTGTCCCACTAGCTCTAGCCACACCAGAGAGAGATTTGAGAACAAGGTTCAAAAGCAGCATTGAGGAACTACCTCATAGAAGAGTCTGAATCAGTCAGTGAGAACCTGCCACATGAAGGAAATTGGCTTATATATGGAATGGCTGCTGTGAAATCTGTTCCTGCTCAGCAAACTTGGGGAAAATATGCAGCAGCCCTGTTGAAATTTTGCTTGCCAGCAAGTGACTCTAAACCGCAGCAACTGGGAATCATATTTGATTCATACAGTACAGCCACAACGAAGGAGCTTGCTCAACGTCGCCATGGCACACCTGGAAGAAGAACTCACATCACAAGCTCTGAACAGGACATGCCTAAAGGGAAAGATTGGGACTAGTTTCTGCGAAACTCAGAAAATAAGACAGAACTGATTAGATTTCTAGTCGATTACTACAAGACCGATGCTGTGAGATCCAAGCTGAAAGTTCCACTAATTGTGACAGAGGAAGATAATACCTGGTTAATAACGCAACTCGAAATCGAGATGCTTGACTCCTGCAACCACCACGAAGCTGACACCAGACTCATCCTCCATGCATCCAAGTCAAAAGATCCTGTAATTGTCAGGGTGACAGATACAGATGTCTTTGTTCTCCTGACCTATGCTTATTCTGTCATTAAACCATTACAACACTGGATGATGAAGTTTGACCATGAGAGGTATGTTAGCGTCAAAGCTCGAACTGACCGATTTGGTGATGAAATGTGTCGAGCACTTCCTGCCTATCACAGCATTACAGGGTGTGATACTGTTACGAATCTGGAAGTCTTGTGCACACAGACATTCAGGTTCCTATTGCTCAGTTATTTTGATAAGTAAATGTAGATAGATAGCTCCCCATCCCTTGTTTAATGGGTAATTAAATGTTCATGCACTGTGGTGTTATTTTGATAGTTAGGATTTTTGCATCTACATCTACAACAATGACAACCCTCTGCTCCCGGCATTCACCGCGTGCTCGCTGGTATGCGGGTGTGTGCAAAATTCATTTGGGGATGGAATTCCATTCCCAAATATGGTCATGAACTGGTTCGCTTGGCTGCGCGCCAAATAAGGGAATGCATCGTGTCCCACCCAATGAGAGCGGGCCACGATGAGCGAATCACGCCGAAAAGGGGACAAACGAACGGAGAGCAAATAATCGGGTAGATCTGATCGAGCGGGTTGAAGAGGATCTGCGCCCCGTCTTCTGCGAGCGCGTGTTCTGGTTCCCGGCTCATCTCGTCACTGGCGTGCTCTGGTTCCTGGCTCATCTCGTCGCCGGCATGCTCTGGTTCCCGGCTCATCTCATCGTTGGCGTAGTCTGGCTCTGTGGCTCATCTCGTCACTGGCATGCTCTGGTTCCTGGCTCATCTCGTCACCGGCATGCTTTAGTTCCTGGCTCATCTCGTCGCTGGTGTGGTCTGGCTCTCTGGCTCATCTCATTGCTGGCATGCTCTGGTTCCCGGCTCATCTCATCGCCGGCGTGCTCTGGTTCCCAGCTCATCTCGTCGCTGGCGTGCTCTGGTTCCTGGCTCATCTCATCACTGGCGTGCTCTGGTTCCCGGCTCATCTCGTCGCCGGCATGCTCTGGTTCCCGGCTCATCTCATCGTTGGCGTGGTCTGGCTCTGTGGCTCATCTCGTCGCTGGCATGCACTGGTTCCTGGCTCATCTCGTCACCGGCATGCTTTGGTTCCTGGCTCATCTCGTCGCTGGCGTGGTCTGGCTCTCTGGCTCATCTCGTTGCTGGCATGCTCTGGTTCCTAGCTCATCTCGTCGCCGGCGTGCTCTGGTTCCCGGCTCATCTCATCACCGGCGTGCTCTGGTTCCCAGCTCATCTCGTCACTGGCGTGCTCTGGTTCCCGACTCATCTCATCACTGGCGTCAGCTGTCCTTGGTCCGTCCTTGCCGATTGGTGCTCCGAGAAGGTGTGGACGTCGAGCCGCGCGCTCGTGGCCAGGTAGCCAGCCACTTTCTCGTCCCTCAGCTCGACTTCCCTCCGAGCTGCAGGGATAATGAAGACCATTTTGGGTCCGTTTCTTTTGGGTGTGCATCTGTCTGTGGGCCCATCTTTAAGTAGGAATTGTTTAAGGGCTCGTGTGTAAATTTGCATTCTCCATTAGTCGTGATAACTCTGCCCTTACGTGTTTCCCTCGTTTCCCCGATTGCTGTGAATAAATATCTCATGTATTAAATGTATCAGCTCGTTCTGTGTTTCTTCCATTGGCTTAGCATGGCGCGTGTTGGTGAATTATTAAGGCTGTTGCCACTGTAAGTGTACATTTGGACCGATGGGACTTTGGCAACCATCCGCTCGGATAGCGCATGGGTCGGGCACGCTAACGGCTCGACTCGTACGAGTTCCGTCGAGGGTGTGAATACTCGATAGCTCGCCACGTGGGGCTCTAGGTATTTTGAAGTTTGGCAAATAACCCTGTACCACGTGGTGGAATTATTGACGATTCATGGTCCGGTAAGGGACCCGTACCCTCAGAGTTTTCCTTAAGGTACGATCTAGATTCCAGGTGTTTGGTAGAGTCGACCTTACTGCTCCACCTAGTGGTCATGCTCGCAGCCGACGCCCGGCTCCGCAACAATACAACCTCTTTTCCATTTGGTGTTGGTAAATTAAAACCACTGAAGAAGACGAAGAAACCGGGAAAGTGCCAACTCCTCTTGCAACTTGGCACATCGGCACTTCAGTTGTAGACATCACCGATGCCACGACCTTCTTTAGAACCTGCATGTATGCTGGAAGTGAACATGAAGAGTATGTGAGAACAAGGATCAGAATGTACGACAAGCAGAAAGTGAAATCCAATTCAAGTATCTTGCGAGATGAGAGTAGCGCCAATGAACACCTCAAGAGGAGCGATTTACAAGCCTTCATCTGGTATCAATGTCTGAAACAAGATATTGAGTATCCTTCCATCAAACACAGAGGTTGGGAAGAAACAGAAGATGGTATTCGGCCAATATGGTTCACCTGCCCCCAATTCCCACCAAGCCTTTCGGTGACGAGCATCAGAAGTAGGTTAACACCAGGTAAATATACATTTATTTATAGTTAAGCTATGCAAGGTTTCCATTTGCTGTTTCAGACTTGTTTGTCATTTAGTAGTACAATTCACAGCCTTATATTATCGAAATCAATTTGACAAAGCATTCAAATCATTTCCGATCATACAGGTGACATTAATTATGATGCAGACACAGAAGATACGAGAGACACGGCCCAGCCCCCAAAGAAGAAAAGAAGAACGAGACCCAGCCATAGTGAGGACAAAGGAGACTACAGCACAGGAGGGGACGAGAGTACTGGAAGTGACAGCGACAGCATTGAAGAGCAGTCGGCTACCTTCTCTGGCAGTATTTGAGCAGTCCACTCATCTGACTGAGACGGACAGTGACTTGGATAACAGCGAATGAACATTAACTCTGGACTTGCAGTTCTATCTTAATTATGTGTTTGTATCACCCATTTTGTTGGTGAATTGAACTGCAGGATGACCAGAAAATGCGGTTAATATTATCTCAATTTACATTTTGTGGCCTGTTTTGAGTGAGAATGTCATATCTACATGATAATAAAGCTCGGCTGAGTATTCTAGACCCCAACATCAATTTCCGGTACCATTATAAACCCCATATTACGTACAAAAAGTTAATTTAACAGGAAAAGAAAACCCTTATTAATTCAATTTTGGTGGCCATTTTGGTTTTTCATGGCCATCTTGCATTTGAGGCCAAATCCTGGGTGCCCTCCAAACTAATAACAAAGGACATAGGTTTGGAATGGCAGAACTACTGAGAGAACTTTGACAGGAAAACCTAAGAGGTAGTATGAATATAATTATGATGATCTTGATGGCCATTTTGGTGGCTATCTTGGATTTGAGGTCAAATCCTGGGTGGCCCTCAAGCTAATTTTAAAGGCTTCTGGTCCAGTATGCCGGAACTGCTGAGAAAAATTTGACAGGAAAAACTATAAGGCAGTATAAACCGAATTAATTTAATTTTGGCAGCCATCTTGGATTTTAGGCCAAATCATGGGTGGCTCCTAAGCTAATCTCAAAGGATATATGTTCAGGATGACAGAACCACTGAAAAAACCTTGACAGGAAGCACTACCAGGCAGTATAAATCTCCTAAAGGTAATTTTGGTGGCAATTTTGGATTTTGGCCGCCATCTTGAATTTGAGGCAAAATTCTGGGTGGCCCCCAAGCTAATATCAAATGGTATGGGTTCAGGATGATGAATCCACTGAGAAAACCTTGACTGGAAAAAAATGTTAGATTTTCCTTGGGTTTGCCCTCCGTCAAAGGGCAGAAGTGAGGCTGTCAATGTTTTTTGACTTTATATATCAAAGGTCAAGGTGACAGTGACGTCATTTACATGATTTTCATCATACTGTCAGGCTACCTCCTGACGCCTTCTTGTCTGTCTGTTGCGTTATAACTTGAGAACGGATTAACAGATTTTAATGAATCCAATGATGCTGGATTCAGAGAATTACTGGAAAGGTTTGTGACACTAAATTAAAATATAATAAAATAAATAAAGGTTGGTTTGTGTGTGGGTACACGGGGTGCACGTGTTCAAACTACAAACGCCAACTTGTGATGCTGGTTATCCCCGCACAGAGGGCAGGATCACCCAGGAAACCTTTTTTGTTCTTGCCCCATGGATTAGCTATCGCAACAAAGATTGGTATTTCCCTCAGCGAAGTGAAGGGTCTTAAATACACTGCACCCTCTGCAACAATAGGCATCGGCAAGACAGAGAAAATACTTGGTGACTGTTTTCGTGATCACAAGAGGCCATTTTACACTGGACCAAATCTCAGGGGTGGCTCCAGGGCCAGAGCAACTCGCAAGTGAGCGCACTCGAGCTTTTACACTTGCTTTTTTTTTTTTTGCCCCTGGGCCACCCCCGAGATTGGTTTTGCATGGGGTGAATTCAATCCTGCTCCAGACAAGGGGTGTGTTCTCTTAGCACACAGCTTTATATCGCTTGCCAAGTGGCTTGCTTGATTCAAAGCACTCAAGCAAGCACTCCAATGGAACAGAACACTTGGCAGCACTTAACAACATGGCGGTCTCCTTGTAAACAATGCCATCGTGGTACTCAAACAAATGCTGTCAGGGCCAAACATTTTCGGTTTTATGGATCCTCTTGAGATAATTTCCCCAAATGAACTTCTTGTGTTAGCAGTGACTCCAGAGTATGAGGAAGAGGTAAATATAGATAAAGAAATGGGGAATGAGAAGGAGGATCCCCTTGCCAAGCTTATACTTATACCAAAATTCTACCTTCAATTCCCACCCTGCCTCCTCCCTCCACAATATTGCTAAGCTTAGCACAAATAAACTTGCTGCTCGATGTAATCATCGAACCCCCCTCACCCTCACCGCTCCCCCTCAGCCATGCCGAGACGGTCTTTTAAAAAGGAAACCTCTTTGTGCCAGATGTTGTTTGCGTAAAGAAACTTTAACGAGTTATTCCCTCCAAGAGGGTATCCTGTTTTTATCGGAACTCCAATGCTGTGCTTCCTGTGCCATTTACAGGCCCTTCGGAGCAGACGATGAGAGAAAAAGGCTTCTTATCACCATTTGGCACCGGGATAAGCTGTCCAGGTCTGGACCTTGCACGTCTCACTCTTATTGCAAATCTGCCTTTATGGCCTACCCTTCCCCCTACCCCCTCCCCTGCTCCCCAATTACAATGCATGACTCAAATGTTAAAAAAAAATTGAATCATTGTTAGACCATTCTGGAACTGGCAGTTGCACTCAAACAAAAGATGAGTATATCTTAAAAAATAAAAATTGTGTTCTAAAGTATATAGCACACATTATATTTATATATTGGTTTTTCTGTTTCTTAAAGGTTTTCTGATATGCAATTTTTAACATGCAGTAATATCAATGTACCAACAACTAAGTGTGTGTCTATGTCCATGTCCATGTCCATGTATGTATGTACGTCTGTCCAGGCCATAACTTTTTTTTACCATTTGAGGTTTTGTCATCAAATTTTCAACAAACCTTCATTATGAGAATATTGAGAATAATTATTAATAATTGGGTTAAAATGTCAAAGGGTAAAGTCACAATTAGTACAAATAGACCTTATTTTAGACATTATAATAGTACATATTTTGTTGAGGTACTCACATTTTAATTGGAAATAATTTATAGAGACTCTCACATTGTAATTGTACATACTTTATAGACGTACTCACATTCTAATTGTACTGTACATACTTTATAGAGGTAAAAAGATAACGTGTAAAAATGGTGGTTTAAGTTGGTACATTATGTGCAGACAAACAATCAAACAGACAGGGTAATATGTAATTCCATAACTATTGTAAGTGTTGTACTAATTGAACCCACCTCGATGATTCATGCATGTTTGGGTACAGTACTCATGTGACTACCAAAGAATGTAAATACCTTTTTGCAGTGGATTAAGCATTTATTTGCATGGAATCGCTCAAAAACTCATCCCGATACTGACACCCACTGATGTATCATATTGAACTCCTGTAGGCACAATATTTATGAATTTACTGTCATGGGGTGACAGATTTTTTTTCACTTTCCCAAATCATTACCTCCACCACCAAAGGTGGACCGAGGTTATTTTATCACCCCTGTCTGTTTGTCTGTCTGTCTGTTTGTGAGCACGACATCTCAAAAATTACTGACAAATTCGGACAAAACTGGGTGGACAGGTTGAGTGTGTGCGCCAAGGATGAATTGTTTCGATTTTGGTGAAGATCTTAATATGGATCCGGATATGACAATTTTTAAAGTGATTCTTCACCATCGAGAGATGGTGCCAAAAGCGATATATAGCACAATATCTCAAAAAGTTAAACTTGGATTATGACCAAATTTGGTGAAATATTTGGGGAGACGACAAATGGCTTAGATTTTGGTTCAGGCCCGGATCCAGATCCCCCCCTATCTGTGAGATACAAAGCGTAAACTGCTCATCCTGGTGGAGGTATCTGCTCTACCAAGCGCCATTCTTGTTACCCTGCACATACGAAGTGAAGAGTGGGGTTAAGCAATTAAGGAAACAACTTATTTAAATTGAATGTTATATTTTGAACATTAAATGGGACATGATTCGGAAAACAAACCTGCCGTTTAACAGTACTCTGTCTGAATTTGTCTCTGCGCATTTTCAGATAATTGTTTACTCTGTCTGTCTGCCTGGCAGTCAAACAAAATTGAAAATCATTCCAAACAGGAAACTTACTGTTTTTAAGCACGTCATAAAGGACACAAACAACAGGCATGAATAACTTATGTAATGTGTTAAATAAGGTGGTGTAATCGACAATGCGTCAAACAGCGGTAAAAACCGGAATTAATTTATTGATGCGACTTTTACAATGTTTATTTTATTTAAATTCAATTACATACTTAAACAATGTAGAACACAAATTGCCTTTTTTCAGTTTCAAAGCCCTTCTGTTTTGTAGTACTTGGACATATTAAATAGGGTGGTGTGTAAGACTACTTCAATACTGCTAAACTTCTTTAGGATTTTGGAAACTTCTTTCGGAAACTAAATGATCTTTAAAATCATTATTTCATTTAAGTTGAAGTATATACCTGAACGCTACATGGGGTAACATTCAACAGTACTTTGTCGTGTTCCATGAACGTGTTCTATGAACTCTGGTTTAGAATGCATTTATTGTTTCATTCTGAATTCATGACTAAAACCCACTGAACAACTACCGATGTAACATGGCAATTGTGTGCGAAATCGTCAGACCGTCAGGGTTTTTTTTCTTAAGAAATGGGCAAATTCTCGATCAAAGTACATTGATGCGCAGATGTTTTTTTTTAGTACATTATGGCACCACCAAGTACTTGAATGAGAATAGTTGTGTTTTAGGCTGTGAAGTGCATGGTCATGCACTCCACAGCCCAAAACAAAACAGCGTTATAATTGTTTCAGACAGGGACAAAGAGATGAACCAATATGCCTGGTGTTGGCTTAATGGTTGGGGTGGTGGCTTGGGATCCGAGGATCCTGACTTCAAATCCCACTCGGCTGTTGAATTAATACCAGGTGGGGTTGACTCTGCCTGTCATCCTTCTGAGGTCGGCAAAATGAGTGCTAGCTTGCTGGTATCCTGTGTCGGAGTGGCGACCCATCCAGGATTGTGCCCAATCGCCAAGGAGACTGCTTAGGCAGCACAAACGCTCTGCATAGAGTATGATCCCAATGGATGGATATGAACCAATGGTTTATTGAAATCGATTGGAGTATTGCCTTCATTATTACACTGCACAAAGGTTGAGCAAACCAGAATCCAGTGGTGGGATATGTTCTACCACTTCAAACGTAACTGGAACTACCCGTGTTCATGTTTTTGGCCCTGACTGCTTAAAGGATGTTGAAGTCTCATTCCAGAACCAGCCAAGTCATTGCGAAATGTCACTTTAACTTGTATTTTTGAGGGGAAGGTCTGCTGTGCTACTTTGGACATGGGAGTCATTGTTACTGAAGTGTATCCCAGGAAGTTATATTTCTTTCCCCAGAATCAAATTACCGTTTGAAATTGGCAAATGTAGCTACAGCTCCTTAACTTGTAAAGGGTTGTGTCAAGCTCGGCCTTGGAAGAAAAGAAATTGATGTACATTTATGGGTGGCAGAATTGCGTGATCCATGTTTAATTGCTTTAGATTCTTTGGCAGAATATAATTACCACTTGCAAATTGAAACGTCCTGTCTGTGAATCGGGTCAAATTGGATGCCCTTCAAGAATCTGTAGGAAATAGAGGAGACTCTCATTATTGTGGCACCTCGCAATTCTGAGATGACAATCATAGCACATTGGGTTGAAAGGTCATTAGGATGTCTCATTTGGGTTTAGTGGAGCCGTTGGTGGAGCGAGCCGTGGATAGTTTAGATTGTGGTTTCAAAGAAGGAATAAGTTATGGAGACATCCCATAATGAAAAGATATTTCAGAGTAAATGTAGAGTTAATAATAACTTGCATTCATGGATGATTTGGATCAGAATGAATGAGTGAATGAATCCCACCATGTATATTGCAACCAAAATAGTGTGCCCTTATAGTTGGGAGAGATTGGGTTGCAACATTATGGAACGTACATTTTGTTTGTCAAGTATGACCGTATTTATTGCACACCGCTCCTTCCCAATTCCATATCCTGGTGATGCATGAAGTCATCGCCAGCCACCAAAGGAAGGGAGTACTCAGTTTTCACTCCATTTATTCTCTTTCTTGTTACCCTCACCAAAGGAGAGGGTATTGCTTTTGGGTCCGTTTGTTTGTCTGTCTGTTTTGTTTGTTTGTTTGGCCACACAGAACTTTCGTGTTTTTCTCCGCAACCACTTGTCGGATTGAGATGAAATTTTCACCATCGGAGCGAATACTCGTGTGGAATCATTACTCATCATTATGACATCATAGGTCACGTGGTGTGGCAGCTATGATGGAAAAAAAAAACAGAATAAACTAAATAAATAAATAAATAAATAAAAACCTCCATCTCTGAAACCACACCAAGGAAAACATTGAGATTTGGCACATAGCAAGTACTCATTGGGGATTAAGTGTGACGTTTTGATGATGTCATAGGTGCCTTCGTTATGACGTGATAATTGCATATGTAGAACGCCACATCTGATCAGTATGAAAATTTTTGAGGGTCATCTAGGGATAAAATGGTCCACAGAAAAAATTGATGATGTCATCAGTCACGTGATTCAGTAGCCATATTGATTTTTTTTTTTTTTAAAACCTTCAAAAATCTTCTTCTCCGAAGTGGCTGAACAGATCGAGGTGAAATTTTACACGTAGGACTGCCAATCCATGAGGAACAAAATTTTCACACATATAGGTCATCATAGGTCACATGGTTTGGCAGCCTTATTGGATTTACCATACAACCTTTTTGACTCCGCCCCATCCCGCTCCCTCCACAGATCTCATCATGTGTCTATTCCCCACTGTTTTCTGCTTCCCTCTCCCGTCCCTTCTGTCTCCTGCTCCCCTTGTTATATGTTTGTTCACTCTTATATGAGCCTTAACATTAAAAAAAATATATATATATATATTAAACTGATAAAAATCTTCTCCAGAACAGCTGGATAGATTGAGGGGAAACTTCACACAAATGTTCCCCAAGCTTTGGGTGTACAAGTATGTTCAGGAATAGTTGATAGGTCATCACACTACTTTAGTTTGGCAGCCACATTGGATTGAAGAAAAATATTAAATAATGTTTTCTCTGGAACGCTTAATCAATCGACGTGAAACTTCACAATTATGATCGAGTAGTGATGAGCAATACATGTGTTAAATTTCAACTTGATCACACACATGGTCATGCAGCCAGAATTATTTAATTTTTGATGTGGGTTGTTTTTGTTTTGTTTTGGTTTTTTTTATTTGAAAAAAGAAAATCTTATTTGGCTGTGCCTGGATGGGTTTGAGGGTAGAGGAGTAGCAGCTGAAATGTGAATCGTATCCTGATTCCTCCTGATGACTTCATCTTTGCCTTTTGCTTGTTCGCGTTACTTTTGATGACTCCAATGCAGGACTGTACCTATTTGGTCTTCCACTTGATTTGAATTGAATTAATTTTAATCCCATTCTAAATTCAATTGAATAATAATGAAAAATGTCATGGGTCAGGGTCAGGTGTCAAATCAAAGCGGGACATTTTGGTACCCGGTCATCACTGCCAGCAGTTACAAAGCGGCAGTTCTAATTATGTCTCTTATTAATTACGTAAAACACACCAGCACTCAAACTCCACACAAAATACACCACAGAAAAAAAGTTCTGGTGAGGGTTTGCAATCTCTGATTGCTCTTTTTCTTGTTTGTTTTTTTGTTTTCTTGTTTGTTTGTCCGGGCGATATCTCGGCCATCCTTTGAGCTAGGAATCTAAAATTTGGGGACAAACGTGAAGATGCACTTTTACGAAAAAGTAGTTTTTATTTTTTGATTAATCAATTAATTGAATGATTACTATATTATTCTTGATTTATTATTAACCTGGTTATTTTATTTTTCATCCTGGCAATATCTCAGGTACCTTTGAACTAGGAAGCTTATATTTGGATACAACAGTGAACAAGCGATTTGGCTATAAAAGGGTCTTTTTGATTTATTGATTAATCAATAAATTATTTAATTTTTCGATTAATTACTGAATTTTCAAAAAGTTACAGATTCAGTTGAAACATTTGTAGTTTAAACATACTACTAGCCAATTTGATTAAGAAATTAATTATTTTACGATTATTATTCATGTATTATTGATGCAATTAATCAATCAATTATTACACACTGCTCCCTCCTAATATCGACTCCATGTGCTGCAAGTCGGCATCACTGGGTGCTGAAGGCGCCCCAGTGATTTCACGTGCTGGAGGATTTGTTATTTATTTATTTGGCATGGGGGCAGTGTACTTTGAATGTACCGCTACTTGTTTTGTTTATTTACCTTACAATTATGTTGTGCTGTTTCACGATTGAAGTCATGTCTCACTCCATCTTTGTCCTCTTTTATTGGAATTGTGCCACAAACATTGGACGTAATATGTGAACCAGTAACTAAGGAATCCTGAATTATTTACTTATATTGGGAGTTTAGGTAACTGAACAGAGATGGGGAAATAGACCCACAACATATATTATTGGTGCCAAGTTGTAACATGACTTTAAAACCTGTGGTCTGCCAATGATGCCTCAGAATGCACATGTATACAGAGAAAAGCAAACAAGCGAGGCTGCTCGAAACGAATCAGGAAACAGGTAGAGGCAGATTGAGGAAAGAGCAGTCAGAGTTGCCGGATAGAGAGATAGAATGTTGCACTGGCCAGGGGGATCTACATGCCATTTGTGGTGAGCAGTCACTGCTGCAGAGTGATTCCTGATCCCCAAGCTTTACTTGGGCTGTGTCCTTGCCTCTGTGGTTTGAAGTATCCCAGTTCATGGTGTGGCTTTCCGGGTGGGTGCACACACCTGCCTCGCATTGCGTCATGTTGTACACATCCTGTCGGTGTTTCATCTCGAGGCTGGTACCTTGCAGAGTTCCTCCTTAGAGACCGCTGCCCACACTTTTATCCATTTTCAACATACACTCATCTTGAATCTCTGCAAAATATGAGAAATAAGTATCAAATCCTCACTCTGTTTTTTTTTTTAATGTTTTACATAATCTAAGACTTGTAGTGGAGCTGACCACCCACACACACACACACACACTCACACACACACACACACACACACACACACACACACACACACACACACACACACACACCACACACACACACACCAACTGTACAGTATTGGCTATTCCTAAAACATAATCTGTCTCTACGAATAAGTGTGTTTGTGTGTGTCAGTGTGTGTCAATGTATGTGTGTCTCCTCCATATCCCCAATAGCCATGAAACCCATCAGCCGGAAACTTTGCATGCATAATAAGGGGACTCCAAGGGAGTGCATGACTGAAAATTGGATGTTTGGATTAATTAAAACACTCCTTTTGAAGATAATTAACGGCCTTATTTAATTATATCATTTATCAGGCACTCCTCAGCCACCCCCCCCCCCCCTCTCTCTCTCTCTCTCTCTCTCTCTCTCTCTCTCTCTCTCTCTCTCTCTCTCTCTCTCTCTCTCTCTCTCTCTCTCTGGGGTCTTAAGGCATATCCTGGGTTACTTAACAGGGGTCTGAAGCTACCATGTTTTTTGACCTGCTCAACCATGCCTTGACTTGGAGCAGGCCACAACAATTTCTTAATGATAGTTTTTGTTTTTTTCCACTTTCCTCACTCATATTATAGAATGCCTGTTCATCATAGCGACGAATCGCTGGGTAAATTGCAATTCTTATAAACGCCTGGAGACACCAGCGTCGTGACTTTATTTAATTTCCACCTATGCCATAACCTCGAGAATCTCTTAAACTCAGAAGAGTTACAAAATTTAAGCTCCAGATTTGAACTTGGCAGCAGTTCCGATGCGAAAAAATGTGTTCATTTGTGCAATTCGGACATTACTTTGGCATTTCCGGATGTATGGGTTTAACGATGGCATTTGGTAATAGCATGCCAAGCCACGTGTTCCGTTTTTGTGCTTAAGCCACTTGCCAAGCGCCCTACAGTAGATAGCAGTCCAGTTCATATCCCGATCCAGATGTACAGTTGGCAGGTACGTATATAGCGCACACGGACCTGGTACATATGAATAAATTTGGATCTGTACGGACTCTCCACGGGTGTGTGGACATGCCATGCCTGTTACAGGCGCCATGGTGGCAAAGTTTCATCCCGTATCTCATGGAAGTTTTATCAGGTTTTTCTTTGTCCTCGCGACTGTTTCTAAAGCATTTGGTTATCGGGTGTGCTTTTATATGTTAAATGTTATCACAGGTTATATGTTTCTCTTTATTCGTGTCAAAGCAAAATATATTTGATAGCACCCGATTTCCGAGCCGTTTGCCATATTAATTACCGAGCAAAAAATTTTTCCACCTGTCACATGCAGCTGTTTATAACGATTAATGTTTGTGAACATCTTGAAACATCAAATGCAACATTGTTATTTGGTTAAAGCTACTCAAGGTTTTTGGGTTGTATACAGTATGTACTGTAGTAAATGGGAGTTTGACTTTGAGGATGTGGGTCCATCGATGTTGAGTAATCTGCTGATGTGGACCTGCGACCAGGGTTGTGGACCCGCTGTTTGGAGAGGTTCTGGGCTGAAAGGATTGAAACCTCGATGAAAAACGGTGCCCAGCTGATAATCCTGACAGTCGGGAAATCAGTAAATTGCTTATATGTTAAGGTTATAACTTCAAATATAATAGCTTTTGTAAGTACTTACCAATACATAATATATTTGTGTGTGTGTGTGTGTGTGTGTGTGTGTGTGTGTGTGTGTGTGTGTGTGTGTGTGTGTGTGTGTGTGTGTGTGTGTGTGTGTGTGTGTGTGTGTGTGTGTGTGTGTGTGTGTGTGTGTGTGTGTTGTGTTCATAAAACATGACATTTTCTCTCTGTGAACTTCTCTCCCTCTCTCTCTGTCTCCAGATGTGTCCGGGCGATGATTATGTGCGGACGGTGATTTATCTCGAGACGTGTCTGGTGGGTTTTGTCTCCAGATTTATCTGGGAAGTGTTTGTCTCCAGGTGGTGTTTATCTTCAGACATGTCCGGATGGTGTTTATGTCCGGACGGTGTTTATGTCCAGACGGAAGTTTGTCTCCAGACGTTACCTTGACGGCTTGGCTCCAGATGTGTCTGGCGGGTTTTGTCTCCGGACATGTCCGGGCGGTGTTTGTCTCTGGACGTGTCCAGGTGGTGTTTCTCTCCGGATGTGTCCGGGCGGCGTTTGTCTCCGGACGTGTCCAGGTGGTGTTTGTCTCCGGACGTGTCCAGGTGGTGTTTGTCTCTGGACGTGTCCAGGTGGTGTTTGTCTCCGGACGTGTCCAGGTGGTGTTTGTCTCTGGACATGTCCAGGCGGGTTTTGTCTCCGGACATGTCCGGGCAGTGTTTGTCTCCGGACGTGTCCAGGTGGTGTTTGTCTCCAGGCGGTATTTATAGTACGGCCGGTAGAAAATGGATTTCAGACGTTATTTTGTTTCCATCTTCACTGTTATTCTAAGCAGAATCATTTTGATGAGACGGTATGAATTGTAATTAACGCTCCATCACACGTCTGCCTTCCCTTCCTCTCACTTCACGCTGTCTTCCTTTCCCCACCCCTCCTCGCTCCCCCTCCCTCCTCGCTCCCCCTCCCTCCTCGCTCCCACACCCCTCCTCTCTCTTTTCCCCTCCACTGCCCACTGCCTCACTTTCCCTCATCTCTCTTTCTCTTTCTCTTTTTCTCTTTATCTTTTTCTCTTTCTCTTTTTCTCTTTCTCTTTTTCTCTTTCTCTTTCTCTTTCTCTCTCTTTCTCTCCCCCCCCCCCACTTCGTATTCCTGTCAGTGAAGTGACGGGTGGTATTTGCTGGTATCATTTAAAGGATTGCTGTAAATGGTGTTAATTTTACAAAATCCTATATTCAACTTCATTTGAATTGTAAACCTGAAACATAGTTCCATTCCCTAAAGTAAGAACCTTAACCTGAAAGCAATTGAATGGTTTCCCGACCGCACAGATCATCAGATAGGCACCGTTCTTCCACGAGGTTTCGATCCCTTCAATCCAGAACCTCTCCAACCATCGGATCCACAACCTCGGTCACGGATGCACATCAGTAGATCCACAACCTCAATTACATCCTGGCAGTCAGTCAACCCATCAGGGCAACATCACTAATCAGACTCGACTCGCTGGAGAATTTAATGTACAGTATTATCACATAGTTACAACTCCCATTACACATTCCATTACATGATAATACATTAAACAATGCACATCTTAACCTTAAATATAACACATCCACCAACCAGCATGGCCACCACTCACCTCTGGATCAAACTGCTATTCAATTTTTTTTTTGCATGCTTCCTTGTCTCCTACCAACCACTGAAATAGGATATATATCATATATATATATATATATATATATATATATATATATATATATATATATATATATATATATCATATTTTTACTATTCATATTGTATTTCACTAATTCTATTTGGTGTCACTTTATGATCTTAAAGAAAACTTTTTTTAATCTGCTAACTGTAGCTCCGTGTGTTTGCGTACGTCTGACTAGCTGTTTTAATCTATTGATAAGTTCAGTGCTGTGTGTGGTTTCTCTCATGGTCCTACTTATTTCACCTGAAAAACTACCATGGAATAGCTTCTTAGGAATATTGCTCTCTAATAAAGGCATTGGTGATGCACACTCGCACACACCGATACAACACAGGACTGTTAGACGACACAAACACAGTCACTGAGTTTGGGGGAAGTGCCATCACTTCCCGAGGAACTTTGGGTACCAGCGATGTCACAACAATGGCGCCACATTTATCACCACACTCAGCGGGGCATTCCCCAAAGGAGGAATTTTCTCTTCCCCATCGATACCAACCTATGGGGCTTGTCCATGCTCTTAACCTTTGAAATGCTGACTTCACACTTTGGAACCTCTTCTTCAGTCCCTTTTTCTCTTCCTAGACCTTTCAGTTCTTCGTGGTGTTGTGAAAGAAAGTCAACTCAACACAAATGTGCTGCAGCAAAGCACTTTTAATGTAGAATATAGAACTGGATTTGCACCTGAAGGCTAGTGTCATTCTGCATTGGCGGACATGGAGAACAAATGATGGGATCAACAGAACGTTGATTAGAGTATGTACACCACCAGGTGTAACAAGGACAATCTGATGTTTTGAACATTAACTCTCCATTGCAGCAACAGAGGAAGAGCTATATGACAAGGGTTCAGAGACTACCAAAGAGTACAGGGAATGATGGACATGCATAAATGTGAAAATGGCGAATCGCAAAAAGAAACAACAGCCTGAAGAGGAAAAGAAGAGGAAATAACGAGCGTGTGTAGAAGATGTTGTGGATGTGCATGGGTGAGCACATTTGAAAGGCTGAAGTGAGAAAGATGTGACAACGGACTCAAGGAGACAATTCCACAATCGGAGAACAAGGGAACGAATGAATGCAGGTGAGTAACCAGCCTGTACTTTAAGAGGATGAGCAGGTGAGGGTTGCTTGAGGAACACGTTCAACATTGGATGGCTTGGAGAGGATAAAGGTGAAGGAGAGAGCAGGAGGAGCAAGTCCAGATATAAGCCTGTATAAAATAGAGACCACCATCTTGCTGCCAGTGAGAGAGTGATAATCATGGGAATCTGCCTCCTGTTTTGAGATTCCAATGGTGCAGAAGTTGTTGTTTTCGACTGACTCGAGAGGAATAAAGTGGGAAGCAGGAACACGATCCCACAGAGTGGAGCCATACTCTATGGAGCTCTTTATGAAAGCCTTTTGCACACCAGTGCAGCTTAGCAATTCCCTAACCTGTCAGTTAGTGTGGCCCCAGTTTCATTGCTCTGCAGTTGTCGATGTGTAAAACAGGTAAAAACATAGCTTTCATAACAGCAAAGGTCTAACTGCTTGGCTGCTACTGAAAGAGGATCTCAGCAAGATGGTTATTATAACCACAGAAACTTGGCTCACTTTTGGCTTGCTACATTGTTTAGCACTTCTTCATCATCTGATTTCAGGTTCTCAAGAATATATGCAACTGTCACTTGAAGTTCCAGCTAGAGAAATTCCATCCAAGCACTCAAATGAATATGATGGTCTGTCAAGTTAAATAATCTCTGAATTTTAGAATTTTATTTGAAATTATGCTCACACTGGAAGCTTGATAATGAGAGCTGGAGCCACAGCTTTGTTACCTATCATGTCACCAGGTCACGTAATACGTTCATTAACTTTTGGACCAAGTCAGACAATTAATTATGTATTTGTATCTATGCACGTCTTGGATACTATTTGAAAATTAAATTGTGACTTCATTATATAATAAACTGCCAACTCTACATTCTTGGAAAAAATCCCAAAACAGTTCTTAAATCCTTTAAGGAGGAATTATAAATCAATCAATTTATTTATTACGTATTGCACTGCTCGACAAATCCTATTAACTGATTTGCAAAAATCTCTGGTACATTTGACCACTTGGAAGTTTTGACCAAAATTAAGCTTTATAACAGTGAAAAAAAAAAAAACCATCTTGCCAAAATGTGAACATGAGTGACTTATTTATTCGATTAAAGTTACTCAAAAAATAAGGGTTTCGTCGACCTTGATGCTTGACCTTTTTGTGACCTTGACCTTTGACCTTGACCTTTATATTTTCGTTCGGTTAATGGTATCTCTCCAGGACCGTTGTACATGAAATATCAAGAGATTTTGATGAGAACCAAGGAAATAAAATTTTCATGAAAAATCCGTTTTTTCGTCTTGACGTCATCAAATGACGTCATAGCGTCATACTTTTGACAGATCTGGAAAGCACTTATCAAGCACTTTCATATGAGGTATTACTCGATATGGCATCTAAGATTTCAAAATTTGACCTTGGGGTCAAAAACTTTCGACCTCCAGCGCTAACCATGAAGGTCAAGGCCGATCGCCACCAACAATTAATGAGCTGAGCGCCAGACCATGAACTATATTCCCATGAAGTTTGAAGACGATCTGATCAAAATTACTCAAAAAATAAGGGTTTCGTCGACTCCCCTGATTTGCGACAAAGTGACCCTGACCTTTGACCTTGACCTTGAAAATTTTATGCGCTGAAAGGGACCTCTATAGGACTCTGATATGCGAAGTTACAAAAAATTCCAATGATAACTGTGCTCTGCAGAGTGATCGATACGTGATTACAGACAAACAAAAAATAAAAATAAAAAAAAACATACAAGCTGACTAACATATCTTGCAAAAACGAAAAAATGTAAAGATGGAAGGACGGAGGGAAAAGGGGAAAGAAGAGGGATGTTATAGCATGTGGTGGTGGGTGTGGTGGTAAAGGGCACTTTTCCATGTGTAACTAGAGAGTTCAAAGAAAATCTTATGCCACACTTGAGATAAAAATTATGAGGAAAAATTTAATACAACAAGAACATGGGCAGGGTCTATGTGCGGCAAATTTGATTGGTCGTGATGACGTAAAATGCCATAATATTTTTTCCAATTAGTGCTAACCAGAAGGGTTTCGAAAGTGGCAAAAAGGTCATTTGTAGTCGACAATGTTCAAGTATATAATTCAATTGAAACAAAATGGAGACTTTAAAGTTCGTACAAAAAAAAAGAATTCCGGAAGTTTACAGCACCTGATTTAACATGTTACATTAGTTCTTCGTGCCTGCTGTTTGTATCCTTTATGACGTCCTTAAAAACAGCAAGTTTCTTGTTTGGAATGATTTTCAATTTTGTTTGACTGCCAGACTGCCATCATGTGTGATTGTGACAAATCGAGAGCCAAAGTACTGTTATCCTACAGGTTCGTTTTCCGATTCGTGTTCAAAAATGTAACATTCGATTGAAATTAAGTTGTTCCTCGATCATAAATTGACGTTTGTGGACGGACGGACGGACGGACGGACAGACAGAAGTGAACCAATTGCTTAACCCCGCTTTTCACTTCACGTGCACCAGGAAATGAAGATGATCTTTAGCTTTAGCACCCCCTGCTGTTGATCATCAAACCATCAACAACGAACTTATTTGTATCTTTACACCACTGTTTCTTATAATTAATACTAATATCAATGAAGTTTAATGGTTGCTGATTCTAAAATACCAGTGTTTATTTATTCCATTGATTTATTTCCACAATAATTGTTTCAAGCACCAAGTTTGCCGAGCTTTTAATCACCTTTGGTGGTTAATTTGTCAGATGTGCAGTTATTTATCATTTAATCCAGGTTCTTTTCACTAAATTTCCCCAAATTTATCTCACTCAACCCAAGGCGGAGATGTGGCAGTTTAAAATATTTTTTGGTGATGGCGTTACTTGGTGAAGAATACTGAATATATTGTTGAGGGCTGGTGATGTTCTACGAGTTTAATAGTTCATGTTGTTACGAACTTGTGAGATTTAGAGGAATTTTTCAGGCTGAGAAAAAATGCTTTATTAGCTCACCTGGAACGTAGTTCCGCGGAGCTTATGAGATGGCGCGTCGTTCGTCCGTCCACAAATACTTGCAACTTCTTCTCTGAAACTACACATAGGATTTCGATGAAACTTTACCACAACGTTCAACACCGTGCATGTACCAAAGTTTGTTCATGGCATTAAAAAAACACGTCCTAAGGGGTTTTTGGGGGTTGTCCCCCAAAATATGTATTTGTTTTCTTTTCAGAAATGATAATGGCAATTCTGATGAAACTTGACCACAACCTTCATCACCTGTAATGTACCAAAGTTTGACCACAACTTTAAAATTTGGGGTCTGAGTGGGTCTACGGAGGGAGTTTATGGGGGGGTTGCCTTCCCCCCCCCAAAAAGAGATATTTGCTTTCTTCTCTGAAACTACACACACGATTCTGATGACACTTGACCACAACTTTCATCACCCATGATGTGCCAAAGATTGTTCACGCTTTAAAAAAAAATCTATAGGTATAAACTTTCTTCTGCCTTACATATTTTGTTGGCTATCCATGCTTACCTGTGGTTCCCTGGTTATCTTATCCAGCCACTACCAGGTGAGCGCCCAGGGGTATTGCCCCTTTGTTGTTTTTTTAGTTATTAAGAATGAAGATACCGGCATCATCAATTAACATCATATATCAACTCATATTTTTCGCAATTTTTTTTTTTACATGTTCATTGTGGATGAAAATTATTGATATGAACATAATTTTGTTTCATATGGAATAGGAAATCTCTTCATTCACTACATTATTCACTCCAAAGTAATAGCTTGTAGTTCACAGGAACATAGAATGGTGCTCTTGCATTTGTTTTCATTGCAAGCCCCTTTGTCGTGCCCTTTGAGCTTTGTTCTTTGAGCAATCTTTTAATTCATGGATTTATGTACCTCCCTGAATTAGGCTTACCTCGTAGCTTCAGGCCTTTTACCATCTGTTTTGAGCATCTGTTAAACACATGATGATACCTTGCCGCCCTCATAGGCCAAGCGAGCTCCTGGGGTGCATGAGTTTCGGCATGAAATCCCTGCTCAGCATACAGAAGGTAAATGATCAGAACCAGTTCTTTTGTGAGCACATTATTTACTTTTAAAATGATAATCAGTTGTATGCTTCGCCAGTCTGGGGTAGCCAAACCATTTTGCATCACAATAAACCAACATGTGCATCCCTCAAATGTCCTTAGTCGCATTTCTGAACTAAATATGAAAAGAACTCCAGTTTCCTCTTCATGTTCGCTTTCCTTCAGTCGTCATTTTTTTCCAACTTCAATGCCAACTCACCCTTCTCACCCCTCCCTCTCAAAGCAACCATCATACTCCTCCCCCTCCAAGCTTCCTTCTCACCTTTCTCAAAAACCTCCCCCTCACTTTTCTCCCTCAACTCTCCCCACTCCCCTTCTCCCACCACTCACCCCCTCACTCACCCTTCTCAAAGTTGCCCCGCCCTCTCATCCACAAAGCTACCTCCTTCCCTGCCCTCTCTCCTCCATCTTATCACTCTACCTCCTCAAATCCTCAACTGCCTTCTACCCCCTCTCTTATTACTCCCCACTGTACCTCAACCCAGCACCACACAGCCTTTTCTTCTCATATGAAAAGAGAATACCACACAAGAAAAGAGAATATCTCATATACCACACAGCCCTCCCCAAGCTCTTCTGCAACCCCCCACACTCTTTCAACAACTCTCCTTACCTCCCCCCTCCCCTTCCTCCTTTGTCGTACCCTTCCCCTCCCCTCCCCTGCAGCTAAAGCCCCCTCCCCTCCATCTTCATGAACAGTGTGAACCTCAAATATCCGGGGTCTTTGCACAAACTTGACAGATCTTTCCATCCAGGTTGCCACTCACAAACAAGACATAATCTGCCAAATAGAAACTTTCCTCCCTCAGGACGTCTCTGACTCCCTTGTATCTCTCCCTGGTTACTCCCTGCTCCTGTATGACAGACCTGAGCCTCGTCCTGGTGGAGGAGTTGCTCTCTTCATCAAAGACTCTATTCCTCACTCACCATGCACTGCCCTCTCTCCCCCACACCCTCAGGGATACCTCTGGCTCCGGCTTCCCCTCCACTCCCACCTCATGTTTATATGTGTACTGTACCGTCCACCAAACAGTGATGACTCCATTTACACCTCAATATCCAAAAACATGGACCAAATTCTATCCTCTCATCCGAACTCTCTCTCTCTCTTCCTCATATGTGGCGACTTCAATTGTCATCATGTCAGTTGGCTTGGTATGGGTACCTCTTTCACCTGTCATGGCACTTCAGAAAAAGACTTCTGTGACTCATTGGGACTGATGAAATCGGTCAACTTCCTGACCCGGATCTCAACCAATGGTTATCCATAATTTCTGGATCTGATTTTGACAAATTTCCCTGCAAATATCTGCTGTTCTTCCACCACTCCAATTGGTTCTTCTGACCACATCCTTGTCAAAGTGGACATCTCTCTGGCTGTTATTAGAGAACCACCTCACCGCCGTCGAGTGTGGCATTTTACTCTGGCTGACTGGCAGGGTCTCCAAGCAGCCATCAAACTTCTGTACTGGTCTCCTATCTCTACTGTCTCCAACATCAACTCATCCTGAGAATTCTTTGAAATAAATTTGCTCTCCCTCATGCACAGATTTATCCCCTCTCGTCTTCAGTTGTCCTACCCTTCCTCCTGGCCTTGGTTCACTGAAGCTTGTGGCGAAGCAGTTGTCCTGAAAAAAACTTGCCTTTGTTTCATGAAAAGCAAACCCTACTGAGGGTAATCTCAGTTCCTTCCATAAAGCTTGGAACAAGTGTGTGTCTACCTTCAGGAAAGCCAGACAACAACAACTTTCTCATCTCAATTCTGAACTCTCAAAGCTCTTTCCCTCCTGCAAATCCTGGTGGTGTCTAATCAAATCTGTTTCTAGTGGATGTTACCCCTCCATCCCCTCCCTGACCTCAAATGGCCGTACTGCTGACACCGCACGTGCAAAAGCTGAATTCCTACACTCGGTGTTTGCATATAAATCTGGTGTCCGAAACCCATCACTTTCTCTACCCACTTTACCCAGTCGCACCCAACTGTCCCTGGACTCTGTGTCCTTTTCTCCTGACAAGGTGGAGAGCTTGCTGTCAAACCTCGACTCAAATTCTGCAACCGGTCCAGACGGCATCAGCCGACGTGTCCTCAAAGCCTGCTCTTCTGCTCTTGCTCACCCTCTCTCTGCTCTATTCACCCTCTCATTTGCTAAAGGTCATCTGCCATCTGCTTGGAAATCAGCAAACATTACCGCTCTGCATAGAAAAGGTGCAAAAACAGATCCCTGCAACTACAGACCAATCAGCCTACTCCCAATCATCAGCACGGTTATGGAATCCATCATCACTTCAGACATGAAATCCTTCCTCTTCTCCAATGGCTTGATTTCCAATCATCAATTTGGTTTCAGACGAGTTCACTCGACCCTGGATATGCTGCTTCTGCTCTCCTAACAATGGGTGGTGGTTCTCAATTACAGACATTAAATCAGAGCCATATCGCTAGACATATCATGTGCTTTTGACACGGTCTGGCACCAAACTCTCTTCCTATGGTATCCAAGGCCATCTCCACTCATGGCTAGCAGACTTCCTCTCCTGTCGCAGCCAATGTGTGGCCCTAAATGGAGTTCTCTCATTCCCTCTTCATGTCCAGGTTGGAGTTTCTTAAGGTAGCGTTCTGGGCCCTGTTTTTTTTTTCTGGTTTTCATCAATGGTCTCTCTGACTCTCTGGAAAATCCTCTTTATCTCTTTGCTGATGACTCCACCCTCTGTCATACCATATGTCACTGGCAAGCCGCATCATATTTGCTCTCTGCAGATCTGGATAAAATCACAAACTGGTCCAACATGTGGAACATGTCTTTCAATCCGGACAAATCTCACACTCTCACGATGTCTCTTCGAAAGGACCGTTTAGAACCCTCCCCCCCCTGCCCCCATCTACTTTCTCAAGAATCCTCTGGAAGGAATCCTTTCATTCAAGCGTCTGGGTCTCACTATCTGTCTTGATCTTTCCTGGGAAAGCTACATTTCCAACCTGGCATCCAAAGCCAGTCACCGACTGGGAATCTTCCATCGTGTAAAGTCCCTCATCTGCCCACCTGAGCTCCTGACTACATACAAAGCTCTCGTCCGCAGCCTGATGGAGTACTGCTCTCACCTATGGGCTGGTGCTCCTGCCTCTCACCTTTCTCAGCTTCATGCTGTGGAAACCAAGGCATTTAGGATCATTGGTATCTCCCATGATGAGGCTGAGTCTTTGGGCCTCTCACTGTCTCACCACAGGCAGGTCGGTGATCTTTCTGTCTTCTATCGTCTCCTCTCCGGTCTCGCCCCCCTTCCCCTCCCCCCCGCTCTGTCTGTGATATGTCCCCACCATATTTTCGCAGGGTGCTCAAGGTCTGCAAACAATCCCCTTCTGGTAAAACTACCAAAATCACGAATCACTGCTCACCCTCACTCTTTCATTCCTCTTTTTCCCCGCTTTTGGAATAAACTCCCTCACTCTGTTCAATCACATTCTTCCCTCCAGGACTTCAAAACAGCTGTTTACCACCACCTCTTATCCACCACCACCCCATCCAAATCCTCGATCTTTCGACCCCTGTTAATCCACCCCAAACCCACCTCCTTCAAATTCCCTGCTTTCCTTCCTGAAAGTTCCTGTAATTTCCATCTTGTATACCCCGTGCTCCCCGCCCAATCCCTCTCCCTTCCACAGATCTCCTAATGTCTATGTTCCCCACTGTTTTGTCCTTCCCTCTCCCACCCCTCTTTCTCATGCCCCCCATGCTGTGCGTTGTGTGTTCGCTCTCATCCGAGCCTCGACATTGTTTATTTTAAAAAAAAAATTAGGTGAACACAATACAAGGATCCACAAACATTGGTTGGTATCTTTCAGATTCCGTCTCGTCATTGTAATAAGCAATATGATGAAGAATACAATAATTAGTACAATGTGTACATATCGTGTATCAATATGTTCCTCCATTTCGAGACAAACGTTGTGCATTCAAAACACTTGCGTTCGACCTGATTTGGCCATGGGATGTTTTTTTTAGGCACTGATAGTACAATCAGTTTATATAAAGGTGTGTTTTCCTGTTCTTGAACTGACAGCATGTATGAGACATCATGTGTTCTCAACTGAGTTTTCAGAAATCGAGTGGTCTTGCCACAGTGAAATCCACCTTTAGCTGTCACTTGGTTCATTGCCAGCAAGTGGCGCTGCAAGTAAGCACATGCTTCCATTCAGTCGAGGTGTTTGGCTGGCACAACTAACGGAAATATGGATGTATAATATCCCATTGTGTTTTCCACAAGAAGAGGCCTTTTTTGGGTTGTATATTGGCTAAATTAGAAATTGTTTTATGCGTCGACTATTGGTCTATCACCATGTCCAACTTGCAGCACACTTCCTGTTTGATAACTGCCACAACAATCCCATCCTCTGCAATCTAATAGGAAAGTAATTCAGGTAATTGAAAGACATGAAAGTGAGGTTGAAAGTAGAATAGAGAGACAGCCAAACTCATCACATGGCTTATGGCTATGACCTCAGCCTGAGCTATTTGCTTCAAAAAACATTTTGGCCTTCGGGTGGAAGTACCTGTTACTGGCCCATGGCTCATGGTATATGACTATACGTCTGTGTGACATAATAACCGATATAATTGTTGCTGAAGCATGTGCTGTGCCTGCCAGAATGTCCACCAAGAATGTTTGAGTCCAGTGGTGCTGGTGTGAATGTATATTTTTTATGAATAAAATGGTTGTTGATGATCATATAGTTGTAGCTTTGCTATTAATTTGGTTTTAGTAAAAAAAAAATTATGTGCATTATGCTGGTGTGTGTATGCGTCACAGGGGGTGAATGGGTGGTACTATCTTTTGGGTGATGACCTTGGACGCTCCAAACACCTGAAGGTTGCTTCTCATCGATTCCAATCAAGCGCAGGTGCCTTTCACTCCTGTCGATTAGCCCCAATGTGCCAATATGTTTCTCATAATATTCTGAAAACTGCTGGAGTCAATATCCCCCAAAGTTATTTCTTCTTTAGATTTTTAAAATGCTTTATTTGTTTAGTTGTTTCACATCTCTTTCTGCTGTTCATCAGCCCACCTCCCCATGCAGCGGGAGACAGGGTTTTGCGTGTGTGTGTGTGTGTGTGTGTGTGTGTGTGTGTGTGTGTGTGTGTGTGTGTGTGTGTGTGTGTGTGTGTGTGTGTGTGTGTGTGTGTGTGTGTGTGTGTGTGTGTGTGTGTGTGTGTGTGTGTGTGTGTGTGTGTGCGCGCGCGCGCGCGCGCGTGCACACTTGTGTGTCTTCATCCAAGCCCTCACCCTTTTTACCATTTCAGCTTTTGCCATCAAAGTTTCAACAAACCTCTATTTTGAGAATATGGAAAAAATAATTAAAAATTGGGCAAAAATATATTTTTAAATGAAAGGGCAAAGTCATCATGACTTTCTTCTTCTTTGTGTGCAGCCTGTGGCTGCTGGTAGCATCATTGGTTGAGGACACAGCTATGCTGCTGATGCAATGCCCCTTTTACCAATACACTGGTACTTATTTCACTGACCTCGGAAGGATGACAGGCTGAGTCAACCCCGCCTGGTGTTATTTAAATGGCAGACAGGGAGGGGCTTAAAGGTAGGACCGTAAGGTCCCAAGTCAGAATTCCGAACCACTAAGCCAACACCAGGCTTATCGTAACTATAAATAACCCTTATTAGCCCCTCCACAGCATGTCAAGCATGAGACCCCCAGTTTTTGTTTTCTTTAATCACTTCTGTCTTTCTTTATTTATTTACCATTTGGCTTCAGTGTGTCTGTCCAGGCCAAAACATCTTTACCAATTTAACTTTTATCATCAATTCTTCAAGAAACCTTTATTATGAGAAGATGGAGAACACAAATGAATAAAAAGTACAATTTTTTAAACTGTAGTTTTCGCCAAGTTTAGTTGAGTACAAAGCGGACGTGGATGGGCTTTGCATTTTGAGATGCTTTCTAGTTTCAATTTTCAATGATAGTTGCAAATATAGAGTTGAAAAGTGAATTGCACATAGCATTAGACAATCTTTGTAATTCATGGCAGTACAGGAAACATCATGCCAGAAAAGTCTGTCTACAATCATCAACGTTGTTTTCACTCTGCTATCAATGTGACACCACTAACATCACATTGTTAATGTCACAGTGTGTTTGTGGCGCTGTCATTCTGCTTCCCATGCTATCTCAAAACAACACGATGTAAGTAATATAATATGTAATATACATGGTTCTGCATTCGATAATTTTAAATGATTTTTGCTTCAAGCACCATGGCATGACACTCAATTATCACAAACCCTCTCACAGCAGAATGTCATTGTTTACAAATGATTTCACCGATCGCACATATCACACCTAAAAGTTTTGTTTTGTTTCGCTGAATTCTGAATTGTCAGATTTGATTGTTGTCAATACACAAGTGGATTACAAGCTCAGATAAACAATTCTAGATGTAAAATCATTACATTAATCCTGCTATGAGCCAACATTGAATTTTTATAAACTAAGTTCATGATACTAACATAATCAATAAAAAATAAAAAAATGACCGTTTTTACAGCCATTTTTCCCTGCTGTGCAGGGGTTGGGCTTTTTCTTGAGGCAATGTTTTATGGCCGGATGCCCTTCCTGACGCCAACCCTTGTCGCCTCTTACGACACACAGGGATATGGTACACCTATTCTAACCGGGGCATACACCGGGACCAGTACACTGGTACTCATTTCGCCGACCTCGGGATGACAGGCTGAGTCAACCCCCTGGTGTTAATTCAGCAGCCAACGGGGCTTGAACTCAGGACCCTGGGATCCCAAGCCGCCACCCTAACCACTAAGCCAACACCAGGCTTATACTAACATAATCAATATAGATCAATAAAGATGAGATCTCCTCTTTGTTGTATACTGACTGTAGTCCTTTCTTGGGTGTCTGGTTGTATAGTGAGAACATATAGTGATGTTTTTTGTTTCCATCAGGGGTCTCAGGCCGAGGCAGAGTCTTCCATCCAGCAGCGTGGCCTGGTCCAGAGATGGAAATTATCAAGGTGTGGACTGCTTACTCCATAACCAACATTTTTTTTTAATTGAGGATATCATATATATATATATATATATATATATATATATATATATATATATATATATATAATGTGATTGTGTGTAGGACTGGCAGAGTATGTGAAAAGCTCAACAGACTATTGAAAGACATTTGTATTCGAGCAAGTAAACAATAAACCAGAAAAGGGATTCTTAATCCATTGAGAAACAATCTTCCAAAAACAGGTGCAAGTTCCAGATACTACACAGGAAAACGAAACAGAAACAAACACAGGTCCAATGAATGCAAAGCAAAAAAGGAAAACTACAAAAATATATATCAGCAGATATACTCTGACAAATGGGAGAATGACAAAATAGCAGGAAGATTAAAAAAACAGAAAGAGCTTGACAGGATAAGGATTGACAAGGAAGGTTAATTGGAATGGCTAAGAATTGATCAAATTAGTTGGGATGGAGAATGAGTCAAGACCAAGGACACTACACTAATACCTTTAAGAAAATGATGGGATTGAGCCAATCGGACAAATGCAGGTTTTGTTGGGAAGAAACATAAAGTTTCTTGTCAGCAGATGAAAACTCGTGTCAGAACAGATGTACACAGAAAGACATGTCAGCATCTGCAGAGTATTCCACTGGTGCTTCTGTAACCATTTCAACATTCTGATCCCAGAACAATCGTGGAAACACAAACCAAATCCGATCCTTGAAAATGAACATTTAGTGCTCATGCATGACAAGATGCTCCCATCGAGTGTGAACATTGCAAACAAAGCAATGCCTCCAGACATGTTGTTCAAACACAAAAAGGAAGAGTCAGCATTGTTGATTGAGGTTTCAGTTCCCATTGACTTTGAATTAAATGCTGCAGAAATCATTAAAATGACCAAATACCAGGATCTGAAAAATAAGGTCAAGAGGACTTGAAAATTGAAGAAAGCTGAAATTATACCAGTGATAGTTGGAGCTACTGGAATGAAAAAGAATACCCTAACTGTCATTCCGGGGTAATATCACTACAAACGAGCTCAAAGTGGAGGGTGTCGGAGGTTCAGTGAAGACTTTGAAAAGAGCCCTTGGAATGAGGCTATGAGAACGAAGTTTCACAGTTTGGTTCATGAATCGTGAACCTTTATAAAGAAGAAGGTGGAGATTTTGAGTTATTGGCGAACTTCTCACAAGTCCTGAAACCCAAATGGAGATAACAACGAACGTGTAAAACCATACATACATACATACATACATACATACATACATACATACATACATACATAATCACAAACACATGCTCCATGATATATAGATTATTCCATCTTTTAGACAAATGGAACCTTCACCGCCTGATGTTGCACCATAATTTGGCGGTGGGCAGTATAAGTAGCTCAGAGTTCTGGCTCTGAGTGAAACCAGAAGTGCAGCACATTTAACCTTTTTAAAGTCCATAGAATAATTTAAATTGATAGATTAACTTAAACTTTCCCCGTCACTGGGGCCGGGAACTTTTGCTTGTTGGTTAACAAATCAAGGTTCTTGGACTTATTTAGGAAAAAAATAACCCAGGAGGGAGAGCATAGCTTCATCACATGTCAGACATTGCACAAAGCAGAATGGCACTCACTGTGTTTTATCAATCAACGAAACACTTTCTTATTGCAACCCCATGTTTTTGTACTCCCTTTCTAAATCACACGACTGGCCACAGTACTTTTCATTACCATGCTGGGCCTTGTCAGCTGTCGCTACATCAGATAAACATGTTTTTGTTCTGCTGAACAGAAGAAAAACATTTTAATTACCTCCACCACCAAAGGTGGACGGAGGTTATGAATTCACCCCTGTTTGTTTGTTTGTGAGCACGATGTAACAAAACGTTATTGATGGATTCAGATGAAACTTGGTGGACAGGTTGGATGTGTGACAAGGACAAATTGTTTCGATTTTAGTGAAGATCCGGATCCAGATACCAGAATTCTTAAAAAGTGATTATTCACCTTTGAGAGATGAGGCCAAAAATATATGTCGCACCGATATCTCAAAAAGTTTTGGACGGATTCATACGAAACTTGGTGGACAAGTCGGGTGTGTGACAAGGACGAATTGATTCAATTTTGGTGAAGATCCGGATGCAGATCGAGACTATCAGTGGGATACATAATGTAAACTGTTCAGCCTGGTGGAGGTGTGTTCTCAACCGAGTGCCGTTCTGGTTTGAATTGAAATGCCCGAAAAACTATTTTCTTTTGTGTCAGTACATACATTCACTTCCCTCTTCTTTGCTAATTCACTTATAATAATTAATTGCACTTCATCATCTCCTGGAATCACTGTGATTGTCATACCTTATCAAAGAAGGATGATAGGGATTTGGCGAGAAGGTCTGTACTGCGTGGGAATTCATTGAGGGAAATAGTTTTTCGGGAATATCTTGAGAAACTCAGCAGACAGTGCATTATAGGTGTGCCGAGGTGTGAAAGGGTGCAACACAGATGCAGAGTTAAGACAAAGATGCTAAGTCTGCATGAAAAGATGCATAAGAAGAAAATTGATGTTGGTGTAATATGAGGTCCTCGTACAAAGACACATTCGCGTGCTGTTGTGTGTGTTATGTTCTCGTATTGGCAGATTGGGATGCCGCGTGGACCGAATGGTTATGGCTTCACCATCTGCTGTGATGCACCTGTAAGGGTGCAATCCATTGACCCAGGTACAGTGACACTCTTTCAGAGAGGTGTTAATGAGATAATTTAATGCAAAGGTGTCGTGCTAAGTCCGTCGTGCTAAGTCCTTCCTCGGCCCTCTTGAGCTCCTGACCACTTACAAAGCTTTTGTCCGTAGCCTGATGGAGTACCGCTCTCCCCTCTGGGCTGGTGCTCCTGCCTCCCACCTTTCTCGGCTTCACGCTGTCGAAACCAGGGCATTTAAGATCATTGGCATCTCCCGCAATGAAGCTGAGTCTTTGGGCCTCTCACTCAATCACCGCAGGTTGGTCGGTGGTCTTTCTGTCTTCTACCGACTCCTCTCCAGCCTTGCCCCCCCTGCTCTCTCTGCGATTTGTCCCCACCACATTTCCACAGGGCTCTCAAGCTCCGCCAACAACCCCCTTCTGGTAAAACTACCAAAATCACGAATCACTGCTCATCTTCACTCTTTCATTCCTCTTTTTTCCCGCCTTTGGAATAAACTTCCTCACTCTATTCTTTCCCATTCTTCCCTCCAGGCTTTCAAAACAGCTGTTCACCACCACCTCTTATCTTCCCCCATCCAAATCCTCGATCTTTTCTACCCCCGATAATCCACCCAAGCCCACTTCCTTCATTTCTCCTGCTTTCCTTCCTGAAAGTCCCTGAAATGTCCATCTTCTCTTCGCCATGTTCCCCGTCCCATCCCCATCCCTCTCCCTTCCACAGTTCACCTAATGTGTCTGTTCCCCACTGTTTTGTCCCTTCCACTCCCGCCCCTCTTGTCTCATGCCTCCTTGCTGTGAGTTGTGTGTTAGCTCTCATACGAGCCTCGACCAAGGTATACAAAAAAAAAAATGCCCTGTCACACCTTGACGTTTTAGCCAGCGTATGGCAAGGTATCAAATGTATGTAAAACACTGGCGTACACTGAACTATTGATGTTTTTTTTTCCAGTATAAAGATGGATTCATAACGAGTTCGACGTATGCATAAAGTATTAGTAACGTACACAGAACGTTTCAATAACATATAGATAACTTATACCAACGAATGCTGAGTGTGTTGTCGGCGATCACAACCTATGCCCAACGATAGTTTAACTTATGCATAGCGCGCGGCAGCGTATCGCCGACGATCACGTGGCGTAGCCTATTAAAAGGTTGCGGCTCAACGATTCAAATCATAACCGCACTAGACATCGAAGTGTCAAGGCGCTGTCACACCTTGACGTTTTAGCCAGCGTATGCCGACGTATGAAAAATTTGCTGAATACGCTGGCACACGTCGGATACGTTATGGGTAAGTTTTTTATACGTTAAGAGCACACTGAAGCATGCTGGCATACATCGTAGTACGCCTAGTACGTCGACAAATTTTCAGCATGTTGAAAATTTTTCGACGTATCCAGCGTATGACTCACACGTTCCGCATACGCTGGCCATAAGATGTAGGCACGTTACGCGATCGTTGACACACGTCGACACACGTTACTTGTAAGTTACTCATAAGTCGAAACACATCGAGGTAATGTTTAGCGTACCCGAAACTTAATTTTTAACCTATGAGTAACGTGCTTTGAACCGATGTGTAACGTATCTCCAACGCACATTGACATATGTAGACGTATTTGATTGACATCTTCCGGACGACCACAGAACTTACTGAACGTGTTTCTAACTTACAGCTACTGTATAATGGCGTATTGGCAGGGTTTAGGGGAATTGGTATATAAAAATGGGCTTCACAGGAGGAACCCGTCAGTGTTCCAGACTCCATGTTTTTTATTTTTTTTCTTCGGCATGACGGTGATGTTGACACTTAGATTTCTAGTGTGGTTATGATTTAAATCGTTGAGCGGCAGCCTATTAATTATATTATATTATAACCGCACTAGAAATCGAAGTGTCAACATCACCGTCATACCGAAGAAAAAAAAAATCATGGAGTCTGGAACACTGACGCTAAACATTACCTCGACGTGTTTCGACTTATGAGTAACTTACAAATAACGTGTGTGGACGTGTGTCAACTATCGCGTAATGTGCCTACAACTTATGCCAGCGTATGCAGAACGTGTGAGTCATACGCTGCCATACGTCGAAAAATTTCAAGCATGGAAAATTTGTCTAACAGCTCGGTGTACTACGACGTATGCCAGTGTACTACGACGTATGCCAGCGTACTGCGATGTATGTTAGCGTGCTCTTAACGTATACAAAACTTACCCATGCGTATTCGACGTATGCCAGCGTACTGCGATGTATGTTAGCGTGCTATTAACGTATACAAAACTTACCCATGCGTATTCGACGTGTGCCAGCGTTTTAGACAAATTTTTCATACGTCGGCATACGCTGGCTAAATCGTCAAGGTGTGACAGGGCCTTAAGCAGTTTGATATTTTTGTTTTATGAGTACCTGCTATAAGTCTCCTTAAATTCCTTGTGACTACTCTAAGCCACCACTTGCATGGATGTTACATTAAGAGTTCTTTCAAAGATCATGAGTATTATTCAAGTCTTCAGCTACCAAGTGCACATGTGAGTGATGCCAGACTTGAAAAGCTAAATTATACTGTATCTCATAACCTTCACCAAGTCATGGTTCAACAATGATCTCTGTTTCAAATGCCATCACATTGATATCTGTGCACTGTGCTGTCACATTGCATTAGTTTCCATGTACATAAACAACAATTGCTTGGAGACACGCCTTACATCGGATGACATGGTGATATATTTTCAACGCGGTCAGGACAAGGTTGTGCTTTTGTCGAGGCCTAATTCAAAAGTTCAATCTCTGCACATATTTTAATAAGCTCCCTGTTGCAGAAAAACTTGGTGGAAACAAATGAAACCATCAAATAGTACAACAATATACTGTATAAGACATATTATGTGACAGAGAAAATATTTATTGTTTTTGACTGAGATGTTCATACAATGAAGCTAAACTGAGACTCTGCTACAAACCAGTTTTTCACCGAGTGCTGCTGTTGAAAATCTTCAGTAGCGATTGTTTATTCTCTTCTTCCTTCTCGTTAGTACTGTTCGGTACTGTTGGATCTCACCCCTTATAAAGGGATCACGGTACCAAGCTTCTGCCCTGCCTTTCCTACTATACTCCTCCATTTCTTCCTGTCCTCAGCCAACTATCTCCACTCTCCAAACACCCCCACGTCATTGATATCCCTCCTCACACAATCTTCCAATCTCAACCTCGGTCTTCCATTTTTCCTCCTACTTCGCTCCCTCAACCTAGCCGCTCTCTTTGCCATTCTCTCTTCCTCAATCTGCACCAAGTGTCCAGCCCACTTCAGCCGGATATTTAGCAATCTCCACATCAAGCTCATCTGCACACCAATCTCCTCCCTCAGTTCATCCATCCTCTTTCTATACACCGTCTTCACTCTCGCAATCCTCCTGACCCAATTCTTCTCATAGACCTGCAGCTTCTGTAGTTGTCTCTCTGTCAGTGCCACCATTTCGAGACCGTAAAGGTAGGCTGACATCAGAAACTCCCTTTCAATTTCGTTGATATTGTTCTGTCTGCCATTACTCCCTCCACCCTCCTCCCCGCATTCACACCCGCCTGAATACTCTTCCGCACCTCTGCCTCCGACTTACTATCATTATCCTTTATTCCCAGGTGACCAGCAGAAAGAAAACATTTCATTCAAGCCGTTTGGTACTGACGTTCCAAATTTGTGGATGAAATCCTGTTTTTTGAGCTTCCGGGAGCCATTGCTTCCATGGTGGAGTATCAAACCACAGACATTTGTGATGAATAGCGTGTCCTGCCTGGTTAAGGTGATGAGGAACCAGTTCACGGATATCATTGTTGGTTCTGACATAGTATAGGTGTTCTCTAAACCGGTCTTCAAGCCATCATCCAGTTTCACCGATGTAAAATTCGTTGCAAGGTGAGCATAAAATACAGTAATTACATTGGAGTTGGTACAAGTAAAATGATCCTATATATTGATGGTGTGCTTTGGTCCTAATGTTGATGTGGTGGTCTTGATGAAGTCACAGGTAATGCAGGTATTTAACCAGAAAATGTTGCAATGTTTTGTCTCGTTTGAATGAAAACGGAGGTGGTTGAGAGCAGACGGAAGTGGTTTCCGTGTCATCGTGTAGGATTTTACAGTTTCTTTGGATAATTATTTTAACTGCAAGACTCTTGTGGTGATACACTAAAGTGAGAGGAATTCGTTCATCATTATTATCCGGTTTTGCTTTTGGGAGAAGAAGAAGATTTTGTCTGTTGATTGGTTGGAAATGGTTGAGGACATTTTCTACCAGTGAGCTGCGATCGCCGCAATCTGTGAATAACTGGCACATGTTACAGGCTTTGGATCAAAAGTATGTCTGATGTTGGCTTAATGGTTAGGATGGTGGTCTTGGGATCCTAGGGTCCTAAGTTAAAATCCTGCTCAGCCATTTAATTTATACAGGTGGGGTTGACTCAGCCTGTCATCCTTCCGAGGTCGGCAAAATGAGTGCCAGCATGCTGATATACTGTGTCGGAGTGGTGACCCATCCAGGATTGTGTCCAATAGCCAAGGAGACTACTTAAGCAGCACCAACGCTCTTAACAGAGTATGGTCCCAATATCCTCCTCCTCCTATATCTGCATACACTTGTGAATGTTAAGAATTCCATGATGGTTTTAACATCCCTATTCCATTGTCCTCAACTCTTCAACCTCTGGAATTGCCTTCCTGTGTTCAACCAATCTTGCCCAGCCACTGCTACTTTCCTTACTTTGTGAAGTTAATTCCACAACTAGTCATGTTATTTTAAACTTTTGGCAGGTCAGGTCCAGTCAGGTCTGGAGACCTGGATACCTGCTACTGGTACCGAGTAATCCAGTGCCACCTGCTGCATGGTCAGATGGTTGACGACTGGACTGATTCCTCTGTCCCCATTCCCCAACAGGCTTGTTTTCGTAAGGAGGGGGGCGAAATACCCCGCAGAATTAAAAACAAGACCTGTCAAAAGGCTGATGAGCTCTGGAGAGCCAACAGCCATCGAGAAATTATAGTGTTGGTGTCACATTTAAAAGCACCGTGCAGTTAGGAATTCCGAACAGCTGCTGCTAATCGGAAATCGACAAGACGTCTCGGTCGCGGCTGCAAGATAATGATTAAACTTTTTGCTAATCTTTCATGTCTGAAATATGATGCAGTTTCGACATGAAGTTGTTTCAAAAAAACAGCCATATATTTTTATTTTTCCAGCTCTGAGTTGAGATTATCCACTATGTGGACAGTTTCACCATAATTGGAGTCCAGAGTATGGATTCGCTTCCAATTCAACTGAGGTTGCATCCCCCCCCGCACCCCACCCCCTACAGTGATGGCAGTGGGTCTTGAGCTAGATAACTAAGATAAAAAAACATTTTAACACCATGTTGATGTGAAAAGGGTCTCAGCATGGTCTCAGAATCCCAATTGGCTGTCCCGACGGAATTATGTGTTGCAGTTCTGACGAATGAAGGTGACGTCAATTGAGACCAATCAAAAACATGAACCAAGAAATGTGACCAAATATCTACTTCATGTAAGTTCACCCATTTACCATGGGTGTACACAGAATGAAGGACAGTCAGCACATTTACAGCAAGCTCAAATGAGCGAAGATCCTCGTCCTCTTAATGATGACGTCACAAAAACGAATATGACGTCATTGTGATGTATCAGGTTTGCGATAAATTATCTGTGCTAATGCCCGGCTTCATTCCCGAAAACAAAATTCAAACAGCTTGCCTAGTTTCGGAGATAATGGTATCGGCGATTTCCATTAGCGGCGATATTATGACGTCAACTTTTTTTTCTAGAAAGAATTTCCAAAATCGGTGATGGTTACTGCCCGCGCGTGGGCTTTCTGCATATACATGGCAAGTTTCACGAAGATCCGATGAAAACTCTGGGTTGTGAAACAAAAAATGTCAAAAAATAGGAATGACGTTATAAAAATTGATATGACGTCATAGTGATGTATCATATGTGCGGTAATTCATCTCTGCTAATTCCCTGTTCGATTCCCACAAACAGAATTCAAAAAGCTTGCTGTTTCAGAGATAATTTTTTATGTGATTTCCATTGGCGGAGATATTTTGACTTCAACTTTTTTTCTCGGAGGAATTTTCAAAATCGGAGATGGTTACTGTCTGCGCAGGGTATTTTTACATATATACGCCAAGTTTCAGGAAGTTTCGATGAAAACTGTAGGCTGTGAAACAAAAAAGTCCACAAGAATAAGATGAAGAACAACAACGTGAGTAAGACTTAGAGATCCTCCACGAGGATCTAAAAATATCCTAATTAATTTATTTGGGATTTGAACTCAGGATCCTAGGATCCCAAGCCCATGACAGGCAGAGTCAACCCCACTTGGAATTGATTCAACAGCCAAGGGGAATTTGAACTCAGGATCCGAGGATCCCAAGCTCACCACCCTAACCATCAAGCCAACACCAGGCATACCAATGGATGAACACACATTAAAGGTAACTTTGGGAGTTCCTTTGATGTATTAACTCTTTGTTCCACTTACACCGATCGGGCTGCCTGGCTGCAGTGTCCATCCAAACACGTTAACTGCACTATTGTAAGGGAAAGAGAGTGATTCGGTTTACTATTTCTGATGGAATGTTGCCACAATCTTATTCCTGGTCAAGGAATGCAGGGCACCACTTCAGTCACAACACGCCAAAAATGCCAATTGTAAGACCTGGCTCGAGTATCATCCCGGTCTCGCCCGGCAAAGCTCCCGTCACATGTGGTCAACGACACATTCAGTGGTCCAAGAGAGCCTTTTGCTCCAGCCTCGCTGTCGCGTGGCTGCTCCATGCCATTGTCTCACACCTGCATGCTCCATGATGCAGTTGTCTCTCTTGTCGACTGCTCGCACAATTGACCTTTTATAGGAAAAGCAACAATTCAAAAATCACCACCTTTGGATAAGGATTTGGAATTATACATTTTTTTCACATTTTGAACCATTGCCATTTGTTCACCAAAATGGTGCACAAAGTAATCGTCGTTCACTTCCACATATAACAGCAGGTTGCTATGATGATGTAGCAGGTGTTAATGAGGAAGGCAGGGAGGTATAATAATTTAAAGTAGACAAGCCAATTCAGAGACAATGATTTCACACGAGATGGAAAACTTCATGATGGATGACAGGTGTTTCCACTGCCCATTATCAACCATTAATGAGTCATAAAGCTAATAGCACCCCAAGTTTGAAATGTCGCCCCTCCCCCTCCTGATGCCCCCCAAAACTGGTACCATTTTGGTTTCATTATTCACGGTTTGTCAAGAGCTGGCTTATTAATAAAGGTACTAATTTTTGAAAGATTTCAGGCATGCTATGAACATTCATGTAGGTCCTGGATGGTTTACATGATGGGCTATTTCTTAAAGCATTCAATAGTTGCTTGCACCTGACAGCAGTCTTCACTGTTTCACTGGACATATATTAAAGGATGGAAGTACAGCTTTAATAGTACTAGCAAGTTGTCCGTGCCCGCACGACATTCGAAACGATGTAGGGATGGAGGAGGCAAAAATGCAAATGGCATCTTCTGTCATCGAGCCGATAACCTGGGAGAAACTATTCACATTTTTTGCCGCATCTGATGCAATTTAAATGCTCTAACGATGACGAGGTGCTCCATTTGAGATTGTTTGTTCGATATCAGTAATAAAAATTTTCTATTGGTGCCAAAGCCAGTGACCAATTGCAAATTAATAGTCAGATTAATGTTAATTCTACAGTTAGCTGCAACCTTGACGATGGTGGAAACTAATATTTCTTTTTCATTTACCATGTTCTAAATGCCACCCTCTTGTCTTTTATAAGACAGATAGAAACACTTTGTGACGAGAAGATTACAATCAAGATGAGACTTATGAAATAACCATTTGAACTGCTGCTAAGTCCTGATGCTATTGGTTCCTCTCCCCATTTCTTCACTCACCCAGGAGGATCAGCAGCAAGAGTTGGCCTCTTGTCGCTGGACACCATTGTTGGACTGAATGAGCGACCGGTGGACAGGTGGAAGTGCGTTGAGCTTGCGAGTGCCATACGGTAAAGCGACAGGGAAAAAAGGGATATTATATGTTTGTTTTTTTTCCAAACTATTTTAAAAGAGAAATCTATTTTTCTTCCAGCACTGTTAGTTCAGTCAAAATTCCTCCACCATCCCCACATCATTAGAAACAGCATTTTTCCATAGCCAGTCTCCTCCCTGATTCCCAGTCGATACGTCTGACTTGCCTGAGGGGGTGAATGGAGATTGTGGGTGGGAAGTTGTTTGAGAATTTTGTTTCTAAACACAGCAGAATGCTTACCGTCACACTGTCCTCAAAGGCAAATAACTGGTGTTAATAGAGGTGGAAAATGTTGCTTTTCTGTTTCTGTCACTTTATTTGTCTGTTTATATTTCTGCCAGAATTTCTCTTTATCCCTGTTGTTTCCTTTCAAGTTATATGTTAGTGTCGGACAGATATGTTCCATAAAATGTTTGTCATCGTCACATGTCACGTCTAACTACTCCCAGGATAAGGTAATATTTTGAGTCAAATGACATATGTAGCTGCTACCTTCCTTATTTTGTTGTCTGTCCCTTATGACAGAAACTGTCCATCGTCAATCACAGTCACAGTCCATCGGTTGCACCATCGTCTCACCGTCAGTGCGAAGGCGCCTTCGACAGAGATGCCATTTCCTTGTGTCGCCCAAGCCTCCTCACAACATTCTCCTGTGAGCTTTCTGGATGCTGCAGCCACTGCCCAAACACTCTCTCTCGACAGCCACGATCAGAATCTCCCTGTTCCGCTCTCCCGGCGTCTCGAGCCTCTCGGGAAGGAGACACGCACAGACCCTGAGGCCCGAAGTCACGGGGTGGCGGCTCAGGGTCGGTTGTTGGCCCAGTTTGCAAATACACCTGTGTTGAACAGTTGTAAAAATGTGGGAGGAATCACTGCTGAGATGGACGAAAATCGGAACCATGTCGATCATTTTGCAGCCAACCTTCGACGAGCCAACTGTACAGGAGCAGACTCTGTGTCACAATGGCAGGTCGAGACCGTTTTTATTTTATATTATCAATACTCAGCGCTTAATTCTCATTTATAACCTTATGATGTTCATTATAGTGGTTTGTTAAGCAAACTTTATAATTTAAAGAGTGAAAAAAGGAAAACGTTGGAGCTATTTTTCAGGTGCTCAATATTCTAGGCCAATGGAATTGAAATTTCTGGTGCAAAAGTGATAGTTTTTTTTAATAACACCCCACCGCACTCCTTAATAATTGTTTCATTCACAAACATGACATTTATCTCTTATTCCCGCTCCCAAAATCTTTACACATTTATCTCCCCCTTCCATACTCCCCTTCTTTTTCTCATTTTATGTTGTGATCCACCCCTCCCCCTACTTTTTCCTTCATCGATGCATACACAATATGTAGATAGCCTTAAAACTCGTCTCAGATGAATTGACTATGAACCAAGGAATATAATAAACACCTATTGTACTACATATTGTTCTACATGACGTAATCAGTGTCCATGTCATCATTAACAGAAACAAATGTATTTTAGCCTCAAAACTTATCATCTCAAAGTTCCTGCAGAAGTTTATAAATATAAGCATTATACCTCGTTGAGCTCTCAATACTGTTTCGCATAACTATCAGTTTTGATTCCCGATGATATGATCAACGAGAACGGCACTTGGTGGAGCACATAACTCATCCAGACTGAATAGCTTACGTTTTGTATCCCACTGATCAAGCTGGATCTGCATCCAGATGTTCACCAAAATCTAATCGACTTGTCCTTGTCACACACCCAACCTGTCCACCAAGTTCGTCCGTAACTTTTTGAGATATCCTGTTCATAGAGAGACACAGACAGACAGACAGAGAGACAGACAGGGGTGAAAACATAACCACCTTCCACCTTTGGTGGTGAAGTTAACAATGGAATAGTTCACATGTATACCTACCTTTCCAAACCATATCAGTCTTTAAAGGAGTTAATCTACTCATTCAATAAAGGTTGTTCAATCCCGAGTAAATTTAGCCTATTGACTCCTTGCCCTCTGTTCTGTTCTTCCACGGGCCACAATACCTATCCAAAAGATGAACTGCATGCATTTTTTGTTTTGCTTGTAAATAGTGCAAAAGATGATAATACAAACTTGAAACTCGATCTCTTCATTGGTTCTGACAGAAGGCTTTTCTGTTGCAGGTTGGCTGTTCAGTGGAAACCCCATCTACCGACGGTGAGCTATGGAATTTGTCACTTTCTCAATGCCAGATCAGCAAATCCGAATAAATAGCTCCCAGACCCAGAGTGGACACAGGCCATTACATCACCGAATCTGGTGGTGCAGTTGTGGTGAAAACATACTATTATGTCAACCCTGAGGGACTTGGGGCTGCGGTGTTTCTGGGTTTCCTGGTGGTATGATACGAAAAGTGTCTGTGAGTTTTTGTCGTTCATCGATGATGTATCGTGATAGCAAGTCGTAAAAACTTACGGTTTACAGACGGTGTATCGTGTGTAAGTGTTATAGTTGGAAAATCAGGACATCGCCGAGGTAGAGGGACAGTGACTTCCAGCTGGGCGAAGCATGCTAGGACCCGGCCCCTTGGAAGAGTCTGGGGAAGAGGCTCAGAGACCGTACATAGGGTTTTGGAAACGTCATTTATGCTTCGCAGCAGCGTTTTGTCGACCCAGTGAAGTATGTTGTACTGTTGTACTGTGTTTATTTATCGTCGGGTCGGTAATTGAACCCAGATCAGACATAGAATCAATATTTCTCTTGTAGCCTATTACACGAAGCATTTCTCATCTAAATTAAATTGACGTAACAAAAAAGAAAGATCCCAACTTAGCTTGATGGTAACTCCAATTGACTCTGTTGTTAAAGACATGTAACGTGGGAAAAGCTACAAGAATATGACAATTACTGTTTGTTTTCCACATCGGTTTACAAGTTCCAGTTCCACCTCTTAACATTTGGCTTCGACTTAGAATCGTAGATTCCACCTATTAACATTGTGTTTGTTTGTTTGTTTGTTTGTTTGTTCTGTGGTCATTGTTTTCCCCATTTCCACTGCCACATTTGTAGCTCTTGGCTTGGGATCCTAGGATCCTGAGTTCAAATCCCACTCGGATGTTCAATTAATACCAGGTGGGGTTGACTCTGCCTGTCATCCTTCCGAGGTCGGCAAAATGAGTGCCAGCTTGCTGGTTTCCTGTGTCGGACTGGTGACCCATTCAGGATTGTGCCCAATAGCCAAGGACACTGCTTAGGCAGCACCAACGCTCTGCACAGAGTATGGTCTCAATGGATGGATGGATGGATTTTCCGCTCTATTTTGTTCCTTTTCCCTTCTCGTTTTCCTCTGGGTGAGTTAGAGTGAGGGTACTCACATTGAAGGGCAGCGTGATCTTTTGCTCTGGGAGGTGGCCTTGCACACTATTCGTTGTTCATTATTAGGTTATTGTGTTTGCTCATTTAATTTCAATTTTCGTTTTTATGTTTTTTCTAATATTTATTGCTACCCGTTAAGGTTTGAATGGTGGTGGCTGTTTTTTCCCCCAGTTGTTGAAGCGTCATGGCCAGAAAATGTCGGCTTTATGCTTCGATTGACGTGCCAACCCAGAAGCACACGTTGTTTTAATGTGTTCCTTCTTCGGAGGTCGACATGTTAGATGACACTTCGTAGATCTGTTTATATGACCTTGCTTCCCGGCATCACGTCTTTTAATGTGCTTCTCCACTTTAAAATAGAAGGGCATACTTACATGGGGTATTGCTACAAGGGAGACTCGAGCGTGAGATGAATGTGGTAAATTTGGCCATCTGAAAAAAAATTGTGTCCTAAAAATATCCAAGACCCAACTGTTTACGAGGATTCTTTACAACAGCATCCCCTTGTGGTCACAAGTGTTATCAACGTTCATTCTGAGGTTTCTAATGGAGGGCATGTTGCTACCAATACATGCCCGAAAATGCCCCTTTCACTTTCTGCTAACCCTTCTGAGCCAGGGGCTGAGGTTCCTGCTGCAGCAGTGTGGTCACGGGTACTCGCCCAATGCCCTTCAATGCCAACTAATGCCTTCCTTGAGTCCATTGATCGCCCTAAAATAGTACATAGCCCACACTTGCCTCTAAGCCGTCTCGCCAAAGTTAGAATCGAAGCCCAGCTATAAACTGTCATCCAGGTGTTTCACAGGCAGGGTAATTCATCAATGTGTGTGCAGTCCCTCTGATGCACGTGAAACTGGGCATCTCGTGTGCTGGTATTGGTTAGTGGACATTAAAGGTTGCACGGTGTTCTTGACAAAGAGTAAATGAGCTAGCGCCGGCACCCTGCCAGATTCCAAATTCCTGCCTTAACCTCCAGAGAGAGCGTTGCATCATCAGCACAGCTGCACCCTCAGCCAGTGATTCTACCCTGCAACCTTGTGCCACCTACTAAAGAAGAAGAGGAAGTAGATAACAAACATTCATGTTATTCCCCCTATCACCGCTTCAGCTATTTCAATGCTCATATGCGGTTGCTAGTCCACTCTGGGTAGAATAAACTGAGGCTGCTGAAAATAACAACACCCCTACTGATGTGAAAAATATATGTTACTCTATCCGGTGACACCTTCAAAAAAAAAACATGTGCCGAGCATATCGCCTCTCCATCTTGGATGCTGAGCAAATAGGTGAAAATCTTGAAGGCGAAGACTATGAGTCCGACGTCGGTTCGTCGATCACTTCAAATGCTCTTGGGGAGGAGGTGTTGTCTCCTGACAATAATTCTGAAAGCAAAATTTCCTCTTCAGACATTGCGGAGTTCTTACTTAAAACTGCTCATCAGAAACGAGTTGGTTTGAACGAATTTTTCTCTGATTGACCCGCCTTTGTTTTGAAATTGCAATGCATTGTCAATTGAAAAGGAATAACATTGACACTGTCTTTTAGAGGTCGTACTTTGGTTTTAGTAATAATGAAGCACCTGCTCGACTTGGTGGCCATGGACTTGTCGGCGTTGTCAGCCATATTATGGTGTTCTGGATTACTGCTATCTATTAATTTCTTTTGTTATGAGTCAATGCCTTGGTGGCTCACTGTCAACTATCTGCTTGAGAAAACTGGTATGCTTTGTTTCAATAAAGGACTTTTTCTTCTGGACCTGCAGCATAGAGATGCCTCTCCACTTCCCCCTTTCTCTCAAGACTTGTTGGAAGCTTTGCAGCCTCTGATAGTGCAACGGAACATGGCACATTATAATGGCAACAATTTCCTTCATAAGCCATTCTTATACAATGCACTCTTCCTCAACATCTCACAATCACATGGTTTGTTGCGTTGTTTCATTCATTCTCATGTACTACATATAGTGAGGGACCTCCTGGACAACGATGCCGAGAGATGGCACTCGGCAGGAGATATTGTCACAACCAGCAGCATGGGATCTGTAAGAGCAGTCTCCCAGCTTCTGCATGAAATTCTTTGTGTCCTCAGAAGCCAGGGATTTCACTTTGTTCTTGATGAGACTGACCCTTCAATGTGTTCCTCTCCTTTCCCTCATCTGTGGATTCCTTTGGCTTCTCTTTTAGAAACCGTGTTCCTGTCTTCTTCTCCACTTTCTTGTGCTACTAATAAGTGCCCATACTGCTTTTCTACCACCGAACACTTTCCTTCCTTGCACAAAGAGAGGTTTGGATTGAGATGGAAGGAGATGTTACCTCCGGGATCTTCCTCAACCTGCAATGGTCGAACATATATGTCCCACCAGAACTGAAACGAATTGCTGATGTCTGTTGTAGAATTGTCCATATGATTTTGCCAACTAATGTTTTACTCTATCATTTTAGTGTTCATAATTCAGTATTGTGTCCTTTTTGTATGACTGATGAATATATACATCACGCCGATGCAGTGTTAGCGACTCGAGTCACAAATTTTCTTCCTTGCGACTTGACTCGGACTTGACAAAATTGACTTGAGACCCGGACTTGGGATTTGGTGTCTGGGAACTTGCAACTTGCGACTTGAGTTTATAATGACTTGTTAACCATGTTCGGAAATAATCGTTGAATAAACGTTGAAGTAAAATGTGATTTAAAGTAAATTGTAAATAATTTTCAGTTGTGGGTGTGTGTGCTTCGGTTAATGACCTGAGAAGATGGAGAAGGTTCTTTCCACCGTCGACTCTGATTTCGCAACTGGACCGGATGGCTTCAGCTCACACGTCCTAAAAACCTGCTCTGCTGCTCTTGCACATCCTCTCTCTGCCCTTTTCACGCTGTCATTTACACGAGGTCATCTTCCAACTGCTCAGAAATCAGCCAGCATCACAGCATTGCATAAAAAAGGTGTAAAAATGGTCCTCTTAATTTCAGACCAATTGGCTTGCTTCCAATCATCAGCAAGGTCATGGAATCCATCATCGCAGTTGACATTTTCCGGTTATTATTTCATTCCTTTGTTATGAATTGATTTTTTCATCTCATTTCCATGTCTTAATCATGCCTTGTTGGGGTATATTATCGAAATCATGTCCTTCTGAATGTCTGGCCTAACCCAGAGTTCTCAGCTTGTGAGAATGTCCATTCTGTCTCTGATCTGACAAGTGCCTCATTCAGTCTTTATTTTAAGTTTTCTCCTTTCATGCTCCTCAACTTCCTATTTTATTTTTCCCTTTTAGCTTACAAACACCAAAACAAACATAAACTAGAAGGGTACTCGGTAGAGCGCATACTTCCGCCACGCAATTCCTGATCCACGAGAACATATCGGGCCCAATAGATTTTTGAAAAATCGAAATATTTTGGAAAAAAAGTTGCAAAATTTTCTAATTTTTTTTTTCTCTAACAAATTTTTTTTTTTGGTTGGAAATCACTTAAAACGTGTAGAAATGCAAAAACAAAAATTAAAATATTTTTTCAAAATGGCCGCCATAGCGGCTATATTGGACTTTGGACGAAGTCCAAAATCTAATGGCATGATCCTTGGACCAGAACTAATCCCCCCACCAAGTTTCGTAGAAATCCGTCGAGGAGTTTTTCCGTAATACTGTTCACAAACAAACAAACAAACAAACAGACAGGGCTGAAAACAGTAACCTCCGTCCATCTTCGATGGCGGAGGTTAACTCGAGGGGGAGCACTCCGGAGAGTGCAAAACCTCCGCCGCCAATACTGCTGGGTCACTCAAGTGAACCTTATATCATATTCATTAAATATGTAAACAGTGCTGACAGTTATAGTTCTTTTCTCCAACATTTTTTTTTGGGGGGGGGGGGTTGGAAATCACTTTAAAACATGTAAAATGCCCCCAAAAAATCGAAATTTTGTTGAAAAAAAAGTTGCAAAATTTTTTTTTTCTCTAACAATTTTTTTTTGGTGGGGGGTTGGAAATCACTTAAAACATGTATAAATGCAAAAAAAAAATTCTCTAACAATTTTTTTTTGGGGGGGGTTGGAAATCACTAAGAACATGTAGAAATGCAAAAAAAAAATTTTCTCCAACAATTTTTTTTTGGGGGGGGGGGACCAAGTCCAAAATTTAATGGCATGATCCTTGGACCATACCTAACCCCCTCACCAAGTTTCGTCGAAATCCGTCGAGGAGTTTTTTCCGTAATACTGTTCACAAACAAACAAACAAACAAGCAGAAAGGGGTGAAAACAGTAACCTCCGTCCATCTTCGAAGATTGCGGAGGTTAATTAATAAAAAAAACTTCAAAAAAAAAAAAAGGAGTATGTACCTATGATGCCAGAAGGCAGAAAGTTATGTAAATCTTTGTTTGGGTCACTTTTACCCCTCTAACTGTGGTGCTGATGTGGGGCAGGCTTTTCAAAGGCTGCTTGATTTTGCATTTCTCCATCCATGGGTGAGCACAGAAGCGAACTTGCATTTGACGCGAATGTCAGCGAACATCATTAAATCCAAAGTATTGAGAGACCTACAGTAAAAATAGTTAAATTGTTTGCGAAATTTGTTCACATTACAAAACTTGCATCAAAAAGGGTGTTTTAAGTATCCTTGTATGCAAATGAAAACGTCAAACAATACAAATCACAACGTGGAGAAATTTTCATTCATTTGTGGTCGCCATTGGATGAAGATGGAAAATAATGTTTCTGTCTCGACCTGTTTTACAGCTATTCCAAACCGATTGGAGCATGATTCAAAGCGGTCAGAAGGAAGTGTCGAGGACAGTGCAGCTGGCAGGCATGCTGCTTCTCATTGCCTGTTATCCTCGCATCACCAATCCCGTCGGCAAAGCTTACAAGGCCTAACTCAGCTTGGAATTACCCTGCAAAAGCCCCTCGTCTTCCCGTTGTCTGTGCAGGTGTGTCTTCTGCTCTCCCTCATACCAAATATAAGTGTAGTTGCCATACCATTGTCAGAATCACTTGCAATTGACCTGAGAGAAGGTGATTGGTTTCATTTTGGATATAAAAAGTTAAATCAAACAATCAGCAATTTGTCTCATTGACCGTCTCACTCGTGAATGCATATTAAACTGATTAATTTATTGATCCAGCATGCTTACTATACCTCTGCGGCCAAAGGTCGGAGGCATTATGTTTTTGGATTGTCTGTCCCGGCGGTTTTTTTTTGTCCGTACGTCTGTTATTGGGTAGGTTTTTTTGTTGCAACAATAACTTGTGAACCACTGAAGAGATTTCAATCAAACTTGGTACAAGTATGGACCGTGATACAAAGATGAACTCACTCAATTTAACGTTCAAATGTCAAAGGTCTAAGATCATGTGCCCTTCAAATGACGATCATGACCACAATAACTTGTGAACCAGGGAAGAAATTTCAACCACACTTGGTGGAAGTATAGAATGTAATGCATGGATGAAGTGCTTGCATTTTGGGCTCAAAAGATCAAAGGTCAAATAATTTTTTGAAACATCCTTTTGTTTTTGAGCGACAGTTGGTTCTCTCCAGGGGGTCTCTGCCGACTTTCTCAAAGATAAGTTTCCTGGCCCCCAAGGGGCTAAGGCCTAGGTCACATTTGCCACGGCAGCCGTGGGGTCTCCAAAATCTATGGCCACGAGCAATTATACGGCGGCCGCAGTATTTCCACGGTCACACAATGTAGCAGTCACATATGTTTTTATTTTTCGGGGAGCCGCACGGCGTATTTAGGCCTAAGTCACATTTGCCACGGCGGCCGTGGGGTCTCCAAAATCTATGGCCACGAGCAATTATACGGCGGCTGCAGTATTTCCACGGTCACACAATGTAGCAGTCACATATGTTTTTATTTTTCGGGGAGCCGCACAGCGTATTTAGGCCTGTCACATTTGCCACGGCGGCCGTGGGGTCTCCAAAATCTACGGCCACAAGCAATTATATGGCGGCCGCAGTATTTCCACAGTCACACAATGTAGCAGTCACATACGTTTTTATTTTTCGGGGAGATGCACGGCGTATTTATAAATTGTGGAGACCGAAAACGTGGGGTTGCCGTACAGTCTTTGATTTGATGTCGCACGGTGACCTTAAGGGGACCCTGCGGCGGCCATAGAAGTTTCAAGGCAGATGCAAGGTAGCCTCAAGGTGCCCGCAAGGTGACCGCAGGGGGCCCTAAGGCGAACGTGTGGCCAGACGGACGGTAACGAATGTGTTAATTTTTTTTTATTTTTTTACCATTTCTTTTGTTTCGGCTTGTCAAATTGCTCCGGCGAAAGTAGAAATGAAAAAAGTTATAACTCCGCGCTATAATTCCATGGCGACCTTACGGCCTGTAATAATTAGCCAAACAGCGTAGGGCCACCCTGAGGGCACCTCAGAAACTCTGCGGCCGCTGCACGTTTGTCAATTCAGAGGGCGTACGGCCGCCGTATCCTCGCCGTAGAGCAAATGTGACTTAGGCCTAAGAGAGGACACATGGAGTTGACAAGATGGAGACAGGTGCAAACAAGAACAGCACTCGGTGGAGCGTATTCCTCGACCGGGCTGATCAGCTTACGTTTTGTATCCCACTGATCGGCCAGATCTGCATCCAGAACTTTACCAATATCTAATCGGCTTGTTCTTGTCACCTGACCAACTGATCCACTAAGTTTTGGCCAAATCTGTGCACAACGTTTTGAAATATCATGCTATATTTTGTTTTTGGCCATATCTCTCAATTATGAAGAATCATTTTGGAAATCAAAAAAAGTATCGTATCCAAATCTTCACCAAAATCTAATAAATTCATCTTTATTACACACGCAACTTGTCCACCAAGTTTCGACTGAATCCATCCATAAACTTTTGAGATATCCTGCTCACAGACAGACAGACAGACAGACCATGGCACACCTAAACTCTTATCCACCGACAAGGCTTTCTTCCACAGCTTGATGAAGTACTGCTCTCCCATCTGGACCCTGCCTCGACACACCTTGCTCAGCTTGACACCATAGAAACCAAAGCCTTTAAGGTCATTGGAATCTCCCATGATGAAGCTGAGTCGATGGGCCTATCACTTCGAAGGATTTTGCATGACAAAGGATGCCCATTTGGTTTTGGAGGCCAAATTGGAAATGTGGTTTGCCCAAGAAAGAGCATGGCTGATAGTGACACCCAAGAGTTTGAGTGACTGAACTTCTTCAAGAAGATTATTAAGAAATTATGTAGGAGGGTTTGCCAGATGGTCCTTTCAGAGAGAGATGGTGAAAGAGTCTGATATTTCTCACGATTAAAAGACATTCCAAGTTTTTGACCAACTTATGACTATCAATGTCTTAAGAGAGGGAAGAGGCTGCAGCCTGCCTACCTGAAAGATGGCAGATGTCGTGCCTACTCACAACTCTTTACATCCTCTCCTACCATAGGGTTTCCAAGATTCATTTCCACAAGTTCCCCAAAGAAATGTTCCTTTACATTCTGATCTTTCAGTTTCCATCCTCTTCTCCTTGGGACGTAAGGTTTCCTCTTTTTCCTGCTCCAACTTTACTTTACATCACACACCAGCAGCCAATTTTGTAAGGCACATACTTTTCCACCTCTTGTTTTCACATCCTTAACCAACTTCCTATCTAATCTCCGAACTAGAAAGTAGTCTATCTGGCTCTTTATACCTCCTGACTCATAAGTGATGAGTCTCTTCAGCCTTTTCTTAAACATTGTGTTGCAGACGACCATATCTAAAGCATCCCAAAACTCAAGTATTCTTACACCTTCAGTGTTTCTAACTCCGAAACCTGACCCACCATGCACACCCTCATATCCTTCTGCCAATGCTCCAACATGTCCATTCAAATCCCCTCTGATCACAACTTCTCTCTCGCTCATTCCTGAAACAACATGCACAAGTGTCACAAAACTTGTCTTTCTCCTCCTCACTTAATCCTATCTGTGCGGCATTTATTATTACTACTGTTAATATACGCTTATCAAACAACAGCTTTAGGACTATAACTCTTGCATTTACCCTCCTAACCTCCAACACTACCTCCACCCACTTCTCAGCCACCACAACGCCAACACCACCAGACATATTCATTTCAATCACAACCATATTTAAAATATACATTTGGAAGTGCAGAGAGATCACCAAACTCTGATAAATAATTAGCACTCGCCATTCAAACAGAATCCATGGTGGTTTTGTGTACTACGGCTTCTGGTAAATTTGCAGAGCTCTTTTGGAGTACAGACTATCTTTGTTTTTGGTTTTTATCAAAATATCTTTGTAAAAGGTTCCTCCTAACAGCAGATATTTTGTTGAAGCACTGATGTGGCCCTCGCAAAAAGTGTTTCCATTGATTTGTATACTGTATTGCAGTAAATTAAATGGTTTTACTAGCAATTAATTAATGTGAGCAAAAAAAATAATTAAGAATCTATTTATTTTATGAGCAATTTTACTTTTACTAGCACTAATTTGCTGATAAAGCAGAATAAATCAATAAAGGTATTGAGAGTGTTTTACCTGCTATTCTTTTCAAGCTTCCTAACATCTGCAATAGTGGAATGGAAATGAGAATTCTGCATCATTTTACCCTTTACCTCTTCTCAGTAATAAGCCTAATGATCCAAAATATCATTAACCTCATGATGCATTTGATCCTTCAGATTGCTCAATCACTTACACTACTTATCACTTAGATCACTTAATCTTTTTCTCCTGTTATCAAACCACATAATCTTTTTTTCTCTCTCTCTGTGTGCAAGAGCAAGGCTCATGGAAGATTAAGCCTGAACAGTGGGGTAGTGGGGTAACAGTTGGTCCAACCAACAAGGCAATGAATGAATGAATAGGAAAGGAAGAGAGAGGGAGGGTTGAATCTATAAGCAAGACGGTAGGAAAGGAGAATAAATATCATGGGTCAGCATGGAGACTGGCATGGGTTGATGGTGAACTGCCTGCTTGAAGCCCTGGTGGGAAAAGTGGGAAAGAATGACACTGGAAGGTTGGTCCATAGAAGGGAAAGGAAGTAATAATGGTGCTAAGGTGTGCCATCCTCTCCGTTCATCTACCCCTTAACCTTTTATCCCTTTTTATAAACCTTCTTCGTAATAAGTCAGATAACAGTTCCAGATAACTTGACCTTTTCGACCACTTTAACCCCTATTATTCAACCACTTAACAATTCGACCATCCCTTAAGATGATATAATCATCTAACCTTCATATAAAAACCAATCTCATCAAATAATATGAAGATGACATTGTCATACCCCCAAAACATCCATTGAAAGGCAAAAAAAATATTCATAATTGTTTTTAATGCCTAATTTTGATTTTTTTGGGGGGGAGTCCCTGTGTATAAAATGAGCCGAATATTTATTCTCTGTTCAATTCCAGGGAGTTGTGTTTAAAATTTCAACAATTTAAAAAAGCCCCCTCGTCCATCCTTTCGGATATGATTTTCGAAATGTGATTTCCATCTGTAAATTCAAACAATATCACCAACTTTTAATTTAGGTTCTCTAAAATTAATGTCTTTTTCACACGCCAATGTTATGAATACTTTTGATTGTTTTGCTTTTTTTTTGAGGAATGTACTTTATTGTTGTAATCATCCGCAATTCCTTGAATAATAGTACAGCCAATTTCTGATGTTACAATTCAGGAAATATTTTATGCAATCTCTCATTCAAAGTACAATTATAACACTCGACTACAAAAGCTTTTCCTCAATTATAAGTACTGTATAATATTATGTCACATATTTGGAGGGGATGGAGGAGGGGTCAGTTTTCAGAATTAAGGTACAGACCCCTGTATGTGTTCACCTAGTTTATGGGATTTTTCTCCCTGTATTAAGGAACTGTGTATAGGGATAAGCCGTCCTGTTTTTGTGCATTCCTGGAAGATGGTATTGTAACCAGTAGTGTGTCGGGAAGGATAATATGTCTTGTCCTTTCATTCTCAAATGTCGAATTGGGTGGCAGCTGGGAGAGAGTCAAGCATCACAGTCCACATCACGGCGTGCATTTCCACAACTCTCCTCCCTCGCCCTTGAAAAGGAATGTCCGCCTTCCCACATCGGTGGCAAGTAAGGTGATGTGCCATTGGACCGTGCTGCTCATTGGCCATTGCAATGAGTGTATCAAAGCCATCGCCATTTAATTGGTTGAAACGCTGTTGCTCGGTCAGGGAGTGGCCTGTGATTGATGAAGAGGACTCTGAAGGCAACACCTCAGGGGCAGGGGAAATGGAGATCAGGGCATGCTCATGGTTGTGAAGGGACTGTGAAAGAAGGATTGAGGATTGAGAGACGAGGACTGGAGTACACAGATGGGCTGTCAGTGAGATGCTCGGTGCTTGATTGCAACGCTGCATGAGTCGGCAGCACATTCTGCTCTGTCTTGCTGCACACACAAGTCACTGCACATACAACTTGAGACTTTTTGACCTTTCTGCCCCATTCAGCATCACCCAGTCCTGTGTGAACAACCATGTGTCTGTGAGCCCTTAACGGCTTTTATTTTTTGCTGTACCGGTAAGTGTGTTTAATCATTCAATGTGTCGAAAGTTTGTGTCGGGATTTCCATTTGTTTTATGTCTTGGGCCAATAAAGTGTGTATTTATGTATCCTGAAGGCCCATGTGTATCCTCTCCACCGTTATGCCTGTGTTCAAGCTGTTTCAGTACATTTCACAATCCCAAGGGAATCAAACTTGATTAATTACAATCCTGATAACGCGTATGTGTGGACATGCGTATGTGAAAGATGGAAGATATGCGCCACTACTCAGGATATACCATGTTCAATTTGGCCTTAAGCCAGCCATTTCTGAGGAGATCAGCTTTGGCAGGCTTGGCTTTTATGTCGTCTGTGGTTACATGGCTAGCATGGGGTGGGTAATGTAGTATTTGGTGTTCAAGAGCATCATATTGGACTCACGTTTAAACTCTACTTTGTGACATTTGGTGTCGGGAGTGGTGTATGGTTCCAGACTCCAGGGAAAATTATCGAAAATCTTTTGCACAAAAGCATGTTTGATTACACATTTGTAATTTCAAAAGAATTAACTATCTGAACAAAAAAAAATGCAAGATGGCAGACGAAGCGGTGCATGAAGCGGAACACGAAGTCGTCAGAGGTGGTTTAGTGTTGAGGAGCTTGCTCTAGACACCTCTTCCACCCCAAGCATCACATGGAATCTCTCCCCCTCTAAGTCAGGAGGTATGGTGCAGTAGAACATGCTGATGTGACCTGGGCCATTCTAGATGAAAGTAAACAGAGCAGAGACAAAATGGATGAAAACTTAATAAAGTTGAGTGACGAAATTAAACTTGAAATCTTGAAGGAGTGTGTTTCGGTACTTGCACCTATTCTTGCCCCTTTATTTCGTTTTTGTTTAAAAACCCAAACTTCTCCTCTTACCTGAAAACGTGCCTTAGTACAACCTATTTCAAATAAGGGTGATCATTCAAATCCTTCCAACTACCGTCTCATTGCTCTTGACTTCAACTATTTCCGAAGTCTTTGAATGTCTTCTCAATTCCCAATTCCTCAAGCATCTTGAATCTCACAGTCTTCTCTCTGACAATCAATATGGCTTTCATAAGATGATCTCTGGTGATATCCTTTCTTTCATTATGAATATCTAGGCTTCTTTTCTAAGAAACTTTGGGGAATCCTTTGTTGTAGGCCCTGATATCTTAAAAGCCTTTGACAGAGTTTGACATGGGGGTCTGATATCCAAGCATCCCTCTTTCGATTTTCTGGTGAAACTCCCAAAATCCAAGCTTCGCTCTTTTAAAACTCGACCTGCTTGAATTACGCTGTCAAGTTGACTCTCTTTCTCCTTTCTGCAGATATTACTTCGCTTTCTGCTCCTGAGAACTTGCTGCTTGTGTACCTCCACCATTAGCGAGACCACAAGATACATGACAAGCCTCTACGTCACATGATTATTGTGTGGCCATTGGCAACTCAAGTGTGGGCAGTTACAATGTTTGTTTCTTCCCCTCCACTGTCAAACTCTGGAACTCTTTGCCTTCTCATGTCTTTTCTAACACTTATGACCTTCCCCCTTTCAAAAATATTTTTTACTTTCTCAAAAACTCTTAGACTATTCTCTCTTTCTTCACTTTTCTATCTACACAGTTCTTGTATATAAGGCCTGGCCTCGATGAGGACTTGTAGTCCATGATTAGAGCCTTCAACATAAAAAACAAGGACAAATGTGTCCAAGAGCCGCGTCATTCCACCAGTCAAGAAGAAGAAGAAGAACAACAACAACAACAACGCGGAGCTCTCTTAGAGCCAGTGTTCGCAACGAGACGTGGCTAATAAACGTTTTGTTTTCACCACCAGAAGAAGAAGAAGAAGAATAAGAAGAAGAAGAAGAAGAAGAAGAACGTGGAGCTCTCTTAGAGCCAGTGTTCGCTACTTGAGACGTGGCTAAAAACAGAACTGGGAAAGATTTGGCAAAATGAAAGAAAAAATTGGAGAAAGGAATGATGAGCTGTTCCAGCAGAGTTGGAAATAAATTTAAAAAGGGCAAAACAATTAAAAGTAGAAATTTCCTGGAACCCAATCTTGGTAGTGTGAATGCCATCCTGCTTTAGCTATCCTGACAGAATTTGAACATGTAATCTGGATGAGTGGTTGGAGTTGGCTGTGTTTCACAATGAGTGTGTGACACCCCAACTCCATTGGGGTGCAGCCAGAACAATGGTTTTGTGCTCATGGGTTCACTTGACCCCATTGGTGGTAAGCCCCCTGGGGGTCTGAGATGGTCCCTCTTGGTCACCAGTGAATGGCGTATCTGGGAGGACAACACGCCAGAGGTGTGGGTTGGCCATGTATTGGTGGCTGTATGTCGGGCCAGTGAGGGCCTGAGGAGGTGACTGCCCAGGCAAGTGGCCCAACAGCTTCTCCCTCAGGCTCTGGGACAGCCCAACACATTGTGACCCAATGTCGTTCCCGTGAGGACCGAGAGTTGAGACTTGCACCGGACAATCAACCAGAGCATTTGTGGAATGTTGTGTTGCTAAATTAGAAGAATGTTTGGGTGAGGCCCAGATCAGCCCACATAACCCTCCACAAATTGTGATTAATGGGCCCTTAGGTTGGGACAAATGCTCTGGGTTTCATTTGCTGTGAGAAACAGAGAAGAATGGCTGCATCAGTCACTCCCAGTATTGAATAACCATTTCAGTGGAAATATATATATATATATATATATATACATATATATATATATATATATATATATATATATATATATATATATATATATATATATATATATATATATACACACAAACTTTACGTTTTCCACTGCCACGACTCACCATGCTTTGCTTTGGAAGAATGCAGATGAGTCGGTGGCCATGAGGACTAGCACCTGGACTGAGTGGAAGGGGTTACGGTGTGTAGGAATGAAATGTGTAATAATTTGTGTTGTGTGATGGAAAGACAAAAAAGGACATCTCTCGTTTTTTGTTGTTGTGTAGTGTGGGGCTGCAGGCAATGGCTTTGAGGAACACCCTACCTTGTCTGGCAGGAGTCATGAAAATGGTACGTCAGCCAAGTGGGAGAATTGTGTTTTAAGGTTTGTAGATTGGTGAATGCCATGATTACCTGCAGGCCAGGTGAACACTCAGGAAGAGACTGGTCTGCGGCTCCACCATGCTTCATCCCCAGTTGCTCCAGCATTTGACAACATTCGACTACGAATGGATAACAACATGACCGACTGAACGAGATACTATGAATAATAAGTATCTAGTTTAGTCGGTCATGCGGTAGATAGACTCCTGGCTACCGTGGAAGGCCACTTTGTGACCCCTCCGGCGATGATGCAGTGAGGAAGCTGTTGTGGTGCTGGGGCCAGGATTCTCTTGAGATAGGACTTTGATTAGGTTCTGTGGGCACCACTCTTAAATGGACCCACTGCCAGTGCATGACAGGACCGCACAGCTGCCTACTATTACACAGAGTTAAAGTGAATGTCATGGCCTTGCCAAAGTAAAGAAGTGGAAATGTGTCATTTATTATGAGATGAGTTACACTTGGTCACGTGTGAGTCTCTCCATGCAAATAAGGACATGGAGCCTGTGTGATTTCCCACCCCGTGGATATTCAATGCCTTTCATATTAAATTTATTCTCAAATTCTTTATAACGACTGACTCTACATACATGAGAATTAGCAGGATAAATATGAGCTCAGAGAGACCAAAGGAAACATATTATCTTTGCTTTAATAATAATGACAGATTTTATTTTATTTTAATATTCTAGAACTCGAGGTAGACTGATATATTAAGAAGTTGGAAATGGATCAGATTTAAAAATATGTAAATCAATGTAATTCACCTTAACAATAACAAAACCACTCTCTTCCATGTATTCATAATTTTGTCGATCTTTGTAAGCATAACAATCACAGAAATCGTGAATTGAGAAAATGTGATACGGTTGACTTCTCATATAGACTGATTCACCTTTAGTTAGTGTTGTTTGGAGTATGAAGTAAATTTTTGTTCATCTTAACTCTTCAAAACTTTTTTTTTAAGTTGTTAAACTGTATCAGGATCTACTTTAGCAAAAGCAATATTTATATGACTGACAAAAACTTTAAGACGAATAAAAAAAGTTTCACGTTTTCTGTGTGAGTACTGAACCATAATTAAAATGAAAGCTCTGAGGTTTCTTCAATTTCAGAAGAGTAGTCTCTAATGTTAAACTCGTCGTACTTGGGGATGTCAGTGCAAGAGTTGGACATTACCAAGAGCTTTGGAAAGGTGTCATGGGCGGACTGCAGTTACAATAGTCAAACTTCCACTGGAGTTCTGCATGAAGCATGAACCCAACATCACCAATACCCGATTCCAGCAGAAATCCAGATTTAAGACGACGTGGAGGCATCCACTTTCAAAGCACTGGCACCTTCTGGATTATATTCTGGTGCACGAACGTGATGTACAAGACGTATTACACATCAGAGTTCTGCCCAAAGCTGACTGCTCTGATACATTGACCACAGGTTGGTTCGGGCCAAAGTTGCCTTTGAAATCGAATCACCACCCAAAGGAAAATGTCCACAAACAAGGAAACTTACAAGTGCATTGATTCGATTTACGAAATGTTAAAGCAGATTTTCAGAGCAAGCTGGAAGACAGACTCAGCAGTGGCCTGCCTTTGGGCGATGATATTAACCCAGAAGAGCAGTGGAAACCATTTAAATCTGTCTCGCAGGAAACACCTGCAGAAGTGGTTAGCTTTTCAACCAGAAGAAACCAAGATTGGTTTGATTAGAACGTTATGGAAATTCAGGGCCTTCTTCAAAAGAAACACTCCTGTTACAATAGATTGCTTCCAAGCCCTGATGACTCAGCTGCAAAAGCTACATATGGGGAAGCTCGCAGCACTCTGCAAACCAACCTCCGAGTCATCCAAAACAACTGGTGGACATCACTCGCTGAGAGAACACAAATGTATGCAGATATGGGAGATATGAAATTGTTTTAGGAAGTCTTGATATCTGTGTGTGGATATTCCTTTCAGGTGCAGGCACCACTGAAATCTTTGGATGGTATGACACTGCTCACAGATAGTCCATCTTGTACCGATGGTCAGAACATTTTGAGAAACTATTTGGTGACCAGCTGGTGGAGGAGATGTCCATTGCAAAGATCTACCAGGGGAAAGTGAAACTTGAGCTGGATGAACCACCACCCCATGAAGATATTAAGACTACTGTACAGTGCAATTAAATTCCCATAAAGCTCCCAAAATAGATGGAATCTCAGCCAAGGTCTATAGGCAGGGAGACTACTTCATGATAGGCTTACAGATCTGTTTAAGAGCAAGCTGGAAGAAAGTGACAGTGCCTCAGGAATTTTGTGACACAATGATGATCTTCCTCCATAAGAATAAAGGAGAGAAGTCTGACTTCAAAGTCTAGAGGAATCACCTTACTTTCCATCCATCCATTGGGACCATATTCTGTACAGAGCATTGGTGCTGCCTAAGCAGTCTCCTTGGCAATTGGGCACAATCCTGTACAGGTCACCACTCCGACACAGTATACCAGCAATCTGGCACTCATTTTGCCAACCTCGGAAGGATGACAGGCTGAGTTAACCCCACTTGGTATTAATTCAGCAGAAGAGTGGAGTTTGAACTCAGGATCCTGGGATCCCAAGCCCACCACCCTAACCATAAAGCCAACACCAGGTACACTTTACTTTCCATTACTGGCAAATTATTGGTCAGAGTGCTTCTAAACAGACTTGTCCTGGCAATCGTTGAAGAAAGCCTCCTTGAAAGTCAATGTCTATTCAGACCCAATCGGGGAACTACAGACATGATTTTTGTGCTGTGACAAAGCCAGAAGAAGCTTAGATAGCAGAATATGTACCTCTACATTACTTTTGTGGATCTCACAAAGGCCTTTGACACAGTCAGCTGGGATGGACTCTGGAGGATACTATCTAGAGTGGGGTGCCCTCTAAGGTATCACACCATTTTCTGCCAACTATATGGAGATCAGAAATGTCAGGTCAAGCAGAATAGAGTCCTCTCAGCCAGTTTCCCCATCTCCAAAGGGTGTGTCCTGGCATTGACTCTTTTCTCTATTTTTTCAGTATGTTGCTTCATGTGTTAAGGGTAGAAAATATCATGGTTTTGGATTGGGGATGATCTGAGATGGTGGTGAACAGGTGTCTTGAAGACCTGGATGGAAGAGTGAAATTGAAGAGGATGTGGAAGTTGATTCCACAGGTGGGGAAAAAGAGGAACGATTGAGTGGAGGTGAGCAGTGATCCTGGATTTAGGTAGTTTAACCAGAAGGGAGTTGATGGTGGACTGTGTGAGCCCTGCAGAAACCTGGAAGGGGGAGGGGGGGAGGAGACAAGGCACAAAAATATCAGAGGGTGCAAGACTAGATAGGAGGCGGTAGAGGACAGAGACCACTGACCTGTCTGCGATGGCGAAGCGATCGACCCATATACTCAGCTTCAGTTCAGGAAAATCGCATGATCTTGTTGATTGTAAACCTAAATCCTTGGTTGATGCTAAATCCTCCATTAATAATTTGTTTTTGTGTTGTGATGTGTGGCGCAAAATAAGCATGACAAGATGTCTCACAAATATCACAATGTATTCATCCAGCCATCACAGTACAGTACCCCGCTATCCGTGGAATGCTCATGTTCTTGGCTGATAAAATATGACCTGCTTGTACATTTGTGGCACTGTTCTTCGCGTATTGACAGTTTTTCGCGTTTTCATGTTTTTTGCAGACGTCTTCATGGGTTTTTTTTTTTTGCATTTTCTTGTCTTTTTTGCAGGCATATTCAGGGTTTTCTGCAGGTGTTTCACGTTTTTTTCCCGGGATTTTTGATTTCCCCTTTTTAATCACAAACTGCCAGGAACCTATCACCCTTTTCCCCATTGAAACAATGCCCCGACGTTTGCGGCATTTTTCAGGACCTTGTGGATAGCAGGGTCCGACAGTACTTATATTTTGGAAAAAAAAAAGTTTTTTCTTCACTCTATTTATTATAGGATTTACTCTTTGAAATATACTTTCAGACTTTAAAACTTGGAATAATATCGTTTGATTGCTTGATTCATTATACTTCTGAAAGTAATTTTTTTTGTAAATATTCACTAAGATGTATCTTAATGATAGTAGTATGACAAATCTAGCTTGTAATTTTATCTTTTAATCTTTTTCTCTCTCATATGAATAAAGGCCTTTTTTGTATGTTCATGTGATGGACTGTAATACTGTATACTAATCATAAGTCTCACATTATTTCCATCCCCCTTATCATGAATATTTTTTATTTAAAGGAAGAAAAGGTATCATTGTTACCCTGCACACGGAAAGCGAAAAAGCGGGGTTTTATCAATTGGTTCATGTCCATCCGTCCATCTGTCTGTCTGATGAATTTATGATCATCAGTTTGTGATTGAGGAACAACGTATTTAAATTGAATATTGTATTTTGAGCCCAAATCGGAACATGAATAAGAAGACAAGTCTGTTGTTTCAATGTACCTTGGCTTCAAACTCATCCTGGCCACACATGCGCAGAGAGGAGAGATGATATTTTTACTCTTCCTGGCAGTCAAACAAAATGGAAAAATCATTCCAAACAGAAAACTTACTGTTTTTTAAGGATGTCATGAAGGGCACAAACAACAGGCACAGATAACTAATGTAACGTGTTCAATGGGGTGGTGGAAAAGGCACTGGGTAAAATGGCGGTAAAACCCAGAATTTGTTTTATTTATACGCCTTTAAACCTCATTGAACCTTTTAATTGAAAATGAATAATATATTTGAACACTATATAACAGAAATCGCCTTCATAATACTTCCAAGAACCTCCAGTTTTTTAGGGGTGTGTTCAATTACCAAGTTTCTTGTGGAGCGCTCGCCAAGTGGCTTAAGCACCCAAGGAAGCACTTGGGAACTGCTTCTGGACTACTTCAATGGCACTAAACTTTCGGAGTTTTTTTAACGATCGTTAAAATCATCGTTTAATTATAATTTAAGTAATACTGCAAGGGGTATCGTGTTCTATGAACTCTTGAGTTATTATATGGTTTATCTTTAAATAGACGTTTGAGGGTATGACTGTAGTATTTTTTTTATGAAGTTGATTTTTACATAAAGGTTATATAATAATCTCATCTTAGCAGATGGTCAAAAGTTTAAGTGGTTTAATAATGGAGGTTAAAAGATTAAGTGATTCAAAAGGTCGTGATCTTGAACTGTCGTCTGACTTATTATGAAGAAGGTCTATAACAAGGGGTACTAGGTTAAGGGGAGAGGGTGGGTGGAGGCACACCTCAACTCCTTTGCTCCTCACTTCTCTGCTCCTTGGACTGACCTCCCAGAGGATATTCTTTCCTACTCTTCCCTCTAGGACTTCAAGTAAGCAATGACCCATGGTACCTCATGTGACTCCATCCCGACCCATAATATTTATTACCTCGTCTTAACCCAACTCTCTTTCTTGTAATTTACTCCCATCCTCTCTGTTATTTTCCTGCCCATTCATTCCCCTGCTGGTTGTGCCCAATTGTTGCCACACCAACCCACTGTCAGTTCTACTTTGCTCTTCCATGAGTCTCGCTCTCGTAAGGAAAAAACAGATGAAGTGGTTTGTTAATAGGGGATAAAATATCACGTTATCTGAGTGATAAGCAGTTTAAGTGATTGAGTAATGTGAAGCATCAAATGCGTAATGAGTTATGGGAGTTTTGGGCCATTTGACATAACTAAGAAAAGGGTAAAGGATCAAGTGATCCAGAACTCTCATTTTCATCCGACTTACATTGATAGTTTTCCTTTCTGCTACTTGTCAAATATCTTTCTACGTTGAAAAGTGATCGTCAATGCCAATTCCTCCTCAGTTCTTACAGTTTATGGAGCAATCCACAGGCAGTGTATCAGACCATTGACTACTATTGACCGCAATTACATTAATAAAACGTCTAAACTCTTGTTAACCCTCTATTTCACTTTGCTGACAATTTAGCTTTGTTTGCTGTTGTCACCAGTTCATCGAATCGTTTTGAAGGCAATAATTTCAATTGGTCTTTTATTTAATAGTCCACCTTTGTTTTTCGTTTCACCTTTATCACCTGCCACTTTTTATTTTTTTTTTGTTGTCATCATTGTATCAACTTTATGTATGCGTAATCTCTTAATATAACGAGACTAATGTGGATTTGGCAAATACATATGTATGTATGTATGTATGTATGTGTATATATAGAAATATATATAGAAATATATATAGAAATATATATATATATATATATATATATATATATATATATATATATATATATATATATATATATATATATATATATATATATTAGCCTGGTGTTGGCGGGATATATTTATATGATGGGATACAGTATATATATATATATATATATATATATATATATATATATATATATATATATATATATATATATATATAATATATATATATATATATATACATGTATTTATACAGGTAGTTGACAAAAAAATGGAAACGCCAATATATACTCACATGATAGGGTGGTGGGCCACCACGTGCGACCAGTATGGCCTGTATGCGCCATAGCATAGACTCCACCAGCGTCTGGAATTCTGCAGGAGAGATGCGGCACCATTGTTCCATGAGAAAGTCAATCAACTCACACCTGTTTGATGGAGGTGAAAAGTGCTATCTCGAGTGTCATTCCAGAATATCCCATAAATGCCTGATTGGGTTCAGATCAGGTGACTGAGGCCATGACATATGGATACCATCATTGTCATGCTCATAAAACCAATGGGTGACCACTCATGCTCTGTGGATAGAGGCATTGTCATCCTGGAAGAAACCCCTCCCAGCAGGAAATAAATGTGTCAGGGGTGAAGATGATCAATCGGTACCATTAAGTGGTGATTGGCATTGACCTTGCCTTCTTAGGGAATGACTGCACCCAAACTATGCCAGGATAATGTGCCCCCACAACATCACAGAGCACTCAGGAACCAAGCACTCAGGGTTGTGGAGTTATTTAGGTTGATGCCAGACGTGCACTTGTCCGTTTGTCGATAACATTGCGAAGGATGATTCATCTGACCATATCACATTTCTCCACTGCTCGGTAGTCTATCGCCTGTGCCCTTTGCACCACTGGACTCGTAAATGTGCATTGCCAGGTGTGATGAGCAGTTTGTGCACTGCAGCCTGACTCTGATATCCCACTCTTTGGAGTTTTCGGTGGACCATTTTTGATGAAACTAGCTGCTCGCACCCCAGGTTGAATGTTACAGTAAATTGATCTGCAGTTACTCACTTGCTTTGCCTTGAACTTCAACTTGATGCAAGGATATCATGATCCTGGAGTGTGCACTTGCCTCGGGTCTCTCATCTGTATTTGTTTTTTCCCATTTATTTATTTATTTTCAACTATTTATATTTTCATTTACAGACATTTTCTAATGGTTGTGTGATTTTTTTCCCCAGTGTATCGGCTTTGATGTCCGTCGGCACGTCGAATTACCATGCTTCCCAATTGTTTCGGGTCACTCACCTGCATTTATTTTTTCATTTATTTATATTTTCATTTACGGACATATTCTGAGGGTTTTGTGATTTTTTCCTGATGGATCGGCCTTGATGTTCATCGACCAGCAAAATTACTGTGTTTCCCCATTGTCTCCGTCACTCACCTGCATTTAGTTTTTTCAGGGTTTTTATTTATTTATTTATATTTTCATTTACGGATGCATTCTGAGGGTTTTGTGATTTTTCCCGGTGTAGTAGCTTCGATATCCTGTAACGGCTGTAGCGGATATGTAGCGGCTTTCTACCTCACCCGGAAGGTACCGAACATTAATGCTTGTAAGTCAGAAAGTGGTTAGAATGAGCTTCATATGTTGGATCTAAGGAAAACTTCAAAATTGATCACTTGGCATTGCACATCACAAAAACTTTACAGTATTGTCTAGCAAGATCAAATATGATTACAATATGTCCAAAAAATAATTTTCTGGTGTACAGTGTGTCCCAGAAAACATTACCTTGTGTAAAATTAGATTTTTGTTGCATTTTATAGCACAAAAGCATTACAGTATGGTCCAGCAAGGACAAATATGGTTACAGTTTATCCCAATTTTTTTCAAGTGTCCAGTGTGTTCTCGAAGAATGTATTGTTGCGAATCTGGAAGCCATGAGCACACAGACATTCAGGTTCCTAGAGCTTAGTTATTTCGATAAGTATGTGTTTCTAGTTAGAAACCATCCCCTAGTCTAATGGGTAAATAAATGTTCTTGCGCTGTGATTTATTGTTATAGTTCGGATTTTTATTGGAAAATAAATCAGCAACGACAAATCGCGGGCCGAGTGGGGGATTGGTCGAGCCGGCGGAGGGGGGGGGGCACGACAACAGAAACGACCGTTACAATGGTTCTGCAGAGAACAAGAACAACACTCTGCTCTGGGATTCTCCACGGGCTGAGTGGGGGAGGGGTCGAGCCGGTGGGAGCGCATAAAAGGGGAGGCAGAAGCTGGTTGAGGGCAGCTCCAGACGAAAGAACAGCTCCCGAAAAGAGCATCTCCCGACCTGGACATCTCATCTTGCTGGAGCGCTCATCTTGCTGTAGCGCTCGTCTCAGGGAGCCTTTCTGGCCGGTTTTGGTCGACGTCGTCCTTGTCCTCCTCACCCTGACCGAGAGCTCGAGCGATGCCAGTCCCCGCAGGAACCGCAAGGGTCGCCCGCCAGTGTCTGGGTTCGGCTCGCCTCTCGCCAGACGGACCAGCTTGAAGACCGTACGAGGCGGACAGGTCCGAGATAGGTCTCAATAAAGATCATTTGGTCGGGTCGTGTGTGTGTGTGTGTGTGTGTGTGTGTGTGTGTGTGTGTGTGTGTGTGTGTGTGTGTGTGTGTGTGTGTGTGTGTGTGTGTGTGTGTGCGCGCGCGCGTGTCCGTGAGCCCGTCTACCAAGTAGTAAACCGTATAAGTCTTTTTGCTCTATATACCTTCCATACAAATATATCCCGATTGTTCATTGTTTCAGCTCGTTCGTGTCCATTCTTTCATTGGCTTCGCGTGCTGCAAGTTGGGAATTAGCTGGCCATTGCCGTTGTAACGGGATATTCGGACCGACAGAACTCGGCGATCAAACTGCTCGGATCACACACGGACGCTGAGCATCTCATTCCATATGGGTGCCGTCGAGGGTGTGAAGACTCGGTAGATCGCCACGTGGTCTCTAGGTATTTTGAAAATTGGCGAATAGCCCTGTACCACGTGGTGGAAATATTGACCCTTCATGGTCCAAAAAGGGACCCGTACTTTCCGGAGTTTTCCGAAGAAGTACGATCTGAATTCCGGGCGATCGGTCGAGCCGACTCTGCAGCTCCATCTCGCAGTCATGCTTGCGGCTGACGTCCGGCCCCACAGCAGTATCACTTTGTGGAAATATCACCATTTTAAATTGTCCACCAAAGGTGGGCCAATGCTCATAATTCTAAGTTATCATCTTTGTGAAACAGTACACATCATCAGCTCCAGCAGTTGTTCAGTAAAGATCCTACTTAAGATCTCCCTTTGCTCAGAATCTCAGAATTTCTGAAAATACTGAAATGCTTCTTGTTCCGCAGCCCCTGGACCTCCATGAGCCAGTTCGTACGCTGCTCTGCACACAGGAAGCATGCCTCAGGACTCCTGGGGGCTTGCAACCGGTAAGTGTTACTATGTGGAACAAAAATGACGATGACGCATTGTGATGATGGGGATCTGATGCAATAATATAGCGCATTGTGGAACGGTTTGTTATGCACACCACTGCACAACTGGCTCCATGAACCTGCTGTTGAAAATCCTGTTGTAGATTTGGGTACAGCACAGTGTGAGATGTAATCTTGGTTCTGCTGTTTTGTTTATCTGACTAATTGGGTGAATGGCTTCATACATCCACTACCAAGGCTTCCTGGTCATGGTATTCTTTAGATATCCTATGAGTGGTGCTTGTTCTGGTCTGGCTGTTTCACAAAATAATTGTCCTACTTTTCGAAACAAAATTTACTCAAATGATTGATTCCACTTATCTATAGGACATAGAAGCTTTTGCTTGTAATTTTGTTTGTTATTTATGGTTCCTTGGCCCTCACTGCTGAATTGTGACTCATAACTTCTTTCAAAAGCAGATAAAGCACTTGGTTTATTGGCACTCCTCAGCGCCTCTCACACAAGGAGCCAGCCACTCCCACCTGCTGCATTGTTGATGCACCACAGTAATATCACAGCAATAGTGGAGGGTTGCTCAACGTAGTAAAATTTGTTGCATATTTTTCATAATCATTCTTCTTCTTTCATATGCAGCACAAGGTTGCGGAGTGGAATTATTGGTTGAGGGTACGACTGTACCATTGATGCAATGCCCTCTGCCGGTTAGGGCAGGAATGTGGAATTGGTTCATGGTGCCGGCGATAGCTTGCCTCCTCTTCGTGAAGGACACCATGGGATCTTTAACATGCACCAATGAATGCTGGCAGATGAGACGCACAGTTTAGCATCCATCAGAATAATTTTAAATCCTGCAAATCCAGAGTGCAAATCCTGCCACCAACCTCCTAAAAAATAGTAACTCAACTGCAGGAGGACGTCCAAAGACACATTTGGGCACGAGAAATGGAAAGCCGTTGTCTCACAAGGAGCTCCTCTGCCCTTTGATGATCGCTTTGACAAATGTTTACTTTCTCCTGGGCCGAACAAAGTAAAAGTTTAAAATATATTTCGATGCTATAAGCATTATTGTGAGACTGTTAATTATGTCTGCAATGTTTGATGGTGATGTGGTTGGCGGTGAGAGAGGAGATCGCAAACCAGAGCGACATACACCATCATGCTATTTATATAGATTAAGGAAAAAAAGCTCTCTCAACACAACAGACTTTAAAAGGATATTTTATGCAAAAAAATTGGGCACAGGGGGATGTTATTTTGACCCATCATTCCTGTGCCATATCCATGCACCCACAACCCCAAGTACAACAGGCTGTCTTAATTACAGCGAACAGCTTATCCCGATCAGTAAATTTGACTGACATTCCAGCACGCAATGACTTAATCTAAGAAAACATACTTTGGATCTTTAATATCCACATCCTAAATGCATATCGGGAAGCCAATATTTTGTGCCCATCTTTCGGATGGTCAGGTCAGGGTCAGGTATGGGAGCATGCGCCAGAGCAGCGTGTCGCTGCGTTCTCTTTCCTCCAGTACTCCAGGGGCTTCCGTTTGGCCATCCCCCAGGCAGATGCCTGGCCCATCCCCATCTCCTTTAGATTCCGATCAACCTGCTGCAACCACGAGGAATGTGGTCGGCCCATTGGCCTCATCCACTCACGAGACTCCCTCGCTGAGAGAATCTGGTGAGCTGGATCAGCGTCAGGAAAATGAGCCACATGTCCATACAGCCGCAACTGACGCTCACGGACTATGCAGGTAACAAATCTCATTTGAGTCTCTCTCAGCAACCGCTCGTTGGACACAAAGTCCGACCAGCGATATCCAAGGATTCTCCGAAGAGACCTGGTACCAAAGGAATTGAGTCTCCGTCTCAGACCCTTGGTCAAAGTCCAAGTCTCACATCAATAGAGCAAGACTGGAAGCACCAAGGACCTGAAGACTCGGACTTTCGTCCTCCCGTTCAGGTACCAGCAGTGCCACATTCCATTATCCAGTGAATCCATGACTCCCCAGCCCCGACCCAGATCTCTGTTGACCTCTGACTCACAGCCAGCAGAGACATGAATATCACTGCCAAGGTAAGTGAATCTCTCCACGACCTCAACATCCTCACCACAAACATGGTGTCCTCACCACAAACATTTCGGATAGTGTCCTCAAAGAAGTAGTGACTCTTGTCTCTACTGTATCAGAATGGCATTTTATTTGGTTAAGGTTGATCCCATCAAATTACTTAACTGATTAAACTTTCGATTCACTCAGGGATCGAACAAAGACTGGGCAACCCAATGGCAAACACAATATCAACAATTCAATTTTGTTTTGATTTTCCATTGTATCTTCAAAATATTTTTTTTGCTAAGGCGAGTATGTGCATTGGGTGTTCAAAACGGTCTCTGAATGAGATGCTCACAATTGTCAACTTAATGCCAACGTTTTTTCAATTTACAAAATATAACTATATATTATACTCATTAAAAAAAAAGTTTTATTTCTCAGGAGTTTTATAAAAGTGACTTCTTTTTTTTTGTCAAAAGTGTTTTGCTCCTTTTTGAAAATGCTGCTAAATTACCAACTGAGGCTCCTTCCTGAGTGTTTTATAATCTTGTTCGTTAAAAACTCGTTCTTCTACTTGTTCATGGTTCCCACACATTATTGTTCCAGGTTTGTACATGAACCAACATCAAATAAATTGATAAACCTGCTCAGAGGTTTTCACAAATTGCATCCCTAATTAGTTTTCATCCAAGCATGGATCCATGATATGAAAAGTAGGATGGTGGTTGGTAGGGTGTGGGGGGGGGGGGTGAAGTCATGTTGGAAAATTTTGTTCAGGAGTGGGGTCTGTGTGCTAGTGTTAGATAATGGTAGAGACAGACAAAATACATTCCATTCGATAGTCAATTTCCCTTATAATTGTACTGAAAATCCCCCATCCCACGAAGGAACAGGCACTATATCACTTAACGAGGGTTGAAAAGATCATGGTTTTGGATTGGGGACAATCTGAGATGGTGGTGAACAGCTGTCTTGGAGACCTGGAGAGAAGAACGAGATTGAAGAGAATGTGGAAGTTTGTTCCACAGGGGGGGGGGGGGGGGGAAAGAGGAACAAATGAGTGGAGGTGAGCAGTGATCCTGGATTTTGGGAGTTTCACCAGAAGGGGGTTGATGGTGGACCATGTGCCCTGCGGGGGGGGGGGGGATGGGATAGCAAAACACGGAAAGGGCAGAGGGTGCAAGACCAGAAAGGAGGTGGTAGAAGACAGATAGACCACTGACCTCTCCGTGATGGAGAAGTGAAAGGCCCCTAAACTCAGTTTCATCACAGGAGATTCCAAAGATCTTGAAGGCCTTGGTTTCCATGGGATCAAGCTGAGCAAGGTGTGAGGAAGGGGAGCCGGCCCAAAGGGGAGAGCAGTACTTCATCAAGCAGCAGATGAAGGTCTTGTAGATGGATAGGAGTTCAGGTGTATCAAGAAAGGACTTTCTGTGATGGAGAATGCCCAGTTGGCGGCTGGCTTTGGAGACCAACTTGTTAAATAAACCACTGTTTGAAAAAGAAAATGTTATACGTCTGTTTTATTAGTGGAATCATGTTTATTTGTATTTGTTAGAGTTTATTTTCTTTTTCAGACAGTTTGGCCACGGATAACATAGTAAATGTAATAATTGGCTGCATGGATGAAACTCGCCTTTTATAACGAAAATAGGAGAGCTTAAAATAACAATTTCAGGGAAAATGAGGGTGGGGGGAGCTATCACTGTACAGACCCAAATAGTGGACCCATTCTAGTTTAAAACATACCACTAAACTCCGATGTTTTAATGAGTCCAATTACAGTTATAATGTTGTGTTGTAAAATGCACAGTTAACCCTTAGCTCTTCTTACATTCATTATATTATGATTATTCGTACAGTTGGGATAATTGACCTTTGGGCAGGTAATCTGCTTGGTTTTTTTTTTTTACGATCGTTAAACCCAATAATTAACAAGTTGTGGTGCAAAAGAGCAATAATTTGAAATAGAGCAAGAGTTTGTCGATAGAGCAAGAGTTTGACGACAAAGCAAGAGTTTGACACCTTGTTTTTACTAAATGTGATTCATGTTATTCAATACAAGTATTTATTCGTTTTAAATGCATTTTTTTTTAAGTTTCCAGAAATGCGCTTAACAAATCCACAATTTGTGATCAATTTCAGCCTCCATTAGAGCAGTTAGAATTTCAATTTTAAAGTTTTGGTGAGTTTTTTTTTGTTTTGTTTTTCTCAAACATTTGAGATTCGGGGTAATATAAACAAACGGAGTTGTTAAATCAAAGGTATACCCAAGGGGTGTCATCAGTCATATTTTAGGCCTGTATTCCCTCTCCCTCCTTCCAAAATGTTAAAAGTTGATATTTTTTAAACAAAAAGTGATAAAACTTGAGACATCCCAAATGGACATAGTTTTAAACGCTTCCACACTTGCAAGCTTATTCACATTTTCATTTTTGTCATCATGGCTGTTTCAATGTTTCTCGATCAGTTGTAACTGTTTGACTCCACTTGCAGTTCTGTCCACACATTAACATCAACACCCACAACTACAGCCTTTAGAATAATTTTTTTCATAAAATAATGGTGATATTAATATCAGATAACTTCATAACTATAATGTTCACATGAAAGTAACCGAGATGCATGACTAATTATGTCACAGTAATCATGTTTGCCAACTACATTACTGTCGTCATTATTAGCATGATGGCAAAGTGATTAAAATGACTTTATTTGTATGGACAATGTTTTCGTTTTGTTGATTTCAAATTATGGAATATTGTCCTCGATTTTAGTGATTGAGTATTTCAGGTAAATTTTACATTGGAAGTTGTTCCATCATAAACCACGACAGTGGACTTTGTCTTTACCGTCATATTTAAAAGTGAGTTGGTCTTTCCACATATAAGAAAATGCAAGAGGAGGCTGTGTGATCCATCATACTTCTTCTGTGTCCACACTGCAGCGCACTCACTAACTGCCTGCAGCTTATTGTTCATTATCCAACAGAGTGGTTCAAAGGTGTACTCACCTTTGAACTGTCTATAGTCTGGGTTTGATTCTCCACCTGACTATAAACTGTCGGATTGGTACTTTACAGGTAGGGGGTTGCTTCAAAGAGTGCACCATCCCTCAGATGTATGTTGACCATAGTGTACCTACTGCTAGTATTATTTTGTCAATGTTAAAGATCCCATGGTGTATTTGTAGAGTGGGTCAGGTGCCGTTGGCAGCCTGAACTATTTAAAAATCATTGCCTAAACTGTGGGTAGCAAATGGTTTGGGAATCTCGGATATTTCTCAATGCCAGGTTAGAGTGCTTGCTAGCTCAGAGTGCAGTTGTTGTTCGGGTAACTGCTACTAAACTGTAAACAATTTGAGGCTCCCAAGAGTTCGCATGTCACATGTAAACAACCTTCTTCAGATAAGAATAGCATCTACAACATAACATTATTAATTATACAGCTAATCCCAAGCAGGGAATTTGGCCAGGGTACAGGCACTCAATTGCCAACCCACAACCCAAATGCGCTCTCAATAGCCAACTAACATTACATGCCCATCTAAGAGATGATGTACAGTCCTTCAAGATGCATCATTCTTTGCTGACACTGTTTCAGAATGACAGATTGGAGTAACATTTCATTGTCAATACTTGCACCCAAATGAAACAGCTCAATGGGGATCACACACAGAGGCTAAGCTATCCTGCTGCTTCCTGTTGTTGTGTTCATATTAACACAGGGTTATTTTATACGAGCAGAAGGCTATGGTAAAAATACCACGATAGAACAAAAAATGGAAAAAAAAATAGATAAAAAAGAGGCCTTTTGTTCTTGCGCTGGTTGAAAGAGCTCAAACATGGGAGGTTATTATAAAGAATATCTTGAGTTGTAATTGTATGGACTTGGCATTTAAAGAAAAGGATGGAGTAAAATGAGTTTCAAGGCTAACAACTTATTGATTTATTCAAAACATTTGATTGGGTAAATCTCAGTTCTAAATTTTACACTCTTGGCACTTTATATACATGAAGATGCAATCAATCTCTTGTGTACAACTTTGATTTTTATATTACAATTTTCTCTAGTTTTGCATTAATTTGAAGCAACTTTTACTTAATATATTTTTCTCTCCGAGGAGCATTCCCGTGTTTCAAGAGTACACACACACAGACAGCATTAACCTATTATATCTACACAGCAGGGACCCATGGACACATCTGCACAATGTAAAATGTGGCTTCAACACCTCAACCCCCACCTCCTCCCCCCTCACCATTCACAAACCCCAAGTCCTCAACCTCCCCCAACCAACCCTAAGGCTTAAATTACTTCCACAACTCAACAACCCCCCCCCCCCCCCACACACACACACACACACACACACACACACACACACACACACACACACACACACACACACACACACACACACACAACTCCCCCCCACATACACACACACACAACTCCCCCCCCCCACACACACAGATGCACAACTCCCCCCTCCCCCCCACACATACACACACACTTCCCTCACCCGCGTCCAGTGCGGTGACCACTTGGGTGAAAAGTGCCATTTTGGTGGCGGGTGTGAGGGGGTACAAGCACGTCGCATAGCTGACTCAGACGTTCCACCAAAGCACGATAACGCCTGCCTCAGCGACTTACTTTATAAACATCATTAAAAGTAAATGATGGAGGTTTTCTTTCACAATATCATGAGATTCCTGCCATTGCTTGGACAAAGACCCTTATAATGACATGGGTTTTCTGGTGCGGTCCTTGGTCTAGAAAATAGTCAGAAACAGAAGGCTGCCTCGATCACTCCCAAATTAAAAAAAATAACCCGGGTTTGAGGTAAAGACATTTTCACTGCTGATGTGCATATACACCACATCATGGTTATATAGTTCAGATAGATTCCAATTGCACTTACCAGAGACCTGAAGCCTGAGGCCTATACCTTCATAAGACCTGTGACGCCTATCGGCTCTCACCTTTCGATATTTGATAATCCTTTTCACAATCCCAATGGTCGTTCTACACTGAAGGGAAAACTTACAGGGAGGGCATGGCAATTGTGAATATGACAGCTCTGAACACGTCTTTGGCTTCACAAAGGACCAACATGGCATGTCATGTGATGTAATTTAATGGGTGGAATGGAATGTTACACACAAACAGAGGGAAGAACCAATGTGTTATGTAAATAGATGTGCATAGTATTGTCAAATTCCAAAATCATGATATTTCTTAATAGTGGGGCAACTTAGCGAAATATAGCATAACAATTGTGCATTTTGTGAGGAAAACACCAAATTTGGCACACTAGTAGCCTAACATATTATGAACAGATTTGGATATTGGGCCATCTCAAATTCAGCCGCTGATGGCTGTGGCAGCCATTTTCCACTACCATCAAAAATTTTGAGATGTTTGGCCAAATTTGGTGTTTTCCTCACAAAATGCACAATTGTTATGCTAAGTTGCCCCACTATAACAGCAAAGATATTGCAGCATATTTTTTTAACAGAGGTTTTTTTTGGGGGGGGGGGGATTTTTTACTATGAAGACAGCAGTCTGATGCCTTATACACCACCAAGGTTCAATTTTTTTTATCTGATTGAAAAAGTTATATTTCTCCTGTAGGTTTGGATTAATTTGAAACAACTTTTACTTAATTAGTGAGTGAGCCTGTTGAACCGATGGACCAATTTTTAATTGGTCTTCACAGCCTTGTTGTATTACCCGCTGTACTTACGCATTAGCTTGCCTTTCACCAAGCACAGATGTACTTGGAGCCAGCGCGGGGATATGTTCGTTATTATTATTGCCATATGATACTACTATTCTTATTATTGTAAATATTATGAGTATTAATTAATACATGCTTTGTTGTAATATTGTCATGGTTTTGTTATTTATTTTGTAATTAGAATGCAATGCCTTGCTGGAAGGATGTCGTAAGCTGCTTTATGTACTTGGCTTTACACCTTTACACCTTAACATGACGTGTGTTTAAAACATGGGAATTCTAATGGATTTTTTTGTAGTTAATTACACTAATCAACTCAAGAAGCCATATATATATATATATATATATATATATATATATATATATATAATTTATATTATATATATACATTTATTTATATATTTGTATATGTATGTATATATGTTGTTGTTCGTCTTTCGGCTGCTCCCGTTAGGGGTCGCCACAGCGGATCATCCGTTATGATCCGCATACTGATTTGGCACAGGTTTTTTTTATGCCGGATGCCCTTCCTGACGCAACCCTGGTCGCCTCTTACGACACAGGGATCAGGATTTGGGTTTCGCCATGATTCCGGGCTGCTCTACACCCTGCCCAGTGCAGAGCCCCCGTCCTCAAGCGATCCTCCAACCCAAGCCTCCGAGTAGCCTGATTACAGGCGCACGCCACTACGCCCGGTATATGTATGTATATATGTATATATATATATGTATGTATATATATATGTATGTATATATATATATGTATATATATATATATATATATATATATATAAGTAGGGAAAGAATACTGGTTCTGGCTCACTTTTCCCCATGTAAATGAATGGGGGATTTTCAGCCATGAAATTTTTCTTTTTTTTTCCCCTGAAAAATAAATCCCCTTTTTAGCCCAAGGTATATTTATTTGTCTCCCCTTTTAACCTGGAGCCTGGTGTTGGCTTAGTTGTTAGGGTGGCGGCTTGGGATCCCAGGGTCCTGAGTTCAAATCCCGTTGGCTGCTGAATTAACACCAGGGGGTTGACTCAGCCTGCCATCCTTCCGAGGTCGGCGAAATGAGTGCCAGTGTACTGGTCCCGGTGTATGCCCCGGTTAGAATAGGTGTACCATATCCCTGTGTGTCGTAAGAGGCGACCAGGGTTGGTGTCAGGAAGGGCATCCGGCCATAAAACATTGCCTCAAGAAAAAGCCAAACCCCTGCACAGCAGGGAAAAATGGCTGTAAAAACGGTCATTTTTTATTTCCCCTTTTAACCTAGGGCTCTCTATTCAAATAGCCCATACAACAAGATAAAGATTTGTTAAAGGTAATTCGAAAGAAATATCTGAAACGCCTAAGCCCCTGGGACACTCTTTATCAAATAACCAATGCATATTGTTTAGCTCACTCATTGAACCTATAAACATTTGTTCATTCTCAAATTCCTTCAATAGTTTAATTTTCTTTGCACAATAATCCCCATCTAAAATATTGAAAAACAAAACATTTGAATCTTTATATTTTTTAAGATACCCCTTTTGTGCCATTACGAAATGATAAACTTCTCTTAATGATCTCATCTGACCACCTCCTGAGTTGCATATCATTTTGATATTGTAGTAAATTATTTTTCCATTGTTCAATTGATAACCATCAAATTTTTCAGTCCATTCAAACATATTTATTATTTTCTTTACATCCTCTAACTTATTGGTTTTTAAATTGATTCGCATATTTGTTTTATTTACCTTTGTTTTAGATATTTTTTTCAATAAGACTTATTTGATATTTTTCACATTCATTATGTTTTCCATTTATATACCAAGACTGAGATTTTCTCCACTCTTTAGTTTGACTAATACTTGGTTCGACCATTTATATATTGTGAAAAACGCAGCGGAAGCCCTTAAAAACCCTAACCCATCTTCCCATCGTTAAAACTTGTGTCCATATGGAACACAATCTATTCTATTCACTCTATCATACAATACCCATATGGAACACAATCTATTTTATACACTCTATCATACAATATCCATATGGAACACAATCTATTCCATTATCTAAAATAAATCTCTTATCATCAAAGGCTCCTAATGCCTTTTTATTTACTTCTTCACTATATATCTTATGTTTATAACTTCTTATTGTATTCATTTTCCTATATTGTTCTTTCTTATTCATCAAACAATTATAATAATTTCTAAAAGTTATTGATTTCTTTATTACATATTTCTTTATTCCCTTTAACCTTTATCAATCTGATCACCATACTTATAAGCATATGCCTTTGCTCTCAATCCAATAAACTCACTCATTACTTTTCCACCCAACTCATCCTTAAACTTACCAATAACCTTTTCATTCTTTTTTGAAAATAACTCACTCTTCTTACTAAAATTACTTGTATCATATACTCCAATGTTTTTCTTCATATCCTTATAAACATCGTCAGTTTTTATATCTAGAATAAAACTATCGGTGTCCATATACAACAATGAAGCATTTTCACCATACTCTTTCTTTAAATCATTATACAAATAATCATACATCAATATCTTTGATAAATCAAGAACTGCTGTTCCAATATAAATTGGTTTATCCATGACAATACTTTCCTTTTTCATATGAATAGCAGAAAAGTTCTCTGAAAAAACCTCTTCTCTCTCAAAACTTGGTTTATTTATCAATCTAGAAGCTTCTTTCCAAGATGTTGCAAATCTAATGTTTTGCCTGTTTCTAACATTCTCCATTGTCTTTCCAAAGACAGCATTATTCATCAATTTATAGAATTCCCCTTCAAATTTTACTTTTGTATTTGTTCTCATATCTGTATTGAATTTAATATACTTTTTCATCCAAGGACTTTGTTTAAATTTTAAAACTCTATGAATTTTAGCTACTCTCAACCCAGCAGATAAATATTGTCTCAAGTTCCTTTGATGCAAAACATATCCCTCTTTATCATAGAATGTTGTTAATAACTTTTCTGTTGATTTGCCTTTAATATTAAAACTTTTTATGATAATCACTGAACCATTCTTTCTTTGGGGTTTCTTTCTCACATGCAAAAGGAAGGTCTTTATGCTTATTATGAAGATCACTCGGTACTTCAAATCAACTTCAAAATAATAACCTTCTTCTTTGCCATTCAATTTCTCTTGAGAAGAAATAACAATATTCATCAAAGCCTTTTCATAATCCTTTTCTTCCACCCACTCTAATTTACCATAAGGCAGAGATTGAGACATTGCCCATCCATACAAATTATTAGCATCAAAGTACATCAAATAATTACTTTTTTTCACTCTCATAATTTGGAAGATATTTATTATTTGCTTTAGCATATCTTTTTGAACATACTTGTGATATTCCACCTCTCTTAGACTTCTCAATCATCAAAAGCATATCTACATCACTGACTAAATCTATATCTTGTTTTGTCATTTTCAACATTGCACTCCAAGCTAAACCAGGAGCTGTGAAATAGTGGGCAGGATCTAATCCATAACAATTTTTATTATGACAGAGTGATCTAAAAGCTTCAAACACATCAGCTAACAATAAAACATCTGTTTTTAGATACAAATCATGATATTCTCCAAGGTTCTTTATCTTAAATAATTTCCAAATTTCTTGTGCGTGTTTATATTCCTTATCACTTATCTCTTCTTCATAAAGGTTATTATAGAAACTTTCTTTTGAAGGAAGTTGTGTTTCTTTAAATCTCATAAATGAATCCATATAACCATAAGGATAAATTCCCTTACTTGTAAGAATTTTCTCTTTACTTTGAATTTCATTCCTTGTTTCAATTTCCTCTCTAGTTAGAATTCCCTCTTTAATCAGAATTTCATCTATAATCAGAATTTCCTCTTTAGTTAGAATTTCATTCTTTGTTCGAATTTTCTGTATAATTAGAATTTCATCTTCAGTAAGAATTTCTTCATTCATTTCCTCATTAATTAGAATTTCCTCTTTACTTTGAATTCTCTCTTTAATCTGAATTTCCTCTTTAGTTAGAATTTCCTCTTTTGGAAAGAATGAATTAAGATTTGGAAAAGAGCCCGTGGAGCTTAGATTTGATGCGAGGTTGGCTAGTGGTGTTCCCATAAACTTGTAAGAATCAAGAAACCTTATATGAGTTATAGGTTTTGTGAATATCATTTTTGTAAATGAAATATACTTTTGACTTGTGTTTGTTATGGCAGAAATATTCCCTGGTGTTTTTGAAAGTTCATTTATAAATAGATGTGTGTCATAGTTGGCGCTGTTGTGAAGAAAGACTGGAATAAAAGAAGGTAATTTATAATTAAGATTACAACAGGAATGAGCGGGACCTCTATATTTACCAGTAAGATGACAATGATCCCTAACTTTAGACTCCTCAATTTCCTCCTCACAAATATGACAGATATTGTTCTTTCTAAATTCTAATTTTTCTTCTATGGTTAATTTCATCGGTTCATTTGTTTTTCATTAATTTACTTAGTCTTATACAATCCTTTTCTAATCGTTTTACAAACTCTTGTGAAGCATTTTTTCCACTATACTGTTCAAGTTTATTATACTTTTCTCCAACAGATGATTTGATATAATAACAGAAACCACAAGGAATATGTTTTTGATATTTATTTGTATATGGTTCTTTGGATTAGGAGAAGCAGTATTTATCTTTTTAAGGATACATTCAAAATCAGCGTATATCACAAATGGGTGCATGATAGATTTATTATAATCTTCAAAATAAATCTTTTCACCAGGTTTAGGCATTGTAATTACAGCTGATTTATGATTACTACAATATTTTGAATGTTGTTCTAATCGTTCTTTTGTATGAAATGAATTAAGACATCGCTTACAAGGATATATTTTGTTTGCTGTTCTGAATACCTGAGAAGAGATTAATCTTGATAAATTATTGATGTATGTGTAATGTGAATTATTTCCAACACTAAAATATAAAAGATCAATGTGTGTTTCTTCATTTTTATAGTTGTTTGAAATTTTTAATATTTGAACTTTGTTTGTATCCGTTAATCCATATACATTAATAGAAAGATTATTCTTTTTCTCAAATTTAGGAATATCTGTTAGTGGCATTGGGAAATTAAAATCTTTAATGTCCAAGGTATTCTCATATTTCATATATTGTTTTACTCTTTCTGAATTACATTTTGGTGGATGTAAGTGAGCAAGAACAGACCAGAGAAAACATTTATTATCATTATTCTTAATATTAACAACTGCCTTCTTTCGTTTTATTTCTTTTGGTAATTCAATATAAGAAGAAGCTTTAAGAGGGTTTGATTTTAGAATGTGTACATCTAAAAAGATGATTTTTTTAATATTGAATCCACTTCCTACCACTGTATTATCAACATCCTCCTCTTGTCTTGATAGTTCTTCATAAACCCCACTATTCAAAAAATCTTGAAATGATGTTATAAAATGAAGATCTGTCCTCATATAAGGAGTTTGTTCTTCATCTTGTCTTTTCATATTCATTTTCACTCCCATATAAAACTTTAAAGTTTTCATTTCTTTTAATGTTTTTTAATAAATTTTTCAACATCAGGTTTCACTATTTCAATTGATTCAATTATTGATGATGGACCGGGTTCTCCAAATTGAAAAATCCTTATTTTTATATGCCCTTTAAATGCCCCATCAGTGTTTTCAATATAATAGTCTCTCTTTACTTTAAACTCATTTTTCTTGTGTTTTTGTGATTGAAGATGCCTATTATAACTACTCTTCAAAACATCCTTTGAGCAGGTATCACAATGTTTTCTTTCCAACTCAAGAGGGGATATTTTGTGAAATAGATTAAATGTGTGTTTGTTGGTTCGGAGGTGTTTTCTATAATGTTTATATTCGTGATTACAAACATCGCAGTATGTTGTATTCACCATATTTATATAATAAAACTTTGCTTAAACTAAAAATTTCTTGATGAAAATTTCGTTTATTTTACAGGTGAATCTGTGCTTAAACTAAAATTTTCTTGATGAAAATTTCGTTTTATTTTACAGGTGAATCTGTGTTAAACTAAAATTTTCTTGGTGAAAATTTCGTTTATTTTACAGATGAAACTGTGCTTAAACCAAAATTTTCTTGATGAAAATTTCGTTTATTTTACAGGTGAATCTGTGCTTAAACTAAAATTTTCTTGATGAAAATTTCGTTTATTTTACAGGTGAATCTGTGCTTAAAACCATTTTATCCTCCAACTTTTTCACTTAATAAATACAATGTTTCAAGACACAAAAGACAAGTTTCAATCAATCTCTTCATTTGTTAAAGATGCTGAGAAATATGTCAAGGATGTAAAATTGAACAAAGATAAATATAACAACTATTGGATAAAAACAATTATGGTGGATATGATGAGTTCTTCAATTTACTTCAGTGGAAGGGCTTTTAGTATACCTGTACTAACATCAATTAAAGTATCTCTACCAAAAAGTTTCTCTCTCCTTCTGGCAATATATTCAAAACTAGAAAAAGCAATGAAACAAGAAAAGGTATCAAAAAATAAAAACCTTATGGATGAAGCTTTAGAAAGAAAAGATAAGACCATCTGTAATATGCAAGGAGAAATTTGTATTTTTTTCAACAACCCTAAAGATATAAATCCTGATGAAATAAAGGATGTTAATATATCAGGTGAAATGACATTTCGTTCAATTGTAGTTAAGGATCATTTTAAAATTACCTTTAATATAAAAAATGTAGCAGTTGAATCTGTTAATGAAAAAATGTATATCGATATCGATGGTAATGTTTTTTCTACTAATTAAATGAGCCAATATTCAACTGAAGATTTTGAAGATTATGAGAGTGATTATGATACCGAGAGTTTGCATTCAAACGATAGTTATGACACCGAGAGTTTGTGTTCAAATGATAGTTATGAAAGTATAGATGATTCTGAAAGTATCGAAGATGATATCGAAGATGAATTTCAGTTTAAGTAAAGTTTTACTTTATAAATATGAATAGTTTACTCGATTTTGAGCCTCTTGAATTCCATGATTCTCCATATGACAAATTTGAGAATTGTCCTGCGTGTGAAAGACGGGGATTAAACACAGAGTCAAAAGCCTATAAACAATGTATATTCTGTGATTATCTTCTAATTAATGATAATCAAAAATATAAAAAGGAAAATAATTCTTTTAGATTTACACCAAAAATGAATTACTTTACAAGATTGATTCGAGAAATGAATGTAAAGAACGAGGGTGAGAACACACCTTTCCTTACAAGGGAAGAAACTGAACGTATTAGAGAAATGTTCAAAGGATTGTTGTTATATCTTATTCATGGATGTGATTTTCAGGGAAATATCAACACAAGATATTGCATAAATAAAATAATGGATTATCTTGAAATTAAACCTGAACTTAGGATAAAATATAGAATTTCGAAAAAAGCCAAGAATAAATTAAATAACCTGTTTTCCAAATATATAAATGAATGATTTTTTACCTATTTGGGAAAATAAGATAAAATTTGACAACCATAAAAATCTCCCAAATTCATTAAGATGCCTCATAGTTGGTTCAAGTGGATGTGGAAAACCTGCTTACTTTTAAAGATGCTCCTCACTCCCAACTTTTAGATTATGATAATTTAATAATTTTCACAAAGTCGAGTTTTCAACCAGAGTATCAACTACTCTCACAAGGTTTTAATGCTGGTCTTCAAAAAGAAGATATAATCGGTTTATTTTAAACTTCAAAAAAACCTAAATGATTTTAACATTGAAGATATAATACAACTATTTTGTGATACACAGAGATGTAAAAAGAAATCAAAACCGATAACTTGTATTCTGAGTGATAATACGGATGATATACCGTCTCCCCAAGATTTGGATAAATCCAAAAAGAACCTCGTTATCTTTGATGATTGTGTTAATGAGAGAAACCAAACGGTAATGGACAGCTACTACACAAGAGGGAGACATTCTTCTTGTAATTGTATTTATCTTAGTCAATCGTACTTTCAGCTTCCTCGTCGTGCTCCATCAGAAACAATGCTAATACTTTTATTTTATTCAAGTTAAATTCAATAGATATAAACAATTTTTGGAGAGACAATTGTTCTACATTATGTAGTAAAAAGGATTTTGGGGATTACATGAAACACACGACTGAAAAATATAAATATATTGTTGTGAAACAAGATGAGATATTAAATGATATTTTTCAATAAATAAATGGATGCGAAAGAAAGAGCAAGAAGATTTAGGGAACATCAAGAGTTGGTTTCAAAAGTTGTAAAACAGCAGGAAGACATAAAGAAGAAACGCAGACAGAAACTAACGGGCGAAGAAGCATTTGAAAGAAAACAAGAGAAATTTTTTAAACCACTTTTAAAAACTTCCCAAGGAAAATGAAAGATGTTTCCACATTTCCCACGGTAGAATATACTCCTAAAAACTTCAAATGTTAAAAGATTTCAGTCAAATGACGGAGGAAGAATTAGAGCATTTAGGAGAATTAGAATATGATGATGAAGGTTTATTTCAACAACTGGAAGAGATTAATCGACCCCCTGATTATATTGTGAATGCTCTTCAAAACAATGAATATTCAGCGGATTCAAAAACCAAAGCAGGACTCATTCCAACAGAACAATCAGCAATATTTCATCTTGTTCAAGAAAAGGTATTGATATTTAATGATGAATTAAGGTTCTTGGGTTCTGCTCAACCCCCTGTTAAACTAACTCCAAGATTAATGTTTCTTCTCACAAAAGATGGAAGACAAGGTTCAACTGTGAGGGATGAATCAAAGTATATTGATAAACCATTGGATATGGAAAATAATGATGATAGAGTATATATTGATCTGCTGAACACTCTAAATTATAAGGTTATTCTTTCTGGTAAAAGTAGGAAGAATGAGAAGGAGAAACACATTATTCAGGCTTTAAGTATCCTTGGTTCAGGTGTTAGTTTTCTTCCAAATGACCCATTGCAATTAGTTAATAGACTGTTATTGTTGTTCGGCAGTCAGAAGGCTGGAAATAACAATTGTTTTAATGAAGCATCAGCCATTTTAGACCAGTTGATGAACATGAAAATAATTAATAAATATCAATATAAAGACATTTTATCTCATATTAAATAAGATGAGAAGCACAATCCTTAGTTTCAATTTCACAACAAGCGACCACACATCTTCATTCCCATACCCACTACAACTTGACACAACAAAAGAATATGAGGCATCTTTATTGTCCATGGAAACTTATAATACCTTATTTAATATAACCGAGAAAAATGACAAGTTTAGTTATAATCCAGGAAGTGGATACAAAACGATAACAGTCTCACCCTGAGCATATGAGATTTCTCAAATATCTTCCGAAATTGCTCGTCTTATGAAAGAACAGGGTGATGAACCAAAAAATATTGTTATAAACATTCAAAAACATACTTCAAAATCAACGATTAAAGTTAAAAATAACTACAAGGTTGATTTCACAATTGATAATTCATTTAGAGAGTTATTGGGTTTCTCCTCAAAAAGATTGAAACTAATGGGACCGTTTACAGTGATAATGTCATTCAAATATCCTCAGCAATAAATTCGGTGTTAATTGACTGCGATTTGATTGCTGGTCCTTATAATGATGGGAAAACAACAAATACAATATTTTCAGTCAGCGAATACTCAACCCCAATTGGTTATAAATTCAATATGGAACCCAAAAATTTGGTTTATCTACCTGTGTCAGGAAAAACCATACACAGAGTAAATTTTAGGATAACCGACCAAGATAATCGTGTGATTTCTTTTAATGGAGAAGTTATATCCATCAGAATTCACCTACGTGAAGTTTTCCAATAAATAAATACGATGGTTATTTTGAGGAAACACGAGTTGGGAAAATATAAAATAATTACAGGGGATGGGATGTTCCTTTCCCCATACTACAAGGGTGAAGGTATGTATCTTGGTAGAGGATACTATAAACCTAAGAGACAAAGGGGTGTTGGACATCAATTTAGAGGAGATGGGATAATTGATACTCTCATGGGTATTGGTTCAACTATTCTTAAACATAAAGATCTAATTGGTTCAACTGCTTCTGCTGTGGGAAATGTAGCAGGTGCCGTAAAGAGTATAAAAGATGCTCAGAAGGAATCTCATAAATTACAAGCAATAAAAGAAATTAAGAAAGGCAAAACTCAGTTGTCCCCCAAGAACGACAGAAAATAATTCAAATACTTGGATCAGGGTTTCAAAAGTTTTGACATCTTTTTTTCCTAAATAAATACAAGTATGGAAGCAATTGATAGTATCTATGATTTGGATGATACTATTATTATCTCAAACTCCACTAAAAAGAAGATTACTTCAAGGTAAATGCAATAACTGGAACAGACTGGAATACGAATGGTACAAAAAGTTTTGAAATAAATAATCAACAAACCTATTTGAATCTCTCCGAAAGTTTCTTGTTGTGTAAATTTAAATTCACTAAGGCTGGGAATAACACAAACGCTACACTTGTAAATGATTTCTTCTGGAAAATGTTTGATAGTGTGCGTTTGTATATTGGAACACAAGAAGTTGAAGCGGTTGATTATGTCTCTGCTGTATCTGAAATGATAAAATTTACACTCTATACATTCAGTGATAGAATGGGAAAGGGGTCTGTCGAAGGTTTTATTCCTGATATGTCAACGGGAACAAACACAGACCCTGGGTATACTCAAAGGAAAGGAATGTATAATGATGATACAAAAGCAGAAAATAGTTTTACTGTGGCAGTTCCTCTTAAAGGTATATTTGGATTTTGTGATCATGATAAAGTTCTGTATGGCCTTAAAATTAGATTTCAACTACAAAGGAATGATAATGAAAATCGATTGCTTTTTGGTGTTGGTAGTGCTTTGGTGATCAGAATAAATTTGTAATTGAGGAAATGAGTTGGTATATCAGTGAATATACTCCTAATCTTAAAACAGAAGAGATGTTGAATCGAAGACTTAACTCAAAGAAACCACTCAGTGTATCATACCTCAAAAGAAGATGTCAACACGTTAAACTCAATCAAACAACTTACACGTGGAATTTGGGTGTTCTGGAAGGAAAGCCACGATATCTGTGGATCATTTTTAAAAAGCCAGATGGTGATACTGCGACTGATAAGAATAATGCATTGAGTGATAATGCTAAGGTGAAACAACTTCGCGTTTCTCTAGATGGAACATTTTACCCACGAGATAGATTGGAAATTAATTGGGAAAAAAATGATTTTGCTGAAGCATACAAGTCTTACCAAAAGGTGTGTGAAAGTAATGGAAATAAAGAACCTATTTTGGATATGACAGCATTTAAAAGTTTGTATACAATCTATGCTTGACCTGAGCGCTCAAAAGGAAACTATAAAGTCTAATCGAGTGGATACTTCCCCTATACATTGAAAGAGGAGAGAGTGAAGAAGTTGATACATATTGTTTGCTTTTGGAAGAAACAGAATTGCAGATTAATACAGATAATGGTGTGATGATTAGTCTCACATAATTTTTTGTTAAATAAATGAGTGGCAAAGTACCAACTGGGGTATATGTTAATCAAATCAATCTTCATAAACTATCATCTTGTGTTCAAAATCAAAAGCCTTGTACGATTAACGTTAATACAATTCAGAGAAAAGGAGCAGTAAGAATTGATGTTTTTCTCACAAGAGAACAGGTTAAAATCTTGAATGACACTGGCTCACTTAAAATTAAAATGACAAAACCAATGTTGAAAAAATATTCAATAAGAGAGACGAGTGGAGGATTTCTCCCATTTCTAATTCCTTTATTTGCTGGTTTAAGTGCGGTTGGAGCATTGACGGGTGGTATTTCAACAGCGGTGAAAACTGCCAACGAAAGGAAGGCTCAACTCCAGGCTCAAAAAGAATTGGAAAGACATAACAAAGAGTTGGAGAAACAAATTAGTGGAAGTGGTGTAATTGTAGATTTTGCTGAAAAACTTGAAGGTCTGCCTGATAAAGCGAGATTGTTAGTTGGAGATATGCTTTCTTCTATAGCACAAGCAGGTGTAAAATTAACGAAAAGAGGTAATGGATTATATCTTTCTAATAAATAAATGAGCATTGATGAGTGGTTGAAAAAATTTGGAAAGAATACAACATCAAATTTACAACTTGTCAAATATTGTAAGAAATTAAAAATTCATAATGTGGTTATTTGTATGAGAGATGAATTAACAAATGTGCCGAAACATACAAAGAATATTATTATGAACTTAGAAGATAATAATGGGAACGGTTCTCATTGGGTTTGTATTTTTAATAGTCAAGACAAATATTATTTTGATAGTTTTGGTCTTCCACCACCTGTTGAAGTCATAAAATTCTTACAGAATGGTGTTTATCAAACATTTCAAGTCCAAGAATTAAATTCCAAGTGTTGTGGCCAATTATGCCTATATGTGTTATTTCAACTCAACAAAAATAAAAAATTTTATGATATTATTTTTAATCTAATATAAATGACTTATGTTGGTAAAGATGGTTCTATCTTTGGTTTATCTCAAGAACTGGATATTGATTTATCAAATTATTACACAAAGGCACAGGCTGAACGACATAAATATAATATAACCAAAAATATTAACATGAAAAATGCTTATAAATTAAAAAATTATCCAAGCCCGACTGACGCGAATGACTTGGTGAGATTAAGCGATTTATCACAATATATATCCTTAAATAAAACGGCTGTGTATTCCAAAGATACAGAAGTGTTGATATTATCTCCAGGTCATACAGAATTCACAGTTCGAATTAAAATAAATTTTTATAAAGAAGGGCGTATCGTTTGTATGAGAATAGAACAATGGGGTATGATATGAATGATTTAGGTATAATTGGTCATTTAAAATTAACCTTCAAGACCTGGAACAATTAAATCAGTCTCGTAAGGAAGAATATTATCCACTTTGTAGTGAGAAAGAGTCTTGTGGGGCTAGGCATAGTAAAGAACAAATAAAAGAATTTAATAAGGGTAAATATAATAATGGTTTTGCCCCTTGTTTATCTCATGAAAACAGAAAAACAGGATTATATATAATAAGTAAGGAAATACAAAATGATTTAACTATGGGAAGATGGGGAGGTGTTTCGTGCCATAATATTATTCTAACATATATTTCTAATACATAAATGACAGCAAGAAGGCTTCAAGAAAATTATCATTTCTGTGTCCAAGCATACCTTCAAGAAAAGGGTATTCGGTATTTTAATAAATATGTTCTACAACATAAGAATGAGGTATTTTCAATAAAAGATTGGCATTATGCTGATGTTGATAAACCGACAACTTTAGATTTAATTAGAATGTTAAATAATGAAAAATTATAAAGTTAAGAAAAGGCAAGGCTCTTTTTAGAAATTCAAAAGAAATTTTATTGGTTTCCTGTTGAAAAAAAATTATTTTGGATACAGTAATAACAAGAAATCCTGATGAATATACGTATAATATTCTATGGGCTGTAAGCGATTCAAGGATAGTAAGGGATGAGGAAGGAGATGAAGAAGAGAGGGAAGAGGAGGAAAAGGAGAAGAGGGAGAAGAAAGAGAAGGAGGAAAAAGAGAAGAGAGAGAAGGAGGAGAGGGAGAAGAGAGAGAGGGAGGAAAGAGAGAAGAGAGAGAGGGAGGAGAGAGAGAAGAGAGAGAGGGAGGAGAGGAGAAGAAAGAGAAGGAGAGGGAGGAGAGGGAGAAGAAAGAGAAGGAGGAAAAAGAGAAGAGAGAGAAGGAGGAGAGGGAGGAAAGAGCGAGACAAAATAAATATCAAAATATGGAAACCAGTGAGATTAAAAAAAGATTAAGGGTATTACAGAAAATAACTCAACCCACCGAGGAGGAAAAGAAAGAATTGACAAGTCTATTTGCAATACTTTCGGCAAGACTATTGGCATCGACAAGATATGGATTTTAATTCAAGTTTTTCATTTTTTTTTTCTTAAATAAATGGAGGAGAGAGTGAAGGCATTTCTAAGGATTCTTTATGTTTTAAAAATCAAGATTCAAATGTGCATGTTGGAAACTAAAAAGGTTTTTGCACTCTGCAGGAATTTTTCTCATAAATAAATGAGTTATTGTCTCAAATGTAAAAAAGAAAACTAATACTAAAAATATTTCATATATTAAAAGTAAAAATAACAGGGTTATACAAAAAGGTATATGTTCGGTGTGTGGTTCAAAAAAAATCAATTTATCTCCCAACACAAACTAGGAGGAGATATCCAAAAGTTTTTATCAGGAAGTAAATTTACAACTACTGGAATACCAGGGGAATTACATCTTCCAGGGTATTCTTTCTGTGGCCCAGGCACAAACTTGGATAAAAGATTAGATGAGGCAGACAATCCTAAATCCTGGAGTAAGCCTATCAATAGAGTTGATGAAGTGTGCATGAGACACGATATTGATTATGGGAATACCACAACGTTGGAAGAAAAGCATGAAGCCGATAGAGAAATGTTGTATAATTTGTCTCTGATACAAAATCCAACCTTGAGAGAAAAAGTTGATCGGTTCATTGTGAAGAAGATGATCAGTGCTAAATTGAAACTTGGACTTGGAAATTCAAAAAACTTATAGGCTCTAATGATGCCATTAAGACTGAAGAGCAATTAGCTGATGAATTACATAAACCAATATTCACAAAGTTTCAGAGAAGGAAAGTTTATTCCAAGGAAGTAGATTATATCTGGTCTGCTGATTTGATTGAACTCAATAATGATAAAGGGGTACAAGTATGCTTTAACGTTATTGATTTGAGTAGTAGATATGCGTGGGTTGTACCATTAAAAAACAAAACAGGTAATACTCTTATGTTAGCCTTCCAACAGATATTTAATAAAAGTAAGAGAAAACCTAAAAAATTGTGGACTGATGAGGGTAGGGAGTTTTATAACAAGACATTTATGAATTTTCTAAAAATAACAGTATTACATTATACAGTACCTTTAATGAAGGGAAGGCAGTTGTTGTTGAACGTTTTAATCGTACCTTAAAAGAGAGACTATATAAAAAATTCACACAACTCGGTTCACAACAATGGTCATCTTTTATTCAAGATATTGTGGATAAGTACAATGACACGATTCACACGTCAACAAATATGAAGCCATCAGAAACATTTACAAAATTAAAATATGAAAAAGAGATTAATGTCAGAAAACCTAAGTTCAAAGTTGGTGATATCGTAAGAATATATAGGTGGAAATCTCATTTTGAAAAAGGTTATACGAAAAGATGGACCAACGAGCTTTTTAAAATTGTTGATGTAATAGATACGGTTCCTTGGACTTATAAGATATATGATTTGGAAGGGGAAGAGATTTTAGGTTCATTTTATTCACAGGAATTACAAAAGACAAAGATAAATTGAAATTTTTTGACTCCGCCCCTTTTTGGCTCCACCCACACAAGCCCCCGCCCACACAAGCCCCGCCCACACAAATCCCACACAAACCCCACCACACACCCCCCCACAAGCTCCAATAAATTGAAATTTTTGACTCCGCCCCCTTTTGACTCTGCCCACACACGCCCCTCCCACCGAAGCCCCGCCCACACAAACCCCACACAAGCTCCACACAACCTCCACACAAAACTCCACACAAGCTCCACACACACAAACCCCACACAAGCTCCACCCATATTCATCATATTCACATAATTAGTGATTAGTTAATTAGTTCCCCACACACACAACATGTTTATTTAATTAAAAATTATCCACCCATCCACACAAGCTCCACTCATCCACCCATCCCCCATCTCTCCACCCATCCATTTATCCACATAAGCCTCATCCACATTCACCCCTCCCACACAAGCTCCACCCACATAAACCCCTGCCCATATAAACCCTGCCCACATAAACCCTCCCACATAAGCCCTGCCTACACAAGCTCCACACAAAAACTCCACACACATAAACCCCTCCCACACAAGCTCCACCCACATAAACCCCGCCCACACAAGCCCCACCCACACAAGCCCCACCCACACACACCCCGCCCACACAAGCCCCTCCCACACACACCCCACCCACACAAGCCCCCCACCGAAGCCCCGCCCACACAAGCCCCGCCCACACAAGCCCCACCCCCCCTCATCCCCCTGTGCGCCCTCACCTTTGACCCACCACCTCCCTCATCCCACCCCCACCCTTCCCCCACACACACATGGGGAGGGGAGGGATGGGATGAGGGGGTGATGGGTCATTGGGGAGCGCACCTACCCCCCCCCCTCCCCCCCAACCCCCCTTTGCATCTCTTTTATTCTTTTCTTGTAATTCAGAATCAAGTAATTGTAAACAAAACAAATATAATTTATTAATATTGAAAATATTAAATATTCATTTGCGAGAATGTACAATCTTTCCCAGCAATCTTCTTCAGATGCCTTGTGATTTCGAAACTCAGACACCATATTCTGTTTTGAAACAAAAAGTGGATAATAATTAGGTTCTATAAAGATAATTACATGGTAATATGAATAAGCCTCGTTGACCACTGAATTAACACACCAGGAGCCTGTCATCCTTTCAAGGTCAATAAAATGAATTCCAGTGTACTGACAAAACCACGTCCAAACTAATGATGCAACCAACATAAGGCGACATTCTAAAGAGAGAGTGATATTAATAATAATTCAGAAATATTTACCTCCAGAAAATCATGTGTTGTACGAGTGATATTAATAATAATTCAGAAATATTTACCTCCAGAAAATCATGTGTTGTACAAGATTGCTTCAACAGCTGATGTTGTGCGATAGTGCTGAAAAAAAAAAAAAATAAGTCAAGGGTATAGATGAAGAGACAGACAGGGAAAGCAACACACACACACACACATGCACACACACACACATACACACACACATAGACACACACACACGTGCCTCACCATTGGTTTAATTCATTCGAGATCAGAGACCAGTCATTATAAATCATTGGCCTCTTCAATAAGAGCAGAGAGAGGTAGGTAGAAAGACAGACAGAGAGAGAGGCACACACACGTGTCTCACCATTGGTTTAATTCCTTCGAGATGAGAGGACGTGATAAGACTTCATGCCACTCATTGAAAATGTCTTTCAATTCTCTTCTAAAATCATTGATCTCTTCAATAAGAGTATTAATTTCATGAACCACGTCGTGATATGTGAACTCAATTTCTTCCAATGCCCTGTCAGGGAAAAATATATATATATATATCAGAATTATCATGATTTAATTAATAATCATTTGCTTCATCGTTCAAAGAGAAAAGCATACACAAACTTACCAACTCTGTAGTGGGCTGTTGGCTTCATCGGAAGAAATATCGTCCATGCCTCAGTTGTAAAAATGAAATCCCGTCTGGCAGAAACTTTGTCTGGCGAACCGCTTATAAAGCAACGATGAGGAAATTGCTTAATCATTGGGTGTGGGCACAGGAAATGACAAGCTTCTCTTAATGATCTCATCTGGCCACCGCCCGAGTTGCAAATCGTTTTTGGACATAAACCACGCCATAAAAGTTTTGATTCAAATGTTTTCAGTTCGTGTTCTGAGATAAAATATAAACACGAGACCTTGTCTCACAGAATAGTTCCTATTTTTTCACAGCATGACAGTCCAAAACCACTTCCTCATTCACACAGCACGGCCGTGTCAAAAAAACACTTCCTCATTTTCACGGCATGAACTGAAAACATTTGAATCAAAACTTTTATGGCGTGGTTTATGTCCAAAAACGATTTGCAACTCAGGAGGTGGTCAGATGAGATCATTAAGAGAAGTTTATCATTTCGTAATGGCACAAAAGGGGTATCTTAAAAAATATAAAGATTCAAATGTTTTGTTTTTCAATATTTTAGATGGGGATTATTGTGCAAAGAAAATTAAACTATTGAAGGAATTTGAGAATGAACAAATGTTTATAGGTTCAATGAGTGAGCTAAACAATATGCATTGGTTATTTGATAAAGAGTGTCCCGGGGCTTAGACGTTTCAGATATTTCTTTCGAATCACCTTTAACAAATCTTTATCTTGTTGTATGGGCTATTTGAATAGAGAGCCCCTAGGTTAAAAGGGGAAATAAAAAAATGACCGTTTTTACAGCCATTTTTCCCTGCTGTGCAGGGGTTTGGCTTTTTCTTGAGGCAATGTTTTATGGCCGGATGCCCTTCCTGACACCAACCCTGGTCGCCTCTTACGACACACAGGGATATGGTACACCTATTCTAACCGGGGCATACACCGGGACCAGTACACTGGCACTCATTTCGCCGACCTCGGAAGGATGGCAGGCTGAGTCACCCCCTGGTGTTAATTCAGCAGCCAACGGGATTTGAACTCAGGACCCTGGGATCCCAAGCCGCCACCCTAACAACTAAGCCAACACCAGGCTCCAGGTTAAAAGGGGAGACAAATAAATATACCTTGGGCTAAAAAGGGGATTTATTTTTCAGGGGAAAAAAAAAGAAAAATTTCATGGCTGAAAATCCCCCATTCATTTACATGGGGAAAAGTGAGCCAGAACCAGTATTCTTTCCCTACTTATATATATATATACATACATATATATATATACATATACATATACATATATATATATATATATATATATATATATATATATACATATACATATACATATACATATACATATATATATATATATATATATATATATATATATATATATATACATATACATATATATATATATATATATATATATATATATATATATATATATACATATATATATATATATATATATATATGTATATATATATACATACATATACAAATATATAAATAAATGTATATATATATATATATATACATACATATATATATATATATATATATATATATATATATATATATATATACATACACGCACATACATACAAACTGGAATGTTTTGGGTTTTGGGGTTGACACTTCCCCTGTGGCATTTACAATTTTTTTTTTTAAATGATGAAGTTCATTTAGGCCAGTAACAAATTTCAGTCAATGCAGATGTGTTTGTCATATTTGAGCCATCACCTGCAGAGGCATGTGTAATGGAATAACTATGAGCATCAAAATTCTCAGCCACAAAGAATGTGTTTGGTCTTGCACCTTCTGCAGTTTCCGTGCTTCGTCACCCCCCCCTCCCCACCCCCCACAAGCTTCTGCAGGGTGCATGTAGTTCATCATCTACCCCCTTCTGGTTTAAACTCCCAAAATCCAGAATCACTGCTCTTCTTAACGAGTGCACGACCAAAAAAAACCAGATAGAAACAAGGACAAGTCAAACCAAGCATCATTTTGAAAGGGACATTCCAAGTTAAATTGTTGAATGTTTCTGTGCACTTCCAACCGGAATGAAAGTTTTTCAGAAAGTCTGATTCCCATCCGTTTTGGCTTGCACAAAATTGATCCTCAGTTTGATTAAAAACAGGCAAACCTTTCTTTTCTTGCCCAACCACACTACCTCACCTGTCTTTTCATGATTGCAAAGAAAGAGAGAACCAGTGGGTGCCATTTCCCTTGGATCCTCTTTTTAAGAGGTTGGAACTTTGATGGCGAGATAGTCAATTATGACCTGAAAGAGGAGAAAAAACAGATTAGTACAAAGGATTCTAAAAGGGGAAATCCATGTGGTCAGGTCCTCAACTTCTTCTTTTTCATGTATTTCTTGGTAACCATGACATTTAAGGGCTGTTGACACACCTTTTGGTTTAACTCACATTGCGAAAGATCATCCATAACAAAAAGGAGATGTGTGTGTGTTTTTATGTTAGGAATTTGGAATTTATTCAGTGTGCCTGCGATATCTCACCCACTCTTCATGAAGGACACTGTGTGATCTTTAATGTCCACCGACGAATGCTGGCAGATGGGACGCCAATAATGGATGGAGGCCCTCAATGTCATGAGAGCAGGGCTGTCACTCTGGACATATCTCAAGCATTTGACACAGTGTAGGACTCCTCCTTTTCTCCAAACTCTCTTCCTACTGCATCCAAGGCAACTTCCTCTCATGGCTGACTGCCTTTCTTCACCTTCGTAGTCAGCATGCCGGTCTCAATGGGATCCTCTCATCTCCTCTCCCCGTCGAGCCTGGAGTGCCCCCTAAGGCAGTGTCTTGGTCGCAGTCCTGTTCCTTATCTTCATTGTCGATCTTTCTGATATTCTGGAAAATCCGAACGATCCCCTTGTTGATCACTACACCTCTGTCATTGCATCTCCAATCCTTATGATAGGCAGGTGGTAGCCTCTTCTCTGCAGACCTTGATTGACTCAGGAACAGATCCAACACTTGGAATATCTCTTTCAACACTGACAAATCTTACGCACCGACTCCGTCTCTTCAAAAAGATCGCCTGGCAAACCCTCCCATCTACTTCCTTAACGAAACTCTTGGAAATTCAGCCACTCAAACCTTTGAGTTCACCATGTACCATGGTATTTTTTATGGCAAACCATATGTCCAAATTCATCTCAAAAGCAAGTCGCTTGCTCGGCACCTTCCCTTGTCAAAAGTCCTTACTTGGCTTCCAAGGCCTTCATCCACAGCTTGATTCTGTAAAAATAAGGGACCTCCAAATAATTGGAATTCCCCACGATGAAGCTGAGCATCTTAAACAGGACGGTGGCCTCTGACTTCCACCACCTCCTTTCTGGACTTGCACCGACTGCTCCCCCACCACGTTTCTGCGAGGTGCACGCAGTCCACTCGTAACTCACTTCGGTGAAACTCAAATAAGACAGGCTCACTGCCCACCTCCACTCATTCGTTTCTCTTTTCTCTTACCTCTTGAACCAACTTTCTCAGTCTGTCCAATCTCATTATTCCCTCCAGGGCTTTAATATGGCCACTCACCACCACCAGTTTTTCCCTTCCTCTTTTGCTGTGTTTGAATCTGCATTGAGCTTGTTCATCCTCTGTGTGCCTCCTACCCCTTTGATTGCATTCTTCATCATGCCCATTCTGCTTCCAAGTGAATTTTATGAGGTGCTGTGCAGAAGGTGTTCGGTAAGCTTATTGCTTGCAGAATCACAATGGTTGGTAGAGTCGCTAACTGGATTGAAAAGTGGCTTAGTCATAATAACTAAAGTGTGGCTGTGAGTGGAAGAATGTCTGGCTGGGAAGTTTCAAGCAGTTTGGTATTTCAGTGATCAGTACGAGGACCGTTCCATTTATTATAGTTCACATCAATGATTTAGACATTGAGATTAGCAATAGGCTTTGCAAGTTTGCAGATGACACAAAGCTTTGAGGTTTGCTAGATAGCACAGAGGTAGGGAGGGATGGTGAAAGGGGGATCAGATTTAGGAGATACTTCAAAGATTTAAACCATGGTGATGTCTGTGTGCATGCCCCACTATTGTCCTTCCCATCCCTCCCCGACCCCACCATTCGCTATCCCAAGTGAAATTCGTCGAGTGCAGACAACAGGAATGATGAGCTAAATAGCATCCTGTATCTAATTTTCTTGTGTATATCCCCTTTCCCCTCTCCCTTTCCCCTTCTCCCTTGCCTCCTCTCCCTTCACCCCCTCCCCTCCCTTTCCTCTATCCTCATCTTCATTTCTACTTTCTCCTTTCTACTTCCCCCTTTCCCCCTTTTTCCTTCTCACTTTCTCTACTCCCCTTTCCCTACCTTATCTTTCCATACCCCCTTACCCTACCCCCAATTTCCCTTACCCTACCCCCTCTCCCCTTTCCCCTCATTGAGAAAACAACATTGGAGTATGAATCACCATGATGACAGAGAGTGCATCCCTTGCAATGCAGGTGTGTGTGTTCGTCTACTCCGACCTGCTGCTGCTGGCACAGGAGAGTGAGCGTGGAGAATATTGCGTCTTACGAGACCCCCTCTATCTGCAGTGGTTACGAATTGGAGGCTCAAACAGTCACGGTGAGAAACAGGCACGTCCTGCTCTTTCCCATTACCTGGAGGATCCTCACATTTATACCAATGAGGAATAAAAAACAATTTGCCGGTTTCAATTTGGTGTCTATGCTTTCCGATTCCTCTTTTATTTCTGTTTTCTTTTTTGGGGGGAGGAGGGGGTTTCGACTGGAATCCGTAATCTGGTTTCATTTTGACGTTGCCACCTTGATTTCTTATCTTATTATTTCTAATTCCTCATTTCAGCGAAGCCGTGTATATTTGACCTGCATTATTGCTTCTGAGGTTTTAAGCTATTTTCTTGGTCCGAGTTAGTTTTATCTTTTCATGTTGTATTCGGTGAAGACGGAAGACTCATTCTGCTGGATTGAGACTTGGACTCAGGAAGTAAGGACTTTTTTCATCAAATGTTCATCTTGATGCTTCGTGGGAATTTCCTCGCATGTTTTTGTTCACTTGAAGCTGGAAAGTGTAATTTACACATAAATCGCTACTTTTCTTCTTCCCACTTCCCTGAAATCCAGAGATCAGATCTTTATTACCTCTGTCACCAAAGGTAGATGGAGGTTATGTTTTCACTCTTGTCTCTGTTGGGTCGCCAAAATAGGTGACCCTTATTGTCAGTAATTCTGTTTGTTTGTTTGTTTGTTTGTCATCAGCATAATTGGTAGTAAACGTGGGCAGATTTTGACCAAACTCGGGTGGTAGGAACATCTTATGACCTTGTGCTTTGGAAATTGTGATGGTTGCTAGGGACGCTTTGGTTCCCTAGCAACAACCAAAAAACCTTCAAAATCGGTACCGTTCACGCGAAATCAATTCCGAAAGCCATTATCCCACGTAGGGTTATGAAATTTGGCAGTAATTATCTACAGGTGATGCTCTATCAAATATATTCCGGTTTTTGTGATATATGGAATACTTTACCCGCAGCACCCCCTACAATTAGGGTAAGTGCAAAAATTGGCGAAAATTGAAGGCCCCCTAGCGACCGGGTGAGTGCATCGATACGAATGAAACTTTGCAGGTTCATGGTACTCAATGAGTACTACAACTGTTCCTCAGGACATATTGACCGATTTCGCTTCAGTCAGGGGTCAAAGGTCAATTAGTGCAAAAATCGATGATATGCGAGAGCTGGAGGTGCCTTCGCGCCAAATGGTACTCCTCCTAGGGTTATGGTCGGATGGTCATTAAAATTCACACTAATCGTCTGGAATACATTGTGCACAAACGATCGAGCCAGATTTTCGATTTAGATCTTTGTTCATCCACAGCACCCCCTCGAACTTTGGGGATTTCTGATTTCAAACCGCATTTTCGGTACTTTTCATTCAAATGGATACCGAGTAGTTGTCAGTAGATGGAACTGGATGAGATTTGATATGCATAATCTTCAGGTGATTCCCTATCCGTTATATGACATCCATTTTGCTCTATATCTTATAGTTTCCATGCTCGGCAACCCATCGCCGCCTACCGGCTTGTCTGTTTCATTGTCTGTGAGCAGGATATCTCAAAAGGTTATGGACGGATTCAGACGAAACTTGGTGGACACGGTGGGTGTGTGACAAGGATGAATCGATTCGATTTTGGTGAAGATCTGAATCGGGATCCGGATACAAATATTTTTTGGATTTTTAAGTGATTCTTCACCATTTAGAGATGGGGCCAAAAATGATACCTGAGTATGTGGCATTATATTTCAAAAAGTTGTGGACGAGTTATAACAAAACTTGGTGGATGAGTTGGTAAGTTGACAAGAACAAGCCGAATAGATTTTGCTTCAGATCCGGATCCAAATCCGGTCTATCAGTGGGATACAAAACATGAAATGTTCAGCCTGGCGGAGGTATGCGCTCTACCTAGTGCCGTTCTAGTTGTATACATGATATTCCACACTTTGCGTGATTCCAACAATCAAGTTCTGTACTCTCTTTTTTAATGTTTTTTAAATATCTCTTTTCCCTCTTTTCCCTCTTTCCTTCTCTGTCTCTCTCTCCTCCCCTTTGCCCTCCCCCACAGAATCACAAACAAGTCCCTCACTGAGTATTGCTTACCAGTGTGAGGTGAGTTTTAATATTTCTTCTCAAGGTGGCTTACACCAAAGTAATGCATTAATTATACACAATAATAAAATGTTGAAGTTTTCTGATGTAATGTCAAAATTCGTGCTCACTTTGCACATCCACTAGCATTATATGTGGTATCCTCTGCGCTCTCTGTAACATACTCAACATCGTGAGACAGGTTGAAGACTTTGGGTTCGTTTCCATACTAAATGTGAAAATAATAGCTCGACACCTCGATTCTCCCAGCCATTCCACGTAGCATAGGACTGGGATTTATAAACCTCATGACACTGCGGATAGCCGAAGCGAAAAAGAACAAAAGTGTGTTTTCGAACTCAGCACATCAACACCCAATGGGAGTAATGAATGTTTTTTTTAATTTTCATAATTGTCTTAATCCAATAAACATATTTTTGTGTATACATAGTCGAGGCTCATGGAAGAGCGAGAACACTGAATGGATCAGGACATGACAAGACAAAAAGAACAGGAGAGAGAGAGGGGGGTGGGGGAGAACACCAACCAGGCAGGGTTGAAGGCCAAAGTAGAGGGAGACTTGCACAAACATTGGGTGGTGTGGGGAGGAATGGGGGGCAGGAAAGGATGCAAGAAGTGGACAAGATGGATACAGGGGAAAATTCTCTGGAGGGAAAAACTGGAAATTTGGAAGGATGGGGTGGGTTTCATTTGAGTTTGAAAGGTCATGCTTTTGGATTGGGGACGACCTGAGTTGGTGATAAACCGCTCGCTGCCTTGAGCACCATGAAGGTACAATGCGATTGAAGAGAATGTGGAAATCGCTTCCACAGGTGAGGAAAACGAGGAACAAATGAGTGAAGGTGAGCAGTGATCCTGGATTTAGGTAGTTTCACCAGAAGGGGGTTGATAGTGGACCGTGTGCGCCCTGTAGAAACCTGGGGTTGGGACAAAGCATGAAAGAGCAGAGGATGCAAAACCAGAAAGGAGGAGGTGGAATACAGAGAGACCACTGACCTGTCTGTGATGGTGAAGTGATAGGCCCATAGACTCAGCTTCATCATGGCAGATTCCAATGACCTTGGAGGTCTTGGTTTCCACGGCATCAAGCTGAGCAAGAGGTGAGGCAGGGGAGCCAGCCCAGAGGGGAGAGCAGTACTCCATCAAGCTGCAGATGAAGGCATTGTAGGTGGCTCGGAGTTCAGGTTTTTTCAAGGAAGGACTTTGTACGATGGAGGATGCCCAGATGGAGGACTGGCTTTGGAGGCCGACTTTGAAATGTGGTTTACCCAAGAATGATAATGGCTGATCGTGAGGCCCAGGAGTTTTAGTTACTGAACTTCCTCAAGAGGATTGTTAAGAAGGTAGATGGGTTGGGGGGAGGGGCGTTGTCAGGGTTGAAAGACGTGTTCCCAGTTTTTGACCAGTTTGTGATTTTGTCAAGGTCTGAAGAAAGGGAAGAGAGTGCAGCCTGCCTGTCTGAAGGATGAATGATGTCATCGGAGAGGGTGGAGCCATCAGCAAATCGATAAAGAGGATTTTCCAGATAGTCAGAGGGATCGTTGATGAGGATTAAGAAAATGACTAGACCGAGAACACTCCAGCCTTAACAGCCTTAACGAGAGTAGAGGAAGTCAGTAAGCCACATGTTGAGTTGGCCTTGTATGCCATAGGCAGCAGTTTAGAGAGTAAGACAGGATTAGAGATTGTATCAAGAGCACAGGATATGTCCAGAGAGACGGCCCTGATCTCATGTTTGACATTGAGGGCCTCCATCCATTGCTGGGTGAGTCGAAGCAGCATGTCCAAGGTAGGGTGACCAGTTCTCAATCTGAATTGTTGATCTGAGCTGAGAAAAGGAATGATTTCATATGAACTGCAATGATGGATTCCATATCCTTGCTGATGATTGCATGTAAGCTCAGGTCTGTATTTAAGGGGAACTGTTTTTGCACATTTTATGTAATGCAGTGATAATTAATCTTCCATCTGCTTTCTTGTAATGCAAGAAGATGGAAGATTACTTTGAACAAATGACAGGGTTAAAAAGGGCAGAGATAGGATGTGCAGGAGCAGCAGAGCAGGTTTTTTTTTTAGGACACATGAGCTGATGCCACACGGTCCATTTGGAGAGTCAGGGTCGAGGGTTGAAAGATTTTTTTTATTTTGAGTTTATTTTTCTCTTTTCTTTTCTTTCCTTCTCCCTCTCTTGGTCTTATCCTTCCACTTCTCATCACATTTACCTAACAGCCATTACTATGTTCTCTTTCCTTCTGTTATCATAATCCCATAATCCTCTGAAACTTTTGTGGTTTTTCACCCATGATTTTTAGTCGCAGGTCTACAAGAGTTCCATGCGGTTGTTGCTGTTGTTGTTGTGGTTCTTGTTGGAGGTCGATTTTTGAACCGTGTATCCATTGGTTGAACAGCTGCCACGTGTATCCACCCACATTTGTTGCTCGACACCACCCGCCATGGCACCCAGACAAAACAATGTGGCTGCCATCTTGGTTTTCTCCCAAAAAAGGTGCCCCCCCTGATAAAATAACGTGGGCCTAAGACATCAGTCCTGTAGACCTCTGCTGATTATACACTGCCTGGGTTTGTTGCGTCAGATTTCCTTTGGCTTTGTTTGGGTCGAGTGTTCCTCACGATGAGAGATCCAGAAAATCTAATCAATGTCGAATAAAAATTATTGGGAAGGTTTAATTAAGCCTTTTGGCACGCACGGCATTACGTAATTTTTGAACGGCCCCATATGAGGTCAGGTTCGATTTGTCAGGTCAGGTTCGATCTGTGACCTGCTACAGGTACCATGTAAACCTGTACTAACCTGTTCCATGGTCGGGTTGTCGGCGACTAAACCGTCTCCCCCACCAGGTTTTCTGGTGAGGAGGGTGTTTGGATATGGACACCCAGCAGGATTAAAAACAAAACCTGTCAAAGGGCGGAGGAGCTCCTTGTGAGCCAACGGCCATCCATATCTAGTGCCCAACTGTGTCTGCGGACGTCCTCCTGCAGTTGGGTTACTTCTTATTAGGAGGTTGGTGGCAGGATTTGCACTCCAGCCACCGTAAAACGCTTCATTCCGCAAAACGCAAAAACGCAAAAAAATCTGAAAACCCACTCCGTGGGAGTACCTCCTGTGCAGCTTCCCTTCGCAGGGCAGCTCACCGGATGATGGGATTGGGGCAAAGCCTTCGGGACCCCCAATCTTTGATAGGAGGGAAACCACGGGGTAACATCCCTGGGTCAGATTGCGGGAGAGTGTGTCGGAGTGGTGCTGAGGTGTCGTCCACCAGACGGCGGTCTCCTTGGGTTAACCTGAGGCGGTCCCTTCGGGTGGGTGCCTGGAATGTCCTATCCCTAAGAGAGGATGATCACCTGTCTCTGTTATCATCTGAGCTCAAGCGTTTGGACATCGGGATTGCAGCTCTCTCTGAGGTTCGGAGACCGGATTGCGGCGAGATAATGGTGGGTGGTTACACCTACTATTGGTCTGGTCGCTCTGATGGTTACCATACCCAAGGAGTTGCTGTAGCTGTGTCCAATAAGCTGACCCCAATGATAATTGAGGTAACACCGGTCAACGAGCGTATTATGAGATTAAGGATTCGTCACTCCTTAGGTGTCATTTCCCTGGTCTCTATTTATGCTCCGACTGAGGCGAGTGATCTTACCGTGAAGGACACATTCTACGCCACACTCGAGTCTGTGGTTGATCAGTGCCCCAGACGAGATACACTTCTAGTCTTGGGGGATTTCAATGCATCGACTGGAACTGATAGGGATGGTTATGAGGTGTGTGTTGGTCCCCATGGGTCAGGAACTATGAACCAGAATAGCACTAAGTTCCTTGACTTTGCAAGAAGTCATGGACTTAGGGTGGCTGGTTCATGGTTTCAGCGCCCGCAAGCTCATCGCTGGACTTGGTATTCCAACGCTGGCGGTGTGGCAAAGGAGATTGACCATGTCCTCATTGACGGTCGTTGGAGGATGATCCAGAACTGCAGGGTCTACCGGAGTGCTCAGTTCCTCAATACTGACCACAGGCTTGTTGTAGCAACTCTAAAGCTGCACCTTAAATCCTGGAGAATGGTACCATCCCAGCCTAGGCTGGATGTTGCCAAGCTCAGGGATGAGAGAGTAGCTGAGGAGTTTGCGAACAGGCTGAGTGGACACTTGGGGGGTCTGGGTGCTTTGGGGGGTCCTGAAGAGTTGTGGAGCACCTTCAAGACCACCGTCCTTGATGTTGCCGGTGGATGCCTTGGAGTTCACCGCAGGGCAAAGAAGAATTTTGTCTCTCAAGGGACACTGGATACCATTGACCAGAGTCGCAGGGCCAGGCTGAATGGCAGAGCTGAGCTGTTCAGGGAGCTGAGGCGTAAAACTGTACGTGCACTGAGGGTGGACAAGGAGGCCTATGTGCGAGGAATCTGTGAGGGGGTAGAGCATCACCTGTGGACAGGTGATTCTCGTCCCGCTTACAGGGGAATTCGTGCATTACGTTCATCCAAGCCCATCCCTCGGAGCACTGCAGTTCGAGCAGAGAGTGGTAGGCTCTTGACAGAGGAGTCTGAAGTGAAGGCCCGCTGGGCCGGTTACTTTGAGCGGTTGTACCAGGCTGATCCCCCAGCTGTCGAGTTGGACGTCAAGGGTGTTACAATCCCTGTTGCTGACCCTCGAATCAACTGTGGTCCACCATCGCTTGTGGAAACATGGGCTGCGGTGAACCAGTTGAAACGGGGCAAAGCTCCAGGGATCTGTGGCATCCATGCCGAACTTCTCAAGGCTGGTGGAAATGCTGCACTCGCGTCGTTGCATGCAGTTTTGTGCTCTGCCTGGAACACAGGCATCATCCCAACTGACTGGAAGAGGGGCCTTGTTGTCCCTCTCTGGAAAGGGAAGGGTGATCGCCAAGACTGCAACAACTACCGAGGGGTGACGCTGCTCTCAGTGCCGGGCAAGGTCTTTGCTCGGATAATTCTTGATAGGGTTCGCCACCATCTGCTTGAGCACCAGCGTCCAGAGCAGTCAGGCTTTACACCAAAGAGGTCAACGATTGACCGTATCCTTGCACTTCGTGTCCTCACCGAACGCAGACGAGAGTTTCGGCAGGGGCTGCTTGCAGCCTATGTTGATCTCTGTAAAGCGTTCGATTCAGTGAATCGGGATGTCCTCTGGAGGATTCTTGGTCTTCGTGGGGTGCCACCAAAACTGATCGATCTGATGTCTGAACTCTACTCTGGTACTGAGAGTGCTGTGAAGTGTGGTGGTACCATCTCTGACTTATTTCCAGTTGTTACTGGAGTTCGTCAGGGGTGTGTACTTGCCCCCACACTTTTCAGCACTTGTATGGACTGGATTTTTGGGAGGATGTCGGAGAGATCAAGTTGCGGTGCATCGTTTGGCAATGTCAAGATCTCGGACCTTGATTTTGCAGATGATGCAGTCATCTTTGCGGAGACTTTAGACATCCTCTTGGGGGCCCTCGAGGTGCTGAATGAGGAGTCGGAGCCGTTGGGATTACGGATTTCTTGGGTCAAAACAAAGATCCAGGCTTTCGGTGACATCTTGGATGCTGCTGTCCTGTCTGTGTCTGTTTGTGGTGAGGATGTTGAGGTCGTGGATAGATTCACTTACCTTGGCAGTGATATTCATGTCTCCGCAGGTTGTGAGCCGGAGGTCAATAGACGTCTGGGTCGGGCCTGGGGAGTCATGGATTCACTGGATCATGGGGTGTGGCGCTGCCGGTACCTGTGCGGGAGGACGAAAGTCCGAGTCTTCAGGTCCTTGGTACTTCCAGTCTTGCTCTATGGGTGCGAGACTTGGACTTTGACCAAGGATCTGAGACGGAGACTTAATTCCTTTGGTACCAGGTCTCTTCGGAGAATCCTTGGCTATCGCTGGTCGGATTTTGTGTCCAACGAGCGGTTGCTGAGAGAGACTCGGATGAGATTTGTTACCTGCATAGTCCGTGAGCGTCAGCTGCGGCTGTATGGACATGTGGCTCGTTTTCCTGACGCTGATCCTGCTCACCAGATTCTCTCAGCGAGGGAGTCTCATGAGTGGAGGAGGCCAGTGGGCCGACCACGTGCCTCATGGTTGCAGCAGGTTGACCATCATCTCAAGGAGATGGGGATGGGCCTGGCATCTGCCTGGGGGATGGCCAGACGGAGGCCCCTGGAGTACCGGCGGAAAGTGGACGCAGCGACGCGCTGTTCTGGCACATGCTCCCATACCTGACCTGACCCCATATGAGGGTTAAACAATCCATGACCATGTGATGAATCAGCTCGTTCTGATATAACCGTGGTGGATGCCCATATGGATGAGAGGTGTCGAGTTAATTTTTTAATTGAACATTAAATGTGTTTCCCAATCATCCTGTTCATCTTTTTTTGAGTGCTTCAAAGATGCGTTTCCCAATTGGCCCGTTAGCGGATTTTGTCGCAGGTTGTGACCACAGTGCGGTCATCCTTGTTAATCCATATTTGACCGAGTCATTTTGATGTTTAACCTTTGCCCCAGACTATGTAAACGCTCCTTCCCCTGACATTTGAGACTTGATGTTGAATCCAGTCCCTTTGATTTTTAACCCCTGAACTTTACCTGGTACCTTATAACCCTCCCTCTACCCACATAATTTTAATTTGCTCCGACGAAGGGGTTACGCTTGAAGCTTCAGCTGTGCCTTGTTTCTCATCGAGGTAAACGTACTCTTGTTAACTTTCAGTTGATAAAATCTCATGTTAAGAATATATTTTTTTCAGTGATTGTGCAATTCAAGCTAGTAAGTGATAAATATCAGGAAATACAAGTTCCAAGTTTAATTTTCCCACACCACATTCAGCCACTGGTGTGACCAATAGTTTTCTTGTTCCTTAAAACCAGGCCTTAATACGTCTCCATTAAGTTGGCAGGATCAGGCACAGCATTGGCAGTTCTTCGCTGCAGTTTGATACACGATAAGCAAGTTGTAACCTGGGGGTCTGCAGGAAATGGGTAACGTGTGCAAAATTGTTATTCATTTTACAAAGCACTTCAGGACAATGTTATTTCCCAACATCCTTTGTGAAAGAGTTTTGGTTTTGTTGCAAGACTTGTTTGATTTGTATCACATTGTTGGAAAGTCAAAACTAAACATAGCATTATATTGCATATGTGGCGACATTCTTTGGCATGATGATTTGTCTTGTTTATCACAAAACCTGTTATGGTGAAGCCATGGTCCCAAAATAGATCTCAAACTTGTGCAAAATGCCTTTTCTGAATATTACCTCCAAATTTCTTACTTTTGCCCCCACCTCTATCGCCAACAAACAAACAGTCAAATTGTGAAATAATACCAGTCGTACTTCCCCAGACAGACATAGGTATTAGGCAAGAACTAGCATTTGGTCGGCAGCGTCGGCACGCAATTGCACCAACACTGGACCGCTGGATATTCAATTCATCTGGTGTGATCTGTTGTGTGTTCTCGCTGTTCCAAAAGCTATTGTGATCCAAAAATACATCTGCCTTGACTTTGCATACAAAAATATTGCAAAGTTTGAATCCTCATATTTGGAATTTTTGTCGATGTTTCAAAGTTTCTGCCTAAACGTCACGGAATAAAATGTGACGGCCTTGTTCGCCTCACTCCCTTTCTGACTGCATGTGACGTGATTCTACGCAATGCTATCATTATGACATGGTAAAGGTTTTTGGATATGCAGTGTATTCTGTGAGTACTTCTTACATTTTAGGGGTACTGGTACCTGGTGGGTTTTCTTAGGTGTACAAGTTCCATGGATCGCATGGATCCACATGTCTGATGGATATTTTGGTGGAGGTGCATGAGAATGCGGTAAAAGTTCTGTGCTTGCAACGTGTACTGTCAGTAGATAGCGAGTTTTACAATTGCTCAGTGAGTTATGGTTGTACACGATAAGTTGAATTCATCCAATCGATTAAGTTCCTTTCATGCTTTACTGAGTATACAAATCAGTGTGAGGATTTTGCTTAAGATATTTTTGGATTTTAGGAAATAGGACTGATTTGGTGAATCAATTCATGATGATTTGTAACAATTTATATCAACCATACATTTCTAAAAGCTTTATAAACCCTGGTCAGATTCACCTTCAGCCTGACTGAACTCAGATCTTCTTAAATTTTGGAGGAGTTAGTCACACAGTTAATTGGTCTGTGAGAAACAATATGATGACTCTTATACAGTCATTCAACAAGTACTAACCTTCTCGTATCGTGTAGTTAAGTACACTTGATGTGGATTGATGGCATTGAAATCTGTTTAGATTGAGCTGTTGATTTAGCCCTTTATTTTATAACCTTGGCACAAAATAAGATTATACATGCTCTAATCAACCAAAATTATTTGTCACTACAGGAAGCAAATCAACAATTTGTAGTTTGTAGAAATGCTTTTTTTTCAGTTGTACAATTTTACAAATTGATACTCGGTTTTTAATAAATTGTTTAAGGGAAAGTGTCATTATTGACCGACTGAACGTGTATTTATATAACAAACTTTATACAGGGTTCGTCACAAAAATGTACCCAATTTTAATTGTTTATTAAATCTGCTACTTTAATGCAAGACCATATATTTAATTTTTATGATACAAAAAAAGGAACTCATAAAAATGACTATAACAAATGTTAGAAATGTCCTCCTCTAAGTTTTGCACACTTGGGGATATGTACGGCATCGTTTCTGACCACAGACTGGTGTTTCATGTGAGACTCTGGAAATAACCCTCGTTACAGCATCTTTGAGTTTAGGAATTTTCAGTGGATTATCGTTGAAAACACTTTCCTTTAAGTCAAAGTTGATCAACGTTTAAGTCAAAGTTTCCTTTCCTCAGAAAACACTTTCCTTTCCAATCCATCCCTCTCCACTTTGAAACAATACGACGTATAGTCTTCGAGGTTGGTGCATTACGTTTAAGGAATTGTCTTGTGAACACGTTGCCCTCTTGTCACTGATTCAGCTCTACATTCTTCTCGACAATGAAGACTCACTCCACTGTTAGTTGCACCATAGGTTACCTGCAAAAAAAATTCATGATAACAATAGAAATGTCAAAATACATTTGCAATGACCAATTTTAATGTTTACCCGATCTAATTCATTATATTTGACATTTCTACCCACAAGGAATTTTCAAACAAAATTTTCAAATCAGGTATATTTTTGTGACGCACCCTGTGCAAGAAACTTTGTATAAAGTAACCTTTGTGTTACCTTTCAGGCAGAAAATCTGGAGCTGAGTCTTGAGCTTCCATCACGAGTTCTGAGAGCAGAGTTCTGCAAGCTTGTGCAGGGGTTGGTGGCCCTGTGGGCATCTAAAGCAAAAAGCAGGCAGGGGAGCAGATGCTGGGCTGATTTCCAGGTGAGTTTTGCCATTCAAACTACAATGACTTCCCTGAGATTCATTTACGACTTACTAAGGCTTTGAATATCCCTGTAAGTGGTAACTGAACGAGTTCAGAGCTTGCCTTAATCGAGAAAGCATTAATTTGCCTTCTCAATGACAGTAGAACGGATGCTTTACTACTCATACCTGAGTCGGCAGCTTCAATGTCAGTGATGGTTTGAGTAGCTAAAAAGACTGCACAAGATATCAAAGAACTTCAGTTACCAAGTGCAATTTCATTATTATTTTTTTTTCCATGTGCAGTTTCAGGACAGCATTATCAATGCTCGTGCAGATACATGTGAAGCTTCTGTAAGGGCAAATGTGCACATTGATACTTTGAACAATAAAAATGAGCAAAGCATGTCTTTACATCTTGTACAACTATCAAGGTCCATGGAAGAGATGAGGTGGACAAATAACACCTGAGAGGTGGGGGACAAATGGATTTTAGAGGGACAGACAGACAAAGCTATATCTCTTTGAAAAGATGAGAGTTAGACATTTAATTTGATACAAGGTGATGATGAGCTGTGCCTTGAGAGACTCAAATAAGGAGAAAGACAAAGACATACATTAGAGGTTTATCCCCTTGGTGGGAGAAAAGAGGGGTGAAGGAGTACAGGCAGCAAGAAATTCTGGACCTTGGGACAGATGACAGAGATGCATGCAGAACCATGCCAGATGTGATGTGGCTAAATACTATAACACTACTAATCTGTCTGTGGTGTTAAGGCAGAAGGTGTTGTACCACAGAGTTTTCTGCTGAGGGGTTTGAATGTTAAGCATTTGAATCTCCAATGTCATTGGTTTGGATCTCCCACCCAGAATGGAGAGCATTAATCCATGACATGAATCTCTTGAATGCTGTGCAAAGATGAGTGATAGCTTAGAATGATTTAACCCTGCAGATAGTTATGGCACCTTCCTTTAGACGTCAGGTTTGATGCATGGTTCACACAATCAGAACAGGACTAATGGTGAGACCCAAGATCTTTAAATTTGGTTCCCAATCACATCTCAATCACATATAATGACAGGTACTGCTATTAATTCCCAATTCCTGATGGAACATCTTTTCTGACTAGGATTCAATTTTCTTGGACATTCTTTTAAAACTCCTTTTAAGTTATTTATCTGTAAATTTTTGGCTGTTCATGTATTCATCACTGTTGGGTTTCCATCTCCTCTCACCATAACTGGTGTGGTACATTTTTTTTTCTTCTGTTTATTCACAATAACATCACAATTTATAAGCTGCATCAGAAATCACCATTGTAAATATTATTTTGTTGTTGGTACAAAATTTATTGAAGGGAATGTTCAGAAGATACTGTTGACTAAAAATGTGATTTTTTGTTTTTTAAATGCAGGAAGCTATTGATGAACCACATCAAAATGAATGTAAATCACATCAGAAGCATTGTTTTACAATTAAATTTACATTCTGATGTGGTTCATCAATAGCCTCCTGCATTAAAAAAAAAAATACAAGAACAAGCTGTGATTGTCTGGTTGCCTTTCCTAATGACTGATGACAGAAACATCTGGATTTCTTATTTGATTTAGCAGCATTTTATTATGTTGGTATGTCCGGAAAATATTAATGTACCAAAAGTTAAAACCTCACACTACTGTTTTTTTCTTACCTCATCCTGTGGATAAATTTGACTTTAATCATAGTTCACCTAAGTTTCAGCAATCACGTACCGTAACAAGATATCTACGATCACAGAACAATCGCCAAAGGTAAGCCTCCCCTGGCTTACCCTTGGCGATCACCCGCGACTTACCCTTGGCCTGTGATCCAACGATGGCCATATTTTTTTGGGATCACCATATGACCTTGACCTTTCACATATGGATGGAGTGTAAATTAAAAAATGTGTCACCATGTATGATCTCTCCATAAAACTCAACATCATGAAAATCAGAGGGAAATTATTCAAGTTGTGATCAAAAAGGTGTTTTTTGTTTATTAGCTCACAATCCCCAAAAAAGTAGGTTAATGACACGTAACAAATATCAGGTACACTGTTATGATGCAAGAACATCTTGGAAGGCCAAGTGGTCTTTAAGATTCCGCGTTGGAAAAATTGAGCGTGACAAAAATGCTTTTTTTTTTCAGACTGCCATTTGACCTTGACATTTAACCCGGCAGGGTTTAATATAACTTAAGTGTAAATGCGCATTGCTCTCGGCTATCTTGAGAGAGTAATTTTTTCTGATCGGACCAACCTGAGTCAAGTTATGACGAAAAATGTTAAAATGTCTATAATTGGGTTATGATCTTTAAAATTAGGTCAAGGTTAAAAAAATTATGTCAGCCATGCATACTTTCTATTCACATTATTGACACAAAATTTCATTCTGATAGTTACAGCAAGCTCTGAGATACAGATGCAGATACAGACATTTGGAATACAGGAAGAAAAGAAGAAAAAAACTCGATGGTATTCATAGAATACTTAGCCTGCACAGTCTTGAGGCAAATTTATCAGTGGGAAGAGCGCTTTAACCTCAGCGTTGCCCAAGTAAAAAAAAATAATAATTAGTTATCGAATCAAACGTTGTACTTGTCGAATTATGACATCATAATGAAGGCACCGATGACATCATCATTAACATATCTTATTCCCCATTAGGAGTACATTACAATGAGCCATGTTTCAATTTTTTCCACAGAGTAGGTTCAGAGATATAGAGGGGCAAAGTTTTTCAGTTTTTCCAAGATGGCACCTGTACCACTTGACCTATGACATCATAATTATCATTATAAATTCCTACAGGAGGAGGCATTACCTATCGTCAAAATTTCGTGTCAATCGGACCACCAATTGTAGAGAATTTTTTTTCATATTGACTGGATCAAGCGTTGCACTTGTCAAATTATGACATCATAATGAAAGCACTGATGACATTATCATTAACATATCTTATTCCCCATATGGATTACTTGAGGTGCAAAGTAGTTGAGACAATGAACCATGTGTAAACTTTTTCCATGGAGTGGTTTCAGAGCTAGAGGTGCAAAGTTTTTCGGTTTTTCCAAGATGGCGCCTGTACCATATGACCTATGATGTCATAATTATGACAAAAAAATTCTTCAGGAGGAGGTGCACCTATTCAGAAAATTTTGTGTCAATCAGACTAAGGTTTGCTGAGAAAATGAATTTTAAAAATTCAGACATGGGCAAACACACGAATGCATGGCACACGTATGTGATCGATCACTTAACCCCGCTTTTCGCTTCACGAGTACAGGGCAAAAACAAACCTACATGGTGGTTTATTACGCCTAGAGGTCTAACAAACTCTGTGGTACCATTAAAAATTGGGGACACTAATTATAGAAACAAGCCCCACAACACCCTAACCCTCCCCCTCCTCCCCTTATCCTATAGGGGGAGGCTTAACAAGATAATTTGCATTACATCAACCTGATTTAAGGAAGATTTAAGGAAGTCTTGCTCATGAAGGCTTGTGTCTGTCTGAGTCAGCTACAGGTAGAACAAACCTATACCTATGATCACAAGGCAGCTTGCCACTCAACAAAGCAGATACTCATTGCCAGTGTTCACTTGAACAGCAAAAACATCTACTTTCTTTCCAACATTATACCTGGGGTCGACTATCAAAAATTGGGGCAGACTAAAAAAAAGGCTCCAGTCTCAAGATTAATGTTACTCAACTGTTAAACTAGAGTGGTTGGTTGCTCGAAGGGTAACTCTTAGATATCCAGGCTAACTACCCCCTAAATGTTGTCGTGTCCAGGCTGATTAACACCAACCTCGATGGATAGCCAAACGATTTACTTGAAAACAAATAGCCGAGATCCTTGGAAATTATGGCGTGTGCGGGACAGAAGGTGGCAGAGCACGTACCAGAACGGAGGTACATGCATTTATCCTTGAACCCACAAGGAATAGCCAAACACAAGTAAATTTAACAAATGAGGATTTATTGAACATAAATCAATGAGTAACAATGGAAATAAATCGATGCGTGATAATAAAAACGAAATCAAAGCGTGAGATAATGAAACATGAGTTAAACTAAAGCCTCATTTGAGACGTCTCCACTCGGTTACAAAAACAGACAAGGGGAAAGATAAGATAAAATAAAAATCCTCCATTTATTCTGGCACTTAGCTGTGTGTCCAGAGATAATCTTTTAGGAGCCTGGTGATCCTCAAAAGCACGTAGCCACCATGCGGGAAAATACACCCAAAATGGTGCCAAGTTACTCTCTGCGTGGGAAACTTATGCGAGATAATTAGTGTGGCGGTATTCAACGTCAGGACCCACAAACAGCCATCGTTTCTTCTCACGATCAAGATTGCCACACCACTCCCTCCAAGCTCCAGGTTCACACACACCAAAAGGTGTGCCGCCTTCTCCTCAATCACACAAGACGATTGCCGAGGCCCCGAGACGAGGCTAAGAGATGCGCTCTTCTTATTCTCTCTTCTCTTCAGAAATGTACAAACTTCGCAACCCAGCCGAGCAGTCAATGGCCAGCGTCCTATTTCAGCATATGAACAAATTCACACCACCATAACAACGAGAATCGGGCAACTTTCTCATTGTGTTGAGGAGAGCAAGGAAATGAGACCTTCTTTCACAACCACGATCCTCGCATCAACTGTCCTCTTTCTGACGATGCTCCCTCTCTGACGTCACACCGACCAATCATTAGCCTCGGGGTGTGGCCTGCCAGTACGAAGCCGGGAAGGCGGGATTTCTGCCTGCTTGGAACGTTCAGCTCTGTTATTGGTGTTATATCGTTGTTCCTTTTTATAGCCGGCCTTGTAAATGCAAAAACTTTGGAAAAGGTCACAGGAGAGCAATCACATACTGGGAGAAACTAGCCTTAAACCCTACCCAGTTAACAAAGCACCACCCATGTGTGCTCACACATAACAATATTAAGCTGACAGTTTTCCCTACTTCGTTTACATCGAGATGTCTCCTGCTCGTCCACGGACCATGCTACACTCGCTATACAATCCTATCTTTACAACGAAATTCCTCCATCTACCCACAAACAACAATATCTTCGAAAGGAATGTTGTCACATGATGCCTAGTGCACCATTTCCCTCTATCTTTCCGTGAATATTTAGATGAACAGTCAGAAATTTGGGGCACACCTTTAACTCTGTAAACTGCGTGTGAAATAGTGTTCCTGTGTGTAATTATTATAAACTTTATCGTTGTGCTTTCTAACAATTAGCAGGATTTGCTAAAAATTAAAAAAGAAAAAGAAAAAAGTTCATCCTACTTTGACTTCTCAACTGACGTCTCCCTTTTTAACCCCCAAATAGGATTTCATGAAAAGCACCAGACAGTATTATACAGAAAGCCGCTCTATACTTCTATCTGAAACACCTGGGTTTTGCTTGTAGACTCAAGCAAACTCTCACAAATACAACATTCAGTTTATCGTCCTTTCGAAAGGATGACATACTTAACGCTGCAACACTCTGCCTGCGAAGCACAAGAATGACATTTTGTAGTCAGGCCATGAATCAAACTCAGACAAGTCAGCTGAAATGCAATGTGTTAACTCCCCTGCATGCCTGGTGTTGGCATAATGGTTGGGGTGGTGGGCTTGGGATCTGAGAATCCTGAGTTCAAATCCCACCTGGATGTTGAATTAATACCAGGTGGGGTTGACTCTTCCTGTCATCCTTCTGAGGTCGGCAAAATGAGTACCAGCTTGCTGGGATACTGTGTCAGAGTGGCGATCTGTCCAGGATTGTGTCCAATAGCCAAGGAGACTGCTGGGGCAGCACCAACGCTCTGCACAGAGTATGGTCCTAATGGATAGAGGGAACTCCCCTATGGGAAAACCGGACTGATTTTATTCAATCGATCAATGCATGACATAACACCTTTAATTTCGAAGTAACATCACGAAACACTTTACAAAGAAAAATTATGTGTAAAAAGATGAGATTTAAAGATGGATTTAAAAACTGGAAATAATGAGGCTGTCATTTTTTTAACCAGAGAGATTTTGTTCCCATGGTACCTGCTGCAGCCATGCACGATTTGATCATTTTTGTTCTTCTTTTGATGTACCATACTCTGTTACAGAATTTCAGTGCTGCCGAAGCATTGGCAACTGGGTGGTTTGCCATTGCATTCCCAGCAGTAGTTATAGAATTTGGGATTTGTTCATGGTGCCGGCAAATGCTCCCCTCATCTTCACAAAGGACACCGTGGAATCATTAATGTCCACCAACTAATGCTGACAGACGGGAAGTCCAGTCGGATTTAAGGTCCGTCTGAGGGATTAATCACACATTGATGAATGTGCGAATACTGGCCTACTCTTCATGAAGGACACTGTGGGATCATTAATGCCCACCAACGAATGCTGGCAGACGAGATGTCCATTTAACATCCATCCGAGGGATGGCACATACATTGATGAACCGCCCTGCCTGTGAAACACTGAGATGACAGTTTAATTATAGCTGGGTCGAGATTCAAACCCAGGCCGAACAGCTTAGAGGTGAATGTGCATACCTCGAGACCTCCTGCTGGCTCCTTTTTGGTTAAGCTTCACAAGTAAACCACCCCCGAATGGTCTCCATTTTGTTATTTCGTTATTCTAGCCTAGAAATGTTATTGATTGCGTTGCCAGAACCAACTTGTTAATCTTCTACAACAGGCTACACCTTTCCAATGACTTCCATGTATTTCAGAAGCTCCTGTTACCCTTTGTATGAAAAGTATAAATCGTGAAGTAGCCAATGGTCGTTGGCATTGAATATTCCATTGATTCAGATTGCCTTCTCTCAAATTCCACACCATCATACGCACAATATACTCCCGAAGTGCTTTTCAACTTAATAGTAAACACACGTCTCTGACATGTCATCACATTTCGATCCGTTGTTGAAATGTGCTGCTCAAAGGTGTACGTGTTCAATGCGGAATGTTTTAAGCACACACACACTGTGATATCATGTCATCAAAGAATAACTTGCCATTCAAGATTGAGAGTCTTTGCAAAAATGCAATTCATGTTGTCACATTCAAAGGGTGTGCCATCACAGTTTCCGACAACAGTAGACGTCATTCGGTTATCTCAGTCTAGTTCTCTATGAATGCAATGATACCAACAAAAAGTGCAATCAAAGGTTGCAGACCCTTGCAGAGCAATTAAAGGACTTGTGTTGTGTGGCATTTGTGTACTGGTGTGTTATGTAATTAATAAAACACATAACTAGAACTGCCACTTTGTAAACGTCCCACTTTGATGCAACCCCCCCCCCCCCCCCCGCTTTGATTGAACACCTGACCTTGACTCATGATGTCTATTATTATTCAATTGAATTCTGAATAGGATTAAAATAAATTCAATTCAAATCAAATGGAAGACCAAATAGGTCCAGTCCTGCAATGGAGTCATCAGGAGGAACCCGGATAGGATTGGGGTTTCAGCTGCTACTCCTTTACTCTCAAACCCAACCAGGCGCAGCCAAGTGAACCTTATTAAAAAAAAAAAATCAAAAAGAACCCAGATTCAAAAAAATTAAATAATTGTGGCTGCCACACCATGCATCTGATCAGGTTGAAATTTAAAACGTATATTCCCTATCTCAACTCGATCACAATTTTGAAGTTTCACATCAATTAATGAAGTGGTTCAAGAGAAATATTTTTTTTAAGATTTTCGCTCAATTCAATATGGCTGCCAGACCATGCGACATCAATTATTCGTGAATACCCTGGTATCCCCAAGGCTTGAGAAACATTTGTTTGAAGTTTCCCTTCGATCTGTCCAGCCGTTCTGGAGAAGATTTTTATATGTTTTCAGGTAAATCCAAAATGACTGCCAAACCATGTCAACTATGACGTCATATGTGTGATTGCTTTGTGCTTCATGGATAGGCAGTCATACTTGTAAGGTTTCGCCTTGATCTGTTCAGCCATTTCAGACATGATATCAGCCAACATTTCTTCGATATCCCTCACACCTGCTTCCTTGAAACAACACAAAAATCTATGTCTTCGATCCTTGCTGCAGAATGAAGAATCAACTTTGCAACCACTATATGAAATCACCACATGTAAGGAAGGTAGAGTTGGGATGGGTGGTAAAAAGTTGGTCCTTGTTGGCTGAGAGAGATGTAAATTGAGTCGTCCCTATTTGGAGGACAGTAAAACACAGACAAACAAGAGGTGGGAGCGAATGGGAAGTCACAGCCAAAGGTAGTCCTGGGTGTTTGAATGAAGTGAAGTTTGAGCAGTACACGGACAGTGAAATGGAGTTCTTGATGTAAAGTACAACCCCCCCCTCCATCTACTTTCTCAACATTCCCCTTGAAGAAGTCCTTTCATTCAAACTTTTGGGCCTCACGATCTGCCATGATCTATCTTGGAAAAGCCACATTTCCAAGCTGGCCTCCAAAGCCAGTCGCCCTATTGGGCATCCTCCATTGTGCAAAGTCCGTCCTTGGCACACCTGAGCTCCTGAGCACATACAAAGCTTTCATCCACAGCCTGATGGAGTGCTGCTTTCCCCTTCTGAGCTGGTGCTCCTGCCTCTCACCTTTCTCGGCTTCATGCTGTGGAAACCAAGGCATTTAGGAACATTGGTATCCCCTGCGATGAGGCTGAGTCTTTGGGTCTCTCACTCTCTCACCACAGGCAGATCAGTAGTCTTTGTGTCTTCTTCTGTCTCCTCTCCGGTCTCACTCCCCTTGCTCTGTCTGCTATCTGTCCTGCCTATATTTCTGCAGGCCGCTCAAGGTCCACCAGCAACCCCCTTCTGGTTAAACTACCAAAATCAAGAATCACTGCTCACCTTCACTCTTTCATTCCTCCTTTTTCCCACCTTTGGAACAAAGTCCCACACCCTTCAATCCCACTCATCCCTCCAGGTCATCAAAATAGCTGTCCACCACCATCTCTTATCTTCCCTCATCCAAAACCACGATCTTTTCTCCCCCCGTTAATCCACCACAAACCCACCCCCTTCAAATTCCCTGCTTTCCTTCCTGAAAGTCCCTGTTATGTCCATCTTGTTTTCCCTGTGTACCCCGCCCCATCCCTCTCCCTTTCACAGCTCTCCTCATGTGTCTATTCTCCACTATTTTGCGCTTCCCTTTCCCGTCCCTCTTGTCTCCTGCTCTGCTTGTGATATGTTCCGTGTGTAAGCTCTTATATGAGCCTTGGCATTGTATATAAAAAGTCCACAGCCAAGACAGGGTTCAGGCCTATCAAACTGAAGGAGACAGAAGTCAGGGAGAGACATTGAGGAGTCAGGGATGTCCTGTGGGAGGAAGGCTTCTGTTAAACAATCATGTCTAGTTTATCAGCAGCACTTGTTGGATTGAAAGATGTCAGGTCAGATTGGAGAACTTGGATGTTTGAGGTCCACACACTTTGTGACATAAGAGGAGGTGCTTTTGGCAGGGTGCAGGAATGTCGAAAGGGGATGCTGGAGCAAGGAGATGGGGTGAGGTGGGGGGGGGGAGAGCTGTGAAGGGGTGGAAGACGGGGGAAGCTGTGAGGGGCTGGCCAGGTGAATGATGAGAGGGGGAAAGCTGGGAGGGTTCAGGACAGGGGGGAAGCCAGGAGGGGGTGGGGAGAGGGGGGATGTGAGAAGGGGCAGGGCAAGGGGAAACTGAGAGAGGGGGCAAAGGGGAATATGGCAGAGGGTGGTGAGATGTGAGAGAGTGGTGCCAGGGGGAGAGATGAGATGGGAGGGGAGGGAGTTGAGTGAAGGGGATGCAGAAAGGGTTGACATTAAGTGGAGGGGTGTTGAAGAGGGGGAAACAGAGAAGGGGTGGGGTTGGCAGGTCACAAGCATGTAGGAGATGATGAGGGGGAGGGTACTGACATGGAACGGTTTGACACCGTTAATGGACGTGAAGGGAAGTTGATGGTTGTATGCAGGCAACTTCTGCAAACTGGACTTCTCATGATTCCCAATTTGGAAATATGGAGATAGACCTCACTGGAAGGGTGAAATGAATGGTTGTTAAATGCACGGGCGAAGTGGTGCTGCAAGTATGGTGGGACAGTTAATGGACCAAGTGTTTGTGAATTATGCAGGTTTGGGAAATAAACCTTGTTCAGAAGATAAAGAACAACACATGTGGTGTTTCTGATGAAGAAATAAGGAAAGTGAAGCATTTAAAAATGTTATTAAAAGCTTTTAAAGGAAGAAGCAATTCATTAAATTAATATTCAAGTTGGAGTTATTGAGAAAAGGAAGGGATAATGAATGAAGGAAACAGATACAGAATGAACTGGAGAGTTCATTGAACACAATACCCCACACATTATTATTACCTCATTTGCAGCCTATGGCTGCTAGTTGCATTATTGCTGGGAATGCAGCTGCGCCGCTGATGCAGTGCCTCCTGTTTCCAGTCAGCTGGCACTCATTTTGCTGACCTCAGAAGGATGACAGGCTGAGTCAAAGCACCTTGTGTTATTTAATGGAGGAACAGGGGCTCAAACTCAAGATCCTAAGATCTTAAGCCAGCCACCTTAACTGTTAAGCCAACACCAACAGCTTGCACAGTTACCGCATTTCTTGTGGAGTTCTCGCCAAGTGGCTTAAGTACTCAAGCAAATACTCCATTCAAAACTGTTGATAAGGAATGGCTGGCTTTGCAAATGCTAGCTAGCTGCTTGGGAACTGAACACACTGCAGGCCTACACCGTCCGTGCAGCGTTCAAGTATAATACTTCAATTTTAATAAAACAATGATTTTTTAATCGTTTACAAAACAATTCAGAAGTTTAGTGCTTCTGAAGCAGTCTTGTATACCTCACCCTTATACACTGTAAGCACACGACATTGAGTGGCAGTTTAGATGGAGGCTTTACTTCTCACCATCAAACGCAGCATTAATCAGCATCTTGTTACAGTCTTTACCTCCAACCCTCTCGCACTCTCGTGCTATATATTGATAATATAAAGCATGGTTTTGGAAGTATTTTGAAGACAATTTGTGCTCTCTAGTCTTTATGTATATAATTAAATTTAAAATAAAGGTTTAAAGAGGTTTAAAAGTGTATAAATAAATTAATTCCAGAATTTACCGTCATTTTTCCACCGTTGATGCAGTGTCTATTACACCACCCTATCTAACACATTTCATTAGTTATTTGAGTTTGTGTCCCCTTATGACATCCTTAAAAGCAGTAATTTTCTTGTTTGGAACGAGTCTCGATTTTGTTTGGCTGCCGGACAGGCAGACGGGGGAAAAATTTTTTTTATCTCGTTCCTCTCTGCGCATGTGCGATCAGGACGAATTCAGAGCCAAAGTACAGTTAAACGAGAAACTTGTCTTCCTATTAATGTTCAAAATATAACATTCAATTTAAATAATTGTTCATCGATCATAAACTACCTATTATAAACTGATAAGACGGACGGACAGACAATAACTAATTGCTTAACCCCGCTTTTAGCTTCACATGCGTGGAGTAATAATATTTTTTTGGAGTGAAAAATGAAAAATGTTATATATTTGAAACGAGGAGGGGGGGATAAGATAAAGTTTGGGAAGGTGAAACGACAACACTTGGGAGAAAGGAAGCGGAGCGAGGCATACGGTGTCAGAGCAAAGATATCATTTGCACGCTGGCTAGCTGAGGCCTTGGCAAGTAGGCCAGACACTCAGAGAGACACAAATTTGACAATACACTGCAACAAGGTATGGTTAAATACAAACAGCAACACAGGGACTAAAATATAATGTAAAGACACGGCAGATCTGGTCTGAAAAACTTAGCTTTAATGAGCTGGAAGGAGGAACTGCATGACCCAACGTCCAATGCACCCAGACCCGAAACCGGAAGTGAAGTTATACTGGCTTGGTGGATGAGGGCAGTGCAGTGGATGTAGTATATCGAGACTTTCAGAAAGCATTTGATAATGTACCACGCAAGGTTTTGGGAGCTCGACCAAACCTTGTGTTTAAATGCTTTCTTTGGATCTTTCTGCAGAGTTGACAGTGATAGGAGCAGTGGTCACAATTTGAGAGTAAAGAAGAAGCGAGTTTAGATGATGGAAAGACAGGGGTGATTTTCACTCAGAATAATTAATGCATGGTATAGTCTCTCTGGAATTGTATTGAGAGGAGAAACAGTAGGTACGTTTAAACTACAATTAGATTGGTTCCTAGAAGCATTACAGATTGAGGGCTTACACAGGATAGATGTGTAATGGATATTGGCAAGATGACACGGAAATAGTGGGCCTCCTCCTGCATTCCTTGTGGCCGCCTCCTGCATTCCTTGTGATTCCTTGTGAACTCTCTGATCTCTAACCATCAGTTTAACTTCTGTATAGGTCATTCCATCTTGGTCGTGCAGCTTTTTCTGTATTCGCAAATAATATGCAATTCAATCTCAAACAATAGTTCAGGGCTATCTCAATGGATGGACATCTCCCATGCATTTGACCATCTGGCATCCCCTCCTGATTCATAAAATTACAGCTAACGCTGTCTATGGTTCTCTTCTCAATAAGCTTCTCAATCAGATTTCCTGTGCACTCGCAAGCTGGGGGTTGCTTTGGAGGGAATACTCCCACATGCCCTATCTCTAAAGTGTGGGAAAGTGAGTATCCCCTTAAAAAAACAAAAACAACAACATTGTTTCACTTTCCAACAACTCCATTCTGTGTAGGATAGGTCCACATCCCTCTGCCAGATGGCCTGTAGCAGCATCCCTCTGTTAATCAGGTGGGAATAAGCAACTGTTAATCCACCTGAATTAAACTCAGTGACGTAATTGTTAGTGTCCACTCTGATTCTGGGACATTTGTGGTTCAAACCTCTGCCGAGTCCTACCAAAGGCTTTTAAAAACCTGGTACATGCTGCTTCCTTGCTTGACACTCAGCATTCAAAAAGGATAGAGCACGGACAAACATCGCTCGGAAGGCAATGGCAAAGCACCCAGTATAACTCTTGCCAAGAAACTGCTTCGGCAGCACCAACACTCCTTATAAAGAGTATGGTACCACAAATCAGGAAATCTACCTGAAATATGTTTGCTTTTTCTATTTCACCTTTTTGGTGTGTTTTGTACTATTATCTTGTTCATATAACTTTTTTCCATGTGTATTGTATATTGAGATAACCATTTTGTTAGGGGGGGGGGGTTGTATTATTTTGGTAGATTGTCTTTTTAAACTATCAGATTATCAAGACAATGTATACTTTCTTATCCCCTACTACTTCAACTGCAATCTCGACTTCCTAAGATGCCACCACAACGGCCGATGTTTCCGTTTTCTCAACGACCAAGGGTGAAGTTGTGGTTTTGCATACAAGAACCAAAAAAAGAAACAGCAAATGAAAACTATCACATATCTTGGCTGCATCTGAGTGGAGGAAATTTGATTGGGTGGAGGTTTATGTCGTAGTTGAGAGGATTGGCACAATATAAGGTTTACATTCCGGCCGTGGGAGTGACGTTAGGGAATTCTAACTTGTGCAATGTGCCGGTCCGATGCGCTGCTGTAAAGTCACACTCAACTGAGCCGGAAGGTAGGTATCACTCATGTTTTTTCGGTTTTATCCCGCATTAATAACTGCACCTTATGTCATGACTTTGTGTTTTGTGTAATTCTTCAACTTGTCATGGGATTATAGTGTGTATATTTCAATGGTTCATGGTTCAGAATTGTCCGCAGCACTGGCCTTTCTACGTCAGAGCGGCTTACTTGTTGTCTTTTTGTGTTTGTCTCGAGATCATCAAGGCTTCTGTTTTTCAGCACAATTTCCTCAAAACAGTAATTGTACTTATCATAAATAAAGATAAAAGACATTGCTTATACATTCAATGAAATAGGACTTAATTTAGGAATTTACCCACCTTTTCTGCTGTGCTGTTCATTTTTATAATTAACGCTCTGATCATTAGATTGTGATAGCTGTTCACTGCGGGGAATTTGGAATATTTGGACAATCTAACCTAAGGACCGGTACAATAGTGAGATCTGTGACATATATATATATATATATATATATATATATATATATATATATATATATATATATATATATATATATATATATATATATATATATATATATAAGGAAGTGTGCATATGAGGTAGGCTCCCTAACCATCCTAACTACCTGGCAGTTTGCTGTTACAGCATAAACTATATTGTCTTTCCTTCAGTATTAAACCCAATTTTACAACTCAGAGGCAATATACTCTTCCTGAGCTATCTTTTACATCGAAGTACAACACTTTTTAATGTCACTGACAATAAAAGTACAAAAGTTCATAGCAATCACTTTGTGAAATGGGTTTTCTCGCTGACGTCCAGAGATCCAGTTTTTAAAGTGGATATGATAATCCACACATTGCATGACAATTCTAACAACCATGTATTCTCTCTCTCTCTCTCTCTCTCTCTCTCTCTCTCTCTCTCTCTCTCTCTCTCTCTCTCTCTCTCTCTCTCTCTCTCTCTCTCTCTCTCTCTCTCTCTCTCTCTCTCTCTCTCTCTCTCTCTCTCTCTCTCTCTCTCTCTCTCTACTCTCTCTACTCTCTCTACTCTCTCTACTCTCTCTACTCTCTACCCATCTCTACCCATCTCTACCCATCTCTACCCATCTCTACCCATCTCTACCCATCTCTACCCATCTCTACCCCTCTCTACCCATCTCTACCCATCTCTACCCATCTCTCTCTACCCATCTCTCTCTACCCATCTCTCTCTACCCATCTCTCTCTACCTCTCTCTCTCTACCCCTCTCTCTCTCTCTTTCCTCTCTCTCTCTCTCTCTCTCTCTCTCTCTCTCTCTCTCTCTCTCTCTTTCCTCTCTCTCTCTCTCTCTCTCTCTCTCTCTCTCTTTCCTTTCTTCTCTCTCTTTCCTCTCTCTTTCCTCTCTCTCTCTTTCCTCTCTCTCTCTTTCCTCTCTCTCTCTTTCCTCTCTCTCTCTTTCCTCTCTCTCTCTTTCCTCTCTCTCTCTTTCCTCTCTCTCTCTTTCCTCTCTCTCTCTTTCCTCTCTCTCTCTTTCCTCTCTCTCTCTTTCCTCTCTCGTTTTCCTCTCTCGTTTTCCTCTCTCGTTTTCCTCTCTCTCGTTTTCCTCTCTCTCGTTTTCCTCTCTCCCTTTCCTCTCTCTCTCTCTCTCTCTCTCTCTTTCCTCTCTCTCTCTTTCCTCTCTCTCTCTTTCCTCTCTCTCTCTTTCCTCTCTCTCTCTTTCCTCTCTTTCTCTTTCCTCTACCCGTTCACTCCTTACTACTACCCTTTCAGTCTTACTTACTTCCCCCTTCATTCATTCCTTCACCCCTTCACACTTCACTCTTCAATCTAGACCTTCACTCTTTCCTCGACCCCTTCACTCTTCACTCTTCTATCTACCCCTTCAGTCTTTCCTCTACCCCTTAGCTCCCTTCCTTGCAATTCACGCTTTTTAAAATAGACTTTGCTTTTCCTCTCCCCTAAGACTTGTTCTTCTGGGAGTAAAAAACAGACCAGAAACCACTCAAGGTTTTTGCAGGGATGAAAGTCAGGCCTCTCTTGGCCAAGGCGGTCCAGATGCTGACAGGTGCTTCCTGGTTATTATAGAGCCTGCACATTTTGATTGTCAACCTTGAATGTCTCCTCTCTAAGGACATGCTGAGAGGTCGTCCAAGTTTAACTCAATTCATTTATTGTACATAGGCTCAAAATAATGTCGTACAGGAGGACAGAGTATTCTGTTTGTATTGATGGTTCTAAATGATGGATCTATAAACCCTAACTTATCTTTCATTTCATAAATATTTGCATACAATATCAGCTTTTTTGTTTGGTTCTATTCTGCCATTGACACTTATCCAATTATAGAGAAGGTTGTTGGTATTTGGCAAGTATTCCTTACTGAAACAGACTTTTTGTTTGCATGCACTGCTTTACACCTACTCTTATTTTGAAAGTGTCGGTGTCATGTAATATTGATTATATCGCTATTTGCGATGATAAACATGTTGATATCTCAATCATTCCAAATCGCCATTCATTCTGACTTCCATTGTTTCCATTTCACTTTTTGCTGCTTCGCTGTTGAATTGTCCTCCAAGTTTATTTGCAACTTTTCCTGTTTTAACTTATTTGGCAATTGTCAACGCTGGTATTGTGTTTTATTGCTTTTTATTACGGTTATTTTTTTTTTTCACGGTTCGTTTGCTGAAGTCATCGGATTGACTTTTAGTGCTCTCTTTCTGTGCACTTTAGCATTTCATTTTCTTTGCTCAGGGCATTGCGTGCTAGATTGTCAGACAATCTGTGCCTCTCGGTTCACTCCTTCCTTGTGTCTTCTGCAGTTCAAAGTCACTTCAATCCTTTTCATTTCAGCCTTAACTCTGACATTCCCCTTTGGCAGCTTCTTGTTAGCTGATTGTAAAAAAAAATTCGAGCTTAACATAAAACATCAGCCTGATTACTGAATCTGCAAAGTATGTTTGTGGAATGATTGCAGGAAATTTGCTTGTAAATACCCCTCTTGTGAAGGGGATACATATAGTTTGTTAACGTGTGTGCCGCCATGTTCTTCTTTTCCTGACCATGCCTATTCTGTGGCCATTTTCATGACTGTAAACTCAATTTTGCCTGTGTCCATAAATGTAATGATGGGAAAACAAGAGGACGGCTCACTTGGATAATCAAGTGAATATTTCAGCTCGTCCAAGCTCCGTATGCTTTTGGGCGCTTTAATTATAGGGCACCAGGAAATCGACCATCACTGTTACTGGTTGTGTTGAAAATGCCTGACTCATGTTTCCTCCCATGGGTCTTTCAAAGCCTGGTATGAAGGAAGTAAATAAAGTTAATGGCCATGAAAGTGATTATAAATTCTGCTCCCAAGTGTTACTAGCAATTATACAATCCCTTGATTTTTCCACAAATCTTTAGGATAACTACAATACCTATTTCAACTTCAAGAATATGTATCGCCACATGAGTATCACCAATATCACCGATTTTGGTAATAGCGTCATGTGTGGTCTGGGCTTTGAAGGCAGGGTTGTGTCCTGATGACATGTGCAACCTGATTCTGATTTGCTGGTTGTACAATCTCTTGTCTTGTATATTTATCTATCACTACTGAAGCACGTGAAATGTTTATATTATGATCGGTGAGGGAGATGGTGAGCAAGTGTGAACCAAAAATGTGTGTCCCTGTGAAACCAGAAGGTGCATGAGATGGCATTTAGTTCTGAAACTATTTGCAAAATATGTTGTAAGCACAAATATTTGCAACCCTGCCTTCCCAGAAGAAATTTGGGGGACAAGTTGGGTATGTAATGAGGACAAATTTATTCGATTTTGGTGAAGATCCAGATCCAGATGTAGATCTGAGAATTTTTTTAATGATTCTTCACTATTGAGAGATAGAGCCAAAAATGATAAATAGCATGATATTTAAAAAAGTTGTTCACGGATTTCGACGGAACTTGGTGGCTGAGTTGGGTAGGTGACTCGAACAAGCCGATTAGATTTTGGCTAAGGTCGGGATGCATATCTGACCTATCAGTGGGATACAAAACAAACTCATCAGCTCGGTGGAGGTATGAACTCTAGCGAGTGCCGTTTTACTTTGTGCTGTATGTGGTGTGTGATTTTGAAGTTAACATTTAATTATAAAAATGAAGAAAGCTCTCAGATAGATTTCCAAATTTAATGCAAGAGGATATTATTATGTCCATGTTGTTACATCTATTTTGTATTCATGTAATACAAAGTTCAACAGATTATTGGGTATTTAATAAACCCTAACCATTGATTTATTTTGCTTATAATAGCTATATAATTAATGGTTACCCATAACAGTGTGATCTGCACACAATTTTTGTGCATTACAAAGGGTGATCGATATATTTGTCCTTGCACAAAAAGTCAATCACTGAAGTTAACCTCACACAAATTTAATCCTCACACAGCAGCCCCGTTTCTTTTCAATGAATAACCATCCAATGTCTCTTTGTTTTTTTTTCTTATCGTCTATTTTTGTTCCACAGATTTATTAATTTCCCCTTGTGTCTGGTGAGAGATGTGATTGGGCCTTTGGTAATTTTATGATAATTGCTATCGGCCTAGGGGGTTTATTAAATACTAGCGGGATGTGCTCACACATTGTGTAAGCGTATGAACCGTGTTTCCCCATTGTCTCGGATCACTTATCTGCATTTGATTTTCATTTATTTATTTTCATTGGTTTTTTTTCATTTATTTATATTTTCATTTACGGATACTTTCCGACGGTTCTGTGATTTTTCTTGGTGTATTGACTTAGATTTCCATCGGCACACAAAATTACCATGCTTCCCTATTCTCGGGTCACTTTCCTGCATTTTTTTTCATTCATTGTTTTTCATTTATTTATATTTATGCCTCCAGTGACAATGTCGCCGGTGGCATTGTGTTTTTGGGCTGTCTGTCCGTCCATACGTACATGCGAATTTTATCTGTTTTCTCTGCAACCGCTTATCCGATTGACACAAAATCTTGACCAGAGATGCGACTCATCATGCAGAATTTTTGTAATGATAATTATGACGTCATAGGTCACGTGGGCTGGCAGCCGTGTTGGAAAAACGGAACAACTTTGGACCTCTGTATCTCCTAAACCGCAAGGTGTTAAAAATTTAAACTTGGCACCTGGCAACTACTCTGCATGAGGAATAAGAGGAATTTGACTAAGACGTCATCGGTGAAGTGGTATCCCAGTCAAAATTCGACAAATAGATTGCTACATTCGATGAGTATGAACATTTGTGAGGTTCATCTTGGGGAAACATTTCAACACAGAATAAAATATTATAACATCATCTATCACATGCTTTGGCAGCCATATTGTTGTTTTTTTAATGGGAAAAATCTTCTTCTCCAGAACCGCTTTACAGATTGAAGTGAAACTATACACAAATGATTGACTCTCCACGTTGAATAAAGTTTGATAACTATGATGTCATAGGTCACATGGTCTGGCAGCTATCTTGGATTAATCCTCAAACCTTCAAAAATCTTCTTCTCCAGAATGGCTGGACAGATTGAGGGGAAATTTCACAGACATGTTCCACATTACTTGGGGATAATAGGATGATCAAGAATAATTGGTATCACATGGTATGGCAGCCATATTGGATTGAAGAAAATATTAAATAATGTTTTCTCTGGAACCGCTTATCCGATCGAGGTGAAATTTACCAAGTATCATCAAACCATATACCTGCACATAGTTTGGAAATGATGACTTCATAGGTCACGTGGTGTGGCAGCCACATTGGATAGATTAACAAACCTTATCCAATCAACACAATACTTCACACACATGATCCTCTGCCAAATCTTGGACAGAGTCCAAATTTTCAATCCCATTGGTCATGTAGTTTGGCAGCCATGTTAGTTTAAAACCGAAAATATAAAAACGTTTTTCTCCAAAACCACTTAACAGATCAATATGAAACATATTAAATTACATGGAGCAATGGGAGTGAATCACAACTGCAAAGTTTCACATCGATGGCTATAGCGGTTTCTGAGATATAATTTTAAAAAATATTTTACTTGAAACCAATATGGCTGCTACACCACGGGACTGATGACGTCATTTTAAGTCGAGTGTATGCAGCAAGGGCAATTGATCATAACTGCAAAGTCTAGTATTGCTAGGTTAAACAGTTTCAGAGAAATAATTGTTTAATTACTTCATTTAAAACCAATGTGGCTGCCACATCATGTGACTGATGACATCATTGTTTTGCATCATAAAATATTTGTAGCAACAGTAGTGGATCACCACTGCAAAGTCTCTCATTGAAAGGCGAAGTGGTTTCAGAGAATTTTTTTTTTTTTTACTCTGCATGAGGAATATCAGTTGAAAATTTCAACATCGTCGCTCACATGGTCTCGCAGCCATGTTGGACAAAAAGCCTTATCCAATCAACACGAAACTCCAACGATGTGACCGGCCACCCTTTCTGAATTTGATTTGATAAAGAGGTCAGGTGTCTGATCAAAGCAGGGTGGTATTGATGTGGGGCTGCATGGTTTTTTTATTTCACCATAGAAATTTCACGAAGTTTTCAACACAGATGCAACCATTCATGTAGAATGTTTTTCTGATAACTACGATGTCAGACGTCACGTGGTGTGGCAGCCATGTAGGAAAAAAGGAAAACTTTGGACCTCTGTCGCTCCCAAACCGCTCCATGGAAAAACATTGAAACTTTGCACATGTGAAGTACTCCCCATGGGAAACAAGGGTGATTGTTTTGTTTGATGATGTCATTTGTGGCTTCCTTATGACGTTATAATTTTATATGTCAAACACTTTATCCGATCTTTATGAAAAACTTTGAGAGTCAACTCGGGATAAATTGTAATTGGCAAAAAAAATGATGACGTCATCCATCACGTGGTTTGGCAGCCATGTTGTTTTTAACATAAAACCTTCAAAGATCTTCTTCTCCACAACAGCTGAACAGATCGAGGCGAAACTTTACAAGTATGATCGCCCATCAGTGAGGAACTAAAAGCTCTCCTCCTATGATGTCATAGGTCACATGGTTTGGCAGCGATGATTTTTTTGAAGAATAAACATTTCAAAATCTTCTTCTGCAGAACAGCTTAACAGATCAAGGGGAAACTTCACTTACATGTTCCCCAAGCCTTGAGGATACCAAGGTGTTCACGAATAATTAGTAGGTCACGTGGTCTGGCAGCCATATTGGTTTGAATTAAATTATTTTTAAAAAATCTTTCTCTTGAACCACTTTATCAATAATGTGAAACACCACAGTTATGATTGAGCAGGAATGTAGAGTATACATTATAAATTTCAGCCTGATCGGATGCATGGTCTGGCAGCCAGAATTATTTAATATTTTAAATTTGGGTTCAGGGATTTAAATCAAACTTTGTACAAATATCTATGTCATAATGTGACATACATACTTGTGTAAAGTTTGATGTAATAATGTGGGCGGAGGCATATCTGGTGACATCAAAGGTTGTCATTCGAGTTTCATTTATGGATGTTGTCCCACAGTAATTATTTTTTACAGATTCTGTAAGTTGTTGTTTTTTTTGCCAGTGTACTGCCTTCGATGTCCATCGGCACGCAAAATTTCATGTTTTCTTCATCACCTGGAAGGCACTGATCTTTAATATCAGTCAGTCAGTCAGTGGTTAGAAAGAGCGTTATATATTCGATACCGTATTTCCTCCAATAAATGCCCATCCCTCCAATAAGCCCCCACCCACCCACAAGGATAGGGTTGAAAAAATAAACCCCCTCTGTAATAAGCATCCCCTTCTCCAATAAGCACCCTGTAGTGGTTATTTGGGTCAAGCAATAAATGACTGTCAAACAATTTATACCTCTGTGTAATACTTGTATCCATTACTGAAAGGAGCATACATCCATTAAAATAAATAATGACCGTTTTTATAGCCATTTTTCTCTGCTGTACAGGGGTTGGGCTTTTTCTTGAGGCAATGTTTTTTTTATGGCCGGATGCCCTTCCTGACGCCAACCCTGGTCGCCTCTTATGACACACAGGGATATGGTACACGTATTCTAACTGGGGCATACCGGACCAGCACACTGGTACTCATTTTGCCGACCTCGGAAGGATGACAGGCTGAGTCAACCCCCTGGTGTTAATTCAGCAGCCAACGGGTCTTGAACTCAGGACCTTGGGATCCCAAGCCGCCACCCTAACCGCTAAGCCAACACCAGGCTATAGCATACATCCATTCATCACACTATATTCTTCAAGGTTCCTGCTGTCATAGAATAATAAAAATGGTGCCATTGGGAAGTTAATAATCGATTTACTTGGTTGGAACGCTAATCAATTTACTTGGAACAAAAATTCTCCGATTCTGATTCTAATTTACCATCCTCTGTTACAGAGCGTTGGGGCTGCTGAACCAGTTTCTTGGCCAGGGTTATACTGGGTGGTTTGCCTTCCCAGCACTAGTTCAAGCCAAATTAAAAAAAAAAATTCAGAGTGCTGTCGATAGGTCGCCTGCTCTTCACGAAGGACACCATGGGATCTTTAACGTCCACCACGTCCACCAACTAATGCCGACAGATGGGATGCTGGGTTTTACGTCTATCAAAGGGATGTGTGGTATTGGGAGTTACATGAATATTAATTAAGGCATGATGAACCGGAAATGATGAGGCGGAACCGAGAGCGACGTCAGAGAGCTGCGGAGTAAGGGCTGCAGGAGACGCCATTAAAAACGGTTGAGCTGAAGAACCTACGTGTGGGCTGACTTTGCTCCACAACAGGATGACATTGATGAATCACCTTGCCTGTGAAACATCGACGGTTTATAGCTGGGTCTGGGGACCAAAAATTAGTGTCTGTTGAATCCTAACAAGCTTGAATGAGTGAAGATCCTCGTCCTCTTAATGATGACGTCATAAAAACGAATATGACGTCATTGTGATGTATCAGGTTTACGATAAATTATCTGTGCTAATGCCCGGCTTGATTGCCGCAAACAAAATTCAAACAGCTTGCCTAGTTTCAGAGATAATGGTATCGGCGATTTCCATGAGCGGAGATATTTTGACGACATAACTTTTTTTTCGAGGAGGAATTTTCAAAATCGGAGATGGTTACTGTCTGCACAGGGTATTTTTACATATATATGCCAAGTTTCAGGAAGTTTCGATGAAAACTGTATGATGTGAAACAAAAAAGTCCACATGAACAACAACGTGAGTAAGACTTAGAGATCCTCCACGATGATCTAAAAATGCCTGTTTTAAAAGACTGTCTTTCTGTGGAAGAAGAAGAAGAGAAAAAATGAGGTTGGGAGCTGAATGTAGTGGTTGGAACCAACCATAACATTTTTAGATCCTCGTGGAGGATCTCTAAGTCTTACTCACATTGTTGTTCTTCATCTTCATCTTGTGGACTTTTTTGTTTTACAGCCGACAGTTTTCATCGAAACTTCCTGAAACTAGGCATATATATGAAAAACTACCTTGCGCAGACAGTAACCATCTCTGATTTTGGAAATTATTCCTAGAAAAAAGTTAACGTCGTAATATCGCCACTAATGTCAATCGCCTATAACATTATCTCCGAAACTAGTTTGTTTTACAGCCGACAGTTTTCATCGAAACTTCCTGAAACTTGGCATATATATGAAAAACTACCTTGCGCAGACAGTAACCATCTCTGATTTTGGAAATTCTTCCTAGAAAAAAGTTAACGTTGTAATATCGCCACTAATGTCAATCGCCTATAACATTATCTCCGAAACTAGTTTGTTTTACAGCCAACAGTTTTCATCGAAACTTCCTGAAACTTGGCATATATATGAAAAACTACCTTGCGCAGACAGTAACCATCTCTGATTTTGGAAATTCTTTCTAGAAAAAGGTTAACGTCATAATATCGCCACTAATGTCAATCGCCTATAACATTATCTCCGAAACTAGTTTGTTTTACAGCCGACAGTTTTCATCGAAACTTCCTGAAACTTGGCATATATATGAAAAACTATCTTGCGCAGACAGTAACCATCTCTGATTTTGGAAATTCTTTCTAGAAAAAAGTTAACGTCATAATATCGCCACTAATGTCAATCGCCTATAACATTATCTCCGAAACTAGTTTGTTTCACAGCCTACAGTTTTCATCGAAACTTCCTGAAACTTGGCACATATATGTAAAAATACCCTGCGCAGACAGTAACCACCTCCGATTTTGAAAATTCCTTCTAGAAAAAAACAGTTATGACGTCAAAATATCTCCGCTCATGGAAATCGCCTAAAAAATTATCTCCGAAACTAGTTTGTTTCACAGCCTCCAGTTTTCATCGAAACTTCCTGAAACTTGGCATATATATGAAAAATTCCCTGCGCAGACAGTAACCATCTCTGATTTTGAAAATTCCTCCTAGAAAAAAAGTTATGACATCAAAATATCTCTGCTAATGGAAATCGCCTGAAAGATTATCTCCGAAACTTGGCAAGCTTTTTGAATAATTATGTTTGCGGGAATGGAACAGGGCATTAGCAGAGATGAATTATCGCACATATGATACATCACTATGATGTCATATCAATTTTTATGACGTCATTCCTATTTTTTGACATTTTTTGGTTCACAACCCAGAGTTTTCATCGGATCTTCATGAAACTTGCGTGTATATGCAGAAAGCCCACGCGCAGGCAGTAACCATCTCCGATTTTGGAAATTCTTCCTCGAAAAAAAGTTGCCGTCATTATATCGCCGCTAATGGAAATCGCCTATACCATTATCTCCGAAACTAGGCAAGCTGTTTGAATTTTGTGTGTGGGAATCAAGCCGGGCATTAGCACGGATAATTTATCGCAAACCTGATACATCACAATGACGTCATATTCGTTTTCATGACATCATCATTAAGAGGACGAGGATCTTAGCTCATTTGAGCTTGTTATTATTCCACAACAGTAGGAACATCTCTAGAATAAAGCATGACAGACACGGAAGGAGCACCCACAGTCATATATCGTAATACCTTTCGGGGCAGGACACACAACCAACCACCACAGCCACGATGACAGAAGCAACAGCAAGAATAACAACGACGTGCTATATAAGGTCTTTTTTTTATTCTTTTTGCTTGTTTTACTTAATTTTACACTCTCATTGAGATGACACAGATAGATATGCAATATGTTTGTGAGGTGCAATCTGCGATAACAAGGAAATTTGACGCAGAAGGAGAGCATTCGGCCCATCATGCCTGAACTACACCATATTAAATAAATCCATCAAACTAATGACTATTTTATTGGTAGGTTGGAGGGGTGGGGGACTAGTGGGTATGAGAAAAGTGTGGCAGGCTCAGGGAACATCCCCAGGATGTTTAAAAAATAAACATGCGGGAATTATTTTTGCGGTTGTTAATGTTTTTGCAGTGTGGGTGAAGGCAGTTTTAGGGTGAAGAATGTCCAACACCGATCACACACTTTCCCTTGATGAGATCCTCTCACAGACATCACAATCAGCACATGTACACAAGCTACCTAGCAGTCCTGCCAATATCCCCATACCCTTCTATCTCCATAACTTCCAGGTACCTATCTAATTATAATTTCAACTTATCTCCTGTTTCTGCTGCCACCACCTTTCCAGGGAGACCATTGTATGCATTAACTACTCTCTGAGTAAAAGTCCCCTGCCTTGCTACCATCTTAACTCTCCTCTCCTTTACTCTCAGACTATGGCCCCTGGTCCTATCACTGTCTACTCTGTTAAATAATTCATCTGCACTTATTTTATCTATACTTTCATTATCTTAAACATCTCCATCATATCTCCTCGTAACCGCCTCCTTTCTAGTGTATAAAGCCCCGTCTCCTTCAGCCGCTCATCATAGCTAAGTCTCGCTTGGCCCAGAATCAATCTAGTTGCCCTGCGCTGAACCCTCTCTCTGGCATCTATTTCCTTCCTAAGTTTTGGTGACCAAAATTGTACACAATATTCTCGATGTGGTCTCACTAAATTCCTATACAATGTGAAGCCACCTTTTTTGATTTAAACTTGATCCCCCTCCGAATACAACCTAAAACACTGATAGGTTTACCTATAGCTGCCTGCCTGGCATTGTCCTGTCTCTGCTTACACCCCACCCCCCGCCCCACCACCACCCCGTATATATGACCTCCCCGTATATATGACCTCCCCCAGATCCTTCTCCTGTGTGACGTGCTCCAAAACTTTCCCATCCCCAACACCTTGTATTTGTTTACGTTACATGACATCTGCCAAATCTTTTGCCCAATCTATGCAAATAGCAATACTCTCCTGAATCTGATCACCACCCCCTCTCTGCTATCCACTTTACCTTCAAGCTTTGTGTCATCTGCAAATTTGAAACGCCTACTCTTCACTCCACTATCCAAATCATTGATGGAAATGATGAATTGTAATGGTCTGAGTACTGATCCCTGAGGGAGGCCGCAACTTACATCCTCCCAGCAAGACATCCTCCCACTCACAGCCACGCTTTGCTTCCTATCACTAAGCCAGTTTGCAATCCAATTAGCTACTTAACCAGCCACTTCACAAGCCCTCACTTTGGATACCAACCTCCTACATGGTACCTTATCAAATGCCTTCTTAAAGTCTAGATATACTCTGTCCACTGCCTTTCCATCATCCACCCAATCAGACACTGATTCATAAAACTCCATAAGGTTTGTTAAACAGGAAATACCTTTGGTAAACCCATGCTGACTACCTTTAATTAGTTTGTTTTTGTTTAAATGGTTCCTCATCCGGTCTTTAATTAATGCCTCCAACACCTTCCCCACAACTGAAGTCAAACTAACAGGTTTCTAGTTTCCCAATTCTTCTCTGGATCCTTTCTTAAATCATGGAGTTACATTTGCTACTCTCCAATCCTCCGGTACCTGTCCTGACTCCAGTGAGTTATTGAAAATATCCGTTGATATCTCGCTTACCTGCTCAGCCACCTCCCTCAATACTCTCGGGTGCATATTATCTGCCCCGGAACCTTATCTACTCTTAGATTTCCTCGCTGTTCCTTTACTTCCTCCACTCCAACCTGGATCTTCTGTAAAAGCCCTTTCTCACCTCCTCGATAGATACTCTCAGCTATTGGCAATTCTCCTGACTGTTCTTGTGTAAAAGTTGAAGCAAAATTCCTATTTAATAAGCCTGCCATCTCACTTTCATCACGAACCACTCTCCCGGTGCTATTCCTCATTGGGCCCACACTTGTCTGAAACTGTTCTTTACCTATTATTGACTTTAAAGAAAACCTTCATATTATGTTTAATTTTCATAGCCATGTCCTTCTCATATTCCCTTTTTGGCTTGCCAAGTTATTTTCTTAACTTGTCTCTGTTTACTCCTTCATAAATATAAAAACAAAAAGCAGTCCATGAAGCCGTGTGACTCCATGCCTATTACGTGCTGTTTGAACGTTAGTTGCAGACTGCACATACGTCTACTAATTACATGCTATTGGAATGCACCTTTCACAGTGAGGCCGTGTGACTATATGTCTATTAATTACGTACTATTGGAATGCACCTTTCACAGTGAGGCCGTGTGACTATATGTCTATTAATTACGTACTATTGGAATGCACCTTTCACAGTGAGGCCGTGTGACTATATGTCTATTAATTACGTACTATTGGAATGCACCTTTCACAGGGAGGCCGTGTGACTATATTTCTATTAATTACATGCTATTGGAATGCACCTTTCACAGTGAGGCCGTGTGACTATATGTCTATTAATTACATGCTATTGGAATGCATCTTTCACAGTGAGGCCGTGTGACTATATGTCTATTAATTACGTACTATTGGAATGCACCTTTCACAGTGAGGCCGTGTGATTATATGTCTATTAATTACATGTTATTGGAATGCACCTTTCACAGTGAGGCCGTGTGACTATATATCTATTAATTACTCACTGTTTGAACGTCAGTTGCACCCTGACTTCACACATTTACGTCTATTAGTTACGTACTATTGGAATGTACCTTTTGACCCTTTGGACTGCTGAGACCCCTTCGACTGTTGAAGACCCTTTAAGACCCCCAATTCCCTTCAGACCCTAAAAACTTCAAATACCCAGAGCACCCCAAAGAACCAAAAGACCCTGAGGACCCAAAAGATCTTTAAGACCCTTTCGACCACAAGGACCCAAAAGACCCCGAGGACCCAAAAGATCCTGAGGACTCAAAAGACCCCGAGGACCCACAAGACCCCAAAGACCCTTTTGACCATTTAGACCCTTTAAGACCCCTTTTACCTTTAAGACCCTTTCAACACTTTAGACGCCTTGAGATCGCTTCACTTTTTAGACCTTTTATACCCTTTTGACCCCGAGAAGCTTTAGACCTTTACACCTAAGTCCCTTTAGATCCCTTAGAGTAATTAGACCTTGACACCATTAGACCCCTTACAGCCTTTAGACAGGTTAGACCCTTGACCATTTCAAGGTTTAGACCACTTGGACCTTTTTATATTACAAATAAATATAATATCACCAATATTACAAATACATTTGCACGAAAAAATGTTTGTGTTGTGATTGGTGTAAATCATGACAACACAGCAAATCTGTAACATAAATCTCTGCAATGTCATGTGGGGAGGCGAGCATCGTGAGCCGATCCACACAGATGCTGATATAAATCTAACTGCAGTCCTCCAGTTCATAACTTTCGTAATAACTGTATGTGCCTCTAAATGGGTGTGGAGGTCTTCTGGGCTTATCCTTTCTCATCCAACAATGACCTCCTCAGGGTTGGATTCTTTCCATGCAGCAGAACATTTTAGTAGCCCATGCAGGTACCGAACCATACTGTTTTCCACTTGTTCTGCTCGGCCACATTTGGCTCAGTACCATCCTCCTCACCACCTTCAGCATGTTGGTTAGCCACTCGATCTTCGGATACAGGCAAATCTGAAGCGTCAGTCCGACTCATGACCCTCTGCTGGGTCAGATTGGTGGCAGTTGTGGAAATCACAATCCCATCTTGGTCTCTGTCTTGGGGTCTTACATTTTTTTGGGATGGGGTTACAGGCACCTGCAATGCCTGTTTCACCAGGACCTAAGGTACACCCAGGGATTTCACCAGGACGCCCGGGGATTTTTCCCCTCATGCTTGGTTCAGGTTTTTACATGCTCCCTTCTCAATCTGGTTTCTCATTGAGCCATATAAAATGCCTCCCCGCTATCCCAACGTGGTTTTACTCTTACCGGGACTTTTTCACATTGAAAGCAAAAGTGAAATGAGTACTTATTATGAAGCGAAACTCGGTGGAAAGTGTTGTGACTGAGGAGCCAATTTATGATAGTGATGGTACTGGCTTCACAGTTAAAGTAGCTGGTTCAAGATCTTAGGGTCTTGAGTTTGTGCCCCTGTCGTGCTATTTAAATAACACCAAGTGGGTTGATTCAGCCAATCATCCTTCCGAGGTTGGCAAAATGAGCACCAGCATACATTAGTTATACACTTACATATACTGTCAGGTCAGGTAAGGTTTGGGAGCATGCACCGACGGAGCGCGTCGCTGCATCCACTTTCCGCCAGTACACTAGAGGCCTCTGTCTGGCCATCCCCTAGGCAGATGCCTGGCCCATCCTCATCTCCTTCAGATGCTGATCAGCCTGCTGCAATCATGAGGCACGTGGTTGGCCCATTGGCCTCCTCCACGCACGAGGCTCCCTCACTGAGAGAATCTGGTGAGCAGGATCAGTGTCAGGACAACAAGCCACATATCTATGCAGCCACAGGGAACAAATCTCATTTGAGTCTCTCTCAGCAACCGCTCATTGGACACAAAGTCAGACTAGCAAAAGCCAAGGATTCTCAGAAGAGACCTGCTACCAAAGGAATTGTCTCCATCTCACATCCCTAGTCAGAGTGCAAGTCTCACATCTGTAGAGCAAGACTGGAAGCACCAAGGACCTGAAGACTGGAACTTTCGTCGGCCTGCCCAGATCCAGACAGCACCACACCCCATGATCCAGTGAATCCATGAATCCCCAGGCCTAACCCAGACATCTATTGACCTCTGGCTCACAGCCAGCAGAGACATGAATATCACTAACAAGGTAAGTAAATCTCTCCGTGATATAAACATCCTCACCACAAACAGGTACAGACAAGATAGCAGCATCCAAGGTGTCATTGAAAGCATGGTTCTTAGTTTTGACCAAGGAAACCCATAATCCCAACACCTCTAACTCCTCATTCAGCACCTTGAATGCCCCCAAAAGGATATCCAGAGTCTCCACAAAGATGACTGCATCGTCTGCGACATCAAAGTTTGAGAGCTTGACATTCCTTAATGATGCAACGCAACTTGATCTCTCCGACCACCTCCCCAGAATCCAGTCCATACAAGTGCTGAAAAGTGTGGGGGCAAGTACACACCCATGACAAACTCCATGAACAACTGCAAATAAGTCAGAAATGGTATCACCACATCTCACAGCACACTCAGTACCAGAGTATCGTTCAGACATCAGATTGATCAGTTTTGGGGAGACCCCGCGAAGACCAAGAATCCTTCAGAGGACATCCTGTTTCACTGAATCAAACACTTGACAGAGATCAACATAGGCTGCAAGGCAGCCCCTGCCAAAACTCTCATCTGCATTTAGTGAGGACCGGAATAGCAAGGATACGGTCAATCGTTGACCTCTTTGGTGTAAAACCTGACTGCTCTGCACACTGGTGCTCAAGCAGATGGTGGTGAACCCTATCAAGAATTATCTGAGCGAAAACCTTGCCCCGAACTGAGCAACGTCACCCCTCGGTCATTGTTGCAGTCCTAGCGATCACCCTTCCCTTTCCAGAGAGGGATAACAAGGCCCCTCTTCCAGTCAGTTGGGATGATGCCTGTATTCCAGGTGGAGCACAGAACTGCATGCAACGACACAAGTGCAGCAGTTCCACCAGCCTTGAGCAGTTCAGTTTGGATGCCACAGATCCCAGGAGCTTTATCCTATTTCAACCAGTTCACCATAGACTGTGTTTCCACAAATTAAGGTGAATCACAGTTGATTGGATGGTCAGCATTTGGAATAGTAACACCCCTGATATCCAGCTCAACAGCTGGTGGATCAGCCTGGTACAGCTGCTCAGAGTAACTGGCCCAATGGACCTTCACTTCAGACTCCTCTGTTAAGTGCCCACCACCCTCCGCTCTAACTGCAGTAAACCGAAGGACTGGCTTAGAGGAACGCAATGCGCAAATTCCCCTATAAGCAGGGCGAGAATCACTTGACCACAGGTGATGCTCTACCCCCTCACAAATTCCTCGCACATAGGCCTCCTTGTCCACCCTTTGTGCACACACAGTTTTACGCCTCAGCTCCCTGAACAGCTCAGCTCTGCCATTCAGCCTGGCCCTGCGACTCTGGTCAATGGTATCCAGTGTCCCTTGACAGACAAATCTCTTCTTTGCCCTCCGGTGAGTTCCAAGACATCCACCGGCAACATCAACGAGATCTTGAAGGCACTCCACAACTCTTCAGTCGATGTGCCAGTCGATGCACTGAAAATCCCCCAAGACTAGAAGAGTGTCTCGCCTGGGGCACTGATCACCCAAAGACTCGAGTGCGGCACAGAATGCGTCCTTCATGGTGCGAGCACTCGCCTCAGTCAGAGCACATGCGGAGACCAGGGAAAAAACACCCATGGAGTGACTAATCCTTTGTCTCATAATACGCTCATTCACTGGTGTTACTTCAATTGTCATTAGAGTCAGCTTATTGGACACAGCTACAGCAATTCCTTGGGCATGGTAATCATCAGAGCGACCAGACCGATAGTATGTGTAACCACCCACCATGGTCTTGCCACTATCTGGTCTCCCAACCCCAGAGTGCTGCAACAATGATGTTCAAACACTTGAGCTCAGATGATAACAGAGATCACCTTTCTTAGGGTTAGGACATTTATGGCACCAATTCGAAGGGGACTGCCTCAGGTTAAGCCAAGGAGACTGCCATCTGGTGGACGACACCTCAGCACCTCTCCACCACACACCACTGCAATCTGACACTGGATGTTTACTCCATGCTTTTCCTTCTACCATCAAGGAATTAGGGTCCCGAAGGCTTTTCCTCAATCCTGTCCTTGGGAGAGCTGCCCTGCGAGGGACAGAAGCACAGGAGTTACTCCCATGGAGTGGCTTTTCAGTTTTCTTTGTGTTTTTTGTATGTTTTGTGGAATGAAGTGTTTTATGGTGGCCAGAGTGAAAATCCTGCCACCAACTTCCTTAGAAAAAATAACCAAATTGCAGGAGGATGTCCACATACACAGTTGGCACTCGATATGGATGGCCGTTGGCTCACAAGGAACTCCTCTACCCTTTGACAGGTTTTGTTTTTAATCCTTCTGGGTGTACATATCCATACACCCTCCTCACTAGGAAACTTAGTGGGGGGGATGGTTTAGTCACTGACAACTGGACCTTGATACAGGTTAGTTCTGGTTTACATGGTACCTGTAGCAAGTCACAGATCTAATCTCACCTTGACCTGACATGTCATATAATGTATGATATATTTTAATTCGGATTCTAAAAAAAAAAAATTATCAGAAGAGCAACAAGTAGACAATTTGACAATAGTGATTTGTGCCATTATTTAAAATTCAACCTTAAAATTGAATGCAATTTTAACATCATTGAAAAGTATAAGGTTGACTTGATAAACAGAAAATGTTATTGTTATTTCAAAAAACAGTGTATCCTTGTTATTTCAGTTTGTGATTTTGAAATTCTTGTTGTCCACAGCCAAACTTCTCTCAGTTAACACCTCCAGCAATGATGGAGCCACCACCCACCTTTCAGTTGCTGCAGGGTGGCCCTACCATGCCTGCAATTGTTCTTGAAACGCCAGCATTTGCTTCAAATCCCACTTCTGACACCAGTATGGAAAAGATGACCCTTGAAATGTCACGTGATCTCGCAAGCTCATCAGAAGAGCTGGCAAAGCTCGGGCACTCTTCAGAAAGTGAAGATAATGCAAGTGATTGTGGTGAGGGCTTCCCACCTTGTCCCAAAGGGGGCTCATCATCTGATATCTGCTGCCGATTTAGCATGATTGACATGTCTGCTCCATTAAGTGAGTTTATTTTTTATTTTGTCATTCTATTTCTCTCTCTCTTTCCTAACATTATCTTATTAGCCCTCTCACTTTTAATATGCATGTCACTTGCATCGCTGTGTTGCCACTTTGCAACTCTCTTTTGATATCTATTTTGCTGCCTGTTCTTTTCCTTGAAATCTCATGTTCTGTCTGTTCTATCTGTCCTTTACAGAAAACATAAGTGAAGTACAAATACTACGTTCATAATTTTGGAAAGCGTCTTTAATCTTTATTGCTTTATCTCGACGGGGAGCATAAATTCACAGAAGATAAATGCAAAAATAGGAATATTTCACACCTGACCCCCTTCCTTGGTATAATATATACATTCCCCTTTGCAGCTGACATTTCACCAGGTCGGACTTCACTTCATCGGCGAACATACAGTGAGAGTAATCTCCTAAGAGACTATGGTGGGATTTCAGCAGCGAGTGGGAATTCGAGTGCTGGTGGTGATGCAAGCAGGAAGGATGACTGGAGCATAGTGTCTCCTCAAGGCACGTGTCGTCAGGACTTATCTCACAAGGCGACAAATGATAATGGATGGGCGTGGGACCGTCATGGCTTGCATCCACCATTCTTCCGCTTCCGAAAGGTAAGCAATTTTTTTGTTGTTTGTATACCTTGGTCGAGGCTCGTATGAGAGCTAACACACAACTCACAGCAAGGAGGCATGAGACAAGAGAGGCGGGAGTAGAAGGGACAAAACAGTGGGGAACAGACACATTAGGTGAACTGTGGAAGGGAGAGGGATGGGGATGGGACGGGGAACATGGCGAAGAGAAGATGGACATTACAGGGACTTTCAGGAAGGAAAGCAGGTGAATTGAAAGAAGTGGGCTTGGGTGGATTATCGGGGGTAGAAAAGATCGAGGATTTGGATGGGGGAAGATAAGAGGTGGTGGTGAACAGCTGTTTTGAAAGCCTGGAGGGAAGAATGGGAAAGAATAGAGTGAGGAAGTTTATTCCAAAGGCGGGAAAAAAGAGGAATGAAAGAGTGAAGATGAGCAGTGATTCGTGATTTTGGTAGTTTTACCAGAAGGGGGTTGTTGGCGGACCTTGAGCGCCCTGTGGAAATGTGGTGGAGACAAATCGCAGAGAGAGCAGGGGGGGGCAAGGCTGGAGAGGAGTCGGTAGAAGACAGAAAGACCACCGACCAACCTGCGGTGATTGAGTGAGAGGCCCAAAGACTCAGCTTCATTGCGGGAGATGCCAATGATCTTAAAAGCCCTGGTTTCGACAGCGTGAAGCCGAGAAAGGTGGGAGGCAGGAGCACCAGCCCAGAGGGGAGAGCAGTACTCCATCAGGCTATGGACAAAAGCTTTGTAAGTGGTCAGGAGCTCAAGAGGGCCGAGGAAGGACTTTGCACGACGGAGGGTTCCCAGTCGGCAACTGGCCTTTGAGGCGAGGTTGGAAATGTGACTTTCATGGCAGATAGTGAGACCCAGAAGCTTGAAAGAAAAGACTTCTTCCAGAGGATTGTTGAGAAAGTGGATGGGGGGGGGGTTCTAAACGGTCCTTTCGAGGAGACATAGTGAGAGTGTGAGATTTGTCTGGATTGAAAGACATGTTCCACGTGTTGGACCAGTTTGTGATTTTATCCAGATCTGCAGTGAGCGAAGAAGCTGCTGCTTGCCGGTCTGAGGGATGACAGATGGTACGGCAGAGGGTGGAGTCGTCAGCAAAGAGAAATAGAGGATTTTCCAGAGAGTCCGAGAGATCATTGATGAAAACCAGAAAAAGAACAGGGCCCAGAACGCTACCTTGAGGAACTCCAGCCTGCACAGGGAGAGGGGATGAAAGAACTCCATTTCGGGCCACACGATGACTGCGACAGGAGAGGAAGTCTGCGAGCCATGAGTGGAGATGGCCTTGAATACCATGGGAAGAGAGTTTGGTGACTAGTGCAGTGTGCCAGACTGTGTCAAAAGCACGTGATATGTCCAGGGATACGGCTCGGATTTCCTGTCTGGCATTGAGGACCTCCATACATTGATGGGAGAGCAGAAGCAGCATATCCAGGGTAGAGTGACCTTGTCTGAAACCAAATTGATGATTGGAAATCAAGCCATTGGAGAAGAGGAAGGATTTCATGTCTGAAGTGATGATGGATTCCATCACCTTGCTGATGATTGGGAGTAGGCTGATTGGTCTGTAGTTACAGGGATCTGTTTTTGCACCTTTTTTATGCAGGGCAGTGATGTTAGCAGATTTCCAAGCAGATGGCAGATGACCTTGGGCAAATGAGAGGGTGAATAGAACAGAGAGAGAGGGTGAGCAAGAGCAGAAGAGCAGGCTTTGAGGACACGTGGGCTGATGCCATCTGGACCGGTTGCAGAATCTGACTCGAGGTTTGAAAGCAAGCTCTCCACCTTGTCAGGAGAAAAGGATACAGAGTCCAGGGACAGTTGGGTGCGACTGGGTAAAGTGGGTAGAGATAGTGATGGGTTTAGGACACAAGATTTAGCTGCAAACACTGAGTTTAGACATTCAGCTTTATCACGTTTGGAATCAGCAGTGCGGCCATTTGAGGTGAGGGAGGGGATGGAGGGGGAACATACACCAGAAACAGATTTGATTAAACGCCACCAGGATTTTGAGGAGGGAGAGAGGTTTGAGGGAGCAATTGGAGAAAGCTGCCTAAAATACTGACTCATTGAATTATTTATTATGTAGTTTTATGTCCTTGTTGAAGTTGACTGTTCTTCCAATGTTAATTGATTGACAATTTTGAATTTATATGGTCAATGAACAGTGTAAAAGGGATACATTTCCCACCAGAAGGAAAACCAAAATGTACAAAGGGGCTGTAATGTACAGTCCTTTGTTGCGCTCATGGTACTTTTCTTGTATTTGTCTGAGCTCAAATACCATGTCAATCATACCTCTGCTCTAAAGCCACACTGACTCTTTCAGAGGACCTCTTTTGCTATGGCAGGAACAAGCCTGTTCAGGAGGATTCTAGACAAAACCTTCCCAGCAGTGGAAAGAAGGGTGATCCCATGGAAGTTGGAACAGTCCAACTTGTCTCCTTTGTTTTTATACTGGATGATGATCACTGCATCATGCAGATTTTGTGGAATTTTACCTTGCACCCAGCAGACTACAAATAGTTTGTGAAGCTTGAAGTGTAGTACAGCACCGCTATATTTCAAAGCTTCGGCTGGAATTCCATCAATTCCAGGGCTTTGTTGCTTTTCATCAGATTGATAGCAGTGGTAGTTTCTTGCAGTGTGGGGCACTCGTAGAGTTCAACCTTGACAGGCAGTTGAGGAATGCGATTGATGGCACTCTCATGTACTGTTCGGTCAGCACTGAGGAGGGTATGAAAGTGCTCTGACCAGTGATCCAAGACAGTCTTTGTCAGTGTGTATGGTTTGACCATCAGAGCTCCTCAGAGAGCTTTGAATCTGGAAGGTGTGGCATAGACAGATTTTAATGCTTCATAGAAGCTTCTGGTATCATCAATGTCAGGATACATTTGGGTTGTTTCTGCAAGATTAGTCCACCAGTCATTTTGGAGGTCACTCAGTGTTTGTTGGAGGATGTTGCATGCATGGCAATTGGTCATCTTCCTTTCTGCTGAGTTGGCTATGTGAGAATGGCTTAGTAAGTGACCTTTTCTTTGTAAGGCTTGGATTTCTTGGTCGTTTTTATCAAACCAGTACCGGTTAAGCTGCTGGTCCCGATGACCTATTTATTTGTATCGAGACTTACTGATTTAATTTTTTTCCAAAGCTCATCAGATGAGGTCTCTGCTGCTTGGGTTTGGGTTTCAAGCTTTAATTGAAGAGTTGTTTGAAACTTTTGTCTGCATTGAAGGTTTTGCAGTTTGGAAACATCCAATTTAATTGGGGGTTTAAAACCTCCATGCTTGGGCTGGGGCTCGAAGTGAAAGGACAATTTAGAGCAGATGAGCTGGTGCTCAGTATGGTAGTCAGCACTATGCATGACTCTGATGTGCAGGACAACCCCAAGGTCCTGCAGGTACACCAAGACGTAATCTATGAGGTGCCAATGCCTGAAGCAGGACTGCATCCAAGTTGTCTTGCAGGTCTTTCTGCTGAAATTGGGTATTGGTTATTGAAAGCTGTCTCTCCGCACAGAGTTACAATAGAAGGCGGCCATTGTTGTTGCAGTTTCCAATACCATGTTTTCATTGCACATTTTCCATGCTTGATGATCACACCCAACTCTTGCATTGAAATCACAATCTTCTCCTTTGTGGGTGATTTCTGAATTAGGTCTCAGAGTTCATGATATAATTTGTTTTTCTCATGCTGTTCTACCTGAACGGTTTGAGCATATACACTGATGATAGTGGCATATTCTTGGTCCTGTAGAGGAAGGAGTAGAGAGATTATTCGATCAGAATGCCAATTGGTAGACTTTGCAGGTTGGAGGTAATTTAATTCTTCACCATAAAGCCCACACCTGAGAGGCGCCACTCTGCCTGCAATATTCATTTACTTAATAATGCATTCACGTTCTAATTGTACATACTTAATAGACATACTCACCTCTTGATAAATGGAGGTATAAATCAAGCAAGACAGCCAGCAAGCAAAATCAGTTTTATATTTGACATTGTCACATGGATAACTTCACCGAACATGGTAAATTACAGTACAGGCAGTAAACCGCAACTCAGGGACCTAACGATCCTACTGAAAGCCAAAACGTTTTTAAGTTACCAATGAGCTGAAAGTGAGTGGTTTCTACCCCCAGCTTAAGCCCTGTCACACCTTGACGATTTAGCCAGTGTATGGCAACGTATCAAAATTGATCTAAAACGCTGGCGTATGCTGAACTATTGATGTTTTTTTTCAGTTTTGGGCGTATATTAACGAGTTGGATGTATGCATAACGTATTAGTAATGTACACAGAACGTTTCGATAACTTATAGATAACTTATACCAACGAATGCTTAGCGTGTTGTCGGCGTTCACAACTTATGCCCAACGATAGTCTAACTTATGCATAGCACACGGCAGAGTATCGCCGACAATCGTGTGGCATAGCCTATTAAAAAGCTGCAGCTCGACGATTCAAATCATAACCGCACTAGAAATCGAAGTGTCAATATCACTGTCATGCCGAAGAAAAAAAAACAAAAAATAAACATGGACTCTGGAACACTGACGGGTTCCTCCTGTGAAGCCCATTTTTATATACCAATTCCCCTAAACGCTGCCAATACGCCAATATACGGTAGCTGTAAGTTAGAAACACGTTCAGTAAGTTTTGTGGTTGTCCAGAAGACGTCAAATACGTCTACATACGTCAATATGCATTGGAGATACGTTACACATAGGTTCAAAGCACATTACTCATAGGTAAAAAATAAGTTTCGGGTACGCCAGACATTACCTTGACGTATTTCGACTTATGAGTAACTTACAAGTAACGTGTGTCGACGTGTGTCAACGGTCGCGTAACGTGCCTACAACTTATGGCCAGCGTATGCGGAACGTGGGAGTCATACGCTGGCATACGTCGGAAAATTTTAAGCATGCACAAAATTTGTCGACGAGTTCAGCATACTACGACGTATGCCAGCGTGCTTCAGCGTGCTCTTAACATATTCAAAACTTACCCATAACGTATTCGACGTGTGCCAGCGTATTCGCCAAATTTTTCACACGTCGGCATACGCTGGCTAAAACGTCAAGGTGTGACAGCCCTTTTAGAATAGGCTGCGGTCCTGCCTGGGTCGAGATTCAAACCCAGTTGATAGAGCTCAAAGGCGAGTGTGCATAAATGTAGGCAACCCCGTCAGCAAATATAAATTTCGAGATTCGAGCCCATCACTATAGGAAGTAAAGGCCCGGTCACACCTTGACGTTTTAGCCAGCGATGGCAACGTATTAAAATGTATGTAAAACGCTGGCTGACGTTGAACTTTTGATGTTTTTTTTTAAAGATTCGGACGTATTCATAACGAGTTGGTCGTATGCATAACATATTAGTAATGGACACAGAACGTTTCGTTGTGTTATAGATAACTTATACCAACGAATGCTGAACCTGTTGTCGGCCTACACAAACGATGCCCAACGATAGCCTAACTTAGGCATAGCGCGTTGCACGCATCGCCGACGATGTCGTGACGTAGCCTATTAAAAGGCTGACGCACAACGATTCGAATCATAACTGCCGTAGAAATGGAAGTGTCAACATCGCGGTCACACCTTGGCGATCTTGCCAGTGTATGCCGACCTAAGAAAAATGTGTCTAAAACGTTGGGGCACGTCAAATACGGTATGAGTAAGTTTGGTATACGTGAGTACAACGCTAAAGTACGCTATCATACGTCGTAGTAAGTAGAGTACGTCAAGAAATTTTAAACATGTTCAAAATTTTACGACGTACTCGGCGTATGACACACGTTCCGCATGCGATGGGGATAAGTTTTACACACGATATGTGGACGCTTACGCACGTCCACAAAGGCTACTTATAAGCTACTCATAAGTCGAAACACGTCGCGGTAATGTCTTTTTTACGCGAAACTTATTTCTAACTTATGTTTGACGTGCTTTGAACCAATTCTTTACGTAGTCCCAACACACATCGACGTATGTAGACGTATTCCAATGACGTCTTCCGGTCGACAAAAAAAAATGAACGTGTTTCTAGCTTACAACTGCCATATAAAGACGTGTTCCCAGCGGTTTTGGGAATTGGTATATAAAAATGGTGTTCATAAAAGGGGAACCCAACAGTGTTTTCGAGTCCTTTTTGAGTCGATGTCCATGTCAGCAGTAACAGTATCAGTATCAGTATCAGTATTAGTATTAGTATTAGTAGTAGTTTGTTCATGTTGGCAGTAGTAGGTGAGTATGAGGGGGAGGGTGTGGGTTATGATGGATCGTCCTTGCGTCCGCGTGTCCACGGGTAGGTTCATAGGCTGCCACTCAACGATTTAAATGGCTGCATCTCCACTATTGAAAGTAGACGCTTGCGCTCAACAATTGGATTTTTTTTACACTCAACGACTTTTAAACGGTACCACTCAGCTAGTTTCATTGTTTACAATGAACGATTTAAATTGCTGTCACTCGCCTTTGTTTTTTGACGCTGGGGTTTGGAAATTTGAAGCGTTTCTTCTGAACGTGTTAAAACGCTCAAACTCGACTATTTTAAATAGACGCTGCCGATGGACAATTGGAATCATAGCCAAGCTAGACATCGAAGTGTGAACATCCTCGTCATGCCGAAGAAAAGTTTGAAGAATGCTGCAAATAAGTGTCCTGGCCGTGGCCGTGGACGCTGACGCAAGTATGATCCATTATACCGACGTCTTTCAGCCTATGAGTAACTTAAAAGTAACGTCTGTCGATGTGTGGCAACGATCGCGTAACGTGCCAACAACACGTTAATCATAGGTTAGAAATAAGTTTCGGGTACGCTAAACATTACCTCGGCGTGTCTCCACTTATGATTAACTTACAAGTAGCATGTGTTGACGTCTGTCAACGATCGCAGACCGTGCATACAACTTGTGGCCAGCGTAGCGGAACGTGTGAGTCATACTCCGGCATACGTCGTGAAATTTCAAGCATGAAAAAATTTGAGGACAACCAAAAAGTACAACGTTTAAAGCCAACGTACAACGACGTATGGCAGTGTTTTTCAGTGTGCTCTCAATGTTATCAAAACTTACCCATAACGTATTCAACGTGTGCCAGCGTTTTAGAAAAAAAATTCAAAAATCGGCATACGTTGGCTAAAACGTCAAGGTGTGACCGGGCCTTAAGTGTCACACCAGCTATCGCTGCATGCATGCTCACCAACAAGATATGCCTGTCATACATTATACTGTATGTGGTCCTGTTATCCCCCGGTTAACGTCGGGGATGCGTTTCTGAAAGGTGCCACAGATATCGACACAATGTAAATCAAAGCAATTTTTCCTATAATAATTAATGAAGTAAAATGGATGGGGAGGTGGGGGGATGTGTTCCTCACGTCACCACTTCACCGATTATATTTTGCTTTTTACCTATGATACTACTCCTTGTTTTTGGTTAATCACAGTTATATTCAAATACACATAAATATAATATAAAATAAAAATAACAATTATCAGACATCTATAATAATAAGTGTGTGTGTGTGTGTGTGTGTGTGTGTGTGTGTGTGTGTGTGTGTGTGTGTGTGTGTGTGTGTGTGTGTGTGTGTGTGTGTGTGTGTTGTCTCCTCCATAACTGCAAAACCATGAAACCTAGTGGCCCAAAACCTTGCTGCTTTATTAAGGGAACTCCAAGGGAGTGCATGAAGAAAGCTGGGTGTTTGAGTAAAATTAAAAAAAAAACCCTTTTGAAGATAAAGTTTGGAGGTGTTCAACACAAAAAACAACAACAATAATAATAATAATGATAATAATAATAATAATAATAATAAGCTGAAAAGATTAGAAAGTGTCAAAATGTGGAGTGAAATCTGAAAATTTGAAGAGATTAGCAATTCTTACAACTAAGTGTATTTATTTAAGTGACTGTCATCTGGCATCCCTCATTTTGCACTGTTGTCTAAATTCATCTATATACAGTATATAAAGTTGAAAGTGTGTCTGCGTGTCTGTGTGTCTGTGTGTTTCTCTGTGACCTATGCACGCAAAAAGTACTGGACTGATCCTCACGAAACTTCACATGCTGACAGAACATGTACCCGGGAGTGTCCCGATGTAAAATAATTGTACTTCCAACTTCCGGTTTCCGAATTATGACGTCATCACCTGATTTCGTAACGTTAATTTTTCAAGTTCAGCTGAATGACATGGGGCCAATGCCATATACAACATATCTAACATATGATTTTAAGTTTTTGTTTGTCTGTTTGTTTGTTTGTTTGTCTGCACGCGCTAATCTCCTGAAAGGTGAAAGATAGGAGCTAACTACTGAAAAAAAATGTCGGGACGGGCCACGGGAAGGTTATAGGCTATGTGGCAAGGCCCCTCGGCCGGGGGGGGGGTGTTTCCCCCTCACCAACCCCCTTAGCCTATGACTGCCATGGCCCAATAGGGAACTGATACTGTGCTCGCGTCAGACATATGTATAGAAGATTAAATTCATTCAAAAAGAACCCGGGCAGCACTGGGTACATTCACCTAGTATGTCCATATGATAGGGTGTCACTTTACTGGGGCCTGCGATACTTGTAGAAAACCTGAAGATTTTAATCATCTGTGGTTAAAATTCCCTCCACATGATGGACCCAGATTGAGTCTATTTCAACTTATTAAAGAGGTGGGGATTGGCGTGTCAGATCTGCCAAAGGTTTTCGGCCATTTGAACCAGAAACATTCTCGACTCTATAAGGATGTTCTGAGACTTTTAAAAGAGAGTGTGAAATCCATATAGTATTGCATTCACTGATGTTATGTCTGGGTGTGTGGCACATATAGACCCATGCGGCTCTGAAAACGCCATAAATCTTAAAAAGAAGAAGACGATCCCTTCTTCTCCATATACAGAGAAGAGATGGGTGTAATTTGCGAGCAACTAGTGGTATCTTGAGAGAGACCTGCGATACCTCCCAACGGTGTTCACACACATCTTTTTAGGACGTTAACGACGTGGTATTATGAACGCAGTTCGTGCCGAGTGAGCGATGTCGTATTTCTGCCAATTGAATGATGTGGTATTACGTATGCAGTTCAGTCAACTGCACTACATTACAGTGTTGATCCATGGGCAAAAAAGTGTAAAATAATTTTATAAATGATGTCATCGACTTTAATTGAATACTTTTATTCTGCTATTTTGACTCCCATTTCAGTTCCGCTGCAGCTTATAACACGACCATGATTGCTTCCATTAGGTATGTCACATAACGTGTAAAATCATTTTTAAAAAATTACGTGGTGTAAAGTAACTTTCTAAAACTTGTCGCTGTGTATGACATCATTGACTTTAATTGAATGCTTCTATTCTGATAAGTGGTTTTAAAATAATTTATTTGTGGGAGTCAGGAGGAAGGGTGTGGGAGGAGGGAGGAGAAGTGGGGTGGGAGAAGGAGGGGAATGGGTGTGGAGTGTGGTGCGAGTCCAGATGAAGAGGAAGGGTGGGGAGGGAGGGAAAGGGTGGGTTTACATAGGAGGAGGTGGGAGGAGAAGGGGTGGGTGAGAGGCTGGAGGGAGGGGCGTGGGTAGGAAGAGGCATGGGGAGGAGTGGGATGAGGGACCAAGCATTGTCCAGCAATGCTGCGAACCTTTGCTAGTATTTAAATAAAAATAAAGAAAATATTTTGGAGTTTGAATTTTTCTTACCTTCGATACGTTTCTGGAAGTGGTTGACCAAGTCACGACTTGCAATGAACATCGGCATCTTTATTGATTGTACGCACTGCAGTCAGAGGAAAACTTAATGACCCGGAAACATCAACTGCATGTTTCCCGGCATCAATTCGATGAATAACTTCACTTCATGCTTTCTGGGTTGGACATTTTTACACATGCTGGTGAAATATGTAGCTGTCCTTTTCCATCCATAGAGTTACTTCCACCAACTAGACTGTGCGCTCCCCATTCAGCGTGTACAAATCAGATGGCCACTTTAGAAAGCTTGTCCGCCATCACCGTTCCGGACAACTGGAACTCGGAGAACCTGGATGTGCCTCTGCGTTTTCATGTGAAAACTCTGGAAAGGCTTTGCTCTAATCCACTAGCTCTAGATTATTAACTCGGTCTCCCTGCCTTTTTCAGAATTACATGTATTTACATTCTCTGTTAAAGATTCAGTATAGTACACGGTAGTGGGATTGAAGGAAAAAGTTGAAGGAAAACTTGTAAATTATTAATTAAATGATGGGTTTCATCAAATGCAATAATCTAGTGATTCCTTATGAAATGCTCATTGTAAAATCGTATCCGGCATTTTATGATGCAGCACTCAGATTGAGGTAGAAATTATAAGATAATTAATGATCATTCCCCACTCTTTTGAAGTCAGATTATATAGTTGCTTAAACAGTATTTCTCTATCACTTTTGTGTGGGCCCAAATTTATTGTATGTATTGTATATTAGGCTCGCTACTTTTGCCTTTCCACATGACGTTGCAGAGATTGACGTTACAGATGTTCTGTGTTATCATGATTTACACCAATCATAATACAAACATTTATTTTATTACAAATTTATTTGTAATATTGGTGATATTATATTTATTTGAAATTTATTTGTGATATCAAAAGGTCCGAATGGTCTAAATGGTGAAGGGTCTAAGTTGTCGAATCTTTCTGAAGGGGAAAGGGGTCTAAAGGGTCTTAGGGGTCTTTTGGGTCCTCGGGGACTTTTGGCTCTTCGGGGACTTTTGACTCTTCGGGGTCTTTTGGGTCTTCGGTGACTTTTGGGTGTTCGGGGTCTTTTGGGTCCTCGGGGTCTTTGAGTCTTCGGGGTATTTGGGGTCCTTGTGGTCTTTTGGGTCCTCGGGGTCTTTAGGTCTTCAGGATATTTTGGGTCCTTGGGGTCTTTTGGGTCCTCGGGGTCTTTTGGGTCTCTTGGGTCTTGGGGAATGAATCTTCAAACAAGACGTGATTACTAGACATATAGTCTTCACACACTGACGGACGACTTCACCGCCTCACCGCCTCACCGACCGTGCTTTTCGTATATATACTGTATGAATGTATCTATATATATATATATATATATATATATATATATATATATATATATATATATATATATATATATATATATATATATATATATATTGAAATATGAAAATTTGGAATTTAAGAACCAAATTTTCATTCGTCTTCATACCCTTGTAGCATACCTACTTTCTGAATTGCTTGAGCATTAGCTTGCCTTTCACCAAGCCCAGATGAGTGTGGGCCGGGCCGGGCCGGGGAGAGGGGGTTCTACGTTCGTATCCCAAATTATACCACTGTACTATTATTATTGTTGTTAATATTATTAGAATTAATTAATATATGGTTTGTTACAATGTTATCATTATTTTTGTTATTTATTTTGTAAATAAAATGCCATACCATGGAGGAACATATTAAGCTGCTCTATGCGCCTTAACATGGCATGCGTTTGAAACATGGGAATTCTTCCGGATTATTTGTCGTTAATTGAACAAGTAATTAAACAATGGAATAAACAATATTGATGTTAGTCAGTCTATGACTTCAGTTAACTTTAACATGGCCATGGTGTCGCAGTACAGTACGACTAGCTCGTTATTGTTTGACGTTATGAACTCCATCCATCCATCGGGACCATACTCTGTGCAGAGCGTTGGTGCACAATCCTGGACAGGTCACCACTCCGACACAGGATACCAGCAAGAGGCACTCATTTTGCCGACCTCGGAAGGATGACCGGCAGAATCACCCCCACCTGGTATTAATTCAACAGCTGAGTGGGATTTGAAGTCAGGTTCCTAGGATCCCAAGCCCACCACCCGAACCATGAAGCCAACACCAGGCATGTGCTCCATGACATTATGTATTCTTCGATACGACTCACTTCTGAAAGAATATTCCATTGTTTCTCCTCCTTCGGTTGGTACAACCTTTGCAAGTGCATCTCTCCGGCATCTTTCAAGTACTTCGGATGCAATTTTGCCCGCAACGATGATGGCGGACAAGCTTTATCATCTGGCCATGATTTAATCTAACTCTGCCCTCTTGTGGTTGAAATGTAACTCTATGTTTCAACCTCACTAAAGCTAAGCTTTCCAAACCGGATTCGTCATGTTTTTATCCCCCGCCGCGTGCAGAAGGGGGATATTGTTGTCACCCGGGTCATCCGGCTGTCCGTCCGTCCGTCCGTCCGGGCGTCAACATTTATAGCTGTGAGTGTGATAACTCATAAACTGTTCGCCATATCGATTTGAAATTTGGGTCACACATGTACCACCTGAAAAGGAAGAACCCCATTGATTTTGGGCGTGGCCGGATACAAGATGGCCGACTGGGGCGGCCATCTTGAAAAAAATGTTTTTTGTCATAAATGGAAAACCGCTTATCTGATTTCAATTATTTTTGGTTACTACGTTCCTCACCCCTGGGGAACTTTTTCGAGATGATGACCAAATGGTGTCTTGTTTCCAATTCACCTCCCTCATTATCTGGAATATGTATGACCTTTTTCATTCAATGGTGGGGGATTCCCCATCTCTGATGGTATATTTATGTTATATCGTTGTCTCGGTGTTGCTGTCATATCCCATGCAATATTTAATATTAAATCGTACATTATTTGTCCTGTATCTTGAATTTGTTTCATATTGTGCAAGGCCAAACACAGCCACACCTCGGATCAGAAGTGTGAAAATGATTTGTCCTGTGTTTTTTTTTATTTTAATTTTTTTGTATACCTTGGCGAAGCTCATATGAGAGCTAACACACAACACACAGCAAGGGGGAAATGAGACAAGAGGGGCGGGAGTGGGAAGGACAAAACAGTGGGGAACAGAGACATTAGGAGATCTGTGGAAGGGAAAGGGATGGGGTGGTGAACATGGGGAATATAAGATGGAGATTACAGGGACTTTCAGGAAGGAAAGCAGGGAATTTGAAGGAGGTGGGCTTGGGTGGATTATCGGGGGTGGAAAAGATCGAAGATTTGGATGGGGGATGATAAGTGGTGGTGGTGAACAGCTGTTTTGAAGGCCTGAAGGGAAGAGTGAGATTGAATAGAGTGAGGGAGTTTATTCCAAAGGTCGGGGAAAAAGAGGAATGAAAGAGTGAAGGTGAGCAGTGATTCGTGATTTTGGTAGTTTTACCAGAAGGGGGTTGTTAGCAGATGTTGAGTGCCCTACGGAAATGTGGTGGGAACAAATCGCAGAGAGAGCAGGGGAGGGCAAGACCGGAGAGGAGACGGTAGAAGACGGAAAGACCACCGACCTGCCTGCGGTGAGAGAGTGAGAGGCCCAAGAACTCAGTCTCATCGCGGGAGATGCCAATGATCCGAAATGCCTTGGTTTCCACAGCGTGAAGCCGAGAAAGGTGGGAGGCAGGAGCACCAGCCCAGAGGGGCGAGCAGCACTCCATCAGGCTGTGGATGAAAGCTTTGTAAGTGGTCAGGAGCTCAGGTGGGCCGAGGTAGGACTTTGCACGACGGAGGATTCCCAGTCGGCAACTGGCTTTGGAGGCCAGGTTTGATATTTGGCTTTCCCAGGAAAGGTCATGGCAGATAGTGAGACCCAGAAGCTTGAAAGAAAGAACTTCTTCCAGAGGATTGTTGAGAAAGTGGATGGGGATGTTTTCTAAATGGTCCTTTCTGAGAGACATAGAGTGTGATATTTGTCCGTATTGAAAGACATGTTCAACGTGTTGGACCAGTTTGTGATTTTATCCAGATCTGCAGTGAGCAAAGAAGCTGCTACATGCCGGTCTGAGGGATGACCGATGGTACGGCAGAGGGTGGAGTCATCAGCAAAGAGATAAAGAGGATTTTCCAGAGAGTCGGAGAGATCATTGATGAAAACCAGAAAAATAACAGGGCCCAGAACGCAACCTTGAGGAACTCCAGGCTGGACAGGAAGAGGGGATGAGAGAACTCCATTTAGGGCCACACGTTGACTGCAACAGGAGAGAAAGTCTGTGAGCCATGTGTGGAGATGGCCTTGGATACCATGGAAGAGAGTTTGGTGAGCAGGGCAGGGTGCTATACCGTGTCAAAAGCACGTGATATATCCAGGGATATGGCTCTGATTTCATGTCTGGCATTGAGGACCTTTTTCACTCCGCAACCATCTCCTTTCTACTTGAATTTCCTTCTGCCTACATCTGGTTCTTCAGCCCCCCTATCTTTTCTCAATATCTCCAAAGTGAATCCTCATTAAATATAAATGCTTCTTCCTTCAAAAGCATTTAAAGTCATTGTAAAATGCATTTCAACCCTTATGCGAGGTCAGTCTAAAAAGTAATGGGACTGACCACAGAAATTTTATTCCAAAAAATATATTGAAATCACAGCTTGTCCCCTTCAAAATAGTTTCCCTCCAGTCTCACCCACTTGTCCATCCTCTTCTTCCACGCTTCGATGCACCCCCGGAAGGCTTCTGGAATCCTCCAGAGCTCCGTCGTCACGGCCCTTTTGATGGCCTCCACATCAGGAAATCGGATCCCCTTGATCACCCCCAAGAGCTTGGGGAAAAGGAAAAAATCACATGGGGCCAAGTCTGGCGAATGCAGGGGTTGCTCCAGAGTTGGCATGCTCCTCTCCACCTGAAACTCTCGGATGCTCAGGGCACTGTGAGCAGGGGCGTTGTCATGGTGGAGCACCCTGGCATTGTTCTCTCACAGATCCCTCCTCTTGTCCCAGACTGATCTCATGAGGCACCGGAGGATCTCCTTGTACACATATTGATTCACTGTTTGACCCTGTGGTAGAAACTCGAAGTGGACGATGCCCTTAATGTCAAAAAACGTGATGAGCATCACCTTGACCTTCGACTTCGACATCCTTGCTTTCTTTGGTCTTGGTGATGCCAGACTTTTCCACTGACGACTCTGCCGTTTGGTCTCATGATCATATTCGAATATTCACGATTCATCGTCAGTAATGACTCTCCCGAGCAGGTCTGGATCGTCCTCGAGGCGCTCCATAATGTCTTGACAGACAATGACTCTTTGCTGTTTCTGGTTCTCGGACAACAACTTTGGGACCATCTTTGCACACACCTTGCACATTTTGGAGATTTTCAGTGATGATGCTCCAGACAGTGTCCTTGTTGATGAAAAGTTCCTCAGCAATCATCCGCACCGTGAGTCGACGATCTGCGCGCACCATCTGCTTCATACGCTCGATGTTGTCCGCCGTTCTGCTCGTTGGAGGTCTTCCAGACCGTGGATCGTCTTCAACCTCCTCCCGTCCCTCTTTGAGCCTCTTGTGCCATTCAAATGCACGTGTACGTGACATCGTTTCTTCCCCATAGACTTGCTGCAGCATTGCGAAGGATTCAGAAGGTGTTTTGCCAAGCTTGGCAAGAAACTTCAGATTGGCTCTCTGCTCACGACTCATAGCGCGATGACTCAGACGAGACAACGTGTAAAGCACGACCTGTAAAAAATCACACAATGAGCGCAGTCAACCATCACCAATCATATACATTGCTGGAATGTTGTGAAAAACTGTGACGCAACCCGTTCATTCAACTTGTGTAAGTGGAGCACACAGCAGGCTCAGTCCCGTTACTCTTTTGCTGGACCTCGTACAGTGCCTATAGATAATCTACACCCCCTTTCAAAATTTTCACTTTTTGTTGCCTTATAACCTGGAATTAAATTGCATTAAATCAGACTTTTTCCACCTTTATTTACACATTGCAACCCACAACTTCCAAGTGAAAAACAAATTCTACAAATTTCAGAAAATTAATTAAAAACACAAAACTAGAATATCTTGGTTGGATAAGTGTCCACCCCCCTGAGTTAACACTCGGTGGAAACCCCTTTGACAGCATTTACAGTTGTGAATCTGTTGGGAGAGGTCTCCACCAAATTTGCACACCATGGTTGTGCAATATTTGCTCATTCTTCTGCACAAAACTGTTCAAGCTCAAACGAGTTGTGTGGTGAATGTTGATGGACAGCAATCTTCAAGTCATGCCACAGATTTTCAATTGGATTTGAGTCGGGGCTCTGACTGGGCCACTCAAGGACATTTATCATTTTGTTCCTCAGCCACTCCAGTGTAGCATTGGCAGTGTGCTTCGGGTCGTTATCATGCTAAAAGGTGAACCTCCGTCCCAATTTAAGCTTTCTTGCAGAGGGCAGCAGAATTTCCTCCAGGATTTTTCTGCATTTTGCTCTATCTATTTCCCTTCTATCCTGACAAGTGTCCCAATCCCTGATGATAAACATTCCCATTACATGATACTGCCACTACCATGCTTAACAGTAGGGATGGTGTTCTTTGGGTGATGTGCTGTGTTGGGTTTGCACCAAATGCAACGTTTTGCATTGAGGCCAAAAAGTTCCATCTTGGTTTCATCAGACGACAAAACTTTTTGCCACGTGGCTTCAGAATGTAGTGTATTTTTGGAGTGTATTTTTTTGCATATGTCAACCGGGACTTAAGGTGGGCTTTTTTGAGTAATGGCTTCCTTCTTGCCACCCTATCGTATAAGCAAGACTTGTGGAGTGCTTGGGATATTGTTGTCACATGCACACAGTGACCAGTCTTTGCCATAAAGGCCTGAAGCTCTTACAAAGTTGCCATTGGCCTCTTGATGGTCTTTCTGATCAGTCTCCTCCTTGCTTTGTCATCCAGTTTGGAGGGACGTCTTGATTTTGGTAGGGTCTTGGTGGTACCATACGCTTTCTACTTCTTAATGATTGTCTTGTGACTGTGCTCCAAGGGATATTCAAGTCCTTTGAAATATTTTTATACCCATTCCCTGATCTGTGCCTTTCCACAACTTTATCCTGGAGGTCTTTTGAAAGCTCCTAGAGGCTCATGGTTGAGTCTTTGTTGTGAAATGCACTACCCAGTGGAGGAAACCAACATGAACAGCTCATTTCATTCTGAAAGAACCAGAAGCACTACAATTTAACCTGGGTTGAGGCCAATTAACTTGGTGTGTGATTTTGAAGGTGATTAGTTACATCTGAGCTAATTTACACTTGCAATTATAAAGGGGGGGGTGGGGGATGGACACTTCTCCAACCAAGATATTGTTGCGGCCACAGGTTGTCATTTGTCACTCAGACACCAGCTTGTCACTCAGGGGGATTAATCCCCAGTTGTCCTCGGAAGAGCCGCACCTGGGGGAACCGCTCACAATTAACGTTGTGGTACGGTGGGTTGTTTTAAAACCACGAACACCACCCAGTCAACCACGAGTTCCAGTGTCCGCCGTGTAATTATTCCGTTTAGCTCGAGGTCACGTGGTTACCTGAGCAGAGAGCGCACCCTTGGCAAAGCACCAATGTTATCTTGATGAGATTTTAATTATGATGGCCGAGCGTTTTAACCGCTGGTGCGTGCCGACGATTTTTGGTCAAATCTGTGGTAATTACCTCCCAGTCTATCTCGGTTCGGACAATGCTTGACCAATGGAAGGAAAGGACAAACACGGACAGGATGGAAATCGACCAATAATTTATTAATAATAAAATTAATAAATGGAAAGAACTTTTTATTTTCTGAGGTAAATGAAAGAATAAATTTCAAAGCAAAATCAATCAAAATGCCAAGAAAGAGACAAAGAGCAAATGCTTATCGGGGGTTGACTTACTTACAGCTAAACACAGACAAGGGTAACCAACGGATCATTCAGGGGAAGGGGAGGGGAAGAATCTTCTCGCTCACCAGAGAGTAGTTATCCGTGAAGTGAAAACGTCCTGAAATGCGTGCGTGCGTGACACGTCCGTCGCCAGCACCCAGCTTTGCTGTGCACCCTCTCATGAACAGCCTTGAATGCCAGTCGAAGTCTGGAGGGCACCGAGATCGTCTGTCACAGGTTTAGACCCTGGTGTTGTTGGTGACCGAAACCTGCCTTGCTTGTTGGCGGCGCTGCTGACACCCACATGCGCACCACACGATCGCTTGCCCAAGCACTGCGAAGGACGAATTGTCTCGTTGTTGGCGCTAGTCAGACACCCACACGCGCACCACATGCTCGCTTGCCCAAGCACTTCTCATTCTCTTCTCCCTCCCTGGCTTTCTTTCGCCCCGCTTTCTTTCCTCTCTGCTTTCCTCTCGCCTTTGCTTTCCTCTCTCCCACTTTTCTCCCCTTTCACTTTTTTCCTCCTTCGCTTTTCTCCTCTTTCACTTTTTCTCCTCCTTTGCTTTTCTCCTCTTTTGCTTTTTCTCCTCAGAACTCTCATTCGTTTTATATCTCCGGGCCGTTTCCGCGGGTGCAGTCCACCCCAAGCTCACCCCGCCCCACTGGTGCATGGTTACCATGACGACCCGTGCACTCTCATAAAAGGCGGGCGTCTGAGCTCGCGAAAGATTGTTACTGAGGAAGAATGAGGGCAGGCTTCAGAGCTCGTGAAAGAAATGTGTGTAAATATGTCTGTCGTAAAGAAAATAACTTCCCATAAGAGAGGGGATCTATCCTTTACCCTTCTCAACACATCACATTTAAGATCCCATTAGACATGGGGATGGGGCTAATCTGAACATGCATTTCAGGAAATAACTGTCTTAGGACCTGGATGTGTGGATGCATTCATCAGACCGGATTCTAAAATCCATAAGAATATTATAGTTTTGTATTTTTAATTAATTTTCTGAAATTTGTGGAATTTGTTTTTCACTTGGAAGTTGTGGGTTGCAATGTGTAAATAAAGGTGGAAAAAGTCTGATTTGATGCAATTTAATTCCAGGATGTAAGGCAACAAAAGGTGAGAATTTTGAAAGGGGGGGGGGGTGTAGACTTTCTATCCGTGCTGTATATCCTTCAGAAATGCTACACTTGTTCGTCTTCTTTACCACGATGTATTTATCTTCTTCACAAAGATTTATCATACAAACCTGTTTTTTTGTTCGTTTGTTTTCTATTTCACAAAGTATAGCATCATGTTTCGATAGCACTTTCAACAAAAGATCTTATCTCCTTTCCCATGATCTTTACCTCCCTTAAGGCCCAGTCACACCTTGACGTTTTAGCCAGCAATGGCAACATTTCAAAATGTATGTAAAACGCTGACTTACGCTGAACTTTTGATGTTTTTTTTTTTAAGATTCGGACATATTCATAACGAATTGGTCATATGCATAACATATTAGTAATGGACACAGAACGTTTCGTTGTCTTATAGATAACTTATACCAACGAATGATTAACCTGTTGTCAGCGTTCACAACCTATGCCCAACGATAGTCTAACTTATGCATAGCGCGCTGCACGTATCGCCGACGATCACGTGGCGTAGCCTATTAAAAGGCTGCCGCACAATGATTCAAATCATAACCGCCGGAGAAATGGAAGTGTCAACATCACAGTCACACCTTGGCGATCTTGCCAGCGTATGCCGACCTCTGAAAAATGTGTCTAAAATGCTGGCGCACGTCGAATACGGTATGGATAAGTTTGGTATCCGTGAATAGAACGCTAAAGTATGCTATCATACGTCGTATTAAGTGGAGTACGTCTTGTACTTTTAAACGTGATAAACATTTTACGACGTACTTGCCGTATGCCTCACACGTTCCGCATGCGATGGGAATAAGTTGTACGCACGATATGCGATCGTTGACACACGTCGACAAAAGTTACTTGTAAGTTACTCATAAGTCAAAACACGTCAAGGTAATGGTTAGCGTCAATGTTCCAGACTCCCTGGTTTTATTTTGTTTTCTTCGGTATGACGGTGATGGTGACACTTCGATTTCTAGTGCGGTTATAATATAATATAATTAATAGGCTGCCGCTCAACGATTTAAATCATAACCGCACTAGAAATCGAAGTGTCAACATCACCGTCATCGCTAAGAAAAAATAAATAAATAAAAAAATTAAAAACCAGGGAGTCTGGAACACTGACGCTAACCATTACCTTGACGTGTTTCGACGTATGAGTAACTTACAAGTAACTTTTGTCGACGTGTGTCAACGATCGCGTAATGTGCCGACAACACGTTACTCATAGGTTAGAAATAAGTTTCGGGTACGCTAAACATTACCTCGACGTGTTTCGACTTATGATTAACTTACAAGTAACGTGTGTCGACGTGTGTCAACGATCGCATAACGTGCTTACAACTTATGGCCAGAGTAGCGGAACTTGTAAGTCATACACTGGCATAAGTCGTAAAATTTCAAGCATGGAAAATTTGAGGACAACCGCAAAGTACAACGATGAAAGCCAGCGTACGACGACGTATGGCAGTTTTTCAGCATGCTCTCAATGTTTCCAAAACTTACCCATAACGTATTCGACGTGTACCAGCGTTTTAGACAGATTTTTCAAAAATCGGCATAAGCTGGCTAAAACGTCAAGGTGTGATTGGGCCTTTAGTTAAGTAGGGAATTTGGGATTACTTCATGTACGTCCTGGTTGGTGAGGCAGTAAAGCAGAGGTTTATGTTCTCATGTGGCAGATGGACATTACTGTTCCAGATCACGCAGTTTTGGCTGTTACAGGACACGAATTGTGCTTTCCTGATTTACCAGGCTGGGAGGTAGTAACAGCATATACATATATACACACACACATAAAAGACTAAAAATAGGCAGCTCAGGAGGCATACTTGTATGGAGAATAAAAGCACACTGAGCCTAAAAGAATGATAAAATTATTTGTTAAAATCCTGACGTTTTCGAAGAATACTATATTCCTACTTTCACTCAGAGGTAACAATAATAAACCACACGTGTAGCTGCAGAGACATTGTCTGTACTTATTATGCCCCATGGAAACAACAACATGTCATGATTGGGCTGTGAAGGGGACCAATCGGCATGAGGTTTGGGACAGATTTAATAAAAAAGAGTGGGATTGGTGGATGGATTTGCTTCCGGTTCGAATGCTTGGGTCACTGGTTTTGGTGTCGCATGTTTGATGTCTGCCCCGGGTCCATGTATTGGGCCTGACTCTCACACTCACCGGTGGGGGCTGTGGGTGATTGCATAGTCCTTGATAGGCTGCATGCAGGTCAATATGATGGCTAATCGACTGTGTTCCCAAATGCCATGCTTCTAGAATTTCCCGGCTGGCCCGCCCAGGTGCTGAGGCTTTCACGACCACGTTTTCCCATGTGAAGGTGTGTCGCAGGTTATGACAATGTGCCGCTACCAGCGAAATAGCAAGGTCAACCCTCGAGGCCACCATCACTGCAGACCAATACCTGGCAGATAACAGCCGACTCAGTCCAACACAGCTACTTTCACTATTGGACTTGTGCCTCACGTACACATACTTTTGATTTGGGGGTCAAATTTACCATCAACATCAAAGCACACCCATGGACTCTTCCATATCAGACTTGATCGTAGAGTTAGGAACGCAACACATCAAGCAACAGGCATTAGGGGGTGAGAACATGCCCAAACTTTGGCTCCGCTATGTGGATGACACTTTCACCATCATCAAGAAAGATAGCTTTGGCAGGTTCCAAACCCACATCAACAGCATCTTACCTGTCATACAGTTCACTCATGAACTCGAACAAGCCGGCTTCATTGCTTTTCTGGATGTGGGTGAAACGCATGCAACAGCTCTACATTTCAGCAGCCAGGTGTTCCGCAAACCCATGCAGACAGACTGGGTGCTTAACTACAACAATGGTCACCCGACTCTGCACAAACGGTCTTGTGCATGAACCTTGTTTGACCAGGCAAAATTGTACTGCAGTGATCAGGACACATGACGGACCGAAATTGAACATGTCACCCACTTACTGCAGAACAATGACTACTCAGCAGTATTCATTTGGTCTTGCCGCCAGAGGAGGGGACCCACACTGTGATCTGAGGAATATATACAAATATATGTATGTATATATATATATATATATATATATATATATATATATATATATATATATATATATATATATATATATATATATATATATACATACATGATTCTTCTTCTTCTTCTTCTTCTTCTTTCGGCTGCTCCCGTTCGGGGTCGCCACAGCGGATCATCCATATGATCCACATAGTGATTTTCACATGTTTTTACACCGGATGCCCTTCCTGACGCAACCCTGGTCGCCTCTTACGACACAGGGATATGGTACACCTATTTTAACCGGGGTATACACCGGCCCAGTACACTGGTACTCATTTCGCCGACCTCGGAAGGATGACAGGCTGAGTCAACCTCCTGGTGTATTAATTCAGTGGTCCAACGGGGCTTGAACTCAGGACCTTTTGGATCCCAAGCCGCTGCCCTAACCACTGCGCCAACACCAGGATATATATACATGATTCCGGGCTCAAATTCAATGCCCTAAGATCTTCAGCCAGCCACCTTAACCGCTAAGCCAACACCAGACTTAGCAGAACTCTTGATGAATGAAAATGTATTTTAATTCTGTCAGAAATGGAAATGAGCTCATGTCATATGCAGCAGCACAAAGCAGAAAGTTTACTTGTGCATCTGAATTGTTTCCAGGACAGAAGGACACCAAGTCAATTTACACGTCCACCCATTTTCATAAGATAATCTTAGGATATAAATCTTTCTGGAACTAGTTGGCTAAACTAGGCTTGCGCAGTTATCACAATCGGAGGGATAATGGCTCAGAGCCATGGCTGAGATCAGTCTCTAGAGAGGCTGCTGTTGCAAGACTGTGGCACGTGGCCACCAAGTGATGTGAGCATGCAGTGCTGGCCAATCCTAGAATCATCTGGCATGACGCTTAGCCAATCTGCTCAGATCCAATTTTGTCTGTTTATATAGCCCCACCTCCTTCCCACACCCTTTTCTTCAGAATGTGACTTCTGGCTTGAGATCAGGTTGTGACATGCACCAGGTGTTGGGAAATGTGTGTCTGCTAAATTCTTCACTCCAGGCCTCATCCTTTGTGTTCGGTTCACGGGCTCTTGTGATTGTTTCTTCGACGCATTTACTCGTCCAATAAGATGGATTTTATTATGTGAACAGTTCACTCAAAATTGTCCATCTCTGACATCTGTTAACTGTGAAGAACCTGGAAATATATATCAGGACCAAGTTAACAGGATTTTTGTGCTCCGCCTTTTTGGAACCATTTCGAAATCTGAAACATCAAAAATCGTGAATGACAACGGGAGTGGAAGTAACTCAGGTTCTCCTGATGAATACTGTGGTGAGTTCATTGCAGCACGTTGTTGTCTTATGTGTGTGTATTTCAGAGGAAGACAACATGTGTGATGGATTTGATATCCAACGACATCATGACATAGCAGATATAACCAGATTTTACTTTTCCCTGTTCTGACCAAAGCCTAAAACAAATTTCATGATGAATCTCCTTTCTCATAACTCTGAAATCCATGTCAGAAGTTTAACTCAGCCTTTATTCATGAACTGATTGATGTCCTTCATTGAATACAATCATGTTTGACAATTTGTTATGCAACAGATTAGTGACTGGGTTATGTTTGTATCGACTGGATGGTGCAAACGTAGAGTTCTCTTGTCATGGATCGATTCTCGGCCCGACTATAAACGGTCAAACTGGTGCGTCATAGGCATTGCATTATATCACAGAGTGCCGTTCCAAATATGGATGTTAAGCTGAGTGTTCCACCTGGATAGGATTCGTTGGTGAAAGGTAAAAAAAATCCACGGCATCTGTAGGGGAGAGCATGCGAGTTATTGCCGACACCCTGCACAAATTTCCCAGTCCTTACCCTGACCTCCAATGGGAAAGCGAACGCAACCCACCCAGCTTCTGGCCATGAGACTGCTTTAATATCACTGAGGGCAAAACGAAGAAATACATATACTGTAGATGTATATATAGATATATATATATATATATATATATATATATATATATATATATATATATATATATATATATATATATATGTATATATATATATATATATATATATATATATATATATATATATATATATATATATATATATATATATGTATGGATGTGTATATATATACATATGTATATATGTGTGTATATATATATATATATATATATATATATATATATATATATATATATATATATATATATATATATATATATATATATGTGTGTATATGTATAAATGTATGTGTATATGTACATATGTTTGTATGTTTGTATGTATATATGTATATATGTATATGTGTATATATATGTGTGTGTATTTGTATATATGTGTGTGTATATATATATATATATATATATATATATATATATATATATATATATATATATATATATATATATATATATATATATATATATATATATATATATATATATATATATATATATATATATATATATATATATATATATATATATATATATATATATATATATATATATATATATATATACTTTGATGTTGAGATAAAGCCTGGTGTTGGCGCAGTGGTTAGGGCAGCGGCTTGGGATCCAAAAGGTCCTGAGTTCAAGCCCCGTTGGGCCACTGAATTAACACACCAGGGGGTTGACTCAGCCTGTCATCCTTCCGAGGTCGGCGAAATGAGTACCAGTGTACTGGGCTGGTGTATACCCCGGTTAAAATAGGTGTACCATATCCCTGTGTCGTAAGAGGTGACCAGGGTTGCGTCAGGAAGGGCATCCGGCGTAAAACATGTGCCAAATCACTATGCGGATCATACGGATGATCTGCTGTGGCGACCCTTAACGGGAGCAGCCGAAAGAAAAAGAAGAAGAAGATATATGTATATATGTGTACATGTATATAAGTGTGTATACATATGTATATATGTGTATATATGTATATCTATATGTGTATTTATATGTATGTATATATATGTATATATATATATATATATATATATATATATATATATATATATATATATATATATATATATATATATATATATATATATATATATATATATGCTGGGTGTATACCCCGGTTAAATAGGTGTACCATATCCCTGTGTTTTGGGAGGCGACCAGGGTTGCGTCAGGAAGGGCATCCGGCATAAAACATGTGCCAAATCACTATGCGGATCATACGGATGATCCGCTGTGGCGACCCCTAAAAAAGGGAGCAGCCGAAAGAAGAAGAAGATATATATTTATTTATTTATTTTCGTATCTAGATATATATGTATGTGTTTATAGGTGTTTATATATGTTTATATATGCATATATATATATATATATATATATATATATATATATATATATATATATATAGAAGACAAGGCGTAAGTCGTCACCATCGCGACCGAGAAAAAAGTGACGACTTAGAAATGTGACGACTTACACGTATGCGAACATTCATGATGACTGTGGGGTGAAGGATGAAGTCGTGCGTGGCCTGGACAATATGTGTGAGAGCCGGCTATTGTACCAAAAGGAAAACACAATCCTCGGGGCATAGGTGGGGGTTCATTGGTGAGTTGGAAAGTCATCAAGCAAAGATGGAATTCATGAATCAGTTTATCAAAAGTAAAGATAATGAACAACTGCAAGACAACAACTTCGCCTGCTTATCACCATGATGGGATTGACCAACGAACCCCAGAGACTTTTCTGGCAGCATCTGCCAGAAAAGCCCAGTCTCATCGGCATTGTACACATCCCGAGGCTGATACCTTTCCAAGATGTCTTTCAATTTGCCATCCTTCCAGTGGTGCACCACTGCCGAATCCACGCTGCCTGATTCGCCGCACTTCTTGACCTTGCCGATTCCCACCTCACTTTGAATCTGTCTATCCAGTGCATCGGCAAGGTCTCGGCATCATCATGCCCAAGGTCCGCAGCGAATTTACGTGCCTTCAGCAGCAACATTTCACCGTCCAACAGAATATTTGGCTGAGCCGACATTTGCCGAAACCAGATGATGAGCGCGTCATCGACATCTTCAAAGGACACACGTTTCACGCGTTTCACACTTACCACCGGCCTCGCGATCTTCTCCACTTGTCCAAACATCGTGCCCTTATTCTTCAAGATATCGTTCAATGTCTGCCGTTTGATGTCCAACTTCTATGTACAATACATCCAAACAGCTATGGCTGTTTTCTTCATCAGTGGTTTTGCCTCGCAAAACTGGATAATGTTGTATTTTCTTGGTAGGTTTTAGTTGTAAGCTTACGCTTAGTCGCCATTGTCCTGCCTGCAGTGCGATCAACGTGTGTACGCAGTTATAAATAGCCTATCACTGGCGGTGTAAAACAATGAGCGAGCATCACGATTCCATGAAATCGGGATTCTCACGAGGCAGCAGTTCCATGTGACGAGTTATTAGTGGTAATTTACTTTAGTTTCCAATACGTGGGAACGGACAACATCTGACGACTTAGACGAAGTGACGACTTATAGATGACGACTTACAGAGGGATGACCCTTGATTCATAGGGACTTAACATGAGATAAATTCGGGACTTTTTGACGCTGCCGACTTAGGCGAAGTGACGAGTTACACGCTGCTGACTTACGCCTAGTCTACTGTATATATATATATATATATATATATATATATATATATATATATTAGTTTTGCCCTCAGTGATATTAAAGTGGTCTATGTATATATCATCATTCTAACCCCTCACTGGCTCACTGACTGACTAATATTCATGTTTGGTTCCTGCTGGGTGACAGAAATCTGAAATTTTGCCTGCCTATGGACATCAAAGCCATTACTCCAGGGACAAATCACACAACCATAGGAAAGCATCCACAAAATGAAAATATCTAAAAATAAGTCCAGCCGTGTTGTGCTCACGGCAGGTGAGCATTCCTCGACAATGGGAGGTCAAGCTGAACCTGCTGCTATTTATTATGTACCCACGTACGAAATGAAGCACAGTTCGTTTTTGCTTACAATGTGTAAGCATACCACACGATTGGATATATATATATATATATATATATATATATATATATATATATATATATATATATATATATATATATATATATATATATATATATATGCATATATCTGGCAGGATGGCCACGACCTCGAGGTATGCACACGCACACTCGCCTCTGAGCTGTGGAGCCTGGATTTGACTCTCGGCCAAGCTTTAGACTATCATCCTGGTGTTTCCCAGGCAGGGCAATGTGTGTGCCATCCCTTGCATGGGCCTTAAATGGGAGTTCCAGCCGTTGGTATTAGTTGGTGGACATTAAAGAACCCATAGTGTCCTTTGCGAAAAGTCTGCGAGCTATCGCTATCACCTAAACCAGATTCCATATTCCTACCCTGACTTCCCGTGTCAGAGTAGCGATCAATCCAGGATTGTAACTTTAACCAAGAAAGTGCTTTGGCTGAACCGACATTCTGCATCGAGCATGTCATTTCTACAAAAGACGATGTGTGCATGAGCATGATTATGATGATGGTGTATGTGTGTACATATCTATGTGTGTGTGTGCGTGTGTGTGTGTGTGTGTGTGTGTGTGTGTGTGTGTGTGTGTGTGTGTGTGTGTGTGTGTGTGTGTGTGTGTGTGTGTGTGTGTGTGTGTGTGTGTGTGTGTGTGTGTGTGTGTGTGTGTGTGTGTGTGTGTGTGTGTGTGTGTGTGTGTGTGTGTGTGTATATATATATATATATATATATATATATATATATATATATATATATATATATATATATATATATATATATATATATATATATATATATATATATATATGCACATTTTTCCCCATAGTGTGCATGACAACTGACTTAACATCTTCAGCAATCATATTCATGCAGGCATGTTTCTGGAATGTTAAGCAAGTTTGAACTCACACAGAGAATATAGTCATGACGGTTAAACATGAGTGGCAGTGTCATTTCCTTTGGTACACCTTGCCAGTCTCCTCATACTGATGAATTATTTTGTCACACAGTCATCTTCACAAACGCTGTCCTCACACAGCAGTGACATGGGTCTCAATGGCACAGAGGATGAGTGGGGAAACAGGAAGGGAAGGTAAGAATTTCTGGAGTTTTGGAGTACACTCATGCGACAACACACTCAGAATCTTCCACACTGGTGTTATTTTGCACTCACTGTTTTTTTTATGCTCACTTGTACTTCAAGGGCTGACCATTAAGTTGGAAGTCGAAAATATAAAGTTTACGGTCAAGTGTATATAAATAGATAATTCAAAGTTGTGTGTTGGTAGCGGAGATGGTAAAGTGCAGCTGAGAAAACATAATTCAAGGTGCTACGTATGTTAATGGTTGAAATGATGTATTGTACATAAATAAATAAATAATTAAAAGTTGTGTGTTGGCAGTGGAGATGGTCGAGGGTAAATAAATAAATAAATAAAGGTTCCTAAAAGCATGAAGAACCTTGTACTATTCTTTTCCATCGAGGTTAAAATTTCCAAATTGCCTCCGATTCCAAAATAATTTGACTTTCCTGCTGCCTAGATATTATTGCATACATGTGCCGGATACGAAAGAAATGTGTCGAGTTATTTTCGGGTAGGGGCTACATACATACTGTTGGACGGGATTGAATGGAAGAATGGAGGACAGGACCTAAAATATAAGCCCCCAGTTTGGTTAACACCATGTTGGGTGCCAATAGGATTTATCCCCTCTTCAAATTGAGATATGATGATCACATGAGTCTGTTAATTGTTTGTCTGTCTATTAATAATAATAATAATAATAATAATAATAATAATACCATTCCTTTCATGCCATTAAGGTGCAAAGGGCTGCTGAGGCAGTTTCATTGGCAAGAAGTCCAATCCTGGACAGGTCGCCACTCTGACACAGGTTATCCTGAATGGTTATTACCCCAGTACACTGGTACTCATGTCACTGCCCTCAGAAGATGACAGGCTGAATCAACCCCACCTGGTGTTATTTCAACGTTAAAAACAGGGGCTCAAACTCAGGACCCTGAGGTCCCAAGCCAACCACCTTTAGCTAATGTAGGAAAACATTGCAAATATAAAACCTGATCTTCAAATTTGCTTTGCAATGGCCAAAAACAAGAAAGAAATGATTCCTACTTGGGCAACGAGGCTAACTTGATGTTGGCTTAACGGTTAAGGTGGCTGGCTAAAGATCTTCAGGCATTGAATTTGAGCCCCTGCGAGCCATTATATAACACCAGGTGGGTTCACTCAGCCAGTCATCCTTCAGAGGTCGGCAAAATGAGTACCAGCTTCCTGGCAACATGGGGGCACTATATCAGTGGCACAGCCATGCTCCCAGAAATGAGGCAAACAGCAGCTACAGACTGCATACAAAATATTATATAACTTTGCTAATGTTATATGCAGTCGTAGTGCAGCACTTTCTGTTTACGTGGTCGAGGCTCATGGAAGAGCTCGAGTAGAAGGGAATGAAACAAAATGGAAAGGGGGGAAACACAAGCAAGTCAAAATTTTCTCTCCCATCCTTTGATCTGATGTCCATCCGTCCATCCATTGGGATCATACTCTGTGCAGAGCGTTGGTGCTGCCTAAGCAGTCTTCTTGGCTATTGGGAACAATCCTGGATCGGTCGGCACTCTGACACAGGATACCACCAAGCTGGCACTCATTTTGCCAACCTCGGAAGGATGACAGGCAGAGTCAACCCCACCTGGTATTAATTCAACAGAAAGTGTGATTCTGAACTCAGCATCCTTGGATCCCATGCCCACCACCCTAATGATTTGCCAGCACCATGCATATGGTCTGATGTCAACTGTCTGGTTATTTTATAAATTGAGGGTGTGGACTTTTGAAAATATATATACTGTGACGGCTGTGGAAATTCGCATTACACCATGAAGGGCACGTAGGTGAGATATCTCTAAGTACATGTGTAGTTAGCCCCAAATCCGTTGTCTGGAGGGAATTTATGTGACTCATTCAGGCTGCGACGCTTTGAGATAGCCGTTTTTCTGTTCTATCTTTATTTTGAACCAACCACGTCTCAACCGCCATCACACAACAACCACCTTAACCACCACGCCAGCCATCGTCACCAACTACAACCACGCTACAACAACAACGCCAACAGCCACGACCTTTACCTTCACAACTCAATCCCGCAAACATCGCATCACCGTCATTCCCAAACGGCACCATAACCATCAAACCACCACCGATAAACCCTCCACCACCCTCACCTCTCTCCTTCTACGGCCATTCCCGCACCACCTGTGAACACTGAGCGTCGGCTGTCTCGGGCTCCTTTCAGCAATACGCACCGAGCCGCGAGCGCAAATAGCGGCCTTTCCGAAGGAGAATTCGGATCAAGAAAGCTACACGCCCACTTCAGATCCGTCAAATTAGCAAGCGCGGAGCGGCTTGGCCCCGCCTCCAGGCGCGTCTGTGTGAAATCGATATATGCAAATTCTAGGATCAGGGGAAATTCACGCCCCCTTTCCTCCGACCAATGGGCGAGCGTGGCTCCGCCCCCGAGGTCATCCTGATCCGGATATTTGCATATTGTTTTCTCCTGCCGGCCTATAAAATGGCGAGCGCAAGGCGAATCGTGGCAGAGTGTGGCAGTACCAGTGTGTGTCGGCAGGGCAGAGTGAGTCGAGTCATCGGTGTGGCAGCGAGTTGGATTCTGCAGTCGGCTGAGGAGAGTTGCGGGAAGAGGCAAAGGAGCTCGGGTCGGAGGCGAGAAGGTCGGCGACGAGGTCGCAGTGTGAGATCGCTCGTCACGGGACCCAAGCCAGCCAGCCATTCTCCTCCCCCAGGGCATCAACAATTCCCCCTTTCCCCCGCGCTGAGATAGTGCAAAAAGGGGGCCCCGTTCCCACCCCACTCCAAAGGTCGTGCCAACGAAACCCGCCAAGCAGCACAGAGTTGGGGCACATCCACGCGGCCACATCTGCGGCTCGTCCGCCAACGCGTCACGAGGACTCGGGTAGGACCCCCCCCCCCCGGTCTCGCGGACCTGGCTGCTCCTCCAGGTCACGCGCACATATTGGCCTCCAGGCCTGTCTGCCCCCTTGTCTATGAGGGTGGCTTCTTTCCTTTCCTTTTGAGTGAATGTGTGTTGGCGCCGTCTGTAAAGTAGAACTGTATAAGTGTTGCCGTGTGTACGCGTATTCGGTAGTAACTCTGCGTCATTGTTTCTTTTGTTTTAACTGCTATATGTGCATTTTGACTGTTTGGCTGTATATGTGTGCTTTCCGTGTGTCGCGAAATAAATGTGTTTTGTGTGAACTGTTTTCCCGTTTCGCTTCGTCTTTTCTTTATTGACCCTCCATCCTGCTTCACGTAAAGGGTTCGTAGTGGGCTTAATACGCCGCTAATTAATCTGAACCGTCCAGGTCGGCGATAACACCACTCGGTTATCCCGATAGCACGGAACGGGCCACCCAAGCGGCCCATGTCCGGAGTCGACCTGCGGCGAGGTGCGATCGCCCGGTCGACCATTCGCGCAGGTACTTAGGTAGATCGAATTTGGCGAGCGACCCTATCCTGCGTGGCTGGGCCATTGGCACGATCGTGGTGAGGTTAAACCCCCACCCGTGACTAGCTCCCGGCGTTGGTCCGAGAGGGTCACGACTGAATTGTCCGTCCAGTGGGCGACGTGCCGCGATCCGAGTTACGTGGCCGTCCGCACGCCGGCGGGCGCGAATTCGCAACAATACCAAGATCGACAGTGGTGTAGAATCAGAGAATATAGTTGGAGAGTGAAAAGTATGTAGAATGTAGCCAAACCAGGCTATTTTACACAAAGAGGTATTAATGTACAGAAGGGGATGGGAAGGTGACAGCAGCAGGGACCGTTGATTGGTTTAAACTTCATTTGGATTCATACTTGTAAGGCAGCAATGAGCGAAGAGAAGGTTCAGTGATATTGACACGAATAATAAGTGGATTAGGATTAGACAAGTGTGATTCATTTGTGATGTCTGGAAGTTGGAGATGTGCAATTTGTTTGTGTGTGAATCATGCCAAGTGGGAATGTGAGGTTAAGTGTTGTGCTTCCCCAAACATACTCAAGGTAATGACAAATGTCACAGTCATAAGCTGATATGTCACAAATTATATTATTACTGATATGACAAAAAGAAATGCTTGCGACAAACATTGCAGAGTTGCACAAATTTCAAGCTTCCCCTTTATTTGGATGGAATCAACAGAACGTTGATCGAAGTATGCAAACTACCGTGGGAAGCAAGGAGAAGTTGAAGTTTCAGGCATTGATCCTTTGTCGGCCATGATCCATTGGATAACGGGGAAACGACGACAGCTCAAGGCTGAACTAACAGCAGGCCAGGCTTCAGTGACTATATCATGTGCTGTCGTCATTCGGTGCCCGTGCTGCACTTTTAGGCCGCACCCACCAACTGCATGCACTTTTGACAGCAGGCTCGACCTGGGTTTCAATACGGCCAGCCTTCACTCGCTGTGTATGCCTGTCAATGTCCACTGCCATTTTGTCTGCCTTGCCACCCAACTTGGGCCTCATAACTGCCTGAAGCTGGGCCTGACCGGGCCTGCTGTTTGTTCAGCCTTGATCACTATTTGTTTTGCCAACAAGCTGATGAAGTGGGTGTCGGCTTATTCCTTCCTATGGCTGTCAGCATACCTCCATCAACGTTGTGTTGTTTTCATCATTTGTTCGACATGTCCACCGACGTAGATCGACACCAGCCTTCCAGAGCAAGACTAGCTCTTCATTCGTCTTATTTTGTTTAACATTGAACGATGTAAGGTTTGAGAAGTCATTTTTTAACCTTCTGATGCCGTACGGATAACATGGGTTGTTAAGAAAGGATTTTATGTGAATTCTATATTTTATGGAAATTAAAGAAATTGCTATCAATTTTTTGTTGTTGAATTATTTATCTACCAGCAAAGGTACCCGGTGTTGCCAGACAAGCCGGGACCCTCCTCCCACCACACCCTACTCCCTCCAGACTCCGACCCCACCCCTTCCCTCCTCATACCCCACCCATTCTCCTCCCTAACCCTACTTAACCCTAACCCTACCAAACCCTAACGCTAACCCATGTCATTTAAATAACATCAGGTGCGTTGACTCAGTCTGTCATCCTTCCGACATCAGCAAAATGAGTATCATCTTACTGGAAACAGGGAACACTGCATCAGTGGCACAGTCATGCTCGCATCAATGCTGCAACCAGCAGCCACAAGCTGCATACTAAACAATGACTTCTCTAGAGATTAAAATTTGTATGCTGTTGCATTATCAAACGTGCAACAAATTAAAAATGACCAATATACGTACAGGAGGTGCCGGTTTGGAGTTGATGAATGTCACCCGAGTTGTGATTTATATCGGATCACTCGACTGAATGTCACATGCAATCTTTCATTTTGTCCATTTGTGCTTCCATACTGGAGGTGACTATAAATGAAGGGCTCTGTGACGTCAAAGGACGTCAGCATTGGGCACTGCCATTTTACAATCCTGTGGATATACTTTAGTCTGATCTTTCCCTTTCATGTCGTCACGGAATGACCTCCAAAAGAAGAGGCTCTCGGGGGAACGGCACCCACTGCCTCCTTTTCTTGCGATAATATGATTAAGGATTAAAAAAAAATAAAACAAAATTGATCGGACAATCCTTTATTCGATTCATGATGGAAATTTATTGAGATGTTCGAGAACATCCCGCAGAGCATCACGTGAAGCACATTTTGAACACCACAAAGGAGAAACTTGACAAAAACATTGATTTAAACATCACGATTTGTTTATTCGTTAACATCTCGATTACATTTACTTGTATAAATGGCTAAATTGTGCTGTGTTTTTCAAACGACACAAATGAAATGGCAATTGGAAGTCCCACATGATGCTTTATGTCCATATAACAAATGCATGATGCTTTATGTCAGGCCAAACACTTACTGATCAACCCTGGAAATTAATGATTGCACAGTATCACGGCCACATTGCTCCACACACATGGTTTTTACATCGGGGCTATCTATTTATCATCGTTTATGGTGCAGCACATGGCTGCTGGTTCACATAGTTGCTGGTTCACATGGCTGCTGGTTCACATAGTTGCTGGTTCACATAGTTGCTGGTTCACATGGCTGCTGGTTCACATGGCTGCTGGTTCATATGGTTGCTGGTTCACATGGTTGCTGGTTCACATGGTTGCTGGTTCACATGGTTGCTGGTTCACATGGCTGCTGGTTCACATGGCTGCTGGTTCACATGGTTGCTGGTTCACATGGCTGCTGGTTCACATAGTTGCTGGTTCACATGGCTGCTGGTTCACATGGCTGCTGGTTCACATGGCTGCTGGTTCACATGGTTGCTGGTTCACATGGTTGCTGGTTCACATGGCTGCTGGTTCACATGGCTGCTGGTTCACATGGCTGCTGGTTCACATGGTTGCTGGTTCACATGGCTGCTGGTTCACATGGTTGCTGGTTCACATGGCTGCTGGTTCACATGGTTGCTGGTTCACATGGTTGCTGGTTCACATGGTTGCTGGTTCACATAGTTGCTGGTTCACATGGTTGCTGGTTCACATGGCTGCTGGTTCACATGGTTGCTGGTTCACATGGCTGCTGGTTCACATGGTTGCTGGTTCACATGGCTGCTGGTTCACATGGTTGCTGGTTCACATGGCTGCTGGTTCACATGGCTGCTGGTTCACATAGTTGCTGGTTCACATGGCTGCTGGTTCACATGGCTGCTGGTTCACATGGCTGCTGGTTCACATGGTTGCTGGTTCACATGGCTGCTGGTTCACATGGTTGCTGGTTCACATGGCTGCTGGTTCACATGGCTGCTGGTTCACATAGTTGCTGGTTCACATGGCTGCTGGTTCACATGGCTGCTGGTTCACATGGCTGCTGGTTCACATGGTTGCTGGTTCACATGGTTGCTGGTTCACATGGCTGCTGGTTCACATGGCTGCTGGTTCACATGGTTGCTGGTTCACATGGCTGCTGGTCCACATGGTTGCTGGTTCACATAGTTGCTGGTTCACATGGCTGCTGGTTCACATGGTTGCTGGTTCACATGGTTGCTGGTTCACATGGCTGCTGGTTCACATGGTTGCTGGTTCACATAGTTGCTGGTTCACATGGTTGCTGGTTCACATGGCTGCTGGTTCACATAGTTGCTGGTTCACATGGTTGCTGGTTCACATGGCTGCTGGTTCACATGGTTGCTGGTTCACATAGTTGCTGGTTCACATGGCTGCTGGTTCACATGGTTGCTGGTTCACATGGTTGCTGGTTCACATGGTTGCTGGTTCACATGGCTGCTGGTTCACATGGCTGCTGGTTCACATGGTTGCTGGTTCACATGGTTGCTGGTTCACATGGCTGCTGGTTCACATGGTTGCTGGTTCACATGGTTGCTGGTTCACATGGTTGCTGGTTCACATAGTTGCTGGTTCACATGGTTGCTGGTTCACATGGCTGCTGGTTCACATAGTTGCTGGTTCACATGGTTGCTGGTTCACATGGCTGCTGGTTCACATAGTTGCTGGTTCACATAGTTGCTGGTTCACATGGTTGCTGGTTCACATGGCTGCTGGTTCACATAGTTGCTGGTTCACATGGTTGCTGGTTCACATGGCTGCTGGTTCACATGGCTGCTGGTTCACATAGTTGCTGGTTCACATGGCTGCTGGTTCACATAGTTGCTGGTTCACATGGTTGCTGGTTCACATGGTTGCTGGTTCACATGGTTGCTGGTTCACATAGTTGCTGGTTCACATGGCTGCTGGTTCACATGGTTGCTGGTTCACATGGTTGCTGGTTCACATGGTTGCTGGTTCACATGGCTGCTGGTTCACATGGCTGCTGGTTCACATGGTTGCTGGTTCACATGGTTGCTGGTTCACATGGCTGCTGGTTCACATGGTTGCTGGTTCACATGGTTGCTGGTTCACATGGCTGCTGGAAGTGCTGCTGTACCACCGCTGCAGTGCTCCCCGTACGTTAGAGCAGGGGTTTGGGAATTTTTCCAGGGTAACGACAAACCTCGCCTACTTTTTACGATAGGAACCGATGGATCTTCAACATCCACAAACTAATGCTATCAGACGGAACATTCGATTTAACGGTCCATCTGTGGGAGGACTCACACATTAATGCCTCGCTCTGCCTGCGAAACACCAGGATGGTGTTTATAGCTGGGCAGATATTGGAGCCCAAGCCAGACAGCTCAGAGGTGAGTGTGCTTATCTCTCAGCTATCCTGCCAGCCCGATCATGTATGGAAATATGGTGGAATTCTTGAGCTCCTCTCCGCTGGTGTGCTCCAAACATGTCCATTTCTTCTTCAATCCGAAAACATCCCCTCCTTAGTCCCTTACCCTCTCAAACTTATTAGCCCATCCACTGCGTGTCAGGAGACTGGGTTTTGCAGTCACGTGTGTGTGTGTGTGTGTGTGTGTGTGTGTGTGTGTGTGTGTGTGTGTGTGTGTGTGTGTGTGTGTGTGTGTGTGTGTGTGTGTGTGTGTGTGTGTGTGTGTGTGTCCGTCCGGGCTGTAACTTTTTTTTTTACCATTTCAGCTTTTGTCATCAAATTTTCAACAAAGCTTTATTTTGATAATATGGAGAAGACAAATTAAGAATTTGGTCAAAAGGTCAAAGGTGTACTGTACTGTTTATAGCATACGGAAGAAGAAGAAGAAGAAGAAGAAGAAGAAGAAGAAGAAGAAGAAGAAGAAGAAGAAGAAGAAGAAGAAGAAGAAGAAGAAGAAGAAGAAGAAGAAGAAGAAGAAGAAGAAGAAGAAGAAGAAGAAGAAGAAGAAGAAGAAGAAGAAGAAGAAGAAGAAGAAGAAGAAGAAGAAGAAGAAGAAGTAGTCCGAAAACAAAATGGACGGGCTTTGCATTTTCTTTCACTTTCTTTCACAGATGCACTTTCTAGTTTTCCTTGTTTTCCTAAATTCCTCACGAATCCGCCTCCCTTCTGCAGGTACATACATATTAAATAGATGGCCCAACAATTGTCATTCCACTTTCAAGCTATTCCATACAAACTTTAACTCCAATCAAGTGTCATTTCGTATCCTTCACAGCATTTTCCGAATTCAATATCAAGCATTTTGATAATATATTCAAATCTTTTAATAACGAAATGTTACAGAAATTCTGTTCATCAAATGACCATGAAACGCCCCACTTAATGAATGATTCGGGCATCCTGGCTGAAATAATGATAAATTGTAAAATATTGTTACGGTTGTGGAAATTCACAGAACACCAGTCAGGTTCCCCAGAGGTCAGTTATTTCGATAAGTGTATGTTCCAGCTTAGATTTCCCCACCGATGTATAAAGGGAATTATTTGTGTGCCGAGCTGTGCATCTTTGAGTAAGCCGTTATTCTTTTCTGTCTTTTATTTTAAACGAACATCGCCTCACCATCTTCTCCACAACTGCCATCTTCTCCTCAAACATCTTAACGACGCCAGCATCTCCACAACGCCGCCATCTTCTCACCAACAAACAGCATCTCATCGCGACACAATCCAGCCATATCCTCGTTGGAGCGGAAGAGCGATTTCAACCACGTCCGCGTGAAGCCGGTGATTTCAACCACGTCCGCGTACAAGCATGACTTGTAAGCATGACATGACAAGCATGACGCTCGCCGACAAGGGCTTGAGTTCATGTTGTTGGCTGGGTTGGCGAGCGGTTCGTTGAGAGCCGCTGGAGAGACGCCGAGCCACCGGCAGGAGTTGAACCGTTGGAGTTCGGAGTGGAAGGGTCGCCAGCAGGAGGCTGGGGTCGAGACCCGTTCGCTCCTCCAGCGCGTCGTCAGCTAGGCGAGGCCGCAGTGAAGGCCGGACGACCGAGAACCACCGTACAAGCTGCTCGTCAAGCCGCCCAAGCGACTGGCGCGTTCGTAACGCACCAGGCCAAACAGAGACACCAGTAAAGGTCGCCGTAAAAGGACCCATCGAGTCACCACGAGGGTGGCCAGGGAGCCGGCCCGGTCTCTCAGGGCCTGTTCCAGTCATCCCGGCCCTGAGTACATTAAAGGCTCACGAGCCCGGTTCTTTCTTTCTTGGGATTTGCATGAAAGTCTGTGGCGCCTTGTCCAAAAGTAGAATCGTTGTTAAGTGCCTGTATGTACATTGCATAATAGACATTGGCTGTAGGCTTTTGCTCGTGTCTTGTCCCCTATCCCCATTCATTGACTGCTTACGTGTAAAAATAAACCCCCATGTTGTTTGAATGTCAACCTGCTCGTTGCATCACTTTCTCCATTGACTGCCATGATGCGTTCGGGAAATTAGCTGGCTGATTATCAAGCCGATAAAATAATCTGGTCCGACGGGATCTGGCGAAATAAAACCGCTTGGCATTCGCATATGGAACGAGCCGCATAAGTGGCTCGTTTTCGTGCAGGCCCCGTCGAGGTATAAACTCCCAGCATTTCTGCCCACGCGAATAGTTAGGTATATCGACAATTCGGCGATTGACCCTGTAGCGCGTGGACAGAATAGTTGGCTGGTTCATGGTGTATTATTAAAAACACCCGTAGCTGGGTTTCGGCGTTTGTCCGGAAGCTACGACTAGATTCTCGCGTCCGGTGGACGCGTGGCCTGGATTGGGCTGAAAAGATTATGCGCACGCCGAACCGGCGGAAATCTATAACAATATTGTGGTTTACAGGAAGGTGGTTCTTGCGAAAGTTACACTCTTTGCATGATTGATGGAGCCGACGAAGAAAGTTCACAGTGGTTTCCACACTCCATTGTTTATTTACGATCCTATAGCAAGATCGCTCACTGGCGTTTTCTGTGTGACCCCAGGTGATCCGACATTATATCATGTCAATTATTAATAGTTATAACACTAGTTATTATGCAAAATGGTATTTCCCATTCCCATGTTCTTTCACTTTCACCATCTTGCAAGGTGAAGACAGTCTTTCTTAAGAGTTATGTTGTTGTCGACCTGTGCTGCAATATATACATACATATATGATATATGTGTGTGTGACTTTCCTTCCATCATCAACAACTTTAAAACTTTGATAGCAACTCTGATCTGAACACCGATGTGCCTTTTATCAAGGGCATATAGGTCTTCAGTTGCTATCATGGTTCCAGTAGACATTGCTGAAATCAGTTCAAGCATTTCTACCAGAAAGATATTCAGCAGACAATTCGTTTTGACATTCAGTTGGTCTTGGAGAGGATCTAATTTATACCTTCATTGATTTTCAAAAGTGTAACTTTCATGAGAATCACACTCGTGATATTATTCACACCGTGTCCTGGATGCTGATCGGGGAGTTGTAAGTGCAACATGTGCTGATTTTTGCATTCACAAATCTGAAGGGAGGTATCGCCCTGTCCTACAGAACAAAAGAATTGAAACACAGGCTTGGCTTCTTGAAGAAGAAGGGTGATGGTCAACGATCTCGGCCCACCAGCCCTGCAGACAAAAGTGAAAAAGGAGGGAAATCTTTGCGGTAAGCTGTTGTGTGTGAAACGGTTGTTGAGGATTTTAGATCAGCTTTGAGCAGGGAATAAAATAATTTGAAGACTCGAAAAGTTTACTTGTACACTGTTTGGATAAGTGGTTGGTGTTGGGCAGGGAGCATGAGGCATGGTATGGAATCTGCATTTCCAGTTTGTTTTTGTTTTTTTTGCATTTGGACATTTTTCCAGTTAGTACTGCACTTTAAAAGAAAATTGTTTATTACAGTTGACAAACCACAGATCTTAATTAAGTGCAGGCATGTGTTTTTGGCAGGCCGAGCCAGGAGGAGGCAATGAAATGGGCAGAATCGCTGGACAAACTACTCTCCCACAAATGTAAGATTCCACAATGTTAACACAGCTTTTTAATTAAAAAAAAAAGATGTGTAACAGTGATGCATTCAGGATCAAGATCAAGAGAAAAATGATATTCCAACTGGTAGTTTGACTGATGATGAAAATTGACAAATTCATGTCACCTATTGTGTCATTTGCACATTACACTGGAGAGGGGAATAATCACCAAGAAGTCGGTCAGGCTTGCTATGTAGGGATGGCACGGACACTCCATGTTTTTAATACCACACAAATCCTCAAACAAAATCTACCAAGATGCAAGTTTATGAACCGATAAAGTAGCTACCGTTCATCTGCGGAGGATTTCACATCCAACAACACTCGTGAAACTCATGGATGGCATTGCTGAGCCCCAAAAATGACAGAGCCAAAACAGCCCGTTTGTAATTACAGCGCGGCGACATCGCGCTGTTATATAATTGACTATTCTGTCACACTTATGGTTGGGTGTGATGTGGGCGGAGATTGCCGGGTGGATTGTGGGCGGAGATTGCCGGGTGGATTGTGGGCGGAGATTGCCATTGTGGGCGTAGATTGCCGGGTGTATTGTGGGCGGAGATTGCCGGGTGGATTGTGGGCGGAGATTGCCATTGTGGGCGGAGATTGCCGGGTGGATTGTGGGCGGAGATTGCCGGGTGGATTGTGGGCGGAGATTGCCGGGTGGATTGTGGGCGGAGATTGCCTGGTGGATTGTGGGCGGAGATTGCCGGGTTGATTGTGGGCGGAGATTGCCGGGTGGATTGTGGGCGGAGATTGCCGGGTAGATTGTGGGCGGAGATTGCCGGGTGAATTGTGGGCGGAGATTGCCGGGTGAATTGTGGGCAGAGATTGCCGGGTGGATTGTGGGCGGAGATTGCCGGGTGGATTGTGGGCGGAGATTGCCGGGTGGACCCCCGGAGATTGCCATTGTGGGCGGAGATTGCCGGGTGGATTGTGGGCGGAGATTGCCGGGTGGATTGTGGGCGGAGATTGCCGGGTGGATTGTGGGCGGAGATTGCCGGGTGGATTGTGGGCGGAGATTGCCGGGTGGATTGTGGGCGCAGATTGCCGGGTGGATTGTGGGCGGAGATTGCCGGGTGGATTGTGGGCGGAGATTGCCGGGTGGATTGTGGGCGGAGATTGCCGGGTGGATTGTGGGCGGGGATTGCGGGTGAATTGTGGGCGGGGATTGCCGGGTGGATTGTGGGCGGAGATTGCCGGGTGAATTGTGGGCGGAGATTGCCGGGTGGATTGTGGGCGGGGATTGCCGGGTGGATTCTGGGCGGAGATTGCCGGGTGGATTGTGGGCGGGGATTGCGGGTGAATTGTGGGCAGGGATTGCCGGGTGGATTGTGGGCGGAGATTGCCGGGTGGATTGTGGGCGGAGATTGCCGGGTGAATTGTGGGCGGAGATTGCCGGGTGAATTGTGGGCGGAGATTGCCGGGTGAATTGTGGGCAGAGATTGCCGGGTGGATTGTGGGCGGAGATTGCCGGGTGGATTGTGGGCGGAGATTGCCGGGTGGACCCCCGGAGATTGCCATTGTGGGCGGAGATTGCCGGGTGGATTGTGGGCGGAGATTGCCGGGTGGATTGTGGGCGGAGATTGCCGGGTGGATTGTGGGCGGAGATTGCCGGGTGGATTGTGGGCAGGGATTGCGGGTGAGTTGTGGGCGGGGATTGCCGGGTGGATTGTGGGCGGAGATTGCCGGGTGAATTGTGGGCGGAGATTGCCGGGTGAATTGTGGGCGGAGATTGCCGGGTGGATTGTGGGCGGGGATTGCCGGGTGGATTCTGGGCGGAGATTGCCGGGTGGATTGTGGGCGGGGATTGCGGGTGAATTGTGGGCAGGGATTGCCGGGTGGATTGTGGGCGGAGATTGCCGGGTGAATTGTGGGCGGAGATTGCCGGGTGGATTGTGGGCGGAGATTGCCGGGTAGATTGTGGGCGGAGATTGCCGGGTGAATTGTGGGCGGAGATTGCCGGGTGAATTGTGGGCAGAGATTGCCGGGTGGATTGTGGGCGGAGATTGCCGGGTGGATTGTGGGCGGAGATTGCCATTGTGGGCGGAGATTGCCATTGTGGGCGGAGATTGCCGGGTGGATCGTGGGCGGAGATTGCCGGGTGGATCGTGGGCGGAGATTGCCGGGTGGATTGTGGGCGGAGATTGCCGGGTGGATTGTGGGCGGGGATTGCGGGTGAATTGTGGGTGGGGATTGCCGGGTGGATTGTGGGCGGAGATTGCCGGGTGAATTGTGGGCGGAGATTGCCGGGTGGATTGTGGGCGGGGATTGCCGGGTGGATTCTGCGCGGAGATTGCCGGGTGGATTGTGGGCGGGGATTGCGGGTGAATTGTGGGCAGGGATTGCCGGGTGGATTCTGGGCGGAGATTGCCGGGTGAATTGTGGGCGGAGATTGCCGGGTGGATTGTGGGCGGGGCTTGCCGGGTGGATTCTGGGCGGAGATTGCCGGGTGGATTGTGGGCGGGGATTGCGGGTGAATTGTGGGCAGGGATTGCCGGGTGGATTGTGGGCGGAGATTGCCGGGTGGATTGTGGGCGGAGATTGCCGGGTGAATTGTGGGCGGAGATTGCCGGGTGAATTGTGGGCGGAGATTGCCGGGTGAATTGTGGGCAGAGATTGCCGGGTGGATTGTGGGCGGAGATTGCCGGGTGGATTGTGGGCGGAGATTGCCGGGTGGACCCCCGGAGATTGCCATTGTGGGCGGAGATTGCCGGGTGGATTGTGGGCGGAGATTGCCGGGTGGATTGTGGGCGGAGATTGCCGGGTGGATTGTGGGCGGAGATTGCCGGGTGGATTGTGGGCAGGGATTGCGGGTGAGTTGTGGGCGGGGATTGCCGGGTGGATTGTGGGCGGAGATTGCCGGGTGAATTGTGGGCGGAGATTGCCGGGTGAATTGTGGGCGGAGATTGCCGGGTGGATTGTGGGCGGGGATTGCCGGGTGGATTCTGGGCGGAGATTGCCGGGTGGATTGTGGGCGGGGATTGCGGGTGAATTGTGGGCAGGGATTGGCGGGTGGATTGTGGGCGGAGATTGCCGGGTGAATTGCGGGCGGAGATTGCCGGGTGGATTGTGGGCGGTAATTGCCGGGTAGATTGGGGGCGGAGATTGCCGGGTGAATTGTGGGCGGAGATTGCCGGGTGAATTGTGGGCAGAGATTGCCGGGTGGATTGTGGGCGGAGATTGCCGGGTGGATTGTGGGCGGAGATTGCCATTGTGGGCGGAGTTTGCCATTGTGGGCGGAGATTGCCGGGTGGATCGTGGGCGGAGATTGCCGGGTGGATCGTGGGCGGAGATTGCCGGGTGGATTGTGGGCGGAGATTGCCGGGTGGATTGTGGGCGGGGATTGCGGGTGAATTGTGGGTGGGGATTGCCGGGTGGATTGTGGGCGGAGATTGCCGGGTGAATTGTGGGCGGAGATTGCCGGGTGGATTGTGGGCGGGGATTGCCGGGTGGATTCTGGGCGGAGATTGCCGGGTGGATTGTGGGCGGGGATTGCGGGTGAATTGTGGGCAGGGATTGCCGGGTGGATTCTGGGCGGAGATTGCCGGGTGGATTGTGGGCGGGGATTGCGGGTGAATTGTGGGCGGAGATTGCCGGGTGAATTGTGGGCGGAGATTGCCGGGTGAATTGTGGGTGGGGTTAATGCGGAAGAGCGACGTTTTTTGTGCTGAATCGTTTTCTGTGTGATGCCAGGAGTTGATTTCCTGAGCAGGAAGTGATAATCTTCCTGTCCCGTTAGTTGTTGACGCGCAGCGTTGTAACTCTCGTTCTTCGTTGTTTTTCACCAGAAGTGTTTTTGAAACGTCTTGTGGAGGTGATTTCTTCCTCTTTTTTGGTGACAGAAGTGGTTATTACAGCGCGGCGACATCGCGCTGTTATATAATTGGCTATTCTGTCCTGTGTCTTCTGTCACAATTATGGCCGCGCACGTCCCTTTGATCTGAGGGCTATAAGTAGAAATTTGTCCAACGTCACAACTCTTCCCATCATGCAAGGAAATTCACTGTGTCTACATTTAAATTTTAAAACTGCAAAATTGTTTTATCATTCTTAACCTTTTACTGCCTCCAGCCGCGCGATATTGAAGTATTCGCTTCTTGTTCTCTATTATTAGTCACATACCAGTTTCACCAGAGGGAACTATAGGTTTGTTCTCCATCTATCCGTCTATTCCACCTATTGTTTTTCACACTTTTTCCCCATATCCATTTACATATTTACTGAAACTATATATATATATATATATATATATATATATATATATATATATATATATATATATATATATATATATATATATATATATGTAGTTACGAATTCGCGCCCGCCAGCGTGCGATCGGCCGCTCGACTCGAATGGCGGCCGCCTCGCCCACCGGAACGGACAATTCTGTCATGACCCTCTCGGAACAACGCCGGGAGCTAGTCACGGGTGGAGGTTTAACCCCACCACGACCGTGCCAATTGGCCACCCGCGCAGTATAGGGTTGCTCGCCAAATTCGATCCACCTAAGTACCTGCGCGGATGGTTGACCGGGCGATCGTACCTCGCCGCAGGCCGACTCCGGACACGAACCGCTCAAGCGGTCCGTTCCGTGCTATCGGGATAACCGAGCGGTGTTATCGTCGGCCTCGACGGTTCCGATTAATTATCGGGCGTATTAAGCCCACTACGAACCCTTTTACTTGAAGCAGGATGGAGAGTCAATAAAGAAAAGACGAAGCGAAATGGGAAAACAGCTCACACAATGCACATTTATTACACGACACACGGAAAGCACACATATACAGCCAAACAGTCAAAATGCACCTATATCAGGAAAACAAAAGAAACAACGACGCAGAGTTACAACGGAATGCGCGTACACACGGCAACACTTACATAGTTCTACTTTACAAGACACGGCGCCACACACATTTACTCAAAAGAAAAGGAAAGAAGCCGCCCTCATAGACAAGGGGGCAGACGGGCCTGTAGGCCAATATGTGCGCGGGACCTGAAGGAGCGGCCAGGTCCACGAGACCGGGTGGATGTGCCCCGACTCCGTGCTCCTTCGCGGGTTTCGTTGGCATGACGTTTGGAGTAGGGTGGGAACGGGGCCCCCTTTGTTGCACTATCTCAGCGCGGGGGAAAATGGGGAATTGTTGATGCTCTGGGGGAGGGAGAATGGCTGGCTGGCTTGGGTCCCGTGACGAGCGATCTCCAACCGCGACCTCGTTGCCAACCACCGTCTTTCTCGCCTCGCACCCGAGCTCCTTGGCCTCTTCCCCCAACTGTCCTCAGCCGACTGCAGAACCCAACTCGGTGCCTTCGCCACCCGACTCCACTCTCTGCTGCTGCTACACTTTGCTGCTGCCACACTCTGCTCGATGACTCTTACCAAAACTCTCTCTCTCTCTCTGCCAAAACTCTTTGCCTTCAAAACTGACTCTGCCACGATTCGCCTTGCGCTCGGCGTTTTATAGGCCGGCAGGAGAAACAATATGCAAATTTCCGGATCAGGATGAGCTCGGGGGCGGAGCCACGCTTGCCCATTGGACGGAGGAAAAGTGGGCGTGAACCTCCCCTGATCCTAGAATTTGCATATTTCGATTTCACACGGACGCGCATGGAGGCGGAGCCAAGCCGCTCTGCGCTTGCTCATTGGACGGATCAGAAGTGGGCATGTAACATTCTTGATCCGAATTCTCCCTCGGAAAGGCCGCTATTTGCACTCGCGACTCGGTGCGTATTTTGAAGGAGCCCAAAACAGCCCGACGCTCAGTGTTCACAGGTGGTGCGGGAATGGCCGTAGAAGGAGAGAGGTGAGGGTGGTGGAGGGTTTTTGGTGGTGGTTTGATGGTTATAGCGGTTCAAAATAAAGATTGAAAAGAAAAACGGCTATCTCAAAGCGTCGCAGCCCGAATCAATCACATAAATTCCCTCTAAACAATGGGTTTGGGGCTAACTACACATGTACTTAGAGTTATCTCACCTTCGGACCCTGAATGGTGGTTTGCGAATTTCCACAGCCTTAACAATATATATATATATATATATATATATATATATATATATATATATATATATATATATATATATATATATATATATACATATACATATATACACATATAGTTTCACAATCACCACAAACACTAGTTTGTGACCAACCCTTTGGAATTTTAAAAAGTGTTTTGTGTTTTAATACTTGTACACAGTAAACCCTTAAATATATCAGGTTTTGACCAATCGCAGGCAACCTCTTGTGTACCGAATTATTTATCGCCGGGTTAAGTTGACCAATCGCGGTTTTTGAGCTAAATTTTGATGGTTATCTCACACCATGAGCCTTTTTTTTCTCGTGCAGCGTTAACAATGACACTAAGGCATAAAACGATGGACAAATTATGTGGATTATCACCTCCGCCACCAAGGTCGAAGGAGCTTGTGTTTTCACCCTGTCTCTTTGTCACTTGGAACAAAAAAATTTTCACTAAGTATGTTGGTGTGTAGCATTTGTCTGTTTGTCACATGATTTTTGGCCACAGTTTTGAAGCAATTCTTCTTTAAAAAAAATTGTGCATGTAATTGACCAGTCAAGGACAGCAACACATCGTTTTGGTGAAGATCTGAATCCAGATCCAGATCTGAGAATTATTTAAGTGATTCTTCAGCATTGAGAGATGGAGCCAAACACGTTATATAGCACAATATCTCAAAGGGTTATCGATAGATTCGGACGAAACTTCGTCGGCAGGTTAGGTGTGCCACTTGGAAGAATTGATTCAATTTTTGTGAATATCTGAATCCGGATCTCGATACGAGAATTATTTCATTTCTAAGTAATTTTTCACCATTGAGAGATGGGGATAAAAACGATATTGCAAGAGATCTCAAAAAAGTTGTGGACGGATTTGCATGACACTTGGTGGACAGGTTTGGTGTGTGACAAGGACTAATTGTTTTAATTTTGATGAAAATCAGAATCCTGATCCGTATCTGACAATTTTTCAAGTGATTCTTCAGCATTGAGAGATGTGGTCAAAATTATGATGTTTTGCATGATATCTCAAAAAGTTGTGGACAAGTTATGACAAAACTCTGTGGATGAGTTGGTAACTTGACAAGCACAAGCCGACTTGATTTTGGTGAAGGTTCGGATTCAGATCCGACTTATCAGTGGAATACAAATGTAAACTGTTCAGCCTGGCAGAGATATGAATGCTCTCTACCAAGTGCCGTTCCATTTCATCAAGTGGCACTCCGTGAGTGATTTTTCATTTGTCAGTTTGTTTGTTTGTTTGTTTGTTTGTGGGCAGGATATTTCAATGTTTGTGGACAGATTCAGACGAAACTTGGTGGGCACGTTGGGTGTGTGACAAGGAAGAATATATTTTTTAAGGTTGGTGAAGATCCGGATCGGGATCCGACAATTTTTTTGAAGTGGTTCTTCACCATTGAGAAGAGATGGGGCTGAACCGATATATAGCACGATATCTGAAAAAGATGTTGACGGATTTCGATGACACTTGGTGGACAGGTTGGGTGTGTGACAAGGATGAATTGATTCGATTTTGGTGAAGATCCAAATTCAGATCCGGACACGATCATTATTTTTTTGATTTTTCAAGTGATTCATCACCATTGAAAAAATGACCGTTTTTACAGCCATTTTTCCCTGCTGTGCAGGGGTTGGGCTTTTTCTTGAGGCAATGTTTTATGGCCGGATGCCCTTCCTGACGCCAACCCTGGTCGCCTCTTACGACACACAGGGATATGTTACACCTATTCTAACCGGGGCATACACCGGGACCAGTACACTGGTACTCACTTCGCCGACCTCAGATGGATGACAGGCTGAGTCAACCCCCTGGTGTTAATTCAGCAGCCCACAGGGCTTGAACTCAGGACCCTGGGATCCCAAGCCGCCACCCTAACCACTAAGCCAACACCAGGCTTATTCTTCACCATTGAAAGAAAGGGCTAAACTGATATACAGCATAATATTTCCAAAAATCATCTTGGCTCCGAGATGTTCTACTGGATCAGGCATTGTGTGGCGGAGGTATGTGCTCCACTGAGTGCCCTTCTGGTTGTTAGCAGTTTCAACTTTACACATGTAATTGTAAATCAAAGGGGCTGCTGCGGTGCAGGTGGGAACTGAGACATGCAGTGCTCACGCGCTCGGTATGAACCAAATGCAAAGAAGTCGAGGAAAGTGATGTCTGACTCAGAAAATGGAGGCTTTGGATAAACTTAGTCGAGGCGAGAGTGCGTTATTTATTTGCAGGTGTTCGGAGCTGCAGAACGATTTGTTAAAGAAACACATTGACAGCTTTAACAAAAGGAGGAAATGAAGGTGGGGCTTTTGCGGCTGTCAGGATGGACTGCAAGTACCACACTCACCTCTAAGCCATCTCGTCTGGGTTTCGAATCCTGATCCAGCCATAAACTGCCATCCTGGTATTGTAAAGGATTCGGCGGTGGTGGGATTCACACCCTACTCTTGACAGCCAAATGTTGAAGATTCAGCGTCACTTAACAGCACCGCCATCTCCAGGGTTATAACGCCAGCAAGTTCGGCACAGGCCTCAGGTCACGTGCCTCGGATCACGATACCAATGTACACCTGGGCCTTACCAGTTGGGGAAATAGATCCCAGCTACAGACTGGATTTGTCAGAGACCGAGCGAAGTCTGCCAGTCCGTAGCCCATTTGGGTTTATATACAAATCGAACAATTGTTCCTCAGCACGGCACGAATAAACTCAAGGCGGCAACTTTCATATGAATCAGCCAGATTAATTGGGGACACATCAGGGAACACAACACAAGCAAAGCATTCACGAACGTTATCATTCATCTATAACCTGCTCTTAACTGGGGAGCTACGGATACGGGTTTCAAAGGGGACCATAGCGAGATAAACCTTAGGCCTGGACGACATGCAGACAACATGCAGACAAGACACAGCGTACTTGGTGATGCCTCATGGACGAGGAGAAAGTGTCAAAGGCACGAATGAAGCTCAGGAGAAGCCGATGTCAACGGATTCGAGCGCCCAAGCTCGAACACGCCGCGTGGCAAGATGGCGGCGTCGTCCTTTTGTCGCACCGCTCACACACCAGCCTCGGTGCATTCAGCCCCCGTAAGGTCGATGGCACAAGAGCGAAAGATCCACGGTGTGCTCCAGCTGGCTTTTCACAAGGTCCAGCATACAAATCCAGGCCTGGCCTGCTCACCAGATTAGGCCAAATCGGGGTGTTGGGCTCCGCAGGCGGATCGATGGGATGGGAAAACGTGTCGAGCCGTGCTGGGAGCAAAGACAGTCAGTCCAGAAGCCAAAATCTGTAGCTAGCCTAGAAAATAGGTTCGCTGCTGATTTCATGTTAGAATGGTGCTACTGGTGTTTTTGAAGAGTCTAGGCATGACCAAGTCTAGTTCCACTTGTTGCCAAGTCTGCATCTGAATATTATGGCTGCCATGACAGTAATCAAAATGGCCGCCATCAGATTTAGTCTTTTTCTTACTGCAAATTGTACTAGCCAGAAATTTGTCATGATTGTGAAATACTATGTAATCTGACACGAGGAACACTATTTTGTGCTTTATTTTTGTACTGGATCACAACTTTTCACATAATTGACAACTTAAAGACGAAATTGAAAATGCACATACGAGCAACAAATGTGAAAAAGAAAATGTTTAGCACTATTGATGGAGATGGGTTTACAGTCAGTCAAAGGTTATTTCAACAGCTGTCAGATTCTTTCTCACACAAAATTACGTTGCTTTGCAGAAGAGAAAAGTGTTGTGAGAACACCCAAGTACAATTTTCAGAGCTATTGATCGGCTTGTACACTGAACGGGTTCCTACAAAGGGCTTTGCATCCACATGCTTACGTGCAAGGCAGTCCATTCCGTGTACATTTGCACCGTCGAGTTGAGCATGACCCACGGCATTTGCATGTCGTCAGTTCTACACAGTAAGCAGTAATAGGCTGTGCAGTCATGAGTCGCGGCTGAAATGTCTTGTTGCCATCTTTGACGACCTGTTCCCACCCACAGTTCTCAGGTGCAGGTAGATGTGGTTCAGATTCCAAGGCTCTTCTCCACACAAAAGTCTGGTAGTGCGCTCGCTTGATGTGTAGAATCAGAGCATCGCGAGTTGGAGGCAGATTCTCAATAGCTTTGGTCAGACTGAGAAACAGATCACATCTTACTCGCTGAATTGAGTTATCTTGGCCATGAGGGTCATAAAGCCTGCAGACAAATGACTCAGCATCTGCAATCACACTCTCATCAGGAATTTCCTCTTTGCCTAGGTTATTCAACAGGTGGGAGTTGTTTTGAAAGACAGCCCATGCAGAGCGCTTCGCAATTCCAGCAAACTGGCTTGTGCTGTCTGAACCTGTCACTGCATGAAATGCCAGAAGTGACTCCCTCTGCGAATCTGGGATATTGATGGAGTCAATGGGAATGTAGTGTTGCTTTTTGGGTGTCCCTGCATTCATCCAGAGAAAGGGACTGAGATGCGGCTGATAGGCAACAAGGAGAATGAGGACATCAGTGTCCTGAAGCCACATGAATAATGTCTTGGCAGATGCTCAGAACTTTGTTCTTGGTATCTGTCTCATCCGCTTCTTCATTGTCCATCTTGTCAGTGCTGTCACCACCACAAAGAAGCTTTACAAGCATGTACAGGGTTTCAGGTACAATTCGCTCTGCATTTTCTGTGTTCAGTCCACCGATAATGCTATGCCCTGGAGAGTGTTTTACGTCACTGTAAATCTTTATGCCCACTCTGAAGATCCAGCTAAGGATTTCGTTCTCATGATGAGGCAGACTGCACTGGGCCAATTCATCTTCTTCAGAACTTTCACCTTCTTCAGATAAATCATTCACGGTGGTTCTCATGGCAAACTTTGTCACAGTTGAGGACGCAACTATGAGGGGTTTTGTGACATCCAATGGCTGCACGAATGTCACCTTGTCACTACCAAAGTGAACCTCCACTTTCTGCTTGAAATTGTAGCTTTTGTAGGCTCCAGCCTCAATTCCAAAATCATTCAATAACAGCATGCTGTAGTGTTCCCAGATGTTTTTCAGGGTAAACACATGTCCCTTCTGCAGCTCTTTCTCAAGCTGGTTCATCACATTTCTGAAACAGATGCTTTCAGGAGACTGGTTTTTCTCTCCACTCTCCTTTTTATACTTTCTGCGAAAAGAAACATAACACTTGAGGTGATATTTACCTTCAGCTGCCATCAAGTCTGAAACACCTGCAAACCTGTGACGCATGGTGGGGTAAAATTGGGCCAAAATAAGCATCCTGGATGATGTGTGATCAAATTCAACATTTGTCAGGACACCAGCTTTTCCAGGAATGTCAGTCTGGCAGAAAGCGCATTTTGACCAATCCATAGCGCTGTGCGCGGATCTTAGTGACTTTGGGACATGGTATTTCTCTGAGGAACCTGATGTTGTGGGTATCTCTTCTGTGTAAGTCACAGATTGTGGCTGAATCCTTGACTTCAGTCTGTCTATTTTTTGTGCGTGAGTAAAGTCACTATAGCAGAATTTGTGCCATTGAATCTTTTCGACGTGCTCCGGTACAGAAAATATTTTCTGATTCTTGAGAATGAGTCGACATATTTAGTGTCATTATATTTCTCTCTTTCTTTGCAACATTCAGCTACAGTTTTCACACCAACGATTGTAGTCTTTCGAAGTGGCGTTGACTTGCTAGTTTTTGAACTGTCCTGGCAAATAAAGCATTTATTCCAGTCTACATGCTCTTCTTCTTCTCGATCCCTTGAACCCCTGTGAGAAATCTTGCGGCTTTCATTTTTCAGTTAGTCCTGGGTAACAGAAAAACACACAGTTATGCAGTTTAGGTTCATTTTATAGCAAAGTTGTAAAATTCATTGATTGTGGTTTGTATAATCAGACATTCTAATTCGAGCCTGAACATTTCTTTAAAAATAATATAGTGAAAAACAAGTCATATTATTTTTAGAAAATGGATGGAGCAATGTTTTTTTCTATACTCCCATCAGCTCAGGCATGCTCAAAAACATGGAAATCGACCCTAATTTTGTAATTTCATGTCAATTTGCGGCTGAAATATGACGAAAAGTGTATTTAATGGCGACCATTTTGTAAACTGTCATGGCGGCCATACTATCCATATCCAGAGTTGGCAACAAGTTGATTCACGTTTCTGTGTGTCTGGACAGTCAATTTACACCTGTTGCACTATTCTAACACGGAATCAGCAGGGTCGTACACTATTCTGCATTGGGCCTCCTGACTAAGAGGCTCCGTGGTTGGATTCAGGATGAACCTGGGGATGACCTGCACGCTGGGTCCATCGCCGAGGAGGAACAGCCATCAAGTCACTCCTCATCAAGCAGATCGCAGACTCGACACTAGCAGCCTCTCATCCAGCAGAAGGCAGACTGACCTCATGCAGTTCCTTCCTTGCCTTCCCGACGCTCGCTCTTCTGGACACTCCCCCGGGGAACCGTGATTGGTCCATCGCTCAAGATTGCAGCGACCCTCCACCAATCGGCTGCCGACCTGTCTCGCCATCCGACATTCTCAGAGCGCTGGGCAGGGCTAGTTTGGAGAGGGGAAGGAAAAAGAAACAAGGCGCTCCCGGTACACCACCACTGTACGAACACTGGACAGCCTGCTACACCTCCCAACACACATGTAATGTCCGATTACCAAACAACCTGGCTAAACATGCATTTAAGGGGGGAACTGGGCTAATCCTACATTTAATAACACATTAAGGGCCATTTCCGCAACAGTATTTCACAGGCAGCGTGGTTCATCAATGTGTTAAACTGGGGTCCTGTCTGCCAGCATGATCGGTGTTCTTTGCGAAGTGTATGTGAGCTATCACTGGCACCATGAATGAATTACAAATTCTTGTCCTAACTACTGCTCGAAAGGCAATGGCAAACCACCCATTATAGTCCTTACTCAGGAAGCTATCAGTGGCACTGACACTGTGCAGACGATGGTACATCAGAGAGAGGAAGAGGTGGGGGCTTTCGACAAATTACAGAAGGGAAGGGCTGTGTTTAATCTGATTCAAAGCAGTGGGAGACTTCATTGCAAAGCCATTTTTTTTTTACATGTTTATTACCTCCGCCCCACCGAAGAGGGACAGACAGAGGTTATGTTTTCACCCGTCTGTCTGTTTGTGTGCAGCATATATCAAATAGTTGCAGATGGATTCGGATGGAATTTGGTGGGGAGGTTGGGTGTGTGACAAGAATGAATTGATTCGATTTTGGTGAAGATCCGGATCTGACGATGAGAATCTTTTTCGTGATCCTTCACCATTCAGAGATAGGCCTAAACCGATATATAGCACGATATCTCAAAAAGTTGTTGACAGATTCAGATCAAACTTGGTAAACATATTGGGTGTGTGACGAGGATGAATTGATTTGATTTTGGTGAAGATCCGGATCCGGATCTGGTGACTGAAATCTTTTGAGTGATTCTTCACCATTGAGAGATAGGGCCTAAAATGACGTATGTAGCATGATATTTCAAAAGTATATTGGGGCCGCTATGTTCCACTGGATCAGGCATTGCGTGGTCAAGGTATGCAGTCTACCAAGTGCCCTTCTAGTTTCAATTGTGATGCATTTGTTTTTGGTTATCATCAACCTTCCTCTCTATTTTTTTGTAGCCCAGGAACCTAACCCCCTTATTACCATATGAAATTGGTTTTAACTATCATGGCATTTTCCAGGAACATAACCCCCACGATATTTCGGGTTTACTGTACTCTTAAGCACATTCAGGACATTTATAACTGTTATAGTAGGCTCCGTCGATATCGATATACCGGTGGGGTCATACCGGTATATCGATACCAAAAATACGCAATGGTCCAATGGTCAATTACGTATTCATATATGGCATACACATCATCGACACATGGTAATTTTTCATAGTATTCCCACACAGGACTTTATTCCCCCCATGATGAGAACAGTTATTTTACTTCCAACTTCAACTTGTATTAAAAATGATTTTGTTTGAAAGCGAGATCAGTATTGGAAATTGACACAGGTATCCATCCATCGCTCTCATCATACCGGGATGACTATCACCGAACGCTGTGCCAGTATCACTTTCATGCAGGTATCGCTTCCATACACCGGTATCGCTTCCATATACCGGTATCGCTTCCATATACCGGTATCGCTTCCACATACCGGTATCGCTTTCACGTACCGGTATCGATTCCATGTATCAGTATCACTTTCATGTACCAGTATTGCTTCCATGTACCAGTATCACTTTCATATACTGGTGTCGCTTCCATGTACCGGTATCGCCTCCATGTACCGGTATCGATTCCATGTACTTGTATCACTTTCATGTACCAGTATTGCTTCCATGTACTAGTATCACTTTCATATACCGGTGTCGCTTCCATACACCGGTATCGCTTCCAGGTACCGGTATCGATTCGAAGTACCGGTATCGATTCCATGTACCAGTATCACTTTCATGTACCAGTATTGCTTCCTTGTACCAGTATCACTTTCATATACCGGTGTCGCTTCCATACACCGGTATCGCCTCCACATACCGGTATCGCTTCCACGTTCCGGTATCGATTCCACGTACCGGTATCACTTCCATGTACCGGTATCACTTCCATGTACTGGTATCGCCTCCATGTACCGGTATCGTCTCCACATACCGGTATCGCTTCCATGTACCGGTATCGCTTCCATGTACCGGTATCGATTCCACGTACCGGTATCGATTCCACGTACCGGTATCACTTCCATGTACCGGTATCACTTCCACGTACCGGTATCGCTTCCATGTACCGGTATCGCTTCCATGTACCGGTATCACTTCCATGTACCGGTATCGCTTCCATGTTCCGGTATCGCTTTCATACCATTATCGCAGATCACTGATTTGTCACCAGATTTCTAAAGCACACCAGATTCATATAAATAATAACCAATTGGCAATTGCTTTAACACCAACTCCGAGGGCAAAGAAAAACGTGATTGCTTGTATGGGCGCTCGGATGCTGAGGGTTAAAACTTGAAACAACTGTCCTTACTTCTTGGGATGTCTTGACATCATAGTTACGTTTCCACTGTTCCTGCTCCACGTTAAACCGAGACGCTGAATGCATCAAAGCTTTTAAAATCATGTACGGTATTTAAACACTGTAAACACCTTTCTTCGATTTGTTGCTGATACACCTGGTTTGTTTGTTTTTCATGTCGACTTTTTTTGGTACACCGCTATATTCAGAATTCCAATACCGGTATATCGATATATCGCTGGATCCTATGTTAGAGAAGGGCATGATGTAATTCATGGCTGCAGGTAATCTCTGAGTTGTCCAACAGGATGATGCAGAATCGCAATTTGTTTTGAGCTGGGTTCGATTTCCGACCCACCTATTAACTGTCAGATTGGTGCTTCATAGGGAGGGTGCTGCGTCACAAAGTGCACCCTCACTCAGATAGATGTTAAGCCGGTGGTCCGATCTTCTAGCATTTGATTGTTGATATAATAAACTCACACGGTATTGTTCATAAAGAGTAGGCGAGTTGTAACCAACACACTGAACAAATTGCAAACTCCTGCAGAAATCACCTACGTCAGGGGTCTGGCCAGCCAGTTCCCAAAAAAACTTGGACCAAAAATGTACCCCGACCGACCACAAAGTAAATACAGTAGAACCTCTTTTATCCATAAAGGTTGGGACCAAGGTTGTTCCAGATAAACGATATTTGCAGTTAATGCACATCGTCTTCAATTAAAACAAGCTCTAATGAGCTAAGATCCTCGTCCTCTTAATGATGACGTCATAAAAACAAATATGACGTCATTGTGATGTATCAGGTTTGTGATAAGTTATCTGTGCTAATGCCCGGATTGATACCCACAAACAAACTTCAAACAGCTTGCCTAGTTTCGGAGATAATGGTATAGGCGATTTCCATTAGCAGCGATATTATGATGTCAACTTTTTTTCTAGGAAGAATTTCCAAAATCGGAGATGGTTACTGCTGCGCGTGGGCTTTCTGCATATAGATGGCAAGTTTCACGAAGATCCGATGAAAACTCTGGGTTGTGAAACAAAAATTGTCAAAAAATAGGAATGATGTCATAAAAATTGATATGACGTTATAGTGATGTATCATATGTGCGGTAATTCATCTCTGCTAATGCCCTGTTGGATTCCTACAAACAGAATTCAAAAAGCTTGCCTAGTTTTGGAGATAATTTTTAGGCGATTTCCATTAGCGGAGATATTTTGACGTCATAACTTTTTTTCTGGGAGGAATTTTCAAAATCGGAGATGGTTACTGTCTGTGCGGGGTATTTTTACATATACAAGCCAAGTTTCAGGCAGTTTCGATGAAAACTGTAGGCTGTGAAACAAAAAAGTCCACAAGAAGAAGATGAAGAACAACAACGTGAGTAAGACTTAGAGATCCTCCACGAGGATCTAAAAATGTTCATGGATATCGCTGTTACCTTGTACATTAACCCTAATAACCCACCCCCCTCTCAACTCCCTAATATTCTGTATTTTGATTTGTCTGATGCAGACAATGGCAGGTGCAATTGTGGGAAGTGGATTAAACAAGTGAAATGCAGTTTAATCTGTTTGTATATTTATTGGTGTGAAGATTGCATCAAAAAGGGGAGGTGTGTTTCCTGATATCGTTAGAATCGTAGGTGTATTTTCCTCTCCAAAGCCTTTTGAATAAGCAAAAGGTGTTCGATTCCTTCTCGTACATATGATGAAGTTACGACATTTATATACAACTAGAGCAGGTACCCGGCGCTGCCTGTCCAGGTGAGCTTTTTCCGGCGTGGGTTTCAGGAAGTGTTGGACATTGTAAAGTGATGGAGTTATTGGCCTCATGGTGGTTACCTTTTGCCTGCGGGCCAGCAGAAGCAATGCCTGACCCCACATCCCAATATACACTTTATAGCGGCTTTTAGTGGCCTAAAAACGGACGTCAAGGCCAACGTGCAGGAACTTAAAACCTTTTCCAGATTCTCAATTGCCTACACCCTAAATTTGTGGGCCTCTAGGTGCTGTGGTTTGGCCTTGAAAAAGGAACGTACAAACACTTGAAAATATTTATTAGATGTCGTTGCACAGACATACATTTCAGTTTCTTTCGTGATATGTGCCTTGTCATGGTATGACCTGGTTGATTGGCAGCAATGGAGGCATAATTCTGGACAGCACACGGCTTGTTCTAAAGCAGAACTTTATCTGTTAACTTTATTAAAGTTGAACCTGCTATCTGAATTTTTTTTGTACTCGTCGATGTATCTGAAAATGAATCGTCAATGTGCTCGTGTTGTTCTTTTAACAGATGGTCTGGCAGCATTCAGTGCTTTCCTGCGCACAGAGTTTTCAGATGAAAACCTCGATTTCTGGCTGGCCTGCGAGGAATATCGCAAACTGAAATCTTCATCTAAAATGGCTGCTCAGGCCAAGAAGATTTTTTCCGAGTTCATCGCAATCCAGGCACCGAAAGAAGTGAGTCACGGGGCATAGGACTATGTAGTTGCCTTTGCTCTGGCTCTCATAAATTAATCGGCCTGTTGTGTGATCGAACGCTGTGCCAATTTACTGAATTACTCGCTGTAACTTTTTAGCTGAGTTTTGCTGAAACTATTCTTGACTCATGTTTGTTTCATGCAGGTCAACCTCGACTCGTACACACGTGAGGCGACTGCAGCTAACATGCAGAAGCCTACGTGTGACACGTTACACCTGGCTCAAAGCCGCATATACGGCCTCATGGAGCGGGATTCATATCCTCGCTTCCTGCGGTCTGACCTGTTCCAAGAATTGTCTGGCTATCGTTCAGTCAGCCCTACCATCCCTGTTTGATCCCCCTTCTATTTTGGGAACTTCTTTTCCCAGTGCCCCTGGTATCCATTTTTGAATTTATTTCCTCGCCATCCCCAGCCACCATTTTGAAAGTACTTTTCTCAATGTTTGCGCATGGAATCAAATGTAATATTCAGATCTTTCCTGTGGAGAAAATGCACTGTTGTAGAATAAGTTTATAGAAGTCGTATTGAATTAATTTTTGATATTTGAATAATGTATAATTAATGAAAAAAACATGTTTGAGTCAGGGTCAGATGAACTGCACTTATTACTGCCCAGCCTTCAGTATATGACATTTATTCCAATCATTTGGAGATTCTGCAGCCACGTCAGGTGCAAGCATGTCCACGGAAAGTAAATTCTAGGAATGAAATACGACATGAAAAACGGCTTTTGCAAAAAAAAAAAAACTTTCTGTAAATCAAAGGTTGATAAGCTTTATGGATGTAAACAACAATGCAAGTAATTATTTTCAACAACATTCCATCTGCCACATTTGTGTACGTATGCCGCAGCAGTATTGTTGTGTTGTAAAGGTCGTTTGGTTCGATGTCACGCATTGTTGGCACCTGGGATACAAGAGCTGGTACACAGTCTCGATGCCAAAACCCAATCACTGCTGGAACATACTTGGTTGTACTATTTCTCATCAGGTTAAAATTTATTACTCGGTCACTGTTTTTATGCTTTAACTTCAAATATATACTGTTCTGTACTCATGTTTAATAACTTCTACATTCCTAATGTGTATATTAAGTTCATGATCTTTTGATGTTTGCTATAAGTGTTATGAGATATATAATTGTGCTTGCTTGAAGATTATAGTAATTGCAGCATCGCATGACGTCACAATTGTTTTGTTCTTTTTTTACCAAGAAATGACGTCTTCCTTAACTCTGTAAGTGTCTCATGTGCAATACACACGCCCAGCTTCAGGAGCAACCTCCCGAGGGCTACATTTACATCAATAATCGTCATAACAGCAGGAGAAATAACCTGTAGTTGCCTTTCATGTGATGGCATCGTAGTGTTTTGTCCACAGTTAGTAACTATTTCTCCTCGAACACCTAATTCCCCACTAACTCCCTTTCCACCCAACTCACTGTGAAGTCGTTTTTATAGAAAGTGGGACTCGCACCGACAAGATGCTGCCTTGAGCAAGGAGTCGCACCAAAAACTAGTTTTGTACATAATGTGTGACCCTAAGAATATTTCGCTTGGAAAAGATGTATATTGATGTCAAAACTGTTCCTTCATGAGCGAGGGATTATTTGTACAGCCTCAACAGGTGTTTTGTATGAAATAAAAAACGAACTACATTTACTCATTTGTAGTGTTGAATTTGAATGAATCAGGGAGGCTTTTTATTTTAATTCAAATTCTCGACTCATGGGAAAGAAAGGGTGACATCCTGGTTGGAGGGGAGGCAGAGGTACAACTGCACAAACAAACAGGCTGATGATTGAAAGAGTGGAAAAAGAGGAGAGGAGAGAGAGAGAGAGGGGAAAGATAGCAATCTGCAGGTGAGAGGGTGGCTGCAGGGAGCGTTAATGGAAAGAAAATATTCGAGTGAAGGATGGAAGAGGAGATGAGACTGTAGTGTAATCAATAAAGAAGACAACTTGAGGGTTGAAACTTCGTTGGGCAGCTGTGCTTGAGGAGATGGAATTGCATTTGGATCCGCTTGTTTGTTTGTGTTTGTCTGTTTGTCCGCGCAGAACATGAGGGTTTTTCTCCGCAACAGCTTATCATATTGAAACGAAATTTTCACCATAGGAGCAACTATTCATGTAAAATGTTTCAATTATAATGATGTTATAGGTCATGGGGTGTGGCAGCCATATTGAAAAAAAAAAGGAAAATCTTTGGGCCTCAATATCTCTGAAACCGCAACAAGGAAAAAATTGAAACTTGGCACATGGCAAGTACTCCACATTTATCGCTTGGCACATGGCAAGTACTCCACATTTATCACTTGGCACATGGCAAGTACTCCACATTTATAACTTGGCACATGGCAAGTACTCCACATTTATAACTTGGCACATGGCAAGTACTCCACATTTATAACTTGGCACATGGCAAGTACTCCACATTTATAACTTGGCACATGGCAAGTACTCCACATTTATAACTTGGCACATGGCAAGTACTCCACATTTATAACTTGGCACATGGCAAGTACTCCACATTTATAACTTGGCACACGGCAAGTACTCCACATTTATAACTTGGCACATGGCAAGTACTCCACATTTATAACTTGTCACATGGGAAGTACTCCACATTTATAACTTGTCACATGGCAAGTACTCCACATTTATAACTTGGCACATGGCAAGTACTCCACATTTATAACTTGGCACATGGAAAGTACTCCACATTTATAACTTGGCACATGGCAAGTACTCCACATTTATAACTTGGCACACGGCAAGTACTCCACATTTATAACTTGGCACATGGCAAGTACTCCACATTTATAACTTGGCACATGGCAAGTACTCCACATTTATAACTTGGCACATGGCAAGTACTCCACATTTATAACTTGGCACATGGCAAGTACTCCACATTTATAACTTGGCACATGGCAAGTACTCCACATTTATAACTTGGCACATGGCAAGTACTCCACATTTATAACTTGGCACATGGCAAGTACTCCACATTTATAACTTGGCACATGGCAAGTACTCCACATTTATAACTTGGCACATGGCAAGTACTCCACATTTATAACTTGGCACATGGCAAGTACTCCACATTTATCACTTGGCACATGGCAAGTACTCCACATTTATAACTTGGCACATGGCAAGTACTCCACATTTATAACTTGGCACATGGCAAGTACTCCACATTTATAACTTGGCACATGGCAAGTACTCCACATTTATAACTTGGCACATGGCAAGTACTCCACATTTATAACTTGGCACATGGCAAGTACTCCACATTTATAACTTGGCACATGGCAAGTCCTCCACATTTATAACTTGGCACATGGCAAGTACTCCACATTTATAACTTGGCACATGGCAAGTACTCCACATTTATAACTTGGCACATGGCAAGTACTCCACATTTATAACTTGGCACATGGCAAGTACTCCACATTTATAACTTGGCACATGGCAAGTACTCCACATTTATAACTTGGCACACGGCAAGTACTCCACATTTATAACTTGGCACATGGCAAGTACTCCACATTTATAACTTGGCACATGGCAAGTACTCCACATTTATAACTTGGCACATGGCAAGTACTCCACATTTATAACTTGGCACATGGCAAGTACTCCACATTTATAACTTGGCACATGGCAAGTACTCCACATTTATAACTTGGCACATGGCAAGTACTCCACATTTATAACTTGGCACATGGCAAGTACTCCACATTTATAACTTGGCACATGGCAAGTACTCCACATTTATAACTTGGCACATGGCAAGTACTCCACATTTATAACTTGGCACATGGCAAGTACTCCACATTTATAACTTGGCACATGGCAAGTACTCCACATTTATAACTTGGCACATGGCAAGTACTCCACATTTATAACTTGGCACATGGCAAGTACTCCACATTTATAACTTGGCACATGGCAAGTACTCCACATTTATAACTTGGCACATGGCAAGTACTCCACATTTATAACTTGGCACATGGCAAGTACTCCACATTTATAACTTGGCACATGGCAAGAAATCCACATTTATAACTTGGCACATGGCAAGTACTCCACATTTATAACTTGGCACATGGCAAGTACTCCACATTTATAACTTGGCACATGGCAAGTACTCCACATTTATAACTTGGCACATGGCAAGTACTCCACATTTATAACTTGGCACATGGCAAGTACTCCACATTTATAACTTGGCACATGGCAAGTACTCCACATTTATAACTTGGCACATGGCAAGTACTCCACATTTATAACTTGTCACATGGCAAGTACTCCACATTTATAACTTGGCACATGGCAAGTACTCCACATTTATAACTTGGCACATGGCAAGTACTCCACATTTATAACTTGGCACATGGCAAGTACTCCACATTTATAACTTGGCACATGGCAAGTACTCCACATTTATAACTTGGCACACGGCAAGTACTCCACATTTATAACTTGGCACATGGCAAGTACTCCACATTTATAACTTGGCACATGGCAAGTACTCCACATTTATAACTTGGCACATGGCAAGTACTCCACATTTATAACTTGGCACATGGCAAGTACTCCACATTTATAACTTGGCACATGGCAAGTACTCCACATTTATAACTTGGCACATGGCAAGTACTCCACATTTATAACTTGGCACATGGCAAGTACTCCACATTTATAACTTGGCACATGGCAAGTACTCCACATTTATAACTTGGCACATGGCAAGTACTCCACATTTATAACTTGGCACATGGCAAGTACTCCACATTTATAACTTGGCACATGGCAAGTACTCCACATTTATAACTTGGCACATGGCAAGTACTCCACATTTATAACTTGGCACATGGCAAGTACTCCACATTTATAACTTGGCACATGGCAAGTACTCCACATTTATAACTTGGCACATGGCAAGTACTCCACATTTATAACTTGGCACATGGCAAGTACTCCACATTTATAACTTGGCACATGGCAAGTACTCCACATTTATAACTTGGCACATGGCAAGTACTCCACATTTATAACTTGGCACATGGCAAGTACTCCACATTTATAACTTGGCACATGGCAAGTACTCCACATTTATAACTTGGCACATGGCAAGTACTCCACATTTATAACTTGGCACATGGCAAGTACTCCACATTTATAACTTGGCACATGGCAAGTACTCCACATTTATAACTTGGCACACGGCAAGTACTCCACATTTATAACTTGGCACATGGCAAGTACTCCACATTTATAACTTGGCACATTGCAAGTACTCCACATTTATAACTTGGCACATTGCAAGTACTCCACATTTATAACTTGGCACACGGCAAGTACTCCACATTTATAACTTGGCACATGGCAAGTACTCCACATTTATAACTTGGCACATGGCAAGTACTCCACATTTATAACTTGGCACATGGCAAGTACTCCACATTTATAACTTGGCACACGGCAAGTACTCCACATTTATAACTTGGCACATGGCAAGTACTCCACATTTATAACTTGGCACATGGCAAGTACTCCACATTCATTTTACTGAATTTTTTTGAGGGTCATACACATTGGTCCACAGAAAAATTGGTCCACAGAAAAAATGATGACGTCATTGGTTACATGATTCGGCAGCCATATTGTTTAAAAATATATAAAAAACCTTCAAAAATCTTCTCTGAAATGGCAAAACAGATCGAGGCAAAACTTTACATGTGTAACCACCTCTCCATGATGAACAAAACGTTCACACGCATGACGTCATAGGTCACATGGTGTGGCAGAAATATTTAATTTACCCTAAAACCTATAATAAAAAAACATCTCCAAAACGGCTGGACAGATTGATGGGAAACTTCACACAAATGTTCCCCAAGCCTTGGGGATACCAGGGTATTCACGAATAATTGATGGCACATGGTCTGGCAGCCACATTGGATTGAGCGAAAATCTTAAAATAATTATTTCTCTTGAACCGCTTCAACAATCGACGTGAAACTTTTCAATTGTCAACTAACTACAGGGTCCCCCACAGAAAAGCAGGAAATTTGAGATTTTGAGATTTATTTTGCCGTATTTTACCATATCAATAAACTAACATATAAATTTTCTAAAATAAAGTGTATCTTTGTTTTGCACTACATCTAAGTTTGCTTTTGTTTTGTTTGAAAATAAAGTGTATCTTTATTTTACACTACATCTAAGTTTGCTTTTGTTTTGTTTTAAATAAACTGTACCAAATTTCCTGGTTTTCTGTTGGGCACCCTGTAGTAGTGATGGGGAATATATTTTTAAATTTCAAGCTGATCAGACACATGGTGTGGCAGCCAGAATTATTTGATTTTTTTTTTATCTGGGTTCTCTGATATTTCTTTTTTTGTGAATAAGGTTCATTTGGCAGTGCTTGGATGGGTTTCATGGTAGAGGAACAGCAGCTGAAACCCAAATACTATCCAGGTTCCTCCTGATGACTTCATATTTGACTTTTGCTTGTCAATTACATAACACCCCAGAAAAACAAACACCACAAAAAAATTCACTGCACAAAACTACACAAACACCACAAAAAACAAGTCCTGGAGAGGGTCTGCAATCTCTGATTGCTCTTTTTCTTACATTTGCAGTGCATGATCCACTTCATTCACTTAACAGCAGCACTTCTCGAATAATACTGCCAACAGCAGTAAGGATGTTACCTGTGCCAATGAGTGTTTAATACATTCAGCATTTGTTGTGTTATGTGTCAATGAATGTAACACAGGACACAATAGAAAACACAAGCACAATAGAAACACTTTCTGGCTTGGCAGTTTAGATAGCCAACCAATGCAGAAGCTTGAAGAACAACACAATGCTAGGGAGAAGTATGTCCCCTCTTCCTTTGTCTTAAGGTATATCTTGTTCTGTGACGCATGTCATTCCAGATCTGTGGCACGTGTCAACTCACTGCTCACCTCCATTCATTTGTTCCTTTCTTCTCTCGCCCATGGATGAAACAGAATGAATCAGGACATAACAAAAGGAAGCATACCAATAGCAGAGATGAGGGACAAAATGGAGGGAGACTTGAAGAAACAAGGGATGGAGGAAAGAAAGATGGGTAGAAAAGGACATTTGGATAGACAAGATGGATCCACCAACAGACAGAAGTGTTATCACATGACCCTCTGTGAATGGGAGAGAGGTGGTGGGCTTGGGATCCGAGGGTCCTGAGTTCAAATCCTGCTCAGCTGTTGAATTAATACCAGGTGGGGTTGACTCGACCTGTCATCTTTCCGAGGTCGGCAAAATGAGTGCCAGTTTTCTGGTATCCTGTGTCGGAGTGGCGACCCGCCCCGGATTGTGCCCAATAGCCAAGGAGACTGCTTTGGCAGCACCAACGTTCTGCACAGAGTATGGTCCCAATGGATGGATGGATGGATTATTCATGACATCATTTCCGTTCCGCCTACTCATTATTCATGATGGTCTCTGGTTCTACCAGTCAGGTAATCCCATCCTTTCTTTCTCTCAACCAATCAACATTGAGGACATTACATTTTGGGAGAGTTTGGAGTTTCTTCTTCTTCTGCTTGCAGTTTTATCCTTAGGGAGTGCAAGTCCAAAAGCTTTGATAATGTCCATTTTATTGAAATGCATATTTAAATTTTGTTGTACTCATAAAATGATAGTTTGCAAATAATTAACATCAACATCTTGCTCATGACACGGAACTGCACTAAAACAGACGCAATTTGCGATTCACTTTGTGCATCTCCATTGTGAGTCACTTGGTGCTGGTATGTGTGCAGTCCTTCTGTAGTTCTCTTCTTGGTGGTTCCTTCACCCCATGAATGGGAAACCCATGAAGTTCTCTTCTAGGTGATGAAAAAATTCCCTGTATTATCTGTCCATTCCGAATAAACAGGTTCTCCTGACCGTTTGCCTTTCTCTCTTTCAGTTCCTTATGTAACTTCGTAATCATCTCTTTCTCCTTTTGTTTGGTCAAATTATCAATCAAGTTTAATTGGCAACATTGTTATTTCTTTTTATCACCCTTCAAGCCATTATGATATTTGAGAAATTTGCATCCACACCTGATTTGTTCACATTTAATGATACAACAGCGGGAAAAGAGGTACCCCATATCAGATAACACCTGGCATCAGGACTACTTAATTATTGTCAACCCAGCACCCCTGGAGTGGAGGGAGGGGGACAGCCTTCTAGTGTTATGTGACATCTTTGGGTGTGTATGTTGAAGCATTTCAGAGTGTTACAGGAAGGTGGAAGGAGAGGGTGGGGGGGGGTGTCAGATCTTGTCAAAATAATATAATTTTTGGACGGCCCTTAAGAACACTTTCCCTGCTCACAATATGTTACAAATGTTTTTTCGTTCTTTGCTTTTTGGTGACCATACCAATCAAAACTATTCACTTGTGATGCCCCCATTTACCCACACCCCCCCCCCGATTGTTCATTCAGTTCCATATCTATTTAATACATCATTGTATGGCACCATATTTTTAGCCATCTATTGCCCTTTATCTCAACTATCAAATGCCCTTGTCTTTGAGCTTGTGCAGATAACAATGCTGAGATTCACTACAACGAGCAATGCAACAAAAAAACTGAAAGGAGGGTAGAGATAAAGGGGAGAAAACACAATAACCTGGAAAGGGTGGGGTGGGATTGTGGAGGGATAATGAAGGCAGACAATGTCATAAGAGGAAGTGAACACCTCTCTTAAAAAAACCCTGCGGGAAGAATGAGATTGAACAGACGGAAGAAGTCGGTTCTACAGGTGAGAAAAAATAGGAGTGGATTTAAGCAGTGAGCCTGGATTTTTGGAGTTTCACCGGAAGTGGGTCCATGTTTGTGCCGTTTGTGGAAACGTGCTTTGTTCACAGTGGAATGCTCACTGATCACTTGCCTTGTACCTGACACTGTATGTCCCGAAGCCAAATGCAGAAAACCTATGACAGTTCTGAAATCTTGAATAGTTGGATCTGACATCAGGGATTCATCATTAGAGTCTGCAGGGCATCTTAAGTCGTTGGAGTTGCCAGATAGCGAGTTCGTACGTGAAGATTTCAGAGTGGCTTCAACTTGTTCTCAATATAATCGGAGCTGATAGCAGCCTCTCCCTCCACCTTTGCTATCAGAGATAACCTGCTGTAAAATAAACACCAACGGGCAATGATAGCACTTTCCATATTCAGGTTTTCTGAGAGGTGGGCAGTCATGAAACGTGGGAAAAAACCTTTGTATAACAACATTATAGAACTGTGGTCATGTCTTTAATCAGCAGCCATCAAGCACCAT
>NC_140974.1:45405584-45510584 GCF_056783735.1 Eptatretus burgeri
TATGTAGCATGATATTTCAAAAATGTATTCGGCCCAATATGCTCTCGTGGATCAGGCATTACGTGGTGGAGGTATGCGCTCCACCGAGTGCCCTTCAAGTTACCTCCACCACCGAAAGTGAAGGAGGTTATGTTTTCACCCCTTTCTGTCTGTCTGTCTGTCTGTCTGTTTGTTTTTGTGCAGGATAACTCAAAAAGTTGCTGACAGATTCAGATGAAATTTTGTGGACAGGTTCTGTGTGTGACAAGTATGAACTGATTAGATTTTGGTGAAGATCCAGAACCGGATCCGGCTACTAGAATTTTTTAAATGATTCTTCATAATTGAGAGATAGGGCCAAAAAGGATATGTAGCATGATATCTCAAAAAGTTGTGGACGTGTGTGTGTGTGTGTGTGTGTGGGTGTGGGTGTGGGTGTGGGTGTGGGTGTGTGTTGGTGTGTGTGTGGGTGTGTGTGTGTGTGTGTGTGTGTGTGTGTGTGTGTGTGTGGCAAGGACGAATTGATTCGATTTTGGTGAAGATCAGAATCCGGATCTGGATACGAGTATTTATTAATTTTTTTAAGTGATTCTTCGCCTTTGAGAGATTGGGCCAAATACGATATAGTACTGCATAGCATGATATTTCAAAAATACATTGGGCCCGACATGTTCTCATAGATCAGGCATTACCTGGTGGAGGTATGCGCTCTTCCGAGTGCCCTTCCAGTTTCTTCCTGCTCCACCAGGTTGTGCATATGCAATTTGATGCTTCCCTCTGCTGGACATTGTGGTATATGTCAGGTTTTATGTTTCTTCGCAGAACGATTGAAAGAAAGTTGTCGCAGAACTCTTTAAAGAAAATATAGTTGTATCAAATGAACACACAAACTTACCAATCTCCTTCCCAACCCCTCCAGCTTTGCACACACAAGGCATAATCTGTCCCTACAAACTGTGCTTTCACACATTGTCATGTTTTTCCATCGAGAAAGTTCAAATATCGAGTAGATTAAAGCACAACTCGTGATGTGTTTTATCCCTCAACCCCAAACTTTCCCCGCTTAACGATGGAGTGGGAGCGATAGTGGGTGACGGAGGATTCATTAGGTGACACGGTGTTTACAAATCAATTGGACAGATTTAAAATGTAAAATAACAATATTTCACAACACCTTGTACAAAAGGGCGCTCTCACTCTTCTATGAGCCGTGATATTGTAAAAAAATAAATATAATAAATAAATAAATAACCACGACGAAGAGCAAATTTTCGAGCTTATTAACAGAATTGCCATTCGATTGCATTGAGCACTTTAAATTTACAGAAGCTATTGGGGTTGAAATCCCACAAATTAAATGATAGATTGCATTTGGATGGTTTTTGTATCGAGTGTTTAAAGACTTGTTTATTTCTTGACTTGCTGTTGTGGCTTCAATTCCCAAAGTTTTTCATTCTCAGCATCTTGTAATTGGTGAGAGTGGTGAGCATGCCAATGAGCATGCTGACAAACTAGACCAAGAACCGGCTCTGGGATCATGAGCAAAGAGTGGCTGTCAATGAGAAGATGCCAGATTGGGAAGTTGTAAGTATTGTAGTTGACTCACTCTCGGAGCGGTATACCCTTGGTTTGAGATGTAAATAACTGATTTGGAAAGAAGGATGAAGAGGTAATGAAGCTTTGGAAGTAATGTCGATAGATGGTGTCGAAGAAGTGGTGGCGGTGGTGAGCTGATGAGATTCCGGAAATCCTAGACACTCATTGTGTGCACAAAATATTTACATTTGAAGTTAATTGTTATTAAATGCAAGATATTGGGTGTGGACAGCAATTATAGAAATAGGGGCTACACAATGCAGGGTCTCTTTGAGAATATCTTACGTGGAAAGTTATATTTTGAACCCGAATCGGAACATGAATCGAAAAACGAATCTTCAGTTTAGCAGTACTTTGGCTCGAAGTTCATCCCGATTCCACACGTGTGCGGAGAAGAGTGAAATTTTTCTTCTCTGTCCGGCATTCAAACAAAATGGGAAATCATTCCAAACAAGAAACTTACTGTTTTTAAGGGTGTCATAAAGGACACAAACACCAGACACACAGAACCTATGTAACGTGTTAGACAAGGTGGTGTGATAGCCACTGCGTCAACGGTGGTAAATTCTGGATTTTTTTGTTTTTAGATGACCTTCAAAATCATAAGTTAATTAAATTGAATTATACACTTGAACACTGCGTGGGGTGAGCTGTTCTATGAACTATCTAGTTGTTTGTAGTTTTGGGAGAGTTAACATTATTTAATTCACCGTGAGGGTTTGTATGTTTGGCATATTTTCCTGCTTGTTCTATTTTAGTACTTGCATACCTTTTTGTCTTCTTTTGTGTGGCTGGTGAATGTGAGAGAGAGATATATTTGTTATGAGGTCGATTGTGCAGTATCCAGTCAGTGCCAGACCCTCAGGGTTAGGCGTAGTAGTTCTAGGCAGTGGATTGGGCAGTCCTGCATGAGGTTGTCTGCAGACTGGATTTCTCGGCAGTCACATAAAGGTTTATGAGCAAGGCCCCAGGAGAACATGTTGGCCTTGAAACGCCCAATAGCAGTGCGGAACCGGCTTTGCACAACATGCATTATATGTTGACAAAGACGTTAAGGGATATCAGTATATACCTTTACATGAATTGCAAAGATATCAGCAGACAATTGACAAATCGGCACAGATGATGGGATTTGAATGTATCATCTCAGCATCCGGAGATCTGTGCTGGAATGGAAAAGCCAAACATGCCATTGTTTTCATGGGATAGCTACCCTTTAGATGTTTAGATGTTTTTATGTGTTACCTTTGCAGGCTCATGTTATTACCTCCACCGCTGAAGGTGAAGGAGGTTATGTTTTCACTGCTCTCTGTGTGTCTGTTTGTTTGTTTGTCTGTGTACAGGATATCTCGTAATGTTGTGAACGGGTTCGGTGTGTGACGAGGATGCACCGATTAGATTTTGCGGAAGATTCAAATCCGAATCCGACTACAACAATTTTTTTTAAGTGATTCTTCACCATTGAGAGATCGGGCCAAAAACGATATATATAACACGATATCTCAAAAGGTTGTGTGCGGATTTGGACGAAACTTGGTGGACATGTTGCGTGTGTGAAAAGAAAGGATTGGTTCGATTTTGGTGAATATCCTTATTGTTTGGCGCTTTGGTTGTATGTCCATTTTCAATATCATTCTTTGTTGGTGTCCCTTCGTAAAGTTTTATTTTATTTCTCTGTTGGTGCCCCTTTTTTTGCATTCTTCTTGGGTACCATGCCTTTCATATCGCCGCTCGTTTGGTCAAAGCAAAGCAAACCGAGCAAGCGTGCAGGTGATGAGCATTCACGGGTAACTCAGAGCAGATGGAACAGGAAAGCGGGAGCAAATTGATTGATTCCACCACTGTGTCCTGCTCAGATTTCATGGAAATGCACAAGAACATGCATCTCCCTGCTGTGAAGAGAATTACACCATAACCACAATCATAATGATCATGACATGTATTATGGCAACGGAAACAACAGCAAAATCAGTCTTGTAATCATAATTTTTCTAACAAGCATATGAACACAGCCGACGTGAATTTCTCAATAACTGTGCACAGAGAAATGCTGTTGATTTGAGTTCAGTGAGCAGGCAATCCTCCAAAAGGAGCTGAAGTTGAGAGTAATTGTATACTCACAATGCACAGAGGGACATCGTACTCGTAAATCCTTTGAAAGGTTATTTTCTCCACTTATTTAGGAGGCCTGTAATTGTACTGTCCGATTGTGGTGTCGTTGGCATGGAAACAGGCTTCAAAATGAAATTTCACGATTTGGACATATACAGTAGGTCATCATTTGATATATTGTACTGCACTATACATCATTTGATAGGATGCTGCGAAATTTACATTTTGTTCAATTAGAAATGCCTATATAACAAAATATGGTCATTTCCTGAATTATTCAATCACTCCATTACAATTACAAGGATAAGATCTGTGATAATTTTCAAGGTTATGGATACCTCTCCATTAATGGCTGTGCACCACAGGTGGGGGTGTATCGCAGACAGGGCTTATTGGTGAGGATCCATGCGGTAATAGCAAGTGGTTCCTCGTACTGTAGCAGTGAAGGGTTTATTTTACCTTCGCCACTGAAGGTGAAGGAGGTTATGTTTCCACCCCTCTCTGTCTGTTTGTCTGTCTGTCTGTTGGGTAGTCGATCTAGTCTACCCTTACTTTTTTATCAGTATTTCCGTCGATATGTTTGTCTGTCTGTTCGGTCCAGTGCTCCGTTAATACAATGGTGATTTCGATGAAACTTGGTTGGTAGGTTCATACCATGACCTAGTTGTGTGCAAATGAGAACCGTTGCTATGGACCCATCCGTTGCCTAGCAACGGACCTTTGAAATTTTCAAAAAAATCTCAACAATTTATTTTTTCGAAAATCAAAAATCGGGCCACGAGCGACTGTGGGCAGTACATTCAGCCATATTGTCAAAAATTTCCAGCCGGATCCTATGAAAACTGTCGGAGAAGATAGACTTTGAATGAACCCTGGTTGAAAACAATAAAAAAAACGAAGTTCGTTGTATCTCAGAGACTATGAGTCAGATATACATGAAACTGGTATGGTAGGTTCATGGTATGTCCTAGTTATGTGTGAGAAAGAACCGTTGCTATGGACGCTTTTGTTGGCTAGTAACGGCTGAAAAACGACTAAATTCGACTTGATCGACTACCCATGTCCGCCTACCGGCTTGATTGTCTGTTTGTCGCTTACAGGTCACAATTTTAAATCGATCTTCACGAAACTTCACCACATGGTAGAGTTTGTCATAAGAAAGAACCCTATTGTTTTTGAGGTCAAAAATTCGAAAGGTGAACATAGGCCAAAGGTCAACAACTTCGGTGACATTTCCAAAATCCTCAATTTTCATCCGATTGACTTCAAATTTGAAGAGGATGTTTTTTTTCAGGTCACTGAATTCAACCAGTCAATAATTTTTGAGGTCAATATAGGCCCAAGGTCAACAACTAAGGAGGTATTTCTAAAATCCTCAATTTTCATCTCATTGACTTGTAATTTGAATAGGATTTGCATATCAGGTCACTGAATTGAACCACCGATTATTTTCGGTCAACTTAAGCCAAACGGACAACAAAGGCCGAATTTCTAAAATTGTCAATTTCTATCCGATTGACTTAAAATTTGAAGAGGAGTTGCATATTCGTCATTTAATTCAACAACCAATTATTTTTGAGGTCAAATCTGTTTACTGAATTTTACAAGTATTGTGCTCTGCACGACGTCTTCTTGTTTGTTTGTCTGTTTGTCTGTCTGTTTGTGTGCAGGATATCTCAAAACGTTGTGCACAGATTCAGATGACATTTAGTGGACAGGTTTGGTGTGTGACGAGGAAGAATTGATTCGATTTTGGTGAAGATCCAAATCCGGATCTGGATACGATAATTTTTTTTTTATCTTTTCCCGTAAATATTGTTGTGGTTGACCAAATTCGCAAACCACCATTCAGGTCCCTCATATGAGATATCTCGGTAAGTATATGTGTAGTTAGGCCCAAACCTGTTGTCTAGAGGGAATAAATGTCATTCATGAGGGCTGCGACTCTTCAGGATAGCCGTTTTTCTTTTACTATCTTTATTTTGGACCAACCGCCATTATTACCACCACCAACCACGTCTCAACAGCCATCACAACAACAACCACCAACCACAACGCCGCTTCACCACAACCGCCACGACCTTTACCGTCACAACTCGCCACCATCGCATCACCGTCATCTCGCGCCACTCGTGGGCACCGATGCTGGACTCGTGTAGGGCGCGCACCGAGTAGCGTGTTCAAAAGCATCGCGGACTTTCCGCAGAAAAACGGATCAAAAACGACTCACGCCCACTTTTGTTCCGTCCAATCGGTGAGCGAGGGGCGATTTGGCCCCGCCTCCAGGGCGTTGGAGGGCGGTCGCTATATGCAAATTCATGGATCAAAAAGCATTCACGCCCACTTTTTCTCGGGCCAATGGGGAGCGAGGTGAAAGGTCGGAGGCAGAGGGTCAAAGATGAAAGAGCGAAGCCACGGGGCTTATAAAAACGACTGCGTTCGTCAGTCGAGTTCAGTTGAGTTGGAAGTGGAGAAGAGAGCAGTTCGCAGTTAGCAGTTCGCAGTTGGGAGTTCGCGGAGTCGGAGTGAAGAGGACGGAGCTGTGGAGAGGCGGCGGCGGCGAAGGCGGTTGAGGGGGTGCTCGCGTCGGATTCGGGGAACTGCGGAGGGAAGGGCCGGCGGCGCGACCGAGGTCGTGGTGGAGACGCTCGTCGCGGGACCCGAGATTCTTCTGAAATCCTCCTTTCCCCGAGCATCAGCAACCCCCTCCTGTTTCCCCCCGCGCTGAGGTAGTGCGACAAAAGGGGGCCCCCTTCCCACCCCCTACCAGACACTGTCCGCAAGGCCCGCGGAGTTGAGGCACCATCGCCACTTCGCGTCTCATCATCAGACGGGTAGGCCCGACATGGTCTCGGCCCCAGGCCCGCCTACCCCCCTCATCCTGGAGGGTGGTTCTCTTTTCTTTTGCTTTGGGAATATGTGTTGTCGGCGCCGTCTGTGAAGTAAAATTGTATAAGTGTTGCCGTGTGCTCGCGTAGTCGGATAGATCTGCATTGTTGCATTTGCTTTTTGTCTTCTTCTTTTACATGTGCTTTTGGTGGAATTGTATATGTGTGCTTTCCGTTCATCGCGAAATAAATGTGCTTATTATTGAACTGTTTTCCCGCTTCGCTTCGTCATTTCTTTCATTGAATCCCCATCTTGCTTCACGTAAAGGGTTGGTCGTGGGCTAAGACGCCCGATAATTAATCGAACCGTCGAGGCCGACGAATAACACCGCTCGGTTATCCCGATAGTACGGAACGGGTCGCTTAAGTGGCCCGTGTCCGAAGTCGACCTGCGGCGAGGTGCGATCGCCCGGTCTACCCTCCGTGTGGGTACTTAGGTAGGTCGAATTTGGCGAGCAACCCTATCCCACGCGGGGGCCGATTGGCACGATCGCGGTGAGACCGAAAGGTCCACCCGTGACTGGTTCCCGGCGTTAGTCCGAGAGGGTCACGACTGGATTGTCCGTCCGGTGGGCGACGTGCCGCGATTCGAGTTACGTGGCCGTTCGCACGCCGGCGGGCGCGAATCCACAACAATATTTTTTCCCAGTACTGCGAAATGGAAGGTTTTTGAAAGTGCCAAGAAGACAATTTGCGTTCTACAATGTGCATGTTTATAACTCAATTGAAATAAAATAACGGTTTTAAAGGCTGTCAAAAAAAAACCCTGTTTCAGAAGTTTACTGCCATTGATGCACTGTCTTTTACACCACCTTTGTAAACACATTAAATTAGTTATCTGTGCCTGTTGTTTGTGTCCTTTATCACATTCCTTAAAACAAGTTTCCTATTTCGAAAGGTTTTCAATTTTATTTGCTGCCAGACAGGCTTATAGTTTGCAACAGTTATCTCACACCTCTACGCATGCGCACTCAGGGTGACATTCCATACAATTTGCCAAATTCAGAGCCAAAGTACGGCTAAACTTCAGGTTCCTGTTCCAATTCATGTTCCAATTTGTGTTCTATGGTGTTCAAAATATAAAATTCAATTGAAATTAACTTGTTCCTCGATCATAGACTGGCATCTGTAGACAGAGAGTGACAGAGTGAACCAATTGCTCAAACTGGGTTTTTGCTTTTCGCGTGGAGGTTAATTACAATGATGTCCATTAATCGTAATCATTGTCACCTTGTCCTGCATATGATATATTTACAAGCTTTTCCCTTAGCCTCACATCAATAATTATTTATAAATCATAAACACTGGCAACCTTACAAAGACGGGACTTAAGGAACTAATTTTTACAGGATGCATATTATTGAATAAATATTCATGCAACACAACCACTTACACATTGTTGAAACAGATGCCTCTCTTTGAGAAATAAACAATGTCAAGCCACTAACCATTTGATGACCTTTCTATTAAATGCAAAAAGCACAAAAGGATAACATGTTGGCCGCACATCATCAGATGCAAGGTAAGCCATTTTTGGTCACGTACATCTCCTACTACAGAGACACTTTTAGCACTTCATGACGCATCAAATCTTTCAATTGCACATGATTTATTGACCTCTCAAAGTTTCCTTTCACCACATTGACTGTTTTTTTTTCCTCAATGCCGGAGAGGACGTTGAGTCACAGCCAGTCGATGACAGGACAGCAGAAAGTATTGGAGAAGAGGTGGCAATAGGAGACTGGAAAATTGGTGAGTTGAGAGTTTTATTTCACACAATTTCTTTATCTTTGTAGAACTCATTCTGTGAAAGCAAATTAAAGCCCGAAACAAGAAAGCATATCGTGATAAAGAATTATTTTAAATGTGTGCCATTTGAGCCTCGCTACATCATATACAAAATCAAATAAAGGATTCTTTGAAGCCAATTTTGATAGGAAAAGGCATCAACATTTGAAAGTACAATCGGCCTTATGAAAAGGTAGACAAAAATATACTTTCAAATGAAGTATGATGTTCACTTCAATCGAAAGGACACATTATGTAATCTCGAAAGGAGATTCTCGTGACTTGAAGGAGGAGAGAGAAAAGAGTTGAGTTACATGGATAGAGATGAGACAATCCTGGACATTGAGAAGGTTACAAGAGTTCAATGAGGTGGCAAGATGTGGAAAGATGGCCAGTGATGGAAAGAGGTTAATTAAGGTTTTATGAGCAAAATGTTGGTTGGTGACTTCAGGAGATGGCGAACAAACATAACGTATTCCGATATTAGTATTCCACATTGCTTGTGATTATTAACTCACATATCAGGGATTGAAAGTCTGGCACATTTATGAATTGTTGACTAAGATAAAAAAAAAACAAAAATTACATTAAGTGCAAACTGAGACTTTGACGTGATTTTTTTTGTAAATAGTTCTTTGTAAATGTACTTCCTTTCACATCTTGGTAACTGTGTCTGCGGACGTCCTCCTGCAGTTGGGTTACTTCTTATTAGGAGGTTGGTGGCAGGATTTGCACTCCGGCCACCGTAAAACCCTTCATTCCACGAAACATTCTCGAAGCATAAAAAAAATCTGAAAACCCACTCCGTGGGAGTACCTCCTGTGCAGCTTCCCTTCGCAGGGCAGCTCACCGGATTATGGGATTGGGACAAAGCCTTCGGGATCCCCAATCTTTGATGATAGGAGGGAAACCAAGGGGAAACATTACCCGGTTAACATTGCGGGAGAGTGTGTCGGAGTGGAGCTGAAATGTCGACCATCAGACGGTGGTCTCCTTGGGTTAATTCGAGGCGGTCCCTTCAGGTGGGTGCCTGGAATGTTCTATCCCGAAGAGAGGATGATCACCTGTCTCTGTTATCATCTGAGCTCAAGCGTTTAGACATCGGTATTGCAGCACTCTCTGAGGTTCGCAGACCGGATTGCGGCAAGATCATGGCGGGTGGTTAAACCCACTATTGGTCTGGTCGCTCTGATGATTACCATGCCCAAGGAGTTGCTGCAGCTGTGTCCAATAAGCGGACTCCAATGATAATTGAGGTAACACCGGTCCACCGTCCTTGATGTTGCCGGTGGATGTCTTGGAACTCACCGCAGGGTGAAGAAGAATTTTGTCTCTCAAGGGACACTGGATACCATTGACCAGAGTCGCAGGGCCAGGCTGAATGGCAGAGCTGAGCTGTTCAGGGAGCTGAGGTGTAAAACTACGTGCACTGAGGGTGAACAAAGAGGCCTATGTGCGAGGAATCTGTGTGGTGGTAGAGCATAACCTGTGGTCATGTGATTCTCATCCCACTAACAGGGGAATTTGCACATTGCGTTCATCCAAGCCCATCCCTCGGTGTGATGCAGTTCGAGCAGAGGGTGGTAGGCTCTTGACAGAGGAGTCCGAAGTGAAGGCCCACTGGGCCGGTTACTTTGAACGGTTGTACCAGGCTGATCCACCAGCTGTCGAGTTGGACGTCAGGGGTGTTACAATCCCTGTTGCTCACCTTCCAATAAACTGTGGTCCAACTTCATTTGTGGAAAAACAGGCTGGGGTGAACCGGTTGAAATGGAGTAAAGCTCCAGGGATCTGCCGTTGGATCATGGATTCACTGGATCATGGGGTTTGGCGCTGCCGGTACCTGTGCGGGAGGACAAAAGTCTGAGTCTTCAGGTCCTTGGTGCTTCCAGTCTTGCTCTATGGATGTGAGACTTGAAATACAGATATATTTCATGCTGAACTTCTCAAGTCTGGTGGAAATGCTGCACTCTTGTCGTTGCATTAAGTTCTGTGCTTCGCCTGGAACACAGGCATCATCCCAACTGACTGGAAGAGGGGCCTTGTTGTCCCACTCTGGGAAGGGAAGGGTGATCACCAAGGCTGCAACAACTACCGAGGGGTGATGCTGCTCTCAGTGCCGGGAAAGTTCTTTGCTCGGATAATTCTTGATAGGGTTCGCCACCAACTGCTTGAGCACCAGCATCCAGAGCAGTCAGGCTTTACACCAAGGTCAACGATTGACCATATCCTTGCTCTTCGTGTCCTCACCGAACGCAGACGAGAGTTTCGGCAGGGGCTGCTTGCAGCCTATGTTGATCTCTGTAAAGCGTTCGATTCAGTGAATCGGGATGTCCTCTGGAGGATTCTTGGTCTTTGTGGGGTGCCACCAAAACTGATTGATCTGATGTCTGAACTCTACTCTGGTACTGAGAGTGCTGTGAAGTGTGGTGGTACCATCCCTGACTTATTTCCAGTTGTTACTGGAGTTCGTCAGGGGTGTGTACTGGCCCCACACTTTTCAGCACTTGTATGAACTGGATTCTGGGAAGGATGTCTGAGAGATCAAACTGTGGTGCATCGGTTGGGAATGTCAAGACCTCTGACCTTGATTTCGCAGATGATGCAGTCATCTTTGCGGAGAATTTAGAAATCCTTTTGGGGGCCCTCGAGGTGCTGAATGAGGAGTCGGAGCCGCTGGGATTATGGGTTTCCTGGGTCAAAACTAAGATCCAGGCTTTCGGTGACATCTTGGATGCTGCTGTCCTGTCTGTGCCTGTTTGTGGTGAGGAGGTTGAGGTCATGCAGAGATTCACTTACCTTGGCAGTGATATTCATATCTCTGCTGACTGTGAGTCAGAGGTCAATAGACGTCTGGGTCGGGCCTGGGGAGTCATGGATTCACCTGATCATGGGGTGTGGTGCTGTCAGTACCTGTGTAGCAGGACGAAAGTCTGAGTCTTCAGGTCCTGGTGCTTCCAGTCTTGCTCTATGGATGTGAGACTTGGACTCTGACCAAGGATCTGAGACAGACTTAATTCCTTTGGTACCAGGTCTCTTCGGAGAATCCTTGGCTATCACTGGTCAGACTTTGTATCCAACAAGCGGTTGCTGAGAGAGACTCAAATGGGATTTGTTACCTGCATGGTCCGTGAGTGTCAGCTGCAGCTGTATGGACATGTGGCTCGTTTTCCTGATGCTGATCCTGCTCACCAGATTCTCTCAGCGATGGAGTCCCGTGAGTGGAGGAGGCCAATGGGCCGACCACATGCCTCGTGGTTGCAGCAGGTTGATTGGCATCTTAAGGAGATGGGGATGGGCCAGGCATCTGCCTGGGAGTGGCCAGACAGAGGCCCCTGGAGTACCGGTGGAAAGTGGACGCAGCGACGCGCTGCTCTGGCACATGCTCCCATACCTGACTTGACCTGACCTTCGTAACGTCTTGCAAATGGGAAACTATAACCAGCATTATTCATGCAACCAATATTCTTAATATTTTTTTCAATACAACCACGCATGTTCGGGTTCTTTACCATTCATGTGCTGGAGATGAGCCCTCGTGATCTTTGTCGACTCACGCTCGTTCAGCGAGGAATTTTTCTGGCTTTTGGGAAGGAAATGACAGAGAAGACGAGAGATAACAGGTCTTGCCATTCATTGTTTGTTTTTTGGTTATTCGGGCCTTTTGACTTTCGGGATAACGAGCCTCACATCTGTGTCACTTTTTCATACAAGGATGATACATGGGGATTGTTTATCTACTCTTAATCCTATACTGTGGCAGTTTTGATTTTGAAGAAGTTATAAAGTGATTAAGACTGAGACTTGTATTGCAATTATCGGACACTACATGAGCGGCAGATAGAAGTTATTGAAGTCTTTTGTCAATGACTTCATTCATGGTTAAGTTTTGATTCTCATTCACAAGGCTGGTTCTCTACTTGAGAAGTTGAACCAGTCCAGTTTGGCAAGAAGAAGGAGAGGGGGGGTTGGGGTGGAGAGTGGGGGGGTTTGGGTGGGGGGAGAGCGAGAGAGAGAGAGAAAGCGATGTGTGTATGTATATGTATATATATACACACACACACATCGCATTGATAATGAGTCTCACATACATTTGTGTTTACACATATATATATATATATATATATATATATATATATATATATATATATTAATTTATTTATAAATACATACATAAACACATATGTGAACATTAATAGCCGAATGTCAATCATAATTATTTCAACACGACTATTATTTTCAGATGGAAACTAAACAAGCCACTAAACTTGCAGATCAGGAATTTGGAAGTCATCTTGGAATCCAGACAAACTTCTTTGCCCTGAATATCACGCTGTACACCCACCCCCCCCCTCGCCCTCCCATCCCCACATCCTCATACTATCCCTCACTCAGTCCACTGATGTATCTAAAGCTACAAAGGGTGGTGGGAGGCAGCAACACATCATGCGCCTTTATCAGCCACTTTGACAAGCGATGCAGACAATGAACAGGGCTTGGCTAGTCTACTGAGCCTTTGCTACCAGAGTTTCTCTTCAACATAAACCACAAGGCTGATTGGAGTTTAAAACGCTGTACAATACTCATGACAAATTTTTTTTTTAAATCATATGATTGGACCATAAAGTGACACCATGTTCCAACCAAACGATTTCTCTCTGCTTCATGGAAATATCGAGATATCTTCCTTGGGTTCCTGGTATGTTTCACTGTCGATATGGATCTCTTCACACATTCCAATGCTATTCAAAGTCGAAGTAAAAAACACAGGATTCTTTTCACCGTTATATATGGCCCGTCACCACAACCGTTTGCAGCTCCTCACTCCTCGACCGTGCCTGCAACAACAAAAAATGGTCATCAACGACGCTGCATGGAAATGAACCCAGACAAATATTTCACGGAATTGAATGATTGTAGTAATCTGTGGCCATGTGCATATTAACTCCAAACAAATATTGTTGGAATTTTCAAGTTTCCTTTCCCATATGTGAGCATCACGAAAGCTCCTCCCATTACTTCTCGCTCTTCCCCCTTTATCGGTGTCTTTTTTAAACATCCCTCTCCTTCCTGCCAATCTCTTATGGAAATCATAACATAGATGGCTCCAATAACCATAGAAGATTACATTTCAGGTCACATGACCAGTCGTGCGACAGGTGTTACAAATGTTAAATCTGAAGTGAGGATGGGGTAGCAGTCATGGATATGGATGATGATGATGATGATGATGATGATGATGAGAAGGAGGAGGAGGAGTGTTGGGAATTTGAAAAATTAATCACGGTAGTTAAACTATATGTGTAATGCTGTGGGAACAACACAATAACAAACTCCCTCATACAATAATTGAGAAAAGGCAAAGATCCACAATTGTTTTGTTATGGCACAAGAGGAGTATTTTTTTTGTCCGTCAACTTATGTACTCTAGGCACCTGCCGAGCACCCAATAAAGTGACATTCATCATGACCAGCAAACCAACAAAACATTTACTTTTCATTTAGGTCACCTTACCGGGGTGGATTCCAGAAACTTAATTTAAAGGGAGAGGGCCAAGGAACCAACAGCGGAGTGAGAGCAAGCGTAATGTTTTGCGACCTGCTGTATGAACCCTGGCGGGGGCCTTGGGGACAATGCCCCCGGTAGCTATGGCAACTAACTGGTTTTGAAAGGGAAATCAAGAGAAATTAAATCAAAGCATATACGTATAGTAAGATAACTGATGTCATCACAAAACTTCAGAATTTACTTTAAGAAGCAATTATCACACTTTATATAATTTTAGAAGTGTCTCTTTGTGTTTGTATATTTGAATTCCATGCACTCATGAAACGCTGGATGGAATGAGTTAAAAACAAAGTGGTAGCACTCAGGGTGTGCCTGAGAAGGTTTTAGGTGATAAAAAAAAGAAAACTTCAAAGCCCCCCCAAATTTAGGGTTGGGGAGGAGTCTTTCTGGTGGGGGGGGGGAGATGAAAACTTTCTAAGTGAATGTGCATCGTATTCCTGGTGCAAGGAGTTATTATAATTACCTCTGCCATGGAAGGTGGATGGAGGATATACTTTCAACTCTGTTTGTCTGTCTGTTTTGTTATTTGCAAAAATCGAATATTTCAAAGAAAATCGAAGATACCTCCGCCAGGCTGAACAGTTTACGTTTTGTCTCCCACTGATAGGCCAGATCTGGATGCAAACCTGAACCAAAATCGAATCCGCTGGTTATTGTGACCTACCCAACTCATCCACCAAGTTTTGTCATAATCCATCACAACTTTTTGTGATCTCATGCTCTATATCGTTGGAGTCTGATCTTCACCGAAATCTAATCAATTCTTCCTCGTCACACACGCAATCTGTCCACTAAATTTCGTCCGAATCCGTTCCACAACCTTTTGAGATATCCTGCTCACAGACAGACAGACAGACAGCGGTAAAAAACATAACGTCCGTCCACCTTCAGTGGCAGAGGTAATAACAGCGATGAAGTAACAGAAGAGACCCGAGACGATGACATCATGTGACATATGTATGTATGTGTATGTATATATATATATATATATATATATATATATATATGTATCTTCTTCTTCTTTCAGCTGCTCCCGTTCAGGGTCGCCACAGCGGATCATCCGTATGATCCGCATAGTGATTTAGCACATGTTTTATGCCGGATGCCCTTCCTGACGCAACCCTGGTCGCCTCTTACGACACGGGGATATGGTATACCTATTTTAACCGGGTATACACCGGCCCAGTACACTGGTACTCATTTCGCCGACCTCGGAAGGATGACAGGCTGAGTCAACCCCCTGGTGTATTAATTCAGTGGCCCAACGGGGCTTGAACTCAGGACCTTTTGGATCCCAAGCCACTGCCCTAACCACTACGCCAACACCAGGCAACACATATATATATATATATATATATATATATATATATATATATATATATATATATATATATATATATATATATATATACATATACACACACACACACACACACACACACACACACACACACACACACACACACACATACCGGGCGTAGTGGCGTGCGCCTGTAATCCGGCTACTCGGAGGCTTGGGTTGGAGGATCGCTTGAGGACGGGGGCTCTGCGCTGGGCCACGCTATGAGAGGGTGTAGGGCAGCCCAGAATCATGACGAAACCCAATCCTTATCCCTGTGTCATAAGAGGCGACCAGGGTTGTGTCAGGAAGGGCATCTGGCGTAAAACCTATGCCAAATCAGTATCCGGATCATAACGGATGATCCGCTGTGGCGACCCCTAACGGGAGCAGCCGAAACACGAACAACAACAACAACAACAACATATATATATATATATATATATATATATATATATATATATATATATATATATATATATATATATATATATATATATATATATATATATATATATATACATATACACACACACACACACACACACACATACCGGGCGTAGTGGCGTGCGCCTGTAATCCGGCTACTCGGAGGCTTGGGTTGGAGGATCGCTTGAGGACGGGGGCTCTGCGCTGGGCCACGCTATGAGAGGGTGTAGGGCAGCCCAGAATCATGACGAAACCCAATCCTTATCCCTGTGTCATAAGAGGCGACCAGGGTTGTGTCAGGAAGGGCATCTGGCGTAAAACCTATGCCAAATCAGTATCCGGATCATAACGGATGATCCGCTGTGGCGACCCCTAACGGGAGCAGCCGAAACACGAACAACAACAATAACAACAACATATATATATATATATATATATATATATATATATATATATATATATATATATATATATATATATATATATATATATCTGCCATCCTCTGCCTCTGCGGATTAATTCCTTCGACACAGCCACATCTTGTAAGTTACAAACGCCAACCTCGGTGTACAAATACAACTTGTTGGAGGGGGTAACATAGGTTATGTGGCCAAGGACTCACACAGGAATTGTTTTTTTTTGGTGGGGGGGGGGGGAAGAGTCGCGACAAGTGTAAATTCTCAATGTAAACGTGTACCGTGTAGCACCACCTTGTGGTGGCAAAGGGTATTACAATTTCTTTTTTCACCTGGGCAACGCTGAGGTTAAAGCATTCTCTTTGCACTGGTAAATATGTCCTCCTTCCCTTCTCTCCCACCCTGCCCCCCCCCCACCCCAAGCGAAGGGGCCTGTCAAAGCCTGTCATCGTTTGTGAGACATTCTTGCAGGAAGGGACATCATTACGAACAGGGGGCAAAAGGGGAGGGGGCTTGACATGAGGATGGGTGGGGGGGGGGTTGTGAGAAGGGATTAAAGCACTCTATGCATGGATAAATTTGGCGAACAGAACAATTAATTGGACCATCAGCGAAGTAACAGGTAGGCTCTGCTCATATCAAATAAATGTCATTTTCTGTCTGTCTGTCTGTCTGTCTATCTATCTGTCTATGTGTGGAACACCAATCACCCCAAAACTAATGGGCCAATTGCCCCCAAAGTTGGCACATGGACCAAGTTCGACTACTTGGTGAATATGGGCTATCTGGTTTCAACTGGAGTCGTGGGGCTTCGTGAGGGAAGGTGGATAAAAATTCTCTGTGTCAAGGTGTATCGTGTAGCGCTGCAGCTCGGAGGTGGTGACAGAAAGTATTACAAGTCATTTGCAGAGATAACTTGCATTTTTGTACTTGACACGTCCCCAGAGAGTGGGAAACCACAAAGTCAACCTCCATTAATCAGGGGAGGCAGGGGAAGGGGAGTGTGAGGTCAAGAGGGAGAGGGGGTGGGAGGGGAAGGGGTGGAAGGAGAAGGGGTGGGAGGGGAAGGGGTGGAAGGAGAAGGGGTGGGAGGGGAAGGGGTGGAAGTCCAGAGGGAAGGGGTGTAGTGGGAGAAGGCAGAAAGCATGGGGGAGGCAACGCCAGGCACACCTGATTATATATATATATATATATATATATATATATATATATATATATATATATATATATATATATATATATATATATATATATATATATATATATATATATATACACGACCCGTCTAAAGTTTTAGAACACCCCCATTTTTCCAGTTTTTACTGAAATTTAAGCAGTTTAATGTTTCAATGTCCTCTGAAATTAAAGCATAGAACAAATAAACAATTGCAGATAAAAAAAGAAATCATGGAATCGTTTTGTTGAACAAAATTTAATCTAAATTTTTGACTCATCAAAGTAGCCACCTTTTGCAGATATAACAGCCGAACATACTCGTGGCATTCTTTTGACAATGGAAATCAAATATTGTTCGGAAAGTTCTTCCCAACACTGTTGTAGAAGTTTCCACAAATGTGTTGCACTTGTAGGTTGCTTTGCTTTCACCCTTCTGTCCAGTTCATCCCAAACCAGCTCGATGGGGTTTAAGTCTGGAGACTGTGCCGGCCATTCCATGATTTGAAGCCTACCGTCTTGTTCTTTTCTCCTAAGGTAGTTCTGACATACCCTGGAGGTATGTTTTGGGTCGTTATCTTGCTGTAGGATGAACCCCTGACCAACTCGGCATAGACCAGAGGATATTGCATGGCGCTGCAAAATGCTGTGGTAGCCCTTTTGGTTCAGGGTCCCAGTCACTCTGTGCAAGTCGCCGACTGGATTCAGCAAAAGATCCCCAGATCATCACGCTTCCTCCTCCATGTTTGACAGTTGGTGTCACACACTGAGGAACCATCCTTTCGCCTACTCGACGGCGTACAAAAACCCTGCGTGATGAACCGAAGATTTCAAATTTTGATTAATCGGTCCATAAGACCTTCTTCCAGTTTTCAGTAGTCCACTGGTGGTGCTTCATGGCCCAGGCAAGCCTCTTTTTCTTATTTTGCCATATTAGCAATGGCTTTCCTCCTGCCACTCGACCTGTCAAACCTGCAACTCGACGTCTCCTCTTCACAGTTGAAACTGAGACTTCCTTACTTCGACCAGTGTTAAGCTGTGCTTGAAGCTGCTGTCATGTGAGCCGCCTATCACGTAAGCTGTTGATTCTCAGAAACTTGTCTTCTGATTGTGTTGTGGATTTGGGTCTGCCAGACCTCTTCCTGTCAGTTTCCTCCAGTTTCCAAGTGCCTTTTGATGGTGTTGGAAACTGTACTCACCGACACCTTGGCTTACTTTGCAATTTCTCTGGAGGAAAGACCTACACTTTAAAGGGTTGTTATGGTCTGTGTGTCTTCCTTTGTTAATTGTCTTTTTCCCACCATTATGATAGCAATATACTACTTCCTGCAGTACAATATTGTCCAAATAATGCTTCAGAGGGTGGAGAAACACATTCTGTTCCAACACTGCTTTTTTCTGACAGAGGGTTTGTAACTAATCAACAAAAGTTAGGACACCTTCAGGAATTGTTTGCATCAACTTTCAAGGCTTGATTTACTTCCATTGCTGCAGAAAAGCTGCAGTTACTAACCCATTACTTGTTCCCTGAAAAGGGCTCTGAAATTAAGTTCCCTGAAAAGGGCTCTGAAATTTAAGAACTCTGAAATTTACATTATTTTTCAGTTTTTGGTAACCTAAACTATTTTTTTTAACCTCTGGCAGTTTACTGCTAAGTTTCGTACCATTTCAGGTTATTCACTGGATCTGCACTACTTAAATTTCAGTAAAAACTGGAAAAATGGGGATGTTCTAAAACTTTTGACCGGTGGTATATTTTCAACAAAAGAACCACGCTGACTTGATGACGAGACGATGACGTCATGCACATAAATTACACCAACACATCACCTCCAAACTAGGAGGTATCCATGTGGTCTGAGAGTCAGTGTGCTTCTTTTGTTGAATTTCATGTTCTTGGCTACAAACCTCCTGACTGGTTATCAGCAGGGCAGAGACAATGTGCTTGCGTGGCAGGCGACACTTGTTGCTGACAGATCATGCAGCAAGTGCTGTGATGGGACACAATGCCTCATCAACTCAGGGGTTCGATTCAGATATATATATATATATATATATATATATATATATATATATATATATATATATATATATATATATATATATATATATATATACACATCATCATTTCGATTTCATTTTTTTTTTGACAAAGCATTTGTTTTAAATATCCTTGGAAATGTACTTACTCGTGGGCACCCCCACCCTTTGGGCGGGAGTGTTCGTGTCAGCCCACCTTTGGTGGGCAATGCTCTACGGCAGTCTTGGAAATGCACTTCATGACTTTTATCATTTAAAAAATAAGTTTATTGATCACAACATCAAATCACCAATGTTGTAATCACCGCCATGAGAGGTGATGCAACATAACGTGAGGAAAGCATGTGCTAAAGATGCCGAACCATAATCACCAATATTGTAATCAATGTTGTGAGAGTTGAGGGAAGCGTGTGATTTGCCGCACCACATAGACAGACAGACCATTGTTTGCTGACACGGATAGAAGTGATAACAACAGATATGAATTATGATGCTGGGAAAAACAGTTACACCAAATTTGGCAGCGCTACCACCAATCGACGAGTGAAAAGAAAAACGGGCACACCTAATTGGTCAGTGATGCGGCCAATCGACAAGTGAAGGTTAAAACGGGCACACCTAATTGGTCAGTGCCACCACCAATCGACGAGTGAAGGTTAAAACGGGCACACCTAATTGGTCAGCGCCATCACCAATCCACAAGTGAAGGGAAAAAAGGCACACTCAATTGGTCAGTTCCGTGACGAGTGAATAGTGGCGACATAGCTACAGCCACACAACCTCTATTTATTATCGTTGATATTGCTTATGACGGACAAAATTGCCAGTTTTTTTTTTTCACCTTTAAAAAAAAAAAAAAAAGACTTTCAACTCATAAGCATCCATCTCAAATCTCTGTTTCTCATCTGTGGTGATTTCAACTTTCACCATGCCAGCAGGCTGGGTGTTGGCTCTGCAACAACCGGCCGTGGCATTGCAGCAAGGGCCTTCTACAACTCCACGGGTTTGACCCAACCTGTAAGCCTCCAAACCGAGATTTTCTACGACCGGTACATTTTTCCTTTTGGGCATAGTAATAACTAATGACTAACAATCCCTCCAATCTAGCCTGCTCTTCTTCAGTCCCTAATGGTTATTCTGATCACTTTATTTTTAAGGCTGATATCTCTCTTGCTATTGTAAGGAAGCAACCTCAATGATGCAGAACATGGCTGTTTGCATGGGCCAACTGGCAGGAACTTGAATCTGCCATTTTACAAAAGGATGGGGCCACCATTCCCACAGCCCCTGATATCGATGCTGCCCGTGAATACTTTCACAAAGTCTACATTTGCTCATACACCGGTTTATCTCATCCCATCTGCAACTTTCCTTTACATCCTCTAGTCTAGAACCTGGCACACTGAATCCTTTGATGAGACCATTACAATGAAGGAGCTTACTTTCTCAGCATGTAAAGCTAGCCCGAATAAACGTAACTTATGTTAATTCTACAAGGCTCAGAAAAAGTGTGTGTCCATCCTGAGGCAATCCAGAAAACACCATCTTACCCAGTGGTGCCTCGTCAGGTCTCTCTCTATCAAGCTCACCCTCCATCCTATCACTCGACTCAAATGGCAGTACTGCAGACTCTGCCCAAGATAAGACAGAATGTCGAAACTCTGTTTTTGCCTCCAAATCTCATGGACACAACTGTCCCCATTTTCCCGGGATATACATAGCTACTGTCCACTGGACTCTGTCCTCATGAACGAAGGTAAATAAAGTTCTGTCTGGCCTTGACCCTGCTTCAGCAACAGGCCCAGATGGCATCAGCGCTCATGCTCTCACATCCTGCTCTGCTGTTCTTACTTCCCCTTATATCTGCCACACTCAACTCTGGACATGTTTCTGCTCCTCTATCAACAATGTATAGAGGCTACCAATCTCAAACAAAATGTTGCCACTGTCAACCTTGGCATATCTCGGGTATTCAGCACAGTCCTGCTTTGCTTACAGAGATCTGTGCCTGTAGCATATAAGGCTGCCTTCATTCCTGGATTTTTCACTTTCTCCCATCACTCAGTTAACGTGTTGTCAATAAAGGAATGCTCTCCTCCCCTCACTGAGTGGAGGCTGGAGTTCCTAAGGCAATGATATGTGCCAAGTCTTGCTCCTCACCTATGAGATGACTCCACACTCGTATGTAAATGACCTTTCTGATGCTCCGGAAAACCCTCTCTTCATTTTTCTCAGACGACTCCACATTATCTTGTGCAGTACCCCCATCCCTCTGCTCGACAGACAGCAGCTTTGTTTCTCTCTGCTGATTTTGATATGATAAGACTCTGGTCTGATAAATGGAACATGTCGTTCAATCCTGGTAAATCTCACTGTCTCACCTGACTGCTCCAGGAGGATCATCAAACGAACCCACTGATCTATTTTCTTGGTCATTATCTGGAAGAGGTTTCGTCTTTTGAACCTCTTGGCCTCACCATCAGCCATGCCCTTTACTCCAAAGCCAGCCACAGACTGGGCATCCTTCATCGATCCAAGTCTTTCCTTGGAAAATCAGAGCTGCTCAGTCGACAAAGCCATTGTCCCTAGTTCAATGGAGTGCTGCTCTCCACTGGGGGCTGGCACCCCATTTGATAATCACATCTGTCTCTCCTGGATTCTGTGGAATCTAAAGCTCTCAAAATTATTACAATCTCCCATGATTAGGCCAAAGCACAGGATGTGTTGCCCTCATATCACAGACAGGATGGTGGTCTCAGTTTTATATGGATGACAACAGAGAGACTTATAAAAGACCAAGGTAGAATGTTGTCTCTCTCTCTCTCTCTCTCTCTCTCTCTCTCTCTCTCTCTCTCTCTCTCTCTCTCTCTCTCTCTCTCTCTCTCTCTCTCTCTCTCTCTCTCTCTCTCTCTCTCTCCCCTCTCTCTCTCTCTCCTCTCTCTCTCTCTCCTCTCTCTTCTCTCTCTCTCTCTCTCTCTCTCTCTCTCTCTCTCTCTCTCTCTCTCTCTCTCTCTCTCTCTCTCTCTCTCTCTCTCCTCTCTCTCTCTCTCTCTCCTCTCTCTCCTCTCTCTCCTCTCTCTCCTCTCTCTCCTCTCTCTCTCTCTCTCTCTCTCTCTCTCTCTCTCTCTCTCTCCTCTCTCTCCTCTCTCTCCTCTCTCTCCTCTCTCTCTCTCTCTCTCTCTCTCTCTCTCTCTCTCTCCTCTCTCTCCTCTCTCTCCTCTCTCTCTCTCTCTCTCTCTCTCCTCTCTCTCTCTCTCTCCCTCTCTCTCTCCTCTCTCTCTCTCTCTCTCCTCTCTCTCCTCTCTCTCCTCTCTCCCTCTCTCTCTCTCTCTCCTCTCTCTCCTCTCTCTCTCTCTCTCTCTCTCTCTCTCTCTCTCTCTCCTCTCTCTCTCTCTCTCTCTCTCTCTCTCTCTCTCTCTCTCCCCCTCTCTCTCTCTCTCTCTCTCTCTCTCTCTCTCTCTCTCTCTCTCTCTCTCTCTCTCTCTCTCTCTCTCTCTCTCTCTCCCTCTCTCTCTCTCCCTCTCCCTCCCTCTCCCTCTCCCTCTCTCTCTCCCCCCTCTCTCCCCCTCTCTCTCTCCCCCTCTCTCTCTCTCTCCCCTCCTCTCTCTCTCTCCCCCTCCTCTCTCTCTCTCCCTCTCTCTCTCTCCCTCTTTCTCTCTCTCCCCTCTCTCTCTCTCTCCCCCTCTCTCTCTCTCTCTCTCTCTCTCTCTCTCCCCTCTCTCTCTCTCCCCTCTCTCTCTCTCCCCCTCTCTCTCTCTCCCCCTCTCTCTCTCCCCCTCTCTCTCTCTCCCCCTCTCTCTCTCCTCCCCCCTCTCTCTCATCCCCCTCTCTCTCTCCTCCCCCTCTCTCTCTCCCCCTCTCTCTCTCCCCCTCTCTCTCTCCCCCTTTCTCTCTCCCCCTCTCACTCTCTCTCCCTCCAACCCCCCTTTTCAACTCCAGGGTGCACACATTCCTCCAGTAACCCCCTCCTCATTAAACATCCAAAATCTAGACTGACTGCACACCTCAGCTCTTTTAATCCTCACTTCTCGCGTTGTATACAATCACCTTCCAGAGACTATTCTGTCTCATTCTCCCCTCCAGGGCTTCAAGCAAGCAAGGCACAGCCATCTCTGTCCTGCCAAATTCCAGCGCATGAAATTTAATTGGTGCTTCACAGGAAGGACAAGGTTTATCACAAAGTGTACCATCCGTTGGATGGGAACCTATCTCATGGTATTCACTGGTGGACGATAAATAGCCTCCCATGGTGTGTTTTGTCAATAGTCGGCGAGTTTGGGGAAAACTCTGAATAAATTCCAAATTCCTGCCACTTTCAGTCGAACATCAGCCGGTTGTGTCAGGAGGTCAGGTCAGATTAGATCTGTGACTTGCTACAGTTACCATGTAAACCTGTAATAACCTGTTTCATGGTCTGGTTATCAGCGACGAAACCGTCTCCCCCTCCAGGTTTCCTGGTGAGGAGGGTGTTTGGATATGGACATCCAGCAGGATTAAAAACAAAACCTGTCAAAGGGCGGAGGAGCTCCTTGTGAGCCAATGGCCATCCTTATCTAGTGCCCAACTGTGTCTGCGGACGTCCTCCTGCAGTTGGGTTCCTTTTTTTTTTCGGAGGTTGGTGGCAGGATTTGCATGCTGGCCACCGTAAAACCCTTGTGAATGACATTCACAGAGCAGCTCACCAGAGGACGGGATTGGGGCAAAGCTTTCAGGACCCCCACTCTTTGATGATAGGAAGAAACACACGGGGTAACCTTCCCGATTGGATTGCGGTCATGCGTGTCAGGGTGGTGCTGAGGTGTCATCCACAAGATGGTGGTCTTTTTGGGTTAATCTGAGTCAGTCCCTTCGGGTGGGTGCCTGGATTGTCCTATCCCTAAGAGAGGACAATCATCTGTCTCGGTTATCATCTGAGTACAAGCGGTTGAACATCGGTATTGCAGCACTCTCTGAGGTTCAGAGAATGGATAATGGCGAGAGCATGGTGGGTGGTTACACGTACTATTGGTCTGGTCGCTCTGATGGTTTCCATGCCCAAGGAGTTGCTGTAGCTGTGTCCAACAAACTGACTCCAATGATAATTGTCGGTAACAACGGTCAATGAGCGTATTATGAGATGAAGGATTCGTCACTCCTTAGGTGTCATTTCCTGAGTCTCTGAATGTGCTCTGACTGAGGCGAGTGATCTCACCGTGAAGGACGCATTTTATGCCGTGCTCGAGTCTGTGGTTGATCAGGGTCCCAGGTGAGATACCCTTCTCTTCTTGGGGGATTTCAAAGCACCAACTGGAACTGATAGGGATGGTTATGAGACATGTGTTGGTCCCCATGGGTCTGGAACTATGAACCAGAATAGCACTAAGTTCCTTGACTTTGCAAGAAGTCATGGACTTAGGGTGGCTGGTTCATGGTTTCAGTGCCAACAAGCTCATCCCTGGACTTGGTATTCCAATGCTGGTGGTGTGGCAAAGGAGATTGACCATGTGCTCGTTGATGGTCACTGGAGGATAATCCAGAACCACAGGGTCGACCGGAGTGCTCAGTTGCTCAATACTGACCACAGGCTTGTTGTAGCAACTCTGAAGTTGCAGCTCAAATCCAGGATAATGGTACCATCCCAGCCGAGGCTGGGTGTTGACATTCCTCAAGATGAGAGGGCAGCTGAGGAGTTTGCGAACAGGCTGAGTGGACACTTGGGGGGTCTGGGTGCTTTGGGGGGTTCTGAAGAGTTGTGGAGTGCCTTCAAGACCACCGTCCTTGATGTTGCCGGTGGATGTCTTGAAACTCACCGCTGGGCAAAGAAGAATTTTGTCTCTCAAGGGACACTGGATACCATTGACCAGAGTCACAGGGCCAGGCTTAATGGCAGAGCTGAGCTGTTCAGGGAGTTGAGACATAAATCTGAACATGTGCTGAGGGTGGACAAGGAAGCCTATGTGCGAGGAATCAGCGAGACTGTAGAGCATCACCTGCGGTCAAGTGATTCTCGTCCTGCCTCCATGGGAATTCACGTGTTGCGTTCCTCTAAGCCCGTCCCTCAGTGTAATGCAGTTGGAGTGGAGGTTGGTGGGCTTTTGACAGAGGAGTCCAAAGTGAGGGCCCGCTGGGCTGGTTACTTTGAGTGGCTGTACCAGGCTGATCCCCCAGCTGTCGAGTTGGATGTCAGCGGTGTCACTATCCCTATTGCTGTCTCTCGAATCAACTGTGGTCCACATTCGTTTGTGGAAACACGGGCTGCGTTGAACCGGTTGAAATGAGGTGAAGCTCCAGGGATGTGTGGCATCCATGCTGAACTTTTCAACGCTGGTGGAAATGCTGTACTCATGTCATTGCATGCAGTTCTATGCTCTGCCTGGAACACAGGCATCATCCAAACTGACTGGAAGAGGGGCCTTGATGTCCCTCTCTGGAAAGGGACGAGTGATCGTCGGGACTGCAACAACTACTGAGGGGTGACGCTGCTCTCAGTGCCGGGCAAGATCTTTGCTTGGATAATTATCGATAGGGTTCGCCACCATCTGCTCCAGCACCAGCGCTCAGAGCAGTCAGGCTTTACACCAAAAAGGTCAATGATTGTCTGTATCCTTACTCTTCAGGTCTTCACTGAATACAGATGAGAGTTTGGGCAGGGGCTGCTGGCAGTCTATGTTGATCTCTGCAAAGCGTTCGATTCAGTGAATCGGGATGCCCTCTGGAGGATTCTCGGTCTTCGTGGGGTGCCACCAAAACTGATCAATCTGACGTCTCAACTATACTTTGGTACTGAGAGTGCTGTGAGATGTGGTGGTACCATCTCTGACTTATTTCCAATTGTTACTGGAGTTTGCCAAGGGTGTGTACTGGCCCCCACACTTTTCAGCACTTTTATGGACTGGATTTTAAGGAGGATGTCGGAGAGATCAAGCTGCATTGCATAATTTGGGAATGTCAAGATCTCTGACCTTGATTTTGCAGATGATGCAGTCATCTTTGCGGAGGCTTTAGACATCCTCTTGGGGGCCCTCGAGGTGCTGAATGAGGAGTCGGAGCCGCTGGGATTACGGGTTTCCTGGGTAAAAACTAAGATCCAGGATTTCGGTGACATCTTGGATGCTGCTGTGTTATCTGTACCTGTTTGTGGTGAGGATGTTGAGGTCGTGGAGAGATTTACTTACCTTGGTCGTGATATTCATGTCGAATCTTTGACCGAATCATCAGTTATTTTCAACTTTTTTCTTTACAATTAACCTTCATCCATTCTGTTGTTTTCCTCCTTTGTGTCTCATGATTCATATTTTGTGTGTTTATGAATGATTATATTCATCTTACCACTACTACTGCTACTACGATTACGATTACTACGATGACTACCACAAACAACTATGACTACTACTGCTACGATGACTCCCACTACCAGCTATTACTACTACTACTATAATGAAGACGACCACTAACAACTATAACTACTACTATTACTATGATGACTACCACTAACAACTATTACTACTACTATTACTATGATGACTACCACTAACAACTATTACTACTACTATTACTGTGATGACTACCACTAACAACTATTACCTCTACTATTACTGTGATGACTACCACTAACAACTATTACTACTACTATTACTGTGATGGCTACCACTAACAACAACTAACATATAATATTACTATGATTACTACTACTACCACGAACAACTATTAGTGCTACTTTTTACTACTACCAGCTATTACTACCACTACTAAGATGAAGACAACCACTAACAACTATTACTACTACTATTACTATGATGACTACCACTAACAACTATTACCTCTACTATTACTGTGATGACTACCACTAACTATTGCTACTACTATTACTGTGATACTACCAATAACAACAACTACTACCACTAACATATAATAGTGGTACTATTACTATGATGACTACTACTACTACCACGAACAAGTATTAGTGCTACTTTTACTGTGATGACTACTACGACTACAACTAGTATGACGACTATTACTATGATGACTACCACAAACAAGTATTACTACTACTGCTACGATGACTCCCACTACCAGCTATTACTACTACTACTATGATGAAGACGACCACTAACAACTATTACTATGATGACTACCACAAACAACTATTACTACTACTATTACTGTGATGACTACCATTAACAACTACTACTACGACTACCACTAACATATAATAGTGCTACTATTACTATGATGACTACTACTACTACCACTAACAACTATGACTACCACTAACAACTACTACTACTACTACAACGAACATATAATAGAGCTACTTTTACTATGATGACTACTACTACTACCACGAACAACTATTAGTGCTACTTTTACTGTGATGACTACTACGACTACTACAAGTATGACAACTATTACTATGATGACTACCACTAACAACTATTACTGCGACAACAATGGTCACAATCAATCCCACAATTTTGGGTGATCTGTCACGTGATGTAATTATTGATGGGATTGTCCAGGTCTTTCAAGAACCTGCTGATCAGATCTGGATGGGACTGGTGCTCGCTTGGGCAAGAATTTACAACTTGTCCAGGATGCCGAAGATAGCTCGCCTACCCTCAACGAGAGACACCACACATTTATTTATTCCTGTGTTTTTTTCCGCTCCAATTGTACATAATGCAGTCCAAATGATTGCGAGGGTTGTTTTTTTTTTTTTTTAAGTCCAGTTGCTGTGCTTTCATGCCATCATAATGATGCTGATATGCCAACAATGGCAGCCTTTTGTAATACCTCAACCTCCAAAAGCAGGACGGGGGGAGGGCTGACCTGTTTCACAAAGGGTTATATGGGGCTCAGGGAGAGGAGGCAGTTTGTGAGGGTGCAGTGAGACAATGAGCTGCGGGTGCTAAGATCAGTCTTTGTATGAAACCAGGGAGGGGACACTTGAATAGGGGAGGAGATTGAGTGCTCGGTGCTGTGGAAGGAAAGATCTGGCCCTTTATACTTGCTGTAACATCGTGCCAGATCACCGAGAAACGGGCGACAGTTGGTCGTGCAGGTGAGCCAAGGAGTTTTGAGGTGTCACGTCCAAGGATCATTTACATCATGGTGGTGAGCACATCCCTTCAAGCTCGGAAAGTAATTTGGCATGTGTCCTGGTGCCTCGTCGTCGGTGCTGCTGGTGAGTTTATCATCCTTTTTAACCTTTGGACTTATAACTTCCAATATTACAGCCACTGATTACCGTTTCATATCTTCAGTAGTAAAACTTTGAAAGAAATGTTTCCTTTTTGTTTGTTTCACTCGGATTTCTCAAACATCACAATATATTCAATAAATCTGGGGGGAGGATTGGGGTTAACGGAGGTGGCAGTGTATTTGTGATGTAATTGTTCAGAACTATTAAATGGCACAACATTTTTTGATAAAATCTGAATCTGGTGTATGGGGTTGCATCACATTCGGAGTTAAGCCTTCCTTGTAAACCCAACCATTTAAGTTTTTTTTTTAAATCGGTCTCATTGCAAGTTTTCCTCGTTATTTTCCTGCTGAGAATGTTTCCTTCGCTTGCATTCCAAAGGAACTTAACTTTGTCTGAATCTCTTATCCCACAGCCTTTAAACCCATAACGGTCGCCTCATCACAAATCATCTAATGTCACATATATATATATATATATATATATATATATATATATATAATGCACATATATATATATATATATATATATATATAATGTACATATCCATACCTTACACACCATGAGGCTCACAGAGCTGCCAAGGCAGTTTCATTTGGCTAAGGAGTACAATCCTGGACGGGTCACCACTCCGATGCAAGATACTCGAATGGCTTATTAGTTATTACCCCACTAATCTGGTACTCATTTGGCCAAACTCGGAAGATTTTATATCTATATATATATATATATATATATATATATATATATATATATATATATATATATATATATATATATATATATATATATAAATATATATTTATACACACAGATATACCAGCAGGGTGTGCTTACACTATGTGCAAGCATTACGAATCATGCTTCCCCATTATCTGGGGTCGCTCACCTGCATTTCATTTTTTTAAAATTTATTTTCGTTTATATTTATTCATTTATTTATATTTTCATAAACGGATGCTTTCCAATGGTTCTGTATTTTTATTGGTGCAGCAGCTCCGATGTCCGTCATCACACAAAATTTCAGCTTTCTACGTCACCCAGAAGGTCCCGATCATTAATATCAGTCAATCAGTCATTGAGTTAGTGGTGAGAAAGTTTTATATATATATATATATATATATATATATATATATATATATATATATATATATATATATATATATATATATATATATATATATATATATATATATATATATATATATATATATATATACATACTGGTACTCTGATGCTGACATACCATAATCTGTTACAGAGAATCGCTTTCCAATCGTAGTTCGGGCAGCAATTTGTAATTTGTTAATAATGCCGGCAATAGCTCACCTCATCTTTGTGAAGGGCACCATGGGATATTTGATGTCTACCCACGAATGCTGGCAGATGGGATGCCCAGTTTAACATCCATCCAAGGGACGGTACGACACACACACACACATGCACACACACACACACACAATAATAATAATGGGCCCAGTACTAATCCTTGAGGTAACCCACAATTTACCTCCTCCCAGCCAGACATCCTCCCCGACACGACTCGCTTCCGATCACTAAGACAGTTTCTAATCCAGTTAGTTACCCGATCAGCCACTGCTCTGCAAGCCCTCAGCTTAGCTAACAAACTCCTTTGTGGTACCTTATATAATGCCTGCTGAAAGTCGAGATAAACAACATCCTCTGCACTTTCCTCATCTACCCAGTCAGAAACTGCTTCAGAGAACACCAAGAAATTTGATAAACATGACCTCTTTTTCCTAAATCCATGCTGACTACCTTTAATTAATTTGTAATTATTATCCCGCACGTGAAAAGCGAACAGCGGAGTGAAGCAATTGTTTCACTTTGTCTCCCTGTCTGTTTACAGACGTCAGTCTGCGTTCAAGGAAAAACTTAATTTTCAATTCATTGCTATATTTTAAACACTGTAGAACCCAAATGTGAACATGAATCGGAAGGTAAACCTGCAGTTTCGTAGTAATTTGTCTTTGAATTTGGCAAATTGTACAGAATCTCATCACGAGAACACATGTGCACAATGGAGTAAGGTAAAAAAAAATTTAGCCTGTCTACCTGTTTGGCAGTCAAACAAAATTGAAAAACATTCCAAACAGGAAACTTACTGTTTTTAAGGATGTCATAAAGGACACAAACAACAAGCACGAACAACTAATGTAACATGTTACATAAGACGCTGCCATCAACGAGAGTAAACATCCTGAAAAAAAAAAATTGACAGCCTTTAAAACCTTTATTTTATTTCAATTGATTTATATATTTGAACACTGTGGAACACAAATCGCCTTGTTGATACTTCCAAAAACCAACAGTTTAGCACTACTTGGACAAAATATTAAGCCATTTTATTTGCGGCTCGTACTCTCAGCGTTGGGAATATCGAGATTCAGACAAAATCGCTGCTCGTAGGAAATGTAGATCGAAAACATACAAGATTGAGAGATTGCAAAATCAGCCTTTTGTTCATCCTCAAAATGTTGATAAACGTCACTGTGCCGAGCACAATAACGGCTCAAGCAATTACAATGATTCCAATTGAAGGAAGCGACATTCTCTCTTCGCGACGGTATTCTTCGAGGAAGCGACGGTATTGTACCCGTACCATAACAAAAAAACTTTTTTTATTGCAGTTATAAATCCGAACACCACAAAAAGCCATCGAAGCGATGACGACACATTGGCATGACAACGCACAGCCTGGCTTTACACTCTAGTAGATTATAACTGCCGTAACTTTGTGAAGCTGTTAGTGTTTCATATTCCAGATTGCATTCACCGATTTGAGAGTCATTCCTGGAGTATTTATCGTTTTTCGAAGGAACCAAGTGTTAAGCAATGGTGGATTGAACAAATAAGGTGATTCATCACTTTTAATCTTCATCTTACCTCTCTTCCCTTTTTAAGGGGTGAGCCAGATTTCCGCATTGGCCAATGAGGCCCCGGCCAAGAGCGGCAAGCGAGGTAATGCCAGCAAAGACGGTGAATTGGCCACATCTGTAATTTCATAACTTGTGAAAAATTTCTCCTCCGTTCACACAAAATTGTACTTCTTAGAAAATAGTTTCCGAGGCGTGGTGGATAAAGCCCTTATTATTGTCCTTACATAACCAGCTGCCAACGTCAGTGAAAAATGGATACACTGACTTTGGCAACTGATTTGCGCCATTATGACGTCAGCAGCTGATTGGTGCTGACCCGGATTTGTGGGAGGCAGTGTCACGTGTGCCTCGCCATGAGAAGAGTGTTAAAGATTTTCTGATTCATCAATTTGATAGGGGGGGGAGGGGTGGGTAGTTTTTCTGTACCATCGTTTATTGCTGTTGTTTTGCTCCGTCTTCTGTGCACATGGTCCGTCTTTTGTGGCTCCTCTCTTTAATTTTAGTCACCCGTTTTACACCGCTCTGTGCATCGAAAATTACGTTCGTCTCGATAATTTACTATTGCTGGAGGACAACAGCATACAAATTTAACCTCTTTAGAAGTCATCATTTCGTACGCAGCCTGTGGCTGCTGGTTGGATCACTGTGGCGAGTGCGACTGTGCCACTGATGATGTGCCGTCTGTTTCCTGTAAGCTGGTACTCAGTTTGCCGACCTCAGAAGGGTGACAGGCTGAGTCAACACACCTGGTGTTATGTCACAGCACGACAGGGGCTCAAATTGAACATCCTAAGATCTTAAGACAGCCACCTTAACCATTAAGCCAACACTATGCTTAAGATTAATGTCAGTATCTGCTTTGTTTCATTCAAATATCCTTACATGGTGTTTTCCAACTCATTTGTGTCAAGTTTGACGTCACGTAACATAAACACTTTTGGTCGAGTCAGTTTTATGCAAATGGCGTCACTGCCACTTTGACCTTTGACATCTACAGTCAAAAAACATTGACAGACTCACTTTTGTCCTTCAAAATCCTTTGGTAAAATTTGACGAAGATAGCTGAAAGTGTTCGGGAGTTATCGCACTCACAGACAAACAAACACACAAACGAGACGAACCGACATACGATGAAAATTTTCAATAGATGACTCCAAACGTGAAGGACAACAGGGTAGCAAAGTGTTTGAGTGGAGACATAAGGGATGGGAATATTGGACGGGACATTAGGGGAACGAGGGAAGAGACTTGTATATATCGCTGAAGGAGTGGGGGTCGAGGAGTTCCCCCATGTAAATGCCCCTCAAACTAATTTACTACTTCATGACGTCATTGGCATCCAGATTGGGAAAAATAGAGTTAAACAAGTCAGAAATAACATTTTATAAAAATGAAAAAACATGTCGTGATCCATCCATCTATTGGGACCATACTATGTGCAGATAATTATTGGTGCTGCCTAAGCAGTCTCCTTAGGTATTGGGCACAATGCTGGACAGGTCACAACTCTGACACAAGGTACCAGCAAGCTGGCATTCATTTTGTCACCCTTAGAAGGATGACAGGCAGACTCAACCCCATCCATCCATCCATTGGGACCATACTCTGTGCAGAGCGTTGGTGCTGCCTAAGCAGTCTCCTTGGCTATTGGGCACAATCCTGGACGGGTCGCCACTCCGACACAGTATACCAGCAAGCTGGTACTCATTTTGCCGACCAAAGAAGGATGATAGGCCGAGTTAACCCCATCCATCCATTGGGACCATACTTGGTGCAGAGCGTTGGTGCTGCCGAAGCAGTCTCCTTAGCTATTGGGCACAATCCTGGACGGGTCGCCACTCCGACACAGTATACCAGCAAGCTGGCACTCACTTTGCCGACCAAAGAAGGATGACAGGCCGAGTTAACGCCACCTGTTATTAATTCAACAACCAAGAGGGATTTGAACTCAGGATCCTGGGATCTCAAGTCCACCACCCTTACCATTAAGCCAACACCAGGCTTTTGATGTCGGGATGGAATCCCTAAAAAAAATAACCAAACAAGGTAGGAAGGAATGGTAAGGTAGAAAATACAACACAACTTTCTTGTCATTCCTTCCATGTTTGGTTGTTTTCGTTGGATTCAATCTCCAACATGTTTTTTCATTTTTGTAAAATGTTTTTTTTTCTGACTTTTCTTCTCTTGGCTTCCCTAGGGTTTTTTTTTCACTTCCTCCACTCCCACCTGTATCTCCTCTAAGAGCTCTTATTCACCTCCTTGGTATATACTCTCAGCTATTGTTAATTCTCCTGATTGTTCTTATGTAAACCTTGAAGCAAAAAATAATTATTTAAATATGCCTGCCATCTCACTTCGATCACGAAACCAATCCTTTGTGCTCTTCCTCAATGGAACCACATTTGTCTGAACCTGTTTGTTTGTTTTTTTAAACATTATTTTCACACTGTCACACCATCAGGTACATAGGGCTTCCAAGACAGTTTCATTGGTTAGGGGGCACAATCCTGGACAGGTCACCACTACAGCACAGGATACTCAAATGGCTCATTTTTTCCCCAAAGCGAGAACTCATTTTTCCAACCGTGGAAGGATGACAGGATTAGTCAACCCACCTGGTGTTGGTTATAGCATGACAGGGACTTGAACTCAGGACCTTAATATCTTCAGACAGCCACCTTAACCATTTAGCCATTATTGGGATGAACCTGTTCTTTCCCATTATTTATTTAAAGAATGTCTTGTTATTATGTTTAATATTCTTGGCCATATCTTTATCATTCTATCTTGTGGCTTGCCTCATTATTTTTATTAACTATCCTCTGTTTACACCTGTACTTATACACTCTGACTCCAGTCCTGTTATTTTGTACCTGATAAATGCCTTTTGATTATCCTGAATAACACTCTTTATCTTCCCGCTCAACCACTCCTGTATCTTTGTGCCTCAAGTTTTACACCTCATTGGAATACACTTACTCTGTACACTCCACATTTGCTCCTTGAAGGTTATCCATTTCTCTGATTCTGACCGGCTCCTTGTTAGCTTCTCCCATTCTACAGCACCTAGTTCTCTCCTCATACCTTCAATGTTTGCCTTCCTAAAATCCAATAACCTTTGTCTACTATCCCAAGCTCTCAGTAAGCCCTTTACTGTTTCAACTCCACCAGAGTTTCTCCACAGCTGCAGGAATTTCTAAGTGGCACGTGCAGGAGAACCCCAATTCCACATACCCCCACATCAGCTGCCAGACTGATTTCATTGCTCGGTGAATTATCAGCGACAGCATTGGCTGTATGGCATATTTATATACACATTCTCACCATTGAATTTTGGTGCAATGTTTATGACATGCCGAGGCATCCATATTTTATGAATTGACGTTTCTAACTTGAACAATCCTAAGTATGTACTTATGAAAGAGATATATGGATTAAGGAGGAAATTTAAACAGAAATTTGGTCCATAATTCCTGAAGTGTCCATAAGTCCATTGTGTATTTAAGTCAACTGATAATACCCGCGCTCCCTCCAGTCGTGAAATATGGTATCAATACCCCCCTCCATGAGGGTGAATGTTGTTTGTGTGTTCCTTCTGGGTACTTCTCAAAGGTTCCAGCTGTTGCAGAATAATAAATGTTACTGTTGGAACCGTTGCATTCTGCTACAATTTTCACTTCTTCCTCTTCTTAAATCTGACTGACTGTTAAAGCAGGCTTCTATCTATATGATTAAGTGGACACAAGGTATTGCTTCAAGTAAATAGGTTATGACCTTTCCAACCAAAGAAATTGATTGTGAGCTTTCCAACGGTACCATTTTTAGCTCCTCTGGAACAAAACTTGTTCAGGTGCGCTGTCTGTTAGTCGGTGAACCAGGCTGAATGTAAGCACTCGGAACTTCTTCTCCAAAACTACACGCTCAATTTAGATGAAACTTGACTACAACCTTCATCACCCATGATGTAATAAAGTTTATTCATGGCATAAAAAAATCAGAGTCTGAAGGAGTGTAGGGGGGGTCTTGACCCCCTAAAATAGGTATTTGCTTTCTTCTCTGAAACTACACACACAATTTTGATGAAACGTGACCATAAACTTCATCACCCGTGATGGTAAAACTAAAAGTCCCATTTTCATCAAACTTTGTCGAAGTTCTGAGGACCAAAGCCTCCTGATACTTCGCAAATCCCATTAAAAAATTGCATATTTGGTAGGTCAATTTAAATGTCAAAGGTCATTACGATTCCAGGATCGCTACTTTTGACTTATTCTCAAAAAGTATTCACCCAATTTATATGTAACTTGGTTGGAATCAGCTGTGCATGATGCTTTCACAATTTGTTTAAACCATCGGCTAATTTACCTATTTTGTGGGTCATCCATGCCTACCAGTGAGTTCTACCAGGTAAGACCAGGGCCATTCTCCCTATTTTTATTATTCTATGACAACAGGAACCGCTGCATTAAAGCCCGAGGTCCTGCTTCTTTTTTACGTGACAGAGAGATGGACGGATCTCGTTTTAATCATATTAACACCCATTCACTCGAGGAGGGGGAAAAAGGTGTCAATGATTAAACCACTTGAGCTATTCTCTATGTGCAGGTGAAAACATCAGGTCTTCTCCATATCCTTGTCGGTAGTGGGGGATTATTTTGTGCCCATGACCTGACTCAAGGTACCCTGAGTACGCGTGCAAAATTTGGTGGAGCTTGGCCAATCCGTTTTCGATTCTATAATTTTCAGACTGCACACACACACACACACACACATACACACACACACACACACACACACACACACACACACACACACACACACACACACACACACACACACACACAATCAACACCTCCAACAGGATGTTAGTTGACATATGCTCACCTCTGTGGAAAACAAGGAGAGTCTGAAGTTTTGGACATTAACCCTTCGTCAAGGCAAAAGAGACCCGATGAAGAGTTGATGCTTGAAATCTCAGCTTCTCGACTTACTATCTGTCTGTCAATCGACACGAGACTTCATCATCAAGACGAAGTTCTTCATTATATCGAGTAATGTATGGCTTGCTCCATGATGCAGCATCCCATGTGAACGTTACATCTGTACTGAACATTTTAATCCAATTTAATGTCAGCTGTCAGTAGCTACTTTAAAAGCTTACCAGAAACTTGAAGCTGGCCTGTTTGTCCTACTATCAAACATCCTGCGAATTAGGTGTGCAAGCTGCGTTGATCGGAGATGAGGTGCAGGTGTATTGAAGAGGCCTGTAGTTCTGTGTCTGACAGCGAATGAGATATCCGGTAGGGATCAAAGAGGTTATAAACAGACTTGAGGCTTAGCAGGGCATGATAATGCCTAGCTATAGTGGAAAGGCTGTGACTGGTGTGAGAGTGAATGATGTTAGCAACAGTTTTCACCAAAGGGAAGGAGACATTGGAATATTTGACACATCGATGGAACCAAGCCGGTGTTATGGAATTAATGAACTTTACGCGATACATACATTTGATGCCCTACATTACTCATAGTATCTGTCTTAGTCTCCCAATGCCATCCTTTACCCCTCCCTCTCAGCTCCCTCACACCCCCCCCCCCCATTTTTCTCCCTACTTGTTATGCAGAGTGTGTTGGCGTGGCCCACGCAGCTTATTGTGTGTTTGCGGCGTGATCTTTCGAGAAACATGGAAGGAACTCTCAGGGAATGTTTTGTAAATACTTCTTTTTAAGTTCTCATCTCTTAGCAAATCATTTCTGTTGAAAGTTTCAAATTTTAAAAAACCATGTTCTTCCATGGTGTGTGTTTGAATGAAATGCTCCATAAGTGCGTGCCACAAAGTTGTACTTCTTGCATTTTGTTTCACTTGTTGATGTCTCCAAGATTTGTGCTTCGAAGGCTGTATTGCAAATACATCCAATCGCAAAGTTCATTTAAAAAAAAAACGTGGCTTACTCAAAGTATCAGTATTTTGAATTAAAATATTCCCAAAACTTTCACCGATACATAAAATGAGCTTTTACTGGGTTGGAATGTGTTGAACGAGGTGAGGATGGAGATCGACATCTGTTCAAGAACTTTATTGGGACTAAAGGGAACAGAATAGTAGACTAGAGCTGTTAGATGTAAGGAAGACAAACTTTGAGGGTATGTCTGTCTAAGAAGAGAGGCAGGTGCTACAGGTGAGAGAATTTAAGAGTAATACAATCAGCATCAGAGAAATGGGAAATGTTCAAGAACCAAATGTGCACTGTACAGAGTAAGAATAGTCCAGTGAGGTGTAAAGCGTAAAGCTCGAGATAGACAGACATCAAGGTGGTTGAGCAGGGAGGTAAGGAATGCTCTTAAGGAAAAGCAGAAATAATTTATTAGGTACAAAATACCAAGACTTAAAATCAGCTTGGATCATTATATGGGTAAACAGAAGTTCGTTAAGAAGATAGCTTGGAAAACCAAAAGAGACAAGAAAAAGAGCAATCAGAGATTGCAAACCTTCACCAGGACTTCTTTTGAGTGGTGTATTTTCATAAGTTTTAGGGTAAATCTAATATGGCTGCCATACCATATGACCTATGACATCATATGTGTGACCCTTTTGTTCCTCATGGATCGGCGGTCATACGTGTAAAGTTTCGCCTCAACCTTATCGGCAATTTCAGAAAAGATTTTTGAAGGTCTTATTAAAAAAAAACAATATAGCTGCTGAATCACGTGACCAATGATGTCATCAAAAATTTTTGTGGGACATTTTATCCCTAGATGACCCTCAAATTTTTTTATACAGATCGGATGTAGCGTTAAACATATGCAATTATGACGTAATAATGAAGGCACCTTTGACGTCATAAAAAATACCACACTCATTCCCCATGAGGAGTACTAACTATGTTCCACTTGTACATCCATGGCTTGGGAAACACTTGTATGAAGTTTCCCTTCAATTTGTCCAGCCGTTCTGGAGAAGAAGATTTTTTTAGAGGTTTTAGGGTAAATCCAATATGGCTGCCAAACCATGTGACCAATGATATCATATGTGTGAACATTTTGTTCCTCATGGACAGGCGGTCATACTTATAAAGTTTTGCCTCAATCTGTTCAGCAACTTCAGAGAAGAAGATTTTTGAAGGTTTTTTTTATTATTTTTTTAAACAATATGGCTGCCGAATTGCATGACGTCAATCATTGCTGACGTCAATCATTTTTTTCTGTGGACCATTTTATCCCGAGATGACCCTCAAAATTTTTCATACTGATCGGATGTGGCGTTCTACATATGCAGTTCTGACGTCATAACGAGGGCACCTATGACATCATAAAAATCACTCTTTCCCCATGAGAAGTACTTGCTCTGTGCCAAGTTTCAATTTTTTTCTTTGGTGTGGTTTCAGAGATACAGAGGTCCAAAGTTTTTCAGTTTTTCCATATGGCTGTCACATGTCACGTATGGCTGTCATGACGTCATAATTATAATTACAATATTCTACATGAGTAGTCGCACCGATGGTGACAGTTTCGTCTCAATCCGACAAGCGGTTGCAGAGAAAAACACAAAAGTTCTGTGCGGACAAACAGACAAACAAACAGACCCAGATGCATTACCCTCTCCGAATCCTTGTTTGTCTGAGCTTTATCCTTTCAAATGTTGAGCATCAAACAAGGAAGCAGTGCATACTACTTTAAAAGACTCAGCCAGGGTTTGAACCATGTTTGAACCACTGACCTCCCAGACCCAGAGCAGATGCTCTAATCATTACACAACCGAATCTGGCATATTAAAGACAATAGGAAGGAAGTTTTTAAAGTACATATGGGACATTTAAAAATGCATATCAGACTGTGGCAAAATAGTTAGAGCACCTGCTTTGAGTCCAGGTCGAGGAGGTTGATCGAGCACGATCCTGGCCAAGTCATAATTAAGACCATTAAGAAATGGTATTTGCTGCTTCCTTGCTTGATGCTCAACATACAAGGATAGAACACAGACAAACAACCATTGGTTGGCAATCATTGTGCAGTCTTTATAGACCTAACGGCCTCCTCCTGCATTGAAGAACCTGGGGAGTTACTCAAAAAGAGGGGTGGGAAAATACCAGGTCAAGACGATAAGCGCACTTGGTAGAGCGCATACCTCCGCCACGTAATGCCTGTTCCACGAGAACGTATTGGGTAAATCCATTTTTGAAATATCATGCTGTGCAGTGCTATATCGTTTTTGGCCTTCTCTCTCAATGCTGCAGAATCACTTAAAAAATTAAACAATTCTTGTCTCCAGATCCGGATTCGGATCTTCACCAAAATCTAATCAATTCGTTCTTGCCACACACTCAACCTGTCCACCAAGTTTCATCCGAACCCGTTCACAACTTTTTGTGATATCGTGCTATATATTAGTTTAGCCCTATCTCTCAAGGGTGAAGAATCACTTAAGAAATAATTGTAGTCGGATCCCGATCTTCACCAAATCTAATCATTTTGTCCTTGTCACACAACCAACCTGTCCACAAAATTTCATCCAGATCCGTCCACAACTTTTTGAGATATCCTGCACACAAACAAACAGACAGACAGAAAGGGGTGAAAACATAACCTCCTTCATCTTCGGTGGTAGAGGTATTTATCATTTTTGGCACAATCTCTCAATGGTGAAGAATTACTTAAAAAATTAAATAATTATTGTCTCCAGATCCGGAATCGGATCTTCACCAAAATCGAATCAATTCGTCATGGTCATACACCCAACCTGTCCACCAAGTTTTGTGGAAACCTGTCCACCTGTCCACCATGGAATGCAAAATCCACCCCTCCCCCACCCCTCTCAAAAGGTTGCCATGGATACATCGAATTGTCCATTTCATTAACATTAAAATTGACACTCTTAATCAATTAAACCTCAGGTCAATTGGATGAAAATTGACGATTTTTCAGATTGAAATTGATGATTTTAGAAGTTTGACCTTGAGTTGACCTTTGAACTTTTGACCTCAAAAATAGTTGGTTTTCAAATTCAGTGATGCACAATGCAAATGCTGTTCAACTTTCAAGTTAATAGGATGTAAATTGATGATTTTTGAGTTGAAAATTGATGAATTTAGGAGTTTGACCTTGAGTTTACCTTTGAACTATTAACCTCAAAAATAGTTGGTTTCCCAATTCAGTAATGTACGATGCAATAGTTGTTTAATTCTCAAGTCAATCGGATGAAAATTGATGATTTTTCAGATATAAATTGATGATTTTAGAAGTTTCACCTTGAGTTGACCTTTGAACTCTTAACTTCAAAAATAGTTGGTTTCCCAATTCAGCCACGAAACCTGCAAACCTTGTTCAAATTTCAAGTCAATCGGATGAAAAATGATGATTTAAAAAATTTGACCTCAAGATGACCCTTGACCTTTGACCTCAAAATCAATAGGCTTCTCAGTTGAGACGACCTGTACAAGTTGGTGAAGTTTCATGATGATCGGTTTAAAATTGTGACCTGTAGGCGATAAACAACCAGACAGACAGCATAACAAAAAGACGTCCGTCGTACAGAGCACGACACTTGCAAAATCCATAAAACAAATTTGACCTCAAAAATAATTGGTCGTTGAGTTCAACGACCAAATATGCAACTCCTCTTCAAATTTCAAGTCAATCGGATGAAAACTGACAATTTTAGAAATTCGACCTATGTTGTCCTTTTGGCCGATGTTGATCTCGAAAATCATTGGTGGTTGAATTCAGTGACCTAAAATATAAATTCTCTTCAAATTTCAAATCAATCGAATGAAAATTGATGATTTTAGAAATACTACCTTAGTTTTTGACCTTGGGCCTCTGTTGACCTTTTGGTCCATGTTGACCTCAAAAATAATTGGCTAGTTAAATTCTGTGACCTGAAATATAAATCCTCTTCAAATTTCAAGTCAATCGGATGAAAATTGACGATTTTCGAAATTCGGCCTTTGTTGACCTTTTGGCCGATGTGGACCTCAAAAATAATTGCTGGCTGAATTCAGTGACCAGATATGCATGCAAATCCTCTTCAAATTTCAAGTCAATTGGATGAAAATTGAGGATTTTAGAAATTACACCTCAAGATGACCTTTGACCTTTGACCTCAACATCAATAGGTTTCTCAGTTGAGACTACCTCCCCAACTTGGTAAAGTTTCATGACGATCGGTTTAGAATTGTGATCTATAGATGACAGACAGACAAACAGACAGAATAACAAAATCGACTGACCAACATACTTGGAAAAAATGTTCGACAGAGAGGGGTGAAAACATCACCTCCTTCACCTTCGGTGGAAGAGGTAACAAGTGTGGGCTTGTTGAGTAAGGTTGGTTAGTGATGAAACTGAAATTGCAGGCTTGTTATTAAATAGTTATTTTGCTTCAACATTTGCACCAACAGTCAGGGTAACAACCAGTCGCTGAGATAATCTATTGGAGTGGTGAGGAAAGACCTTTAGAGAAGCTCCAGGTAGGAGTGAAGGAAGTGCACACCAGCTCCGGTGGTGCAATGGTTCGAGGCTCCGTTCTGGTTCCGCGAGGCGACGGTTCAAAGACATTGTTAAAATGGCATGTGCTGCTTCCTTGCTTGATACTTAGCATTTTAAAGGATAGAGCACGGACAAACGACGAGAAGTTGGTAATACCAGCGCAGGCTTTGACGGGCCCAATGGCCTCCTGCTGCGCACAAGAATTTCCTCGTAAGTGTAACGTGCTCGATAGACAGGGACGAAGGTTCTGAAGTAGGAGCAACATGTTTAATTTGGACACTGGCACAACACAGCACAGCACAGCACAGCACAGCACAGCACAGCACAGCACAGCACAGCACAGCACAGCATCGGAACATCGGAGGGTCACATGACTCCCTTAACCACGCCCTGATGCACCCATGTAAGCATGCATTATCATAAACTACTGATACATCTCATCCCCCAATCCCCCCTTTTTTTCTCTTTTTTTTTTCTCACAAATCAAGATGCTCAGGAGGCTTACAGATACGACACGATCTGGCACGACACGAGGGCTGGTGGAGGCTGTCCTTGCTTGCAACTGCTGTGAGTTTCTCAATAAGGGGTACCGAGTTGGGAAGGAGTTCAGGAACATTGATGGGTGAAAAGCTTTGATGAGGAAACACCTCAGGTGGTGTTAATACAGGAGTGGGTGACAAAGGCACTTGAGCCAGTTCAATGTTTGGCTCTCCATGACGTAACTGAGTTGGTGAACATGTTTAAGCATGCATCACACAACTTCACAAGAAACATCATTTCACCAATGTTGTCGATAATGATGCCAGATAACCACTTGGTTCCACATCCGGAGTTCAACACGTATACAGGATCATTGATCTGGAAGTTGCGGTATACAGACGTTTGGTCGTGATTACGTTTCTGTCGATACTTGTTATTCTCGACATCTACCGTTACGTCCGGGTGCATTAATGATAACCGTGTTAATTCACGACCCATCAGAAGCTTGGCAGGTGAGCAACCGGTGGTTTGATGTGGTCTCGAGCGGTAGTTGAGCAACACATGAGCTAGATGAGATTGAATGGAGCCTTCCTTGACGCGACTTAGACCATTCTTGATGATCTGAACAGCACGTTCGGCTTGACCATTACTGGCAGGTTTGTAGGGGGCACATGTGTAGTGCTTAATGCCATTCATTTTATAAAAGTTCTGAAACTCAAAAATTGTAAATGGCGATCCATTATCTGATACAATGGAGTTTGGAATACCATGTTGCACGAACATGGTACATAGAGCTTCAATTGTTACAACAGAGGATGAGGATGGCACCACAAGATCTTCAATCCATTTGGAGTGAGCATAAACTACGATAAGGAAGAGCTTCCCTTGAAATTGACCAGCATGGTCGATGTGTAGTCTGGACCATGGTTTTCATGGCCACGACCACATGGCCAATGGAGACTGTGGCGGTGTCTTGGCATGGGCTTGACAAGTGTAACAATGGCGTGCACTGGACTCAATGTCACTGTCCAAACCAGGCCGCCAAACATGGGCTCAGGCAATAGCCTTCATGATGACTATGCCTGGATGAGTGTTGTGGAGTTCACTGATAATTTTCCACGGAGTTTAGGTGGAATTATCACTCGGCAACCCCAAAGAAGGCAGTCTGCATCAATAGAGAGTCCATCCTTCCAGATGAGCTATGGTTTCGCCCCTTCTAGTAGTGCTGCCCAATTACCTGACATAACACAGCATTAGTTGGACGCAAAAAGTTTTCTGGACCCAGTCAGGAAAACGAGCCACACGTCCATACAGCCGCAGCTGATGCTCACGGACGATGCAGGTAACAAATCTCATTTGCGTCTCTCTCGGCAACCACTCATTGGACAGAAAGTCCGACCAGTGATAGCCAAGGATTCTCCGAAGAGACCTGGTACCAAAGGAATTAAGTCTCCATCTCAGATCCCTGGTCAGAGTCCAAGTCTCACATCCATAGAGCAAGACTGGAAGCACCAAGCACCTGAAGACTCGGAATTTCGTCCTCCCGCACAGGTAACGGCAGTGCCACACCCCATTATCCAGTGAATCTATGACTCCCCAGGCCCGACCCAGACATCTGTTGACCTCTGGCTCAGAGCCAGCAGAGACATGAATGTCACTGCCAAGGTAAGTGAATCTCTCCATGACCTCAACATCCTCGCCATAAACAGGCAGAGACAGAACAGCAGCATCAAAGATGTCATTGAAAGGCTGGATCTTAGTTTTGACCCAGGAAACCCATAATCCCAGTGGCTCCAACTCCTCATTCAGCACCTTGAGGGCCCCCAAAAGGATATCTGAAGTCTCTGCAAAGATGACTGCATCATCTGCGAAATCAAGGTCAGAGATCTTGGCATTCCCAAATGATGTACCACAGCCTGATCTCTCTGACATCCTCCCCAGAATCCAGTCCATACAAGTGCTGAAAAGTGTGGGGGCAGTACACATCCCTGACGAACTCCAGTAACAACTGGAAATAAGTCAGAGATGGCACCACCACATCTCACAGCACTCTCAGTACCAGAGTATTGTTCAGACATCAGATCGATCAGTTTTGGTGGCACCCCACGAAGACCAAGAATCCTCCAGAGGGCATCCCGATTCACTGAATCGAACGCTTTACAGAGATCAACATAGGCTGCAAGCAGCCCCTGCCGAAGCTCTCGTCTGCATTCGGTGAGGACACGAAGAGCAAGGATACGGTCAATCGTTGACCTCTTTGGTGTCTAAAGCCTGACTGCTCTGGACGCTGGTGCTCAAGCAGATGGTGATGAACCTTATCAAGAATTATCCAAGCAAAGACCTTGCTCGGCACTGAGAGCAGTGTCACCCCTCGGTAGTCGTTGCAGTCTTGGTGATCACCCTTCACTTTCCAGAGAGGGACAACAAGGCCCCTCTTCCAGTCAGGTGGGGATGATGCCTGTGTTCCAGGCAGAGCACAGAACTGCATGCAACGACATGAGTGCAGCATTTCCACCAGCCTTGAGAAGCTCAGCATGGATGCCACAGATCCCTGGAGCTTTACCCCATTTCAACCAGTTCATAGCAGCCTGTGTTTCCACAAGCAAAGTTGGACCACAGTTGATTGGAGGGTCAGCAACAGGGATTGTAACATCCCTGACGTCCAACTAGATATCTGATGGATCAGCCTGGTACAACCGCTCAAAGTAACCGGACCAGCGGGCCTTCACTTCAGACTAATCTGTGAAAAGCCTACCACCCTCTGCTCTAACTGCAGTACACCAAGGGATGGGCTTGGATGAACGCAATACATGAATTCCCCTGTAAGCGGGACGAGAATCACCTGTCCACAGGTGATGCTCTACCCCCTCACAGATTCCTCGCACATAGGCCTCCTTGTCCACCCTGAGCACACATACAGTTTTACACCTCAGCTCCCTGAACAGCTCAGCTCTGCCATTCTAACTGGCCCTGCGACTCTGGTCAATGGTATCCAGTGTCCCTTGAGAGACAAAATTCTTCTTCGCCCGATGGTGAGTTCCAAGGCATCCACCGGCAACATCAAGGACTGTGGTCTTGAAGGCACTCCACAACTCTTCAGGATCTCCCAAAGCACCCAGACCCCCCAAAGGTCCATTCAGCTTGTTCACAAACTCCTCAGCTACCCCCTTCATCCTTGAGCTTGCCAACATCCAGCCTCGGCTGGGATGGTGCCACTCTCCTGGATTTAAGGTGCAACTTAAGAGTTACCACAACAAGCTGGTGGTCAGTATTGAGGAAATGAGCACTCCTGTAGACCCTGCTATTCTGGATCATCCTCCAGCGACCACCAACATGGTCGTTCTCCTTTGCCACACTACCAGCATTGGAATACCAAGTCCAGCAATGAGCTTGTGAGCGCTGAAACCATGAACAGGCCACCCTGTCCATGACTTCTTGTAAAGTCAAGGAACTTAGTGCTATTTTGGTCACAGTTCCAGACCCATGGAGACCAACACCTGTCTCATAACCATCCCTATCAGTTCCAGATACACATCTCATAACCATCCCTATCAGTTCCAGATACACATCTCATAACCATCCCTATCAGTTCCAGATACACATCTCATAACCATCCCTATCAGTTCCAGACACACATCTCATAACTATCCCTATCAGTTCCAGACACACATCTCATAACCATCCCTATCAGTTCCAGACACACATCTCATAACCATCCCTATCAGTTCCAGATACACATCCCATAACCATCCCTATCAGTTACAGACACACATCTCATAACCATCCCTATCAGTTACAGACACACATCTCATAACCATCCCTATCAGTTACAGACACACATCTCATAACCATCCCTGTCAGTTCCAGTTGATGCATTGAAATACCCCAAGATTAGAAGTGTATCTCGCCTCGGGCACTGATCAACCACAGACTCGAGCGTGGCGTAGAATGCGTCCTTCACGGTGAGATCACTCGCCTCAGTCGGAGCATAACCAGAGACTAGGGAAATGACACCCAAGGAGTGACGAATCGTTAGTCTCATAATATGCTCGTTGACCGGTGTTACCTCAATTATCATTAGAGTCAGCTTATTGGACACAGCTACAGCAACTCCTTGGGTATGGTAACCATCAGAGCGACCAGACCAATAGTAGGTGTAACCACCCACCATTATCTCACTGCAGTCCAGTCTCCAAACCTCAGAGAGAGCTGCAATACCGATGGCCAAATGCTTGAGCTCAGATTATAACAGAGACAGGTGATCATCCTCTCTTAGGGATAGGACATTCCAGGCACCCACCCGAAGGGACCGCCTCAGGTTAACCCAAGAAGACCGCCGTCTGGTGGACGACACCTCAGCACCACTCTGACACACTCTCTCGCAATCTGACCCGTAATGTTTCCCCTTGGTTTCTCTCCTATCATCAAAGATTGGGGATCCCGAAGGCTTTGTCCCAATCCTATAATCCGGTGAGCTGCCCTGCGAAGGGAAGCTGCACAGGAGGTACTCCCACGGAGTGGGTTTTCAGATTTTTTTATGCTTTGAGAATGTTTTGCAGAATGAAGGGTTTTACGGTGGCCGGAGTGCAAATCCTGCCACCAACCTCCGAATAAGAAGTAACCCAACTCCAGGAGGAAGTCCCCAGATACAGTTGGGCGCTATATATGGATGGCCATTTGCTCACAAGGAGCTCCACCATCCTTTGACAGATTTTGTTTTTAATCCTGCTGGGTGTCCATATCCAAACACCCTCTTCACAAGGAAACCTGGTGAGGAATACGGTTTAGTCACCAACAACCCGACCATGGAACAGGTTAGTACATACTTACATGATACCTGTAGCAGGTCACAGATCTGATCTGGCTAGACCTGACAAGACTTGAAATACCCTCCACTGTAACAACTGCAACAATTAAATGGTGGAGACTTGTAATACCCTCCATCACCTGGAGGCGGCGTTACATGATACATATTTACATTGAGAACTTACATATCACCCCCCCCCCAACGCCCCAACACCACCGACAAAGATAAAAACACCCCTATACATTAAATGGTGTTATGCTAATCCTCTGTAGCAAGTCTGGATGAAATTGCGCCAGAACTGTTGGAGGAGTAGCCCGACAAACAAACCCACAAAAACACAAACACCGGTCCATGAATTATCGTAAGAATTACAAATGATTACATTACCCTAATTATGTGTCCACCATGCCCCCTCCCCTTCTCCCCCAACCGAAGCACACACCTCTCCACCCCACAGCATTTCTGTCAGGCTGTTTGATTTCATGAACTAATGCTTGAAGGTCACGAGTTTGAGTTTAAGGGGCACGGCTTTATTGGTTTGTCTGGCCTGGCCCACCCCCTCCTTCAGCTTAATAAGGGGATTTAGAATTATTTTCTTCATGCTTGAGAAAGGTCAGCAGAGGCACATCTTATTTGGTGTTGCTGACCAAGGTGTTGAGTCATTCTTTGTTCAATTATAGGTTGGAGAACTCATTATGGATTCATGCAATTTTACGCTAAACTGAAAATATATACATATATATATATATATATATATATATATATATATATATATATATATATATAAATATATATGTATATATTTATATATATTGTTGTGGTTACCAAATTCGCAAACCACCATTCAGGTCCCTTAGGTGAGGTATCTCGGCAAGTATATGTGTAGTTAGGCCCAAACCCGTTGTCTAGTGGGAATACATGTCATTTATGCATGCTGCGACTCTTCAGGATAGCCGTTTTTCTTTTACTATCTTTAATTTGGACCAACCGCCATGATTACCACCACAACCACAACATCAACCACCAACCACAACGCCGCTTCACCACAACCGCCACGACCTTCACGTCACACCTCGCAACCGTAGCATCGCCACCGTTCTTGCCCCGCTGTGGGTACCGGTGTTGGACTCGTGCAGGGCGCGCGTCGAACAGCGTGTACAAAATCACGGATTTTGTGCTTCAAAAACGGATCAAAAACGACACACGCCCACTTTTTGCCGTCCAATCGGTGAGCGAGGGGCGATTTGGCCCCGCCTCCAGGACGATCGATATATGCAAATTTGTGGATCAAAAAGCCTTCACGCCCACTTTTTCTCGGGCCAATGGGGAGCGAGGTGAAAGGTCAAAGGGAGGGGGTCAAAGGCGAAGCTACGGGGGGATAAAAGGACCGTGTTCGTCAGTCAGGAGAGTCGAGAGTCGAGAGTCGGAGAGTCCAGAGTCGGAGAGTAGAAGAGGAGAGTCGGAGAGTCCAGAGGCGGAGAGTAGGGAAGAGTCGGAGAGTCCAGAGGCGGAGAGTCGAGAGTCGGAGAGTCGAGAGGCGGAGAGTCGAGAGGCGGAGAGTCGGAGAGTCCAGAGGCGGAGAGTAGGAGAGTCGGAAGCAGAGGGTCAAGACTTCGCGGGCGGTGGAGCTGCTCGTCGTGTGCGTTGGAGTCGGAACGGAGGGGACGAGCTGTGGAAAGGCGGCGACACCAGACGAGGGGGTGCTCGCGTCGTGCAGGAAGCTGCACCCGAGGGAGGCCGACAGCGCGACCTGGCCGAGGTGGAGACGCTCGTCGCACATGATAAAGATCCTCTATACCCCGAGCATCAGCAACCCCCTCCTGTTTCCCCCCGCGCTGAGATAGTGCGACTAAGGGGGCCCCTTTCCCACCCCCTACCAGACACCCTCCGCGAGGCCCGCGGGGTTGGGGCGCCATCGCCGCTCTGCGTCTCATCACCAGACGGGTAGGCGCGACCTGGTCTCGGCCTCAGGCCCGCCTCATCCTTGAGGGTATTCTTTCCTTGGTTTTGGGTATGTGTTGTCGGCGCCGTCTGTGAAGTAGAATTGTATAAGTGTTGCCGTGTGCTCGGTAGTCGGTATTAGCTCTGCATTGTGTTTTCGCTTTTACATTTGCTTTTTGTGTAAATTGAATTGTGTCTTTTCTGTGTGCATTTGGTGGAATTGTATATGTGTGCTTCCCGTGTGCCGCGAATAAATGTGCTTTTGTGTTGAACTGTTTCCCGCTTCGCTTCGTCATTTCTCCCATTGAATCCTCATCTTGCTTCACGTAAAGGGTTGGTAGTGGGCTGAATACGCCCGATAATTAATCGAACCGTCGAGGTCGACGATAACACCGCTCGGTTATTCTGATAGTACGGAACGGGTCGCTTAAGTGGCCCGTGTCCGAAGTCGACCTGCGGCGCGGTGCGATCGCCCGGTCTACCCTCCGCGTGGGTACTTAGGTAGGTCGAATTTGGCGAACAACCCTATCCCACGCGGGGGCTGATTGGCTCGATCGCGGTGAGACCGAAAGGTCCACCCGTGACTGGTTCCCGGCGTTAGTCCGAGAGGGTCACGACTGGATTGTCCGTCCGGTGGGCGACGTGCCGCGATTCGAGTTACGTGGCCGTCAGCACGCCGGCGGGCGCGAAATCCGCAACAATATATATATATATATATATATGTATATATTTATATATATATGTATATATTTCTATATATATATATATATATATGTATATATTTCTATATATATATATATATATATTTATATATATATATGTATATATTTATATATATGTATAATGTATATATGTATATATTGCAGGCATGTTTGGCCAAATGGCCTTCTAAGTCAAAATTATTTGCATATCTTTGTTTCAAAAAGTGTGATAAAGGAGTAATTTCTTTACTCTTCTCATCATGGCTTAATTCCTGACTCGTCAAGCAAATTGCTTCAGCATTCTTTCCTAAATATCAGCCAAGCTACTCTTTCCATTTATTTACCTCAATACACTATTCTCACTTTCCAACACAAATATTTTGTAGATATTTAGCTTCAGTAAGATTTTTATAAAGCCATTTAATAACTTAATCCTTGCCCTCCAAACTTCCGTGAAACATCCTCAAAGGAAAGATCATTATACGCAATATCTAAAACTTTTTTTTAACCGTTCTTCTCAGCTCCTTATCACCAAAGAAAATGTCTTCATTATTTTCCTTGTCTGGCTCCCACTCCTACACTCTCACGAGTACTGAAGTCTCACTGCTCCCACACAGCGACAAACACCAACCTCAATATCTGAACAACTTTCGAGTTTACCCCCAAATTCCCCAAATTCTTTACACGATAGAAACTTCAACGAAGGGGACTTATTACATGAAGACGTGTCCTTTACCAAAAGAGGCAATTATGAGGAAATCTGATGTAGATGTTTTGAGATAATGAAGGGTATAGAAGGAATAAGTGCAGAGCCAGAGGACTCAGTTTCAGAGTCAAGAAGATGAGAGTCAAGTTGGTAATAAGGCCAGGGTCTTTCACTCAGAGAGTAGTTAATACATGGAATGGTCTCCCTGGAAAGGTGGTGGCAGCAGAGCAGTGGATGGATTTAAAGTCGAATCGGATCGGTACCTCTAGAATAGAAGCAGCGGGGATAGACGGGTATATGAGTGTTGGCAGAATTGCACAGGTTTGAAGGACCTAAAGGCCTCCTCCTACATTAAAGTGTTCCTTGTGTCATTCATCAATCAGAACGACTCGTTTATGGTATATAACATTGTTTTAGTGTTGCATTTTTCATTTTAAAACCTAATAACTATTTGAGATCAATACTTTTGAGAACAAATGTACAACTGGAATGCACTTGAGGCAGTGCCGACTCAACGCACGTAGTTATGTTTCTTTTCCAAGAAGTCATGGTTGTTTTGTGATTTGATGCACTATAACAGGCCTGACACAGGAATGTGAAGCTCAAGTCGATGCATGTTTTCATCCCCACACAGTATATACATAATGAACTGGAGTTTTTGAGTTGTTTTTTTTTTGTACGATGATTTTTCTCTGCAAATTAGCATTAATTAGTACAGGAGTTTTTAAGACAAAAGTGATAATTTTTTTTAAAGTTACCAAATACAGCTGTAACTAGAGGGGGAGCACTCGGTAGAGTGCAAAACCTCCGCCACCAATACTGCTGGGTCACTCAAGTGAACCTTATATCTTATTCATTAAATATGATGTTAACAGTGCTGACAGAGTTATAGTTCTTTTCTCCAACATTTTTTTTTGGGGGGGGGGGGGTTGGAAATCACTAAAAACATGTAAAAATGCAAAAAAAAAAAAATCGAAATTTTGTTTAAAAAAAAAAGTTGCAAAATTTTTTTTTCTCTAACAATTTTTTTTGGGGGGGGTTGGAAATCACTTAAAACATGTAGAAATGCCAAAATATTTTTTTTTTCTTTGGGGGGGGGGGGTTGGAAATCACTTAAAACATGTAGAAATGCCAAAATAAAAAAAATTTTCTTGGGGGGGGGGTTGGAAATCACTTAAAACACGTAGAAATGAAAAAAAAAATTCTCTATTTTTTTTTTTTGGGGGGGGGGGGGGTTGGAAATCACTTAAAACATGTAGAAATGCAAAAAAAAAAAATTTCTCTAACAATTTTTTTTTGGGGGGGGGGACCAAGTCCAAAATTTAAAGGCATGATCCTTGGACCATACCTAATCCCCCCACCAAGTTTCGTCGAAATCCATCGAGGAGTTTTTCCGTAATACTGTTCACAAACAAACAAACAAACAAACAGAAAGGGGTGAAAACAGTAACCTCCATCCATCTTCGAAGATGGCGGAGGTTAAAAATACGACGGAGAAAGTCGAGTTGAGGTGCTGGACATCTGCAAAGCCTTTGACAGAGTGTGGAACAAAGGTCTCCTCATGAAACTCCCACTGTATGGTGTTCAGCCTCAGCTCATCTCTTGGTTATCCACGTTCCTCGCTGTATCATGTATACATAGGTCCAGTTGTCAGGTCAGGCCAGATTAAATCTGTAACTTGCTACAGGTATCATGTAAACCTGTACTAACCTGTTCCATGGTCGGGTTGTCGGCGACTAAACCGTCTCCCCCACCAGGTTTTCTGGTGAGGAGGGTGTTTGGATATGGACACCCAGCAGGATTAAGAACAAAACCTGTCAAAGGGCGGAGGAGCTCCTTGTGAGCCAACGGCCATCCATATCTAGTGCCCAACTGTGTCTGCGGACGTCCTCCTGCAGTTGGGTTACTTTTTTATTAGGAGGTTGGTGGCAGGATTTGCACTCCGGCCACCGTAAAACCCTTCATTCCGCAAAACACAAAAACGCAAAAAAATCTGAAAACCCACTCCGTGGGAGTACCTCCTGTGCAGCTTCCCTTCGCAAGGCAGCTCACCGGATGATGGGATTGGGGCAAAGCCTTCGGGACCCCCAATCTTTGATGATAGGAGAGAAACCAAGGGGAAACATTACGGGTCAGATTGCGAGAGAGTGTGTCGGAGTGGTGCTGAGGTGTCGTCCACCAGACGGCGGTCTCCTTGGGTTAACCTGAGGCGGTCCCTTCGGGTGGTTGCCTGGAATGTCCTATCCCTAAGAGTGGATGATCACCTGTCTCTGTTATAATCTGAGCTCAAGCATTTGGCCATCGGTATTGTAGCTCTCTCTGAGGTTTGGAGACCGGATTGCGGCGAGATAATGGTGGGTGGTTACACCTAATATTGGTCTGGTCGCTCTGATGGTTACCATGCCCAAGGAGTTGCTGTGGCCGTGTCCAATAAGCTGACTCCAATGATAATTGAGGTAACACCAGATCCTGCTCACCAGATTCTTTCAACGAGGGAGTCTCGTGAGTGGAGGAGGCCAATGGGCCGACCATGTGCCTCGTGGTTTCAGCAGGTTGATCGGCATCTCAAGGAGATGGGGATGGGCCAGGCATCTGCCTGGGGGATGACCAGACGGAGGCCCCTGGAGTACTGGTGGAAAGTGGACGCAGCGACGCGCTGCTTTGGCGCATGCTCCCATACCTGACCTGATAATATACATATATATATAGTATATATATATATATATATATATATATATATATATATATATATATATATATATTGTTACAGATTCGCGCCCGCCGGCGTGCGACGGCCACGTAACTCGAATCGCGGCACGTCACCCACCGGACGGACAATCCAGTCGTGACCCTCTCGGACTAACGCCGGGAACCAGTCACGGGTGGACCTTTCGGTCTCACCGCGATCGAGCCAATCGGCCCCCGCGTGGGATAGGGTTGCTCGCCAAATTCGACCTACCTAAGTACCCACACGGAGGGTAGACCGGGCGATCGCACATCGCCGCAGGTCGACTTCGGACACGGGCCACTTAAGCGACCCGTTCCGTACTATCGGGATAACCGAGCGGTGTTATTCGTCGACCTCGACGGTTCGATTAATTATCGGGCGTATTCAGCCCACTACCAACCCTTTACGTGAAGCAAGATGAGGATTCAATGAAAGAAATGACGAAGCAAAGCGGGAAACAGTTCAACACAAAGCACATTTATTCGCGATGAACGGAAAGCACACATATACAATTCCACCAAAAGCACATAGAAAAGAAGAGAAACACAATGCAATTTTACACAAAAAGAAAATGTAAAAGCGAAGACACAATGCAGAGCTAATACCGATTACCGAGCACACGGCAACACTTATACAATTCTACTTCACAGACGGCGCCGACAACACATACCCAAAACCAAGAAAAAGAACACCCTCAAGGATGAGGCGGGCCTGAGGCCGAGACCGGGTCGGGCCTACCCGTCTGGTGATGAGACGCGGAGCGGCGGTGGTGCCTCAACTCCGCGGGCCTCACGGACAGTGTCTGGTAGGGGGTGGGAAGGGGGCCCCCTTGGTCGCACTATCTCAGCGCGGGGGGAAACAGGAGGGGGTTGCTGATGCTCGGGGAAAGGAGGATTTTTACTCTGTCTCGGGTCCCGCGACGAGCGTCTCCACCTCGACCAGGTCGCGCCATCGGCCTCCCTGGTGTGCAGCTCCCGGCACCGACGCGAGCACCCCCTCGTTTGCCCTCGCCGCCGCCGCCTCTCCACAGCTCCGTCCTCTTCACTCCAACTCCAACTCCGAACTCTTCCTCCTGCGAACTTCCCAACTGCACTCAACTCCAACGCACACGACGACGACGACCCTTTTCTGACGAACGCAGCCGCTTATATCAGCCCCGTGGCTTCGCCTTTGACCCCCTGCCTTCGACCTTTCACCTCGCTCCCCATTGGCCCGAGAAAAAGTGGGCGTGAATGCATTTTGATCCATGAATTTGCATATAGCGACCGCCCTCCAACGCCCTGGAGGCGGGGCCAAATCGCCCCTCGCTCACCGATTGGACGGAACAAAAGTGGGCGTGTGTCGTTTTTGATCCGTTTTTGGAGCGGAAAATCCGTGGTTTTGTACACGCTGTTCGGCGCGCGCCCTGCACGAGTCCAATACCGGTACCCACAAGCGGCGCAAGAACGGTGGCGATGCGACGGTTGCGAGGTGTGACGGTAAAAGGTCGTGGCTGTTGTGGTGAAGCGGCGCCGCGGTGGGTGGTTGATGTTGTGATGACTGTTGAGACGCGGTTGGCGGTGGTAATCATGGCGGTTGGTCCAAAATAAAGATAGTAAAAGAAAAACGGCTATCCTGAAGAGTCGCAGCCCTCATGAATGACATTTATTCCCTCGAGACAACGGGTTTGGGCCTAACTACACATATACTTACCGAGATATCTCACCTAAGGGACCTGAATGGTGGTTTGCGAATTTGGTAACCACAACAATATATATATATATATATATATATATATATATATATATATATATATATATATATATATATATATATATATATATATATATATATATATACATATGTGCACACACACGTACAAACACACACACGTACACATGAAGGGGTAGATACTTTGAGACTTGTGAGGGCTCTTGTTACACTTTCTAAAACCTGCATATGGAGATAATAACCAATGACACACACACACACACACACACACACACACACACACACACACACACACACACACACACACACACACACACACACACACACACACACACACACACATCCTAACTTAGCCATTGTTTTCCCATCCTCAAGAGTGGTTGGGGGTGGGGGGAGGGTGGTAAGGGGCAAGTTTATTTTGCACCCATGACCTGCCCACAGGTATTATGAACACATGTGTAAATGTTGAGCAAAATTGACCAAGCAACAAGAATGATATCCAGGATTTGGGAAGAGTTTAGCTACATCATGATAATGACTCCTTGTGTTTCTCAATGAAAATTCCTGCAATTTCTCATTCGTCCTTGAGAAATATAATCCGCAAACATTGTAAATTCAATTGCTGTGAAATACTTTTCTTAATCCAGAATGTTTGTCAAAATTAATGTAAATGCTATGCCAAGCAATTAACGTCACGGTGAAAGAGTTTCCTCTGACGTCACACAATCCTCAATAAGTCCCACTTTTATGAGAATCCACATCATGGGTCGTTCCTAAAATGTCATCCTTCCATCTGTTGAAGATCATGACTTGTCTCATTATGACACAACGTTAATGGTTCTATGATTGAGTTCTGGTAATCTATCTACCACCGAAGAGACACCATTATATTTGCAGAAGACAATAGTCCCTTGAGGAGGACATCGTTACTAAATCCAATATTTTATGCCTCTCGATGCTATTGTTTATCTTATCCATTGACACAAATTTGAAAAGGAGTCTCATATTGCAGTGTATTGTAACATTCCATCTGCAGTTTCATTTTGTTCATTCTTTTCTAATGTCCTTGGAATGAATGTGAATGCACACTGATCTCTCTTCTTGTCCTTGTCCTGTGTTTAATTTACATCATCTACCATGAACCTCGCATTACTCTTCACATAAACATCTCATTGGGGGAAATAAATTAGTCCAAATAATAGACCACAAATTTACATTGCATAGTTGACATTACATTGAAAATTTTCATGAGGGGGAAATGATGAAAAGAAGAAACAGCAAGCTCAGGGTGTGATAAATTGTTTATTAGTGGTGCTTTTGCAGACAAATGGTGTTCAACAATGCAGCACAAGACGTAACAATGAAGACACTTATCAAGGACTATTCAACTGCAACATGGAGACAAATTCATTGATTTTGTTCATGCCATCTTCTTGCTTTTGCCTCGAAGAGTTCAGATATTATTCTTTCGGTAAAGGGCAAGTGCATGACCAGCACTGTTGATTCCCATCTGAGGGATATTTACACAGTTATTTGTTATATTCATTATCCTTCAATATTTCCCGTGCTGAATCGTTAGGCTTTGCAATTTCTGCAATGATGATTCGGATTTTAAATCAAGGTTTGTTGAGATGTATAATTTCTATGCTGGGCATGGTTATTCCAGCATGATTCCAGCTATTGAATCGGACCACACCGAACATTGATTCAGGCCACACCGAAGATTGTACCAGACCACATCGAGCATGGCATTACACTGCCGTGAGTATGACATCGGACAATAACGAGTATGGCATCAGACAACAACGAGCATGGCATCTGACCATATCAAGTATGGCATTACACCGCAGCGAGTATGGCATCGGACAAGAACGAGCATGGTGTCAGACCGCATCGCATGGTGTCGGACCGCATCGCATGGCATCAGGCCACGGCAAGCATCGCCTTGGACAATACAGAACATTACAATCAGACATTGAGCATTGCATTGGACAACACTGAGCATTGTATTGGACCACAGCATGATATTTATTTGCCAAACATGGAGCTACCTGTGTCCGCATCGGGCAGACGTCTATACAACCTTCAGAGCCAGACTGAGCAAAGAAATTACCTTCCCGTCAAAGTAACCTCCCCACCAAGAACATTATTCAGAGGAATTTCAAGTTATTATGGAATCATCCTGTGACTACAATGAAATGAGAACTGCCTCTTTATTTCTTGTAAATGTGACAATAATTCACTTATATAATCTGACCTTCGACCAGGAACTTTTAATTGTTCACAAAAATGTTGCCATGCCTGTGCTTTAATCCAAGCAAACATTTCCATTTCAAGACCTAAAAAAAAAACACGATGTAAATCCTCCCTCCACCCAAATTTCGTCATTTGCTCTAACTAGTACGTGCCCGAAAAAAAAAACAATAATAATAATAATAAACAAATATTCAAACCGCGAGCAAGAAACAACAACCACACAGGCCGTTTCTTCACTCTCGCGTGCCCGTACGTGGGTTGCCCGGAAGTTCGCATATCGCAGTTACGATTATTCGCAATTTTGTTTTAATGGCCAATTATTCAATTAGCGCCAACGTATTTTGCCTTTTCGCAATGTCGTCGCAAGGAAAAACAAAAAGAGAAGAGAAGAGAAAAAAAATTACTTCCTGGTTCGGAGTACACCAGCTCACTCTGATGTTACCGAAATTTATGCACCGTCTCATATGAAAACGATCACAACTTGGGACATTGTGTTTATCTATAAATGCGCATAAGAAATCGAGAAATTATTAGAATACACGAAGTCATCATTATGCGGAAGCCCGTACGTTGTAACCTGAAATGGGGAACGCGGCTGAGCTTCCCTTCCCCCATTGGCCACGCCCACGCAACAACGTGTCTTGTCATTGGTTTGATAAATAAATGGCCATAACTTGGGAACCACTTGTCCGATTAATATCAAACCTTGAAAAGGCACATCGTCAGGTCCCCAGCAATCAATATACCTGGAAAGTTTCAATCAGATCGGACCAGTGGTTGTCGAGAAACAGCGGTCACAGACACACACACACACACAGACACACACACAGACACACACACACACACACACACACACACACACACACACACACACAGACACACACACACACACACAGACACACACACACACAGACACACACACACACACACACACACACACACACACACACACACAGACACACACAGACACACACACAGATTGCTGGAATTATAGATAGATGAAGGGCTCATGCTCGAACCTTCAGCTGCACCTCATTTCCCATGACGGTTAACATGCTCTTATAACTTTTAGTTGACAAAATCCCAAATTAATTTCAACACTGAATCCAGCATAATGAGCGACTACATTCTTAATGAGACAAACAGGCCAACTCAGTTAACTGGATATGAACATAATTCCAATTTTATTATTTTTTTTTTTAACGAGCTAAGTGCTGATTAAATGTTTAAAAAAAATAAAGTTAAAGTTTTCTTGAAATATTTAAACACTGATAAATTTCCTTATTTTCCACAAGAATGGTGAGAACAGAAAGATGGTGTTTTTGAGTTACGTTAGTCTGTATACAGTGATGGTTTTGAAAGGACTTGAGATAATTAATTAATTGATGAAGACCATTGGTCCACATTGGCACCTTGTTTGCTTCATGCCTTGTTCTTTGCAGGAATACCGAGGTTCACCACTGCTGAAAACTCTTCATCTTTCATCATACCTCCCAATACATCTTTTATCTTCACGGAGAATTCGCACTCAAATTCGACCCACCCTCAAGGAGAACTTTCACCTTCCTCAAGAAATATTTCCCTGGTCCTGAATAACAACAGCGTGGACCATCCAGAAATTTCCACCACTGCAACATTTTACAATTCCAACGCAGCTGCTACCCATTTCAACACAGATCACAATGCTGCCTCTGGCTCGACTAATCCGAAGAGTGATCAATCTGACATTATGGACGAGATCACGACATACAATAAAATAAAATTGAGAAATGCATCACTGGATTCGTGCAACCCATCACCCTGTCGGAATGGTGCCGAATGTCGACCAACTCCACATGGCTACCAGTGCTATTGCGTGCCGGGATTCCAAGGGGCACGTTGTCACGTGGAAATTGATGAGTGTGCCTCCTACCCCTGTCAGAATGGTGCCACTTGCCTTAATGAAAGAGATCGATACAGCTGCATCTGCCCACGTGGATTTGAGGGTGAGGCTCATACATTAAATAAGTAAAGTAGGAAATGTCTTATTTGCTATTTAATTCACATGCCCAAAAAGCAGAAACATTGTAACATTATCTTCACCCAGCTTTATCTTGTTCCCATGGTTATTTTGCACGTCTACACTCCAATTATCTGATATCAATGTCCTATTCTCCTTTTTGCATTAAAAGTGCCTTCTGCCGACCGGTCACCATATGGGTTCCTTCCATCCATCCATCCATTGGGACCATACTCTGTGCAGAGCGTTGGTGCTGCCGAAGCAGTCTCCTTCGCTATTGGGCACGATTCTGGACGGGTCGTCTCCTGGACCTGGACAAAACTAAAAAAAACTCCAGTTTGTGATACATGCTTGCTTTCCATCAACCATTCTTTTTTTTCAAACTTCAGTGCCAATTCACCCCTCTCACCCCTCCCTGTCAAAGCAACCATCACAAGAGTCCCCCTCCAAGCTTTCCTCTATCTCCTTTCTCAAAAACTCCCCCCCCCCCTTCACCTTTCTCCCTCAACTCTCCCCATCCCACCCATCTCCCTCCATTCAACCCCCTCACTCACCCCTCTCAAAGTTCACCCCCCACTCACATCCACAACGCTGCCTCCTTCCCCCTGCCCTCTCACCCTCATCTCATCACTCCACCTCCTCAAATCCTCAACTGCCTTCTGCCCCCTCTCTTATTACTCCCCACTGAACCTCAACCCAGCACCAAAGAGCCTTTTCTCCTCCTCATCCAGCCCCCTCTCCTTGCTCTTCTGCAATCCCCCACACTCTTTCAACAACTCTCCTTACCACCCCCCACCCCCTCCTCCCCTGCCCTACCCTCCCCCTCCCCTGCACCCAAAGCTTCCTCCCTCCCTCTTCATAAACAGTGTGGGCCTTAGCCCAAACCTTACAGATCTTTCCATCCAAATTGGCACTGACAAACAAGACATAGTCTGCCTAACAGAAACTTTCCTCCCTCAGGACGTCTCTGACTCCCTTGTATCTCTCCCTGGTTACTCCCTCCTCTGGTATGACAGACCTGATCCTCGTCCTGGTGGAGGTGTTGCTCTCTTCATCAAAGACTATATTCCTCACTCTCCATGCACTGCCCTCACTCCCGACATCCCCAGGAATACCTCTGGCTACGGCTACCCCTCCACTCTCACCTCATGTTTATATGTGTACTGTACCATCCACCAAACAGTGATGACTCCATCTACACCTCACTATCCGAAAACATGGACCAACTTCCATCCTCTCATCTGAACTCACTCTCTCTTCCTCATATGTGGCGACTTCAATTGTCATCACGCCAGTTGGCTAGGTGTGGGTACCTCTCTCACCTGTCATGGCACTTCAGAAAAAGACTTCTGTGACTCATTAGGACTGACTCAATCGGTCAACTTCCCAATCCGGATCTCAACCAATGACGCTCCATCTCTTCTGGATCTGATTTTGACAAATTTGACAATATCTGTTGTTCTTCCTCCACTCCAATTGGTTCTTCTGACCACGTCCTTGTCAAAGTGGACATCTCTCTGGCTGTTATCAGAGAACCACATCACCGCCGTCGAGTCTGGCATTTTACTCAAACCGACTGGCAGGGTCTCCGAGCAGCCATCAAATTTCAAGACTGGTCACCCATCTCGACTTTCTCCAACATCAACTCGTCCTGGGAATTCTTTCAAAGAAACTTGCTCTCTCAACATGCACAGATTTATCCCCTCTCGTCTTCTGTTGGCCTACCCTTCCTCCCGCCCTTGGTTCACTGAAGCCTGTGGCGAGGCAGTTGTCATGAAACAACTTGCCTTTGCCTCATGAAAAACAAACCCAACTGAGGGCAATCTCAGTTCCTTCCACAAAGCTCGGAACAAGTGTGTGTCTACCTTCAGGAAAGCCAGACAACAACATCTTTCTCATCTCAAGTCTGAACTCTCAAACCTCTCTCCCTCCTCAAAATCCTGGTGGCATCTAATCAAATCTGTTTCTGGTGTATGTTCCCCCTCCATCCCCTCCCTTACCTCAAATGGCTGCACTGCTGATATCGCACGTGAAAAGGCTGAATGCCTAAACTCGGTGTTTGCAGCTAAATCTTGTGTCTGGAACCCATCACTTTTTGTACCCACCTTACCCAGTCGCACCCAATTGTCCCTGGACTCTGTGTCCTTTTCTCATGACGAGGTTGAGAGCTTTCTGTCAAACCTCGACTCAGATTCTGCAACCGGTCCAGACAGCATCAGCCCACGTGTCCTAAAAACCTGCTCCTCTGTTCTTGCTCAACCTCCCTTCGTTCTATTCACCCTCTCATTTGCCCAAGGTCATCTGCCATCTGCTTGGAAATCAGCTAACATTACCGCTCTGCATAAAAAGGTGCAAAAACAGATCCCTGCAACTACAAACCAATCAGCCTTCTCCCAATCATCAGCAAGGTTATGGAATCTATCATTGCTTCAGGCATTAAATCCTTCCTCTTCTCCAATGGCTTGATTTCTGATCATCAATTTGGTTTCAGACCAGGTCACTCCACCCTGGATATGCTGCTTCTGCTCTCCCAACAATGGATGGAGGACCTCAATGCCAGACAGGAAATCAGAGCCATATCCCTAAGACATACCATGTGCTTTTGACACAGTCTGGCACCCTGCCCTGCTCACCAAACTCTCTTCCTATGGTATCCAAGGCCATCTCCACTCATGGCTCGCAGACTTCCTCTCCTGTCGCAGCCAAAGTGTGGCTCTAAATGCAGTTCTCTCATCCCCTCTTCCTGTCCAGGCTTGAGTTCCTCAAGGTAGCGTTCTGGGCCCTGTTCTTTTTCTGGTTTTCATCAATGATCTCTCCGACTCTCTGGAAAATCCTCTTTATCTCTTTGCTGATAACTCCACCCTCTGCCGTACCATCTGTCATCCCTCAGACTGAGAAGTAGCAGCTTCTTCGCTCACTGCAGATATGGGTTAAAATCACAAACTGGTCCAACACGTGGAACATGTCTTTCAATCCAGACAAATCTCACACACTCACTGTTTCTCCGAAGGGACCGTTTGCAACCCCCCCCCCCCATCCACTTTCTCAACAATCCTCTGGAAGAAGTCCTTTCTTTCAAACTTCTGGGTCTCACTATCTGCTATGGCCTTTCCTGGGAAATCCACATTTCCAACCTGGCCTCCAAAGCCAGTCGCCAACTGGGAATCCTCCGTCGTGCAAAGTCCTTCCTCAGCCCACCTGAGCTCCTGACCACATACAAAACTTTCGTCCGCAGCCTGATGGAGTACTGCTCTCCCCTCTGGGCTGGTGCTCCTGCCTCCCACCTTTCTCGGCTTCATGCTGGGGAAACCAAGGCATTTCGGATCATTGGTATCTCCCGTGATGAGGCCGAGTCTTTGAGCCTCTCATTCTCTCACCACAGGCAGGTCGGTAGTGTTTCTGTCTTCTACCGTCTCCTCTCCGGTCTTGCCCCCCCCCCCTCCCAGCTGTGTCTGCGATTTGTCCCCACCATATTTCTGCAGGGTACTCAAGGTCCGCCAACAACCCCCTTCTGGTAAAACTACCAAAATCACGAATCACTGCTCACCTTCACTCTTTCATTCCTCTTTTTCCCCACCTTTGGAATAAACTCCCTCACTCCCTTCAATCCCACTCTACCCTCCAGACCTTCAAAACTGCAGTTCACCACCACCTCTTATCTTCCTCCATCCAAAACCTCGATCTTTTCTACCCCCCATAATCCACCCCAAACCCACGTCCTTCAAATTGCCTGCTTTCCTTCCTGAAAATCACTCCAGTGTCCATTTTGTTTCCCCCGTGTTCCCTGCCCCATCCCTCTCCCTTCCACTGATCTCCTCAGGTCTCTGTTCTCCACTGTTTTGTCCTTCCCTCTCCCACCCCTCTTGTCTCATGCCCCCTTGCTGTGCATTGTGTGTTCGCTCTCATACAAACCTCGACAATGTGTACAAAATAAAAATAAAAATCCCAAGCCCACCACCCTAACCATTAAGCCAACACCGGGCATGATTTAAGGGTTGAGCACATTGAAATCACTTGGAATCTGTGGAATTAGATTGGAATCATATTTGGCTGAAAAGCTGCTGTTCTCTTACCTTGCATCGATCAAAGGAAATTTTGTACTGACAGGCGATGAAAGTTGGCACCTGTGAAAGGTTATATCTGGTGTGTTGTCCTCATTGGCCTTGTGCAATTATGGACATTTATTTATTGACTTTGATTTCTTACATTTCACAAATCTCATCTCTTTGGCAATATGTGATCTGCTTAAGCAGCGGACTCATTACTCGAAGGCACCACCCTCCCTAACCCCAACATTGCATGTGAACACCTTGTGAGATTCGTGCCACAATTAAAGGAATATTTAATTTATGCATGATTCACATATATGTATAAACAGAGTGATACAGAGTATTGGGACATTTTCAAAAAGCTGAAGCTAGTGGCAAAAAAGCCTTCAACAAAAAGTACCATTTACGAGACAAGAAAATTATGAGACTTTGAGCTAAAACTACAGGCATTCAATTTTATTTAAAAACTATCCAGTTCTTCATGACTCATCACCCGGCAAGTTTGTGGTCGCAGGTGTTTTGTCCGATGGCAAGGGCAATGATGGGTGACTCAACCAAGTTCCAACTGGTAAAGGAAAGAAAGCGAAGTGAGAGAAGAAAAGAGTGCAAGAATCCTCGGTGTGTGTGTGTGTGTGTGTGTATGAGATAGAGAGAGAGAGAGATAGAGAGAGATAGAGATAGAGATAGAGATAGAGATAGAGATAGAGATAGAGATAGAGATAGAGATAGAGATAGAGATAGAGATAGAGATAGAGATAGAGAGAGAGAGAGAGAGAGAGAGAGAGAGAGAGAGAGAGAGAGAGAGAGAGAGAGAGAGAGAGAGAGAGAGAGAGAGAGAGAGAGAGAGAGAGAGAGAGAGAGAGAGAGAGAGAGAGAGAGAGACAAACACTAGATGTGGAGAATGTACTTAAAACAACATCTCCAGTATCTAATAAATACACAACACATTTATCCACATGTATTACAATACACTTAACTAAACAGCTACTTTGAAACAACTACTGTATTGTTAGACTAAACTTGTGCTTTTAACCCAGAGGATCCACAACCACAACTATTAACATTACAGATAAATACATATTAGGGATACTTCACAAGTAGTGGGGCAACTTAGCTAAATAATAGCATAACAATTGTGCATTTTGTGAGGAAAGCACCAAATTTGGCAGACTAGTAGCATAACATATTAGGAACAGATTTGGATATTGGGCCATCTCAAAATTTTTGATGGCAGTGGAAAATGGCTGCCACAGCCATCAGCGGCTGAATTTGAGATGGCCCAATATCCAAATCTGTTCCTAATATGTTATGCTACTAGTCTGCCAAATTTGGTGCTTTCCTCACAAAATGCACAATTCTTATGCTAAGTTGCCCCACTAAAGTGAATGGAGAATAGATGGAGCAACCGTGTAGTTGTCATCTCAAAAAATGGCATATTCCAAATCGTCGCACCGCGATGTGCCCATTGAAAGGCAGTTTGGTAACGAAAATCCAAATTCCTGTTGAAGACCCATTCCAATACGGCCTTCATTAGGTCCCAAAAATAACCATTCCCTTCTTGAGCAGCACTAAGAGTTTATGTGAGTATTGTGGCAGAGCTGTGTTTCAAGAGCTAAGTGATTCTCGTGATGAAATGCAATAAAAACAGTGAGTTGTTGTGATGGTTCTGGAGTTAGGCATTCAGTGTTTAGTCTATGTGTCCACGTTGTTCAACTTTTTGGAAAATAAGAACAAAATTTTAAAGAAAAAAGATTTTTTCATTTTGAGGCAGAATTTCAAGTAATACTAATTGGCTAATATTACAAGGTGGCTGAACTGGAAACCATCAGCGATCTCTGATCGCAGCTGTCTAGTTTGACCATTGATTTCTCTGTTTACAGGCTCTTCCCTGTTAACTATTTTTTTTATCCACAAATGTATATATTACTAAAACACAAATGTATGTTCGCGAAATACAGCCAAAACGGTACACGATAGCGTAAAGCTTTTAGGGCCACATTACTCACCATTCGCCTGTGGCGTGCAGTATCAAGTTTCGTTCAAATCAGGCAACCAAAAAAATTATTAAAAAATAAATTCTCGATTCAGTCAACTACTCTTCGGGAGAATTTGATCAATGAAAACAACCTCAGCGGTATAGTTCGCTGGAGCTATCTTTTTTTGTTTGTTTTTTGAAATGATGTTTTTTATCAACCGCTGTCACAACGTGAACCCAACGGGTTCACGGGTCGTCTCGTAATCCATAAATACATGTCCAAGAAGAACAATGTTAATTGATAGGATTCCAGAATGCAACTTTATGAAATAAACCAAAAAAATAAGTTTATTCGTTAAAATTGTAATTAAACATCAATCTTATTGAATAATTTAGCAACTTTGGCAAAATCTCAATCCCTATCACATTGCAGGATAATATTTCTTAAAACCTTGTGTCTAGTGTGTTTATGTAACTAGATTTGCAGTGAAGTTGTTAATTTATTACAAAATATGTATTTGTCCAATTTTACAGTCACAACGCCAAGGTTCTTCGATCGATCGATGTCCAACAGGCAGTCGAGTTTATTGAAAGGATAACCACAACACTGTCACACCACAAAGGAAATAGATAACACTGGCTCTTCTCTCTGTTATCCCCTCACTCCACTTTGCATTCTGCTTTACCATTTTTATACTCGGCTCATAAAACATTCCCAATATCCTTTCCCTCAGGAAACGACTCATCCATACTAGATGGCTCCATATCCAGAAGGAGCCAGAAGTTTCGAGAACACTTGTGATATTTCCACAGGCTGTAGAATCTAACTTCTATGATTAATATTTGCCACATTTTAACTCTACTATATATCGACACTTACTTAGTGTCTTGCCTCGTAGAAGTGCAATATAATAAACAATTTGCTCCTTATCAAATCATAGGCATACCAGTGGTAATCAATGCACAGAACATAATACACTGACTGACAGTCATTTGTGAAATAAAATTTAACACATACATTTTGTAAAAAGTACTCCGAGACAAGTAGAGGTACATTCAAAGTACACCGCACCCATGCCAAATAAATAAATACCAAATCCTCCAGTGCACGACATGGCTGGGGCGCCATCGGCACCCGGCGATGCCGCCGTGCAACACATGGAGACAAACTTGGAAGGGAGCAGTGCACAATAATGGATTGATTAATTGATTAATTCAGTAATTAAAATAAATGAATGATAATCGTAAAAAAATTAATTTCTTCATCAATTGGCTAATAATAGACCTAAACCACGACTGTTTCATCCGAATCTGTAACTTTTTTAAAATTAAGTAATTCATCGAAAAATGAATAATTAATAAATCAAAAATACCCTTTGAAGCTAAATCACTTGTCCACTGCCATAACCAAATCTCAGCTTCCAAGCTCAAAAGGTGCCCGATATATTGCCTAGATGAGAAATGAAATAAATAAGTAATTAATTAATCGATATTAATAAAGCCATTAATCAATTAATTGATTCATCAAAAAGTAAAAATATATATCCTTTTGCCAAAGCACATCTTTAGTTTTGTCCCCAAATTTCATGTTCCAAGCCTAAAGGATGGCTGAGATATCACCGGGACAAACAAGAAAATACATGAACAGAGTAAAAACTGAGTACTCGCTTCCTTCAGTGCCCGTCGATGACGTCATTCATCGCCTGGATATGGATAATAATATTCTGTACAATTATTTAAATGAAAATGAGGCTGATTGCAATTTAATGGGGTTTGCTCAGCAAGGACAATGAGAAAAAGAATGAGAGTTTTGCATGTTTTGCGTAACTCTTTCTCCAAATGAACAACGAGTATTTGTAAACCTTTCTCATGTGTGTTTTACATCACCATGAAAGTATGTCAGTCTGTAAGAGAATGCAATTGGAGTGGATTTGAACCCACCAGACACCAGAAACACTACGGTGGAGCCACAGTTTTGCCTCTTTGGCCAATTCCTGCCTGTCCAGATTGATGTTATTGAGGTTTCCTCCTCCTCATTGCATACACAGAATGCATTGCAAATTCAGAATGACTTTCCACCAATCGCTGCCATATGACTAGTCATTCATTCATGTACCATGCTCCATGAAGAACAACGGCTCTGTCGAAACAGTTTCTTTGGCAAAGGTTACGATCCAGGACAGGTCACCACTTCAACGCAGGACACTCAACTAACTGATAGTGCAGGAATTTGGAATCTGTTCACCGGGCTGGTAATAACTCGCCAGCTCGTCACGAAGGACACCGTGGGATCTTTAGCGTCCACTGAGGAATGATGGTAGACAGGCCACCCGGTTTGACATCCATGATCCATCACTCTCCCAGCTCACACTTTAATGCCTCACTCTGCCTGCGAAACACCAGAATGGCAGGCTACAGCTGAGCCGAGATTCCAACCCAGGCTCAATCGACAGCTCAGAGGAGAATGCATACATCTCTAAAGTTTCGGTTATCTTGATGAAGGAAATGAAGAATTTAAATATTTATATTTTAATACAGTGAATAAGACTCCTGATATTGTTTGTTACAGTCACACCGTTGTCACAATTCATGGACTGATCACAACAGCAGGTGTTATTTGATTATTTATGCACAATTGAGTGTTTACTAGGAGAAGTGGAGAGGGGAACCCATCATCGAAATTGATTATAAAACTATTAGGCAGGATTAGCCTCTCATATTGTTCAACATTTGCACACACCGCCGGTTCATATCAAATCCTACCTTTAAGGAAGCATGATTCAAGGTGACATGAGCTGCATTGTGCCCAGTTGCAGCAATAATATGTCCCATCAACACTTTGTCTTGCATTGAACAAAATTTAGGAATCATATGCATTAAAAAAAGGGTATCAAAAGTAAATTCATTAACAAACACCGACAATGTTCAGATCTAATAATTCTCAATTTTTTTTAACCTCAGTTATTTAGACACCTGTTTATTATGGATAAAGCTTGGTGTTTGGTTAACGGTTAAGGTCGGTGGCTTAAGATCTGAGGGTCTTGAGTTTGAGCACCTGTTGCGCTATTGTAATAGGTATCAACTCAGCCTGTCACTTTTATGAGGTTGGTAAAATGAGTACCAGCTTACTGGTAATAGGGACATCGCATCAGTGGTCCAGCCTCACTTCCAGAAAAATGATGCGACCAGCAGCCGCAGGCTGCATATGAAACAGCAACCTTATGGATAGAAAATGGTGGAATTTTGACATCCTTTACCTCATTTGCATCATGAACATCGTGATTAAACCCAACCGCGGACCATGGACCTTGGAAAAGCAAGTTGGAACCTTATCTCAACCATTTAATACCACATTGCCAGGAGAATCTCATACAATCTTGTAACAATTGAAACACAGATTCCATTATTATTATTATTATTTTTTTTTTTTATGCAGCCTGGGGCTACTGGTTGGCTCATTGTTGGGAGCGCAGATGTACCGCTGATGCAGTGCCCCCTGTTGCCAGTAACCTGGTGCTGATTTTGCCGACCTCGGAAGGAAGGCAGGCTGAGTCATCCCACCTATTGTTATTTAACGGTAAAAAAAAAGGGGCTCACATTCAAGACCCGAAGATTTTAAACCAGCCACCTTCACCATGAAGCCAACACCAGGATTGCAGATTCCATAAATGACTAATATAAAATACCTGCAAGTCTGCTGAGATGCATTTTTAGCATGTTGTGTGTCGAACAAGAGCAAATATTATTTTAATACAGTGATGCTTAAAATAAATGTGCAAGACATTTTTTTCTTAAGGATGTGTACGTTAGTTGTGCACCATTGCTTAACTACTTGAGTGCTATTTAACTACATTTTATTTGAGTGCTACTGGCCACGATCGTGGCCCGTGACATTGCTCAACAATGACACGAGCCACGATTGTTTGTTCCTATTTAAGTGCTTATTCCTCCGGTTGCCTGCGATGGTTGCCTTTTAAGCAAAACATATGTTTTATTCGGTTTGCCTGAAAAAAAAATAACATATTTTTTGTGTTGCATACTCGAGAATTCATGACTCAAACGGTTAAAGTTCCCCGCACATTGACAATCAATGTTGACCATGTTTAAACTTCAAAACAGATCAACAAACAAGGAGGTGAGGTATATTCCTTTCGTGATGGAAAAATCTTACAAAACATTAATTACAGGGCACTAAAACTACTGCAAACTTCAAATCAATTCAAAAATGCAGGATTATTTCATTAAAATAATTATTATTCTTATTAAAAATGCATCCTACCCGAGGCATGGCCCCGCACACCATCATCACGTTCATATTATAGATATGTACAACCTCAAAAAATGAATTATGTTGAATACATCAATTCCTTATTTATACAGTACTTTCTCAACAATCCTCCTGGAGTAGTTCAGTCCTTCAAACTCTTGGGTCTCACTATCAGGAATGATGTTTCTTGGGCAAAACCACATTTCAGGGTTGGCTTACAAAGGCAGCCGCCGATTGGGCATACTCTGTCATACAAAGTCTTCTCTTGGCACACCTGAACTCCTATCCACCGACAAGGCCTTGATTCGCAGCTTGATGGAGTACTGCTCTCCCCTCTGGACTGGCACCCCTGCCTCTCACCTTGCTCAGCTTGAGGCTGTGGAAACCAAGGCCTCCAAGGTCATTGGAATCTCCCATGATGAAGCTGCATCCATGGGACTGTCACTTTCCTCATCGCAGACAGGTTGTTGTTCTCTTTGTCTTCTCCCGCTTCATTTCTGGTCTTGCACTCAGTCAATATCCTATCCCCCCCCCTCCCCACCTGTGGAACCAACTTCCACATTCTCTTCAATCTCGTTCTTCTCTCCAGGTTTTCAAGGCATCTGTTCACCACCGTCTCAGATTATCCCCCATCCAAAACCATAATCTTTTATACCCCCGTGAATCCCACCCCAAGCCCACCTCCTTCCAAATTTCCAGTCCTTCTTTCCAAAGAGTTTGCGTCTGTTTCCATGTTGTTCACCCGCTATGTCCTCCCCTACCCCACATTCGTCCCCACACCCCTTATTTCTCCAAATCTCCCTCAATTTGGTCCCTCAGCCATGCTGTTGGTATTTCCCCCTTTCTGTTTCTGCTGTTCCTCTTCTTTTTTTATGTTCCATCCTCATCCGTTCTGTGTTCTAATTCTTCCACCAGCCTTGACTTTGGATACCAAAAACATAATATAATCGGTGTCACATGTTGTTCCTGACCTTGGGCGAGTTTCTTGATGCCACCGGAACAGAAGTTGTGTTCATGTCGCTGAAACTTTTTGAAAAGAGAAAAAAAAAACCCTTTCATAAGCCGTCAAAAACCAAGGCCTTCAAGATTAGTAGAAATATGAAGTGAAATCTCCAAACAACACGTGTGTTGTTGTTATCACATTTAATTCTGACTCTTGACACAATAAAAATTCACAATAGTTCACGCACGAGTCGCGTCACATCAGCCAAATTGCAAACCATATCACAGTCACACAATTGGCTCTATTCATAACGACTAAAGTCAAATTGCAGACAATTATGTCTTATTTGGTGTACGAAACAAAAAAAAAAATTTTTTTTTCAATTACTTTGTTTCCGTATCCTACTGACCCTGCAGCCGAACGGACTCAGTTGTCCCGGTAACCCTGTGATTAGCACTGACGCTTGAGGATTAATTAGGCCTGAGTGCACCAAACAGATGATTGTCCTGGCTTGGGTTTTAAAGAGGATTAGTTAAGGCAAGTATTTGCGCACAGTAATGAGCAAGGCTCATTCCAGTTACTAAGAGGGTTCTTTCCCTGTCTTAGGGACAATGGCTTTTGTTACTCAAACTAAGGTGGAAAACAAAAATTAGTACCATGAGGACGTTGACTTGGATTTACTGTTGCCATTGGCCGTTTTGTAAAAAGCCTCCCGTGGAACATGTTTCCTTCCATTATATGTCTTTTCATTCACTTGCTCTGATCCTTGCATACTTGGGTGGTGAGCAACTTGCTATTTTCGAACAAATGACCCGGTTCCTATGATGCTCTTCGATGCTTTGTGCGGAAGAATTCTCGACAACGCATCCGCACTTTAAAAACAGTTACTCTAATGTTTGTTTTAAGCTGATCAAGGAAGATGGGGGGAGCTTAGCAAAGCTTATCCTTAATCCTGAACTGCTTGAGTGCAAAAATAAAGTATAAGAAAACCTGCTTAAGCTACTTTAGCAAAGAGTTCTGTACAACATGGCCTCTTCCTTCCCCCCATCAGGTATCTCATCCCTGACATCACCGTGTGATTAACAGTGAAAGCTTGCTGTCATCTGCCTTTGTTCTATTCAGGGTTAAACTGTGAGCTGCAGAGTGAACCATGTAGCCCAACTTTGTGCCAAAATGGTGGCGTATGTGAATGGGCAGAGCAAGCCGGAAACATGACGTTGGCATGTTATTGTGCGCCTCATCCCAATGGCAGCAGTTGCTTTCCAATCGGCACAATGAGTTTTAATGGTAGCAACATCTTGAGGATGAATGGTGAGTATCTGTGGATCACTTGATTGAAAGAAAGTAGTTTGTGGATACGCTTCATCTCTTGATTTTGACGCATTTCAGAATCATCCAATGAGTCACTGCATTATTTTTATGACATTCAAATCTTCCTTTCACTCTTGTCGATTTTTATTAACCTTTTGAACCTTGAGCTCCTTGGACTTTCGGCTCCACACCCTGTGCTCCCTGGAGAAAAATCCGGCCGCTTGGGTATATGGAGGTTTGAATAGCGGCTGGTAAAATGGCCACTAGGGTTCAAACTGTTAAATCTACAAGCTATGCACAAAATTATAGGATATTATTATGGGCTTGGGGTGTTAGATATTGTGTAAGAGATTTGATTCACTGATTTTGTACATACGATTTAGGAATATAGATGATGGGCTAGCCGGATGGCCTAGACATATGCATACTCATCTCTGAGCTGCCTAGCCTGGGTTTCAATGTTGACCCAGCTATAAACTGTCATCCTGTTATTTCACATTCGGCGTGATTCATCAATGTGTGTGTCGTCTCTCAGATGGACACTAAAACTGGGTGTCCCGTATTCTGGCATTATTTGGTGGATGTCAAAGATATTAGTTGGTGGACATTTAAGATCCCACGGTGTTCTTCATGAAGAGTTGGTGAGCTATTGCCGGCACCCTGGTCAAATTCCTCCAAATTCTGAATTCCTGCCCTGACTTCCTCTCCCAGAGCGGTGACCCATCCATGATTGTAACTTTAGCCGTATAAACTCCTTCAGCAGTACCGATGCTCTGTACAGAGCCGGTGGTGTTTCCGCTGTTCCGTAACTCAATTAACACCACCAGTCAACGTTCCATGCACCGTGTTCAGAAATGAGAATACTGCTCTGCTTCGCAGCAATTAATGCAGTAATTAAATTAGTATATTGTTGTTAACATTTTGGCTCTGGTTTTTTTTTTGAGCATGTCCATCGTGTGAGTTTGAACCTACATAAAACAAATTGACGCTCATAATTGCAAGCTCTATATTGGTCTGTGAACCCTCATTGTCATTGGATCACAGCGAGGTCTTTTAGCCCACCGCAGCATTAATCTGGATGGAAAGGAAAGTCATTTGGACCTCTGGGACCATGATTGTAAAGGACAGTAAAGGGAGTTGAATCATTTCAAAATGTCATTTCAAAACTTTGATAGTACAGAAGCAAATTAGTGAAGACAGAAGAAAGGAAGAAGTTTTGAGAAGGAAAAGTACAGGAGAAAAGGTAGGAATAACAAACGGAATGATTTTTTTTGTCGGTGAATTCTTTTTTTTTCACATTTTGAGAGTATTTAAGGAGAAAATGGTAAAGTATAATATAGAAGAAAAGCGTGAGAAGATAACACCCAGGATAGAATGGAAATTCAGTGTGAGGCCTAAGGCTTGTGGTGTAGTCTAGCCGAGACAAACACAATCTCTTAAATCCAGTGGTATCCAGGAAATGTGCTGAGTGTGTTTTACAACTCAAAATGGGTGTTCACTCTTATCAGACCGGCTGAGTTAAGGTATTAGCAGGTGTGCTATGTTTTGTACAAAAATGTTTCATTTAGACACAAATATATATACTTGTGTTGAGCTGTATATAAACTTTTTGTTGTGACCTTCTGATAAATAATCTTTGAGTTGATCTACTAAAAGATTTTGCCATTTGTTTTTCAGTCACAACATCAGGAACAGAACAGAGAAACAGCAACGATACCAAACACCGGCCTCCCATTGCCTCTAACATCACCTTCTCTTTGCGCTTTCGTACCAGCTTCTCTTTTGGCCAGTTATTAGTTCTTGGAGGTCCTGACTATCATCTCGGGTTGGAGTTGGTTGGTGGTTATGTTTTTACCTCAACGGGGTCACTTCATCCTCAGTTATGCTGCAGCAATTCCACAATAGCCCGGGATGATGGGGCTTGGCATGATCTAGAACTGACCATCGATCATGAAACTATGAAACTCAGGTTATCTGGAGAAGAAATTCAAGTTTTGCTACTGCCTGAGGGCAGTGACTTAATTGAAGCTTCTGAGTTTCTCTTCTTGGGAGGTTTACCACTGAGCCTTTCAGGAACTGACCAAGCAAGGGGAAAAAATTTCATTGGTTGCTTTCAGGATGTCCATCTTCAAGGTTTAATAGTTACAAATCGCACTTCTGAGAGTCCTCCACTGAGTGTGGGTGTGGGTTGTGAGCAGCCTGTTCCATGCCAAAATATGTTTTGTGGAGACCAAAACAATTGCAAAGAGTCAGAGAATCAGAGCAAATGCAAATGTGATGGGCCATATACTAGCAAGGAATGTACAAAAGGTAAGATCCAATGATTTTATTTCTACGATCTATATACAACAATCGCAAGCTCCATTAATGGCAGGAATCTCACTACGCTGCCATTTGGGTACTTGTGATAAAATGTCAATTAATGTGTGCTTTCGAGATAGACTATGATTCGAAGGATATTTCTATATTTTGCATATTCTGACCCCTTCCTCCACCCTGCGAGTACAAAACTACACATATTAGTTTGCCGTGTGTGTGTGATAGTATCTATGCATTCTCCAACCTACAGCATCACCTGATGTCACCATCACCTGATGTCACCATCACGTTGTGCCATACTGTAACCTCAAGAGGGCATCTCACAGCATGAAGCAGGCCTCAAAGGAATATTTATAAGTGTAACATGAGCTGTGAACAGGAAATGGGTCTTTCTGCACACTTGATCATGACAGCACAGATATGGGTATTATGGCACATCTTATTTCAACATTGATTATTATGAATAACTATCGAATTAACCCACCCATATCTCTCACCTGTGAATGGAGAGAATATCCAATTATCTCTCACCTAATCAATTAACCAAGGTGGCTCGGATTATACGTATAAATCGACTCCTCCCATGGTCTTCTCTCCGAAGAAGCTGCATAAAGCAACCAAGAAAGGCTACGAAAGGTAAGTGCTTTGCTGTTTCAAACCCTTCCCAGAGTTCCTCCACAGCTGTAAAGACATTCACACATAGTACACACATGAGAATCCCAATGCTACACATCACCTCAGCTGCCGGACCGGTTTATTCACTTATTGGCGAATTATCAACCACAGTGCAGACAGCAATACACACCAATGAGGCTCCCAAGCACGTACCACGTGCAAATGACGAAAGCAGTCACTATATTAATGCAAAGTAAAGGGCTTACCTTGTGCAGCTTTTTGTGGTTGCTTTATGCAGCCTTCTTTGGTGAGAAGAACATGGGAGGAGTCGAATATATATATATATATATATATATATATATATATATATATATATATATATATATATATATATATGAAGACCACAGGGGGAAAACCAGACATGTCACTTTTTATAAATTACAGGGTTATTGCACCTGCCAATAGTTGACAACATAAGGTTTCCTCTCACAATATTACTTTAACAAATAACCAGGGGTGTCACATCATTTATATGGTATAAAGTTTAGCCGTGCAATGAATAAACAAGTGTTGTCAAAGCTGAACAAGTAGAAACCCAGAGTTGTCAGTACTTTACTCCTGGTTATCTCCCTTTCATTCATGTTAACTGTTCCACCATAATATTCAGAGTTGAGAAACTAAAAGATGAAAGGTTGTAAAATTTTCACAGCATAAACTCTGAGCACTACAATGGCCTATTTGGTTATATCATGGGCTCCATAGTTGGTGCATATCGTGGTTCAAGCCTGGTCAAACCTTTATTGTGACTTTTATGGGACCCACGCCATGGCTTAATGGTTAGCGCGTCTGAGTACCCATCCTCATTCGATGTACCCACCGCCCAATCAACCTGCTTAGGTATATGAGGGAGTCACGTGAGGTGACCAGCTATCGCGGGGGTGGTTTATCCTTGGTTTCCTCCTGGTTTTCCATCATATTAAGTAGCACGGAGTAAGAAATGTAGAATCCGTCGTCATATAAGCGAAATACCCTTGAGTATGGCATTGAACACCGATCAAACAAAAAAAACAATGACCGTTTAATGTTAAAAAAAAATAATCTGTGATCACCAAAGTCATGTGATGTATGCTAATAACCAACAAGCATGAATTTGCTACACATCCTGGGTTAAAATTTCATGGCAATTATTAAACAAGGGAATAACCAGTGATGTCAGTTTGCAACATTGATTCGTTCTTTGCTCTTAAATTAAATAACACAGAAGCTTGGCAAATGCTACATGCATAATTTGATCAGCCGATGATCACTCTTCCTTTTACTGGAAAAGAAATCTATATGACAGTTATTAAACAGTCTACCAAAGTCTTGAAACTTTGTTTTTCAGTTTCTTCAAAATTGACTTATCCTGACATCTCTGGTTTTCCCCTTGTGGTCTTCATATATATATATATATATATATATATATATATATATATATATATATATATATATATATATATATATATATATATATATATATATATATATATATATATATACATATGGACGAGCAATTACCACCCATCGCTTCACAGAGGGGAGGGAGAAAAAAAGGGGGAGGGGGAGAGAGGGGTGAGGGAGAGAGGAGGGAGGGGTGCGAGGAGGGGTGGGGGGGGGGAAATCAAGGAGGGGTGGGGGAAGGGAAGACAGTGTGAGGTGAGAGGAAGGGAAGGCAGATGTGCAGTGGAGCACTAATTACCATCCGGAGACAAACACCGCCCAGATGCATCTGGAGACAAGCGGCCAGAGACAAACACCGCTTAGACACGTCCGGCGACAAATCCTGCCCAGACACATCCGGAGACAAACACCATCTCAGCAACCGCCTTCCAGATATGTCCAGAAAAAAGAAAGAGAGGGCGAGAGGGGAAGGGAAAGTGAGAGAGATGTGGAAGGTGGGTGCTGCACTGTAATGGTAGGGGTAGAGCATGGATGGGACAGAGAGAGGGAGAGTGAGAGTTGCTTTATGAACAACACACACACACACACACACACACACACACACACACACACACACACACACACACACACACACACACACACACACACGCTTGGCTGATATTGGCAACAACCCAAAAACCATGAGTAGCTTTCACCGAAAAACAATGTTGCATTTATACAGATGTTTCAGGGATATATTCACAAACATTAATCTTTATAAACAGCTGCGTGTGACAGGTGGGAAAAAAATTTGGTTCGGTAATTTAGAAAACTCGTTAATATGGCAAACACCTCGCAAATCGGATGTTATTTCACAACAACTCACTTAAGGTGATGGAGCATGAATCAGTCACTCACGTGATGGAGCACAAACCACTCGCTCGGGTGATGGAGCATGCACCACTCGCTCAGGGTAACGGAGCAAAAACCAATCGCCAAGGGTGACAGAGCATGAACCACTTGTTCAGGGTGATGGAGCACGAATCACTCGCTCAGCATGACGGAGCACGAATGACTCGGTCAGGGTGATGGAGCACGAACCACTCACTCAGGGTGATGGAGCAAGAACCAATCACTTCGGGTTACGGAGCATGAACCACTTGCTCAGGGTGACGGAGCACAAGCCACTCACTCAGCGTGACAGAGCACGAACCACTTGCTCTGAAATAAGGTTGCAGGCAAAAGTGTCTGCATTGAGTGAACAATTTGCTCAGAAGGACGTAGCGCGGTATCGCTATTGATTTCAAGGCATTCGGCAAGTGTCTTAAACACTCATGCAAGCACTCAAATTCAATGGTTGATATGGTTGGCCAGGCTATCACTGCATATGATATAGGATCCTTTTAACTTTAAAGCCGGTCTTCACCGCGCAATCCGCCATTAATGAAATCAAATGAATTTGTTCAAATAATGACTTTATCCACAAAAGTTGCAGCTTAAAACCCTGAAGACATCACAAAGTTCAATCACCCGTGAAATAAACATTGTAGATAATCTGCCATCTTGCTTGCTCATCTGTGCACTTGTCACATGGTACATCGGTTCATAGTCCATGCAAACATTATATCTTTTTTTTAAAACGTCCATTTTTTTTTTTTACCAGATTTGCTTTGATTCCCTATAGAACACCTTCACGAAACCTCCGAAATTATAGACACAGATCTGGCAGACGCTATGAATCGGCAGTCCCTCTGGGGGACCGGACACGAGGTCTTGCAGTGAATGCATTCAATCATACAGCTCAATGGAGCTGGTTAATTTTGGCACGTTCCGAAATTTTTTGTTCACTCAATATAATCCTCCAAACAGAAGAAAAAGATAAGTTTAATGCTTTAGAAATATCACATTTTCTTGTGTATCTCGGGAGAATGAGGGAACACAGCCTTGTCGCCCGTGATATAATCATTGCAGATAATCCGCCATCTTGCCTGCTTGTGTTTGCATGCGTCACATGGTACATGGGCTTGGGGTCTGCGCAAACGTTATAACTGTCCGTCTTCACCGTGCACGTAGCAGTTAATGAAATAAAATGAATTCATTCAAATAATGACTTTCTCCACAAAATAATTGCAGCTTAATGCAGAACAATCCTGGAGACATCGCAAAGTTCAATCGCCCATGAAATAAACATCGCAGATAATCCGCCATATTGCCTGCTCGTCTGTGCATGCCTCAAGTGGTACATCGGTTGGGGGTCCGTGCAAACGTTATAACTATTTTTTTTTAAAACATCCTCTTTTTTGCCAGATTTGCTTTGATTTCCTGTAGAGCACCTCATGAAACATCCGAAAATTTAGACACAGATCTGGCAGACGCGATGGATAGGCAGTCTCTCTGGGGGACAGAATGCAAGGTCTCGCAGTGAATGCATTAAATCATGTAGCTCAATGAAGCTAGTTAACTTTGGCATGTTCCTAAATTTTTTGTTCACTCAATATAATTCTCCAAACACTAGAAAATGATGTTTAATGCTTTGGAAATTTCACATTTTCTTGTGTATTTATGGAGGAGGGAACATAGCCTTGCTTGCTTAAAGTAAATAGGTATATCATCTTAATTATAAGACTCATTATTTCTTTAAATTATCAGATTTCACAACAGATTTTGACACTTATTTAGTCCAGATGATATCCGATCCTCAAAACTGAAATAATATTTTGATGATATACTTTAATTAGTCTGCGAGAGTATATCGTGGAAAATCATATCATATAATGATGAAATCATTCCAAGTTCCTAATTTGAAAACACCACATCATTTACAAAAGCGATGTATATAGTGATTTGTAGATATGTTGAGCAGGCATTTGATAATATGAGTGAGGAAAGATGAAAAAAAACTTTATCGTTAAGAAATCTCTGCGGCCTGTTCCAAGCCGAGGCATGGTTGAGCAGGCCGAAAAACATGGTGGCTTCAGACCCCAACGAGGTTACCCAGGAAATGCCTTAAGACCCCAGAGAGCGAGGTGGCCCAGGATCACCTGATGAAGGATGTAATTAAATAAGGCCGTTAATTATCTTCAAAAGAGGTGTTTTAATTAACCCAAACACTGAATTTTCATTCATGCACCACCTTGGAGTTCCCTCAATATGCATGTAAAGTTTGAGGTGGTAAGTTTCATGGTTTTGGAGTTATGGAGGAGATGGACGGACACACACTGACATTTATTATTATAGATATTCAAGGAGACCGGAAGATATGATGTTTCGTCGCAAGAAAAAGCGTTATTTTCAAACACAACACGTACAAACGTGACCCTATTTTCATTATTTCCTGGGATGTTTCATTTCGATATTACAACCTCATGAGCATCAGTGCCAAAGTCTGAAGACTCAGCCTTGCATCAGGTGTTCTTGTATCTTTTTTGTTTATTAGACATCCCATATATCATGTAAATGAACAGTACTTTTACTCTGCGTGTGTTGCACATCATGGGCAGCGAATTTCACCTTGCTGTGCCTTGTATTTATTGTTGTTTTTTTAATGCTTCTGTACATTGCTCTTGAGGCTCGGTTTGCAAGTCACCATCTACAATTCCAATAGAAGAGACGTAATTACTCTTCTTTTGGGTCTTTTGGGTCCTCGGGTCTAATGGGCCCTCTGGATTTTTTGGGTCCTGTGGGTATTTTGTGTTCTCTTGGTCTTTTGTGTCCTCGGGGTCTTTTGGGTCCTCTGGGTCTTTTAGGTCATCAGGCTCTTTGGGGTCATCTGGGTCTTTTGGGGTCCTTGGGGCTTTTTAGTCTTTTGGATCCTCATGGTCTTTTGGGTCTTATGAGTCTTCTGGGTCTTTTGTTTCTTCGGGACCTTGGGGTCTTTAAGGTCCTCAGAGTCTTTTGGATCCTCTGGGTCTTTGAGGACTTTTGGGTTCTCTGGGTCTTTTGGTTCCTCATGGTCTTTTGGGGTTTTTGACTGTAGTGAACATACAGTCGTGTTAAAAGATTGGCCTTTCAAACCCGACTCAAATTGTGCTTATGAAGGGGGACAGACAAATGTACACAACAACACAGTGTTATATCTTGGTAGATCATAGATAAGTGCATGGTACATACCCTGCAAGTGGGTTTTCAGCTCACCTGGACTTTAGTCCATTGAGTTTATGAGATCAAGCAGTGTCCGTGAGTGAGTGAGTGAGTCAGTCAGTCAGTTCCTTAAACACTTTCGTCATTATCGCTTGAACCAAACACACGATGTTGATAAAAATTGGCCACACGCTTCATATCTGATGTCTAACAAAGGGGTGTATTGACCGCATCAAGATCTGCACTCATTTTGGGGGATTAGAGGGGGCTTTTGACCCCCCCCCCCCAAAAAAAATAGGTATTTGCTCTCTCCATCGAAAGTACACAAAATTTTGATGAAACTTGACCACAACCTTCATCACCGGTGATGTACAAAAGTGCATCAACTACATCAAAATCTGCGTTTATTAACGGGGTCGACGTGGGGAGGGGGGGAGGAGCGGGTTTGACCCACCCAAAATAGGTATTTGCCCTCTTCTCCGAAACTACACACACAATTTCAATAAAACTTGACCGCAATTTTCATAAACCAAGATGCACCGAAGTGTATCGACCACGTCAAAATCTGCGCTCATTAAAGGGATTTATGGGGGGGGGGCAGTTACCCCCAAAAATATGTATTTGCTTTCTCCTCCGAAACTACACACACACACACATGATTTCAATGAAACTTGACCACAACCTTCATCACCCATGATGTACTAAAGTTTATTCATGGCATTAAAAAAAAATTAGGGTCTAAGGGTGTCTTTGGGGTTTTGAAAGACTGTTGCTCCTGATCCAGGTGAGCTTCAGGACGTGGGGTCCTATTTTTTACTTTAAGGGAGGCAGGAGTGAGGACATTGTTTAGCTGTCTTGCAAAGGCACGAAAAATCCGAGGTCCTTGAGCTTACTCTCCCATCGTGTTTCAATTACAATCTTGTACCTCATATACGCGTATTTAAAAATGACTTAGCAGGGTTAATTATGTATTAGGTATCTCTTAGTGAATGGTAGCATAAATGTTTCGTAACCCCTGGTGCTCTCGCAATAATGTGAATACCAAATTTCACAAAATAGATCATCCAAATGACAAAGACTGAGTTATAGCCCATGGAGGTTGAGTTAATAGCCTTGGATGTTGAGATAGAGCACAAGGAGATTGAGTTGGAGCCAACAGAAGTTGAGTTGGAGCCCGCAGAGGTTGAGTTGGAGCCCACAAAGGATGTTGGAGCCCGGGAAGGTTGAGTTGGATCCCGGGAAGGTTGAGTTGGAGCATGCAGTGTTTGAGTTGGAGCCCACAGTGGTTGAGTTGAAGCCCAGGAAGGTTGAGTTGGAGCCCAATAAGGTTGAGTTGGAGCCCCGGGAAGGTTGAGTTGGATCCCGGGAAGGTGGAGTTGGAGCATGCAGTGTTTGAGTTGGAGCCCACAGTGGTTGAGTTGAAGCCCAGGAAGGTTGAGTTGGAGCCCAATAAGGTTGAGTTGGAGCCCCGGGAAGGTTGAGTTGGATCACAGGAAGGTTGAGTTGGAGCATGCAGTGTTTGAGTTGGAGCCCACAGTAGTTGAGTTGAAGCCCAGGAAGGTTGAGTTGGAGCCCAATAAGGTTGAGTTGGAGCCCCGGGAGGTTGAGTTGGAGCCCACGGAGGTTGAGTTGGATCCACCTCTGACCCACACAACTATCATACACACAGAACAGGGCCAGCTTTGTAGGATACTGTCCTGCAGGGTGTCAGAGAGGCAAGGACAGGAAGTAGGATGCTTGTGGCATGCAAGATGACGAGGGCAGACACAGAAGCACCAGCACAAAGTGGAGTCTTTTTCTTCCGTTTTCTCTCGTCTTATAATTCTGGCATTATAGCTTCTCGTCCCAGTCCCCTCATTATTACAAACACACTCACAGACGCACACACACACACATACACACACACACACACACACACACACACACACACTATCAAACTCAGTAAATTGAGTGACATTGATTTGTTATTTTTAATCTTGATTGCCTCTCCATTTTGGAAGCTGTACTAAACCATTATCTCTGACCCTCCTGTGAACCCACACAGAATTTTCAACACTTGGTTTTCCTGAGATGACCTCTCAAAACCACACTCCATACATCCTGGTGGCCCTTCAAGAGGACATAGGACAGTTGGTCACCTTGTCTTTTTTAATGCGGCCAGAGAAGTCTAGTGGACTTTTACTGGCACTGCTTCCATATCATAACAATCAGGCATCACCACTAACTCTTTGGCTTGAAGATAACATTGTTTGGTTGCAGACAACCCCTGGTACTCGTCTCCAAGCTGAAATATCAGATGGCCTCGTTGGCCGTTTGGGTAGTAGACCGATATTTTTCCGCTTTGTGTTTCATGCTGCACGATTTTTTATTTTTTTGGATGGCCATCTTGCAGTGCAAGGATACTTAAAGCCTGTCACAATCTTGTCTGGCTATCAAATTATCTTTGGTGCCCTTGAAGGCCTTTCCAAGGAGGTAGCACAATGGATGCTACCCATTGAAGCAGCTGTCCCATTTCAGGGCTGCCTGCAAGATATCCGGCTGAATGGCCATTCACTTGCACTGGATGGAATTCTGGAAGGACCTGCAAATATTCCCAAAGTTAATGTTACCATTTTGAAGGCACGAGGTCTTGTGACTGAATGTCCTGGTAACTTAGCCTGCAGGGTGAGTAATTTTCTTTCTTGTTCTTGTGTTGTTATAGCTATCATAGAAAAATAATTAGTAGTTTGTAAAATTTCAAATGCTTCTTAAACTACGACAGTCGTTCTGGAATTTTCCATCTTTCTGCCTCTAGAACATTCCCTGTGGCCAGAGTAAAAATTGCACCTGGAATGGTATGGCCTTGGTGTGCCAGTGCTCTCATGGTTGGCAAGGCAAGGAATGTGATCAACCAATCTGGTGTCTTCATGAGCCTTGTCCGGATGATGCTCAGTGCCATCCTTTGCCCAACGGTTTTGAATGTAAGTTTTGTGTCTCATGCACATTTTGAATTTTGAATGTGGAATGAAGAACAGCAAAGTAATGAAATGAACAAAGTAAGTTCACAAAAGGTTAGGTTTGGCTCATCTATTGTTCTGACTTACCAGCTGTTTGTTTTATTTTATTTTTACATCGTTGGCCTCATGGGCGAGCATGTACACATATCACATGAGAGGACAAAGATTAGTAGACAGCAGTGTACTTTTACATGCATTACAAAGCAAGCGCATTAGTAGACATCAATGGACAAACACCAGTGTTCATGTAAGGATATTAGTGTTTTGCACTGCGTTGTCAATGTCCAAATGCTTGTTCTTCAGGCACACAGATATCTTAGGGAGGTGAAGACAATTCCAAACACAGACTTTGATAAATACCTTTTCCTCCTGCTTCTACAAGACCTAATTTTTCACCTTTTTCTTTTGTATTTAAGGTTTAAGTAACACTATAATACACAGCATCCCATCTGCTTATCAAGTCCTTCTCAACACTTCCCGGCTACTTACAATCTCCCTCGAGCTCCAGACACGCCGTGACAACCTCACAGTGGTGGTCGTGTATATGAGAGTGGGTACAGCTATATTAGACATTGTTATGGGACGACTGTTCTTCAGGATCCAAAAAGGCAACATAACAACAAGATTATTTGAAGTTCCAAAGGTGGGTTGATAAATATGGTGCAAATAATTGTGCTGTTATTCCAATGTAAGCTTGGAAGTAACTGCAACAACTAAATATTTTCGGGGAAAAGCCATGATAGACCATGTACTTTATAACTGACGACTCGTTTTGTTTCCTGTTGGACAGACAGTGAGTGATGGCCACTGGCACGTTGTTACTGTTGGCGCAGTACTGATGGAAGATGCCTTTGCCACTCAATGGCAACTGAATTTTGATGGAGCCGAGTTCTCAACGTATATTGATGGGGTACATTGTTCACTTATTCACAATGGCAGCCAACTCTTCTTTGGTGGAAAGTCCCTCATTGAGAAAGAGGATTCTGCTGGATGGCTGGTGGGAAACTGGATTACATTTTGTGTTTGTAATCTCCACGTTTTTAGTTGCCCTGTTTTCTCTACATTGCTTATTTCAAGTATTTATATAAATCATTTAACCCGAGGAGATTACTTTATGATTGGTTTCCATGTTTTGTTTCTCTCATTTTTATGGTTTGTTTCAGTTTTATACCTTAACGATTGTACATCGTCTTAAGAAGGGGGACGTCAAACCTTCAGCTGCTCCATTTGTCAGCATTCAATAATAAAAACTAGAAAGAGAAATCAGAAATTGCAGACCCTCGCCAAGACGTGTTTTGTATGGTGTTTGTGTACTGGTGTGTTGTGTAATTAGTAAGAGACATAACTAGAACTGCCACTTTATAACTGTTGGCAGTGATGACCGGGTACCACGACATCCCGCTTTGATCGGTCACTTGACCCTGCCCCATGACATTTATTGTTGTTCAATTGAATTTAGAATGGGATTAAAATTAATTCAATTCAAATCAAATGGAAGACCAAATAGGTACAATCCTGCATTGGAGTCATCAGAAGGAACCCGAACAAGCAAAAAGCAAAGATGGAGTCATCAGGAGGAACCTGGATAGGATTCGGGTTTCAACTGCTACTCCTCTAACCTAAAATGTCACACCCATTCAGGCATAGCCAAATAAGCCTCATTAAAAAAAAAATAATCAAAGAACCCAGATCAAAAAATATATACATATATTTCTGGCTGCTATACCATGCGTCCGATCAGGTTGAAATTTAAAACATATATTCCCTATCACTGTTAGATAATAATTGTGAGATTTCACATCGATTGATGAAGTAGTTCAAGTGAAGGAATTTTTGTAAGTTTTAGTTAAATCCAATGTGACTGCCAGACCATGTGACCGATCAATTATTCATAAACACAGGTATCTCCGAGACTTGGGGAACATATTTGTGAAGTTCCCTTCGGTCTGTCCAGCCGTTCTGGAGAAGAAGATTTTTTTTAAGAAGATTCTGGAGAAGAAGATTTAAGAAGATTAAGTTTTAGGATAAATCCAATATGGCTGCCAAACTATATGACCAAACTATATGTCATAGGGTGGGAATGTTTTGTTCCTCATGCATAGGTTTCATTCTGGAGTACCTTTCAAAATGAGCATTTAGTGGGCCATTGAGCACTGGTAGGGTTGCCAAATTCAATATTTCTGCCCTCATCTATAGGAGCACTGAATGAGCATCACAGCCATGCCTTTGTAACGGTGCAGCCAGAAGCAGGAATTAATATCTGAATCCCAATCTGACATGCACTCACCAGATAGACTTCCAGGTATGTGGTCTTAATTGCTAAATATATTACCATGTAGATATTACTTTTTTAATGAAGAGCTATGCTCATACTGTATAAGAGTGAGAACGCATTTACAGGAAGTCAAAAAGAATAAATATCTGCTGTCTGCAGGATGCTTGTGTGAGGAATGTCCAAGTGTCCGGCCTTGCCGTGCCACTCTTTGAGGACTCCAAGCTGCGCTGGCCACGGCCGCAAGCCGAGCGCTGGTTACAAAGAAAGCGACCCAGGCTACACCATTGTAGTGATCAGGATGAATGGGTGTGCCTCACAAATCACTGCGACAATGGAGGCACGTGCATCATCAACGGCAGTGTTCTGGCCTCATGCGTTTGTCCGATGAACATGACAGGGAAGCAATGCGAGTAAGGCCACCACTTCACTGCTGTCCACACACATAGCGAAGGGAAGAGTTCTCGTAACTATTCATGAAAAATCATGTGTTGCCGGTCCTTTTTGACATTTTAGAGATTTTTTTTCTTGTGTTTGTGTTCTCGGCATTTGGCGACTTTCTTTTCACTCTGTTTCTTTTTATATTTTGATTCATATGTCCAAGAAAATGAGGCTTTCCTTTGGGGGCAGCCCTCACATGTAATGCTAATGAGGGATTTTAGTTTTTTTTTAAATTGTCTGCAAGAATGGATTTAATGTTTTCACAAATATATTCACACTGATCCTTTTGGATGGTGTTCAATGGAACTGATCTGGATAATTCATCTTCTCCTTCTATTCCCTTTATAATGGTTGAGGTCCAACGGTACCAAGCTTCTGCCCTGCCTCGACCACAATACTCCTCCATTTCCCTCTGTCCTCAGCCATCTCTCTCCACTCTCCAACCACTCCCACCTTATTGATATCCCTCCTCACACAATCCTCTCATCTCAATGGCGGTCTACCACTTTTCCTCCTACCTTGCTCCCTCAATTGTTCTGCTCTCTTTGCCATTCTCTCTTCCTCCATCCTCACCAAGTGTCCAGCCCATCTCAGCTGGTGTAACAGGATAAGTCGCCCCCTGGACAACTTCCCCCCTAGGGGGGAAAGACAATCGCCGAGGGAAATGGAGTCCTTGGAAAAGTCTCCCCCCACCCTGGATAACTTCCCCCCCCCTCCCCGGCACTGCCATCCATCTCAGTATCACCATCACCATCTCTCTCGGGATAGTGTCGTAGGTCTTCTCCAGGTCCACAAATCCCAATGCAATTTCACCTTGCACCTCCAACCTCATCTCCACCAGCTGTCTCAGGACGAGCATCCCATCCGTCGTCCCCCTACTTTTTCGAAACCCCTGTTGCTCTTCACCGATCTGCATCTCTACACTCTTCCTTATCCTCCCATCCAGAATCCTCTCCAATACTTTCAGAACTAAGAGAACATTAAACATCTTCTGATGCACAAACTGCAAAAAGCAAATACTGCGACTCACTACAACCCTTACAGGGTAAACCGTACTGCAGCATATTGTTAATGCGAACATGATTAGATTCTCGACATTATTAGAGTCCCACTGACTGAATGGAGGGTCTGCATACCGCTGACTTTTATTACCCCCCAACCAACTATCAGCCTACCTGAGGGTTGTACTTTAGGTGCTCTCAGTATCTCCGTCCCTACATAGCCTCTACTCACACATGACGGGACGCATTTCTCTCATATTTGGCACATGTATGCAATAACATCTGGGAATCAGGCACATCAAATTATGTTGGTCATTCCTTCCTTGTTTGGTTGTTTTTTTGAGATTTCATCCCTCTATGTTTTTACTTTTTTTCAATGCATTTTTTCTTGTTTCTGCAATTTTTAAAGTAATATAATGTTTAATGTTGTGTATATTTTGTTATTTTGGTATGGATTAAATCCATCTATGTTATTAAATTTGGCTTATGGTACATTCAACCCCACCCCCACCCCTCACCCCCTCAATCTTGGCATTTGGTTCAGTCCACTATGCGGATTACCACATTTGCGCAGCAATGTGATTATATTTTTAATAAAATAATAAAATTCTTAATGTTTCATATATTGTTGCAGTTCTACAAAAACGCATACCTATAATAAGGCAACGGCACCCAATGTACAGTGATCCCCAGGCAGTTATTTCATTAGTCTTCGTGCAGTTAGACCTTCCCCTCGTGTCTAGTAGGTTAACGGGACGAAGTGCGTTGCATGGGTCTTATAGCTCGATCTGTTAACTATATCTCTGTCTCCTATTTTGATTTCTAATCCAACCCTTTCCTTTTAGCCATGGTACAAGTCAAGCAAGCAAGCACACACGCCATGCAAAATGCAATTGAATAGCAAACACTTCACGATGCCTCCCGTGGCTTGGAACCACCACCACCACCAAATTCCCTCCAACAAGCACACTACACACTATACAGCACACGCATGGCGCGCCATTATTTCATTCAAATCTGTGCGCCAATTTCCAATGGCATCTCACCTTGCTTCACCGCTCGCTCACCAAACTTCACCACCTTGATCATCAACACCACCTGCACACGGGAAAAATATTCCTGCACCCCCTCGTACCTCTGCATCGCTACAATTCGCCACTAAACAGAGGCATGCTGCACAACTTGGGTTGTCCTTGGACCGTGTGAAGCGAGGCCGAGCAACAGACGTTCACAGCTCGACCGCATCTCGCCGGGATGTACTGGGTGAGCACGCGGGATTGATACAACCCTCGTCCAGTCACCAGAACATGGCAAGACAGGGGCGGCGAGGATGTGTCGCGAAAAGGGCGATCCAGGAGTTTGGAACATGGCCCAGGTGTGCATTTTGGCTCATGAGAGGGGGCCGTGGGTGGCGGGTGTGCATTGCTATTCAGCATTCAGACTGCACTCAGAGCACGTTCAGAGCCGGGGTGTCGGCTCATACCTTATGTTGAGTCATGAGCTCTGGGCCGTGGTGAGTTGGATGGGCAAATGAGACCATTTCCGACCGCGGGAGCCTGGCAGGGCGTGGCTAGGACTACTGTGGCCCAATAGAGGAGCGGGATTCCGGTCACAGTGCGTCGCCTCCGGATCGTCACCCCACCCTTCACCCGGGGCTTATAAAAGTAGGATGACGGAGCCGTTCGCTCCCTGCTTCACCTCCTTCTTCTCTGCTCCTCTCGGCTCTGTGTTGGCTACTCCTCATTGCCTCTGCCCTTCGCTGGCTCTTCACTTGCGGTTGGTGTACAACTGAGACGAGCTTTTTCCTGAGGACCAGTGCAGAGCGCACGTTGCCACAAGCCCCAGCAAAGTGACTAAGCCGGAGATCATGCGCCAACTCTCGAGGTGGGAATGCTCAAGCAGAGCATCCCACGGAGGTACACGCTACACTCACAGACCTATGCATGTCTAGGTTAGGGATCTGTCGCTTCACGCCTCTCTCTCTCCTCTCTTTCCACCCCTCTATCTCGTCTCCTTTGGACACACAAAAGAGCATCATCACTGACTCGCATTCCCATTTTCCTTTGGCATGACACCACACCCTCCATACTGCATGACACCACACCTCCCTCTCCCACTCCCACACCTTAGACACCAGTATTTCTCCCTTCTACCTCTCCCTAAGCATACTGGGTTGTGTTTGTTGGCCGACCACTCCAGGTATTGCAAGGCCGTTTGTCCTCATCTGCTCTCTTTCTTTCTGGATATCTAATCTTCCTTTGGTGTGTGTGTGTGTGTGTGTGTGTGTGTGTGTGTGTGTGTGTGTGTGTGTGTGTGTGTGTGTGTGTGTGTGTGTGTGTGTGTGTGTATGTATGTGTGTGTGATGGCACCTGTCATAGCATAAGTTAAGATTTTAGAAGTTCTAATGAGATAAGTCTGCTCTGTGTCTGCTTTTGTAAATTGTTGCCTTTTGCCGCACCCACAAACTCCTTGCTCTCCCTGCTGTAAATACGAATAAACCCTATTTACTGTACCACATACCTCTCCTCGCTTGATTATCAATAAATGCTTGTGTAGAAATGTTCCCACCTCATTTTCATCTTTTCTTTCATTTGTCCAGCATGGTTCGTATTCTGGCTTAGCCCCCCAGGCTTAAGGCCCGGTCACACCTTGACGTTTTAGCCAACGTATGCCGATTTTTGAATTTTTTTTTCTAAAACGCTGGCACACGTTGAATACGTTATGGGTAAGTTTTGATAACATTGAGAGCACACTGAAAAACACTGCCATACGTCGTTGTACGCTGGCTTTAAACGTTGTACTTTTTGGTTGTCCTCAAATTTTTTCATGCTTGAAATTTCACGACGTATGCCGGCGTATGACTCACACGTTCCGCTACGCTGGCCACAAGTTGTATGCACGGTCTGCGATCGTTGACAGACGTCAACACATGCTACTTGTAAGTTAATCATAAGGTGAGACACGCCGAGGTAATGTTTAGTATACCCGAAACTTATTTCTAACCTATGATTAACGTGTTGTTGGCACGTTACGCGATCGTTGCCACACGTCGACAGACGTTACTTTTAAGTTACTCATAGGCTGTAAGACGTCGGTATAATGGATCGTCCTTGCGTCAGCGTCCACGGCCACGGCCAGGACACTTATTTGCAGCATTCTTCAAACTTTTCTTCGGCATGACGAGGATGTTCACACTTCGATGTCTAGCTTGGCTATGATTCCAATTGTCCATCGGCAGCGTCTATTTAAAATAGTCGAGTTTGAGCGTTTTAACACGTTCAGAAGAAACGATTAAAATTTCCGAGCGCCAGCGTCAAAAAACAAAGGCGAGTGACAGCAATTTAAATCGTTCATTGTAAACAATGAAAATGGCTGAGTGGTACCGTTTAAAAGTCGTTGAGTGTAAAAAAAATCCAATTGTTGAGCGCAAGCGTCTACTTTCAATAGTGGAGATGCAGCCATTTAAATCGTTGAGTTTATCATTTAAATCGTTAAATCGTTAAACGCAAGGACGATCCATCATAACCCACACCCTCCCCCTCACACTCACCTACTACTGCCAACATGAACAAACTACTACTAATACTAATACTAATACTAATACTAATACTGATACTGTTACTGCTGACATGGACATCGACTCAAAAAGGACTCGAAAACACTGTTGGGTTCCCCTTTTATGAGCAGCATTTTTATATACCAATTCCCAAAACCGCTGGGAACACGTCTTTATATGGCAGTTGTAAGCTAGAAACACGTTAATTTTTTTTTTTTTGTCGACCGGAAGACGTCATTGGAATACGTCTACATACGTCGATGTGTGTTGGGACTACGTAAAGAATTGGTTCAAAGCACGTCAAACATAAGTTAGAAATAAGTTTCGCGTAAAAAAGACATTACCGCGACGTGTTTCGACTTATGAGTAGCTTATAAGTAGCGTTTGTGGACGTGTGTAAGCGTCCACATATCGTGTGTAAAACTTATCCCCATCGCATGCGGAACGTGTGTCATACGCCGAGTACGTCGTAAAATTTTGAACATGTTTAAAATTTATTGACGTACTCTACTTACTACGACGTATGATAGCGTACTTTAGCGTTCTACTCACGTATACCAAACTTACTCATACCGTATTTGACGTGCCCCAACGTTTTAGACACATTTTTCTTAGGTCGGCATATGCTGGCAAGATCGCCAAGGTGTGACCGCGATGTTGACACTTCCATTTCTACAGCAGTTATGATTCGAATCGTTGTGCATCAGCCTTTTAATAGGCTACGTCACGACATCGTCGGCGATGCGTGCAACGCGCTATGCCTAAGTTAGACTATCGTTGGGCATCGGTTGTGTAGGCCGACAACAGGTTCAGCATTCGTTGGTATAAGTTATCTATAACACAACGAAACGTTCTGTGTCCATCACCAATGCGTTATACATAAGACCAAGTCGCTATGAATATGTCCGAATCTTTTAAAAAAAAAACATCAAAAGTTCAACGTAAGCCAGCGTTTTACATACATTTTAATACGTTGCCATCGCTGGCTAAAACATCAAGGTGTGACCGGGCCTTTAGCTTAGCCCCCCTTAGTTATTCCCCAACGATCTCTTTTTCTAGTGAGTACATCCTTGGCAGTTATGCTCGGCTGCATTTGATCTGGTAAGGTGATCCGGTTTGAACAAGGCATACCGAGGGTGTGTCCCCTGGTAACTAGATCACATGACCTTTAGGTAAACGGTATTCATTAGACGGAGGACCCTAAGTAATGTGGTCGAGTTATTGGTGTTCACGGTGGATTAGCGACCCACCGCGTCACAAATTCAAGTGCGATGGCTTGCGATTCCATGGAGTTATTCGTGTGTGATGGCTTGCGATTCCGTAGAGTCTGGTGGGAACCCAAGGTAGGTCCGCAACAATATTTAAACACCCCCGACCCACAGGTCCGCAACAATATTTTGTTATTTTGTCATAGATTAAATCCATCTCCTGCATGTTATTAAATTGTTTTCATACTTTGTTCAGCAGATTTGGGGGATGATTTGGACATGTATCGTTTTTGGAATGATTCTATCCATTCCACCCCCCCCCCCCCCCCATGATCTGGTCTGGTTTGGTTCAGTCAACATATACATTTGATTTCTTTTCATAATAAAACGATTAATGTTTTATATATTTTTAAATTTGGGGTTGCGTGCACTAGTCCAGAGCCAAAGTAACTTCCTCGCGTTAGAATCACCATCATGGCTTCTGCAGTTATTGAGGTAGGTTGGGCTACAGTTTTAAATTGTTTTGAGAGGGGAAGAAGTACAAATTGGTGTTTCAGCGACCTCCCACTATTGTACTTTATTGATGTATTCTGGCATATTTTTAAGTCTTGGTAGTTCAGAAAACGCTCGAGAATAAAAGGTATGGCTTTTAAATGCTTATGACTTCACTCCATAGTAGTTTATAAGCGTATTATTGTGTATACATTTGAATGGGCGGCCATTTTATTGTTATATCATCGCTCTATGTGGAGTACTATCCATCAACTGCAGTACTATCCATGATACATTTTAACATCATTGCTGCCGACATATCACCTTGAATGATTTATTTGTATACCTTTTACCTTTTTACAACCTTTATTTATTTATTTATTTATCTATTTAGTAATTTACATGTAAAAGCTGCACATCCCATTTTAAGGTGTGGTTGGGAGCTGTGTCCTCAATTAGGACTTCCATTCTTGTTCCCTAATATTTCAGAAAGGCTTTAAGCATTGCTCCATGTTGCTCTGCTGTAAGAATTGATGAATGGTTATCAATCATTGGCATTGTGGAAGGTAATAAACATGTCTATATTTTAAAAAAGTTGTTGCTGTGTTACTGCAGGACGGACAGCTTGCAGGACATGTGTGATGGAAACCACACATGTGATACTGCAGGGCGGTGTGCACAAGGAGTCAACCGGACAAGTTGTGACTGCCTTTCCAGGTATATTAGCACTGGATAGATAAGAGGCTTGTGCCATGGCAGCTTGTCAACTAACCCTAACCCTAAAACATTGACCATAGAAGGTACGAGCAAGTGAATTAGCTCAGTAATGACACACCTTTTGTTTTTTACAATCGAAATTTTTTGAGCAGCTTTGTTGTATTGTGCTCTTGACTATATTATCTTCACCATGATAAAGACCAATAATTTTCCAATAACTACCAAAGATTTGTCATAAATCACAGGTATCCTCCCCATACTACCTCTCAAGCTCACCTTCCTGCTTACCAGCTCCATTACCATGATAAACATGAGGGGGCTGTGAGAGAGCTTCCCTGCCTCAAACCGATGTTCACGCTGAACTCCTCAGCATCTCAGGACCAACCAAAACTCTTCCTTTCATTCCCTTGTACATCCCTTCCACCAAACTAACTTCTGCTTTTGGTACTCCCATCCATCTCAGTGTCACCATCACCATCTCTCTTGGGATAGTGTTGTAGACCTTCTCCAGGTTCACAAATCCCAAAGCCATCCCACCTTGCACCTCCAACCTCTTCTTCACCAGCTGTCTCAGGGCGAACATCCCAACTGTCATCCCCCTACCCTTTCTAAACCCCTGCTGCTCATCTCCTATCTCCATCTCCACACTCTTCCTTATCCTCCCGTCCAGAATCCAATCCAGCACCTTCATTACATGACTTAGAAGCGTAATGCCCCTGTACTTCCCTGGATCTTGAACATCACCATTCCCTTTCCATATTGGCACAATTAACCCTGTCTTCCAATCCTCTGGAATTGAACCCTCGCTCATACATATATTCAACAGCCTTTTCGTCCAAATGACTCCGACTTCTCCTGCTGCAATTATCTCTGTGCACAACTAATCAATGCATAGCACTCTTACCTTCTTCATCCTTTTCAAAGACATCTGCACTTCCTCCTCTGTGATCTCTACCAACTCTATTTTCCCCTCAACATAACACGGTAGCTCAAGCTCGTCGTTGCCTCCGTCCCAGTTCAACAGCTCTTTGAAATCCTTACCACACCTTCAATACTGCCCCCTTTCTATCACGAGCCTCCTGACACCATCCTTAATCTCTCCCCCCCCCCCACACCCTTCATGTCTTTTCCATCCTCATCCCTGTCATGAGCCAATTTATATGTCATCTTCCTCCTACCATCCTCTTCCAACTTGTTGTACACCTCCTCTTCCATATCATTCCTCACCTTATACACAGCTCTCCTTGCTGCTTTCTTCTTCTGCCCATACAGCTGCAGTAACCCCTTATCCTTGTTCTTCTCTCTCCTCTTACAAACCTCCTTCTTTTCACCAACTGCCTTCGCTACCTCTGCCATCCACCATACCTTGTTTCTATCCCTCAACAATGCACCCTTTCCTGATGTCCTTCCACACAAAACTTCTACAATTCCACTAAATGCCTCTCCATACTTCTTCCACTCCTCCTCCAAACCTTCCACTTCTTCACTAATTTGCTCATACCTAGTCCTCAACCTCTCCTTGTACTCTATGAAGACGTTTTCCCTACATTTCCCCCACTTAATAATCTTCCGACCCTTGCTCTTAACCTCCCTCATTTTCTTCATCCATACCACAAACACCACAAGCTTGTGCTGGGTGGTAACATGCTCTCCCGCCACTGCCTTATAATCTTGAACCTTCCACAACTGTCACTTCCTTACCACAACCAAAGCTAATTCTGTTCTATGTTGTCCACTCATATAGGTAATCTTGTGGCTTTTCCACTTTGGAAAAAATGACCCAGCTATGGCCATCCCTTTCCTCGCCACCACCTCCAACAGCTCTCGACCCTCTATTCCTTGTTCCCCACCCAAATTTACCAACACATTCTTCACCCGGCAACGCTTCTCTCACGTGAGCATTAAAATCCCCCACAATGCACAGCATCACATTCAACTCAACCATTCCCATCATCCTCTCCAGTGCATCTCTGAATTCCTGCTTCTCTGACCTCGTCCTTCCCATTTTTGGGCCATTTGCCGATAACACGCTCCATTTGTCTCTGCATCACCACCCATGCAATAAATATCCATCTCTCTCATCTTTCCACTTGAACACCTGCTTGCTGATCTCTTCCGATACGATTATTCCCATGCCATTACTCCTTCCATCCCGACCTGCGTGAAACAGCTTCGATCCTCCTCCCAACCTCCTTGCCCTGTCCCCTTTCCATCTGGTCTATTGCACACACAACACTTCCAAACTCCTTCTCTGCATCATCTCCACCACTTCGACCCCTCTCCCCCACCATCCCCATTCAAACTACCGGACTTCACTTCTGAATCGCTGCCTGCCTGACAGAGATAGTGACAGAGTTGTTGCTGATGATTCGCCAATAACAACAAAACCAATCCAGCAGTTGAGGGGGTGTGTAGCATTGGCATTCTCATGTATGTACTATTTGGAATGTATTTAATGCTGTGGAGGAACTCTGGAAATGGTTTGAAACAGCAAAGGAGCTTACCTTGGGTCGCCCTTCATGGTTGCTTTTTGCAGCTTCTTCGGCTAGAAGAGCATGGGAGAACTAGATTTATTTAAACAACTCGAGCCACCTTGGTTTAATTGATTAGGTGAGAGCTAATTGGTTATTCCCTCCATTCACAGGTGAGATGTGGGTACGTCTTCATTTTTCATTGATATGTTGATCGTTTTTGATGTTTACATGTGATAACTGCTTGGGAGCCTCGTTGGAATGCATTTCTGTCTGCGCTGTCGCTAAAGATTCGCCAATAAGCAATGAAACCGCTCCTGCAGCTGAGGGGGTGTGTAGCATTGGGATTCTCGTGCGTGTACTATTTGGAATGTCATTACAGTTGTGGAGGAACTCTGGGAAGGGTTTGAAACTGCAAAGGGGCTTACCTTGGGCAGCCCTTCATTGTTTCTTTATGCAGCTTCTTCAGCGAGAAGAGCATGGGAGGAGATAGATTTACTATCAATTCCAAGAGGAATTTGTATAAAGTAGCACCCCATAGAATTCTGAATGACTATTAAAATACTATTTTTGATGAAATAGTGTTACTGCTGGATTTCTTCCGGTGGGGGCATCTGAAGTCGATGGTCTCCATGCAACGACCAAGGAACATCAAAAAATTAAAGCAGAGAATTAGAACGGAATGTTCTAAAATCAGTGTCAATGTCTTGAGGAATGTTCAGGTGTCGTGTGTTCGGTGAATACAAAAGTGTCATGAAGTTAATGGCCAACAATTTGAACATTTACGATGAGTTTTTTTGCTTATATATGTATTAAGTAAAATCACAATGTGTTATCATATTTATTGTGATTTTTACTTGTATTAATTAAAATCGCAATGGGGCTCGACTTTTCGCCAAGGAAGCCTGCCTGGTACAGCATTCATTTTTGCTCTTCTACGTTTTCAGATTTGCCTGCTCCAATAATCCTTCCTTCACTCCCACCATAGTGAAGTCCAACCTCATTAGTTATTGGTTACAGCAGTGAAGCAGAAGTGGGGGGCAGGTGTTTCAAGGGCATAGCTAGCGGCATGTTTCTTCCACCTAGACCTCTCCCTCCAGCCCTTCCCCTTGCAGCTTGGTGGACAAAAGAAGTAATTTATTTACAGCAGAATGTCAGGATGGAGGTAAAATCCTACATCCCGTCCATGACATTCCAAAAATCGCAAGGGCAAAAGACATGAACTGAAGAATATGCACTTAGAAATTCATGAAAAAAAAACATTGCAAACTTTCTATTTACCCCCTATCAAATGCTTGGAACATATTGTTACCAATGCAAGCAAATTCATTCGTCATAGAAGTACAAGCTTTCCCAGTTCAAGCAAACTGTTTATTAAAAGGAAATGTACCATGCATGGGAAAAACTGAGGATGATCAGATCTCATTATCAAAATGTCCACTTTTTGAAAAAACAAAACTTCACATCACACTTTTGGGGGTTTTGGGGTTTTTGATTTTTTTTTACTGCACCTTCCATTGGATGGGATGTTAAGCCAGTAACACGTCAGCTTGTGTTGTTTGTTCGTATATCTCATGGTGTCTTTCACACAAAGAACAGACATGTTTGCCAGCACTCTGACCAAATTCCTCACTTCTGCCTTGACTACTGCTGCAAAGGTAATGACAGTAAACCACACAGAAACTGCTTCAATTATAGTACTTGACACCCTGGGAAGGGTAGTGGATCTATCCATCCATCCATCCATTGGGGCCATACTCTGTGCAGAGCATTGGTGCTGCCTAAGCAGTCTCTTGGATATTGGGCACAATCCTGGACGAGTCGCCACTCCGACACCGGATACCAGCAAGCTGGCACTCATTTTGTCGACCTCAGAAGGATGACAGGCAGAGTCAACCCCACCTGGATCTATCCATCTGTCCAAAATATTTTTATGTCAATAATATTACTCGGACTGGGAGATAATTTTATGCTGTTCCAGGTTTGGCATAAACAGGCAATTTATAAAACATTCACCTGAAAGTTAGTTAAGCCGCAGTCTCTATCTGATTGCAAATTGTTACCTCGTGGTTCTTGTTGCAGGTGTAACATTTCAGAGAACATCTGCACGCCATCGCCTTGCCTTAATGAAGGGAAATGTATCGCGAAATCTTCCACGACGTTTGTGTGCATTTGTGATGTAGGATTCACCGGCCCACACTGCACAACTCATGTAAGTGATGTGGAACCCAATTTATATGTTGCATTTAATCCCATGATCAATATTTTGTTTTTTTTACAAATACAAGGTATGTTTCAGAGTAAAATAACTATTATATTATAATACACCTTCATCCATATAGACTGTCTCTCTTTAACGATTGAGCGCTTCCCTGAGTCCTGAAAATAAAATATATATAATATCTGTCCTATAAAAGTGAATTTGTATGTTTGTTTGTTTATTTATGCTTTTAAAACTATAAAGCTACTGAACCAAATCCAAGCAACTTTTGCGTGTTGCCGAAGGATATCCCAAGGATGGTTTCTGTCGGGGTAGCATAACTAGGGGAGGCGGTTCAAGGTGGGGGTAAGACCCCAAATCTCTGTGTAAATGTGTATCGTATAATGGCCCCGGTGACAGCTGGTATTACAAATCATCTACTTTCATAAAGAAAGTTTCAAAAAAACATTATTGTGGTGTTTAAATCTGAGTGTGAATAATTCAAAATTTTCTAAATGTTTCATTTCACTCAATTCAAAACGAAGGTTAAAACCAAATAATGCACCATGGAGCTTGTCAACGAAGCGGAAGTGATTGTTTTTCTCCTCACGCCATATACAAACATGCCATGGTCCCAATGATGACCAGGTACCAAGAGGAACCCAAACAATCAAACAGCAAAGCTGGAGTAATCAGGAGGAACCTGGATATGATTTGGGTTTCAGCTGCTACTCCTCTACCCTCAAACCCATACAGGTGCAGCCAAGTGAGTGTTATTCAAAAAATAAAAATAAAAAAGAACCCAGATCGAAAAATTAAATAATTCTGGCTGCCAGACCATGCCTCCGATCAGATTGCCATTTAAAACAAATATTCCCCATTGCTACGAGATCTTAACTGTGAAGTTTCACATCGATGAAGTGGTTCATGAGAAATAATTTTTTTACCAGGATTTTCGCTTAATCCAATATGACTGCCAGACCATGTGACATCAATTATTTGTGAATACCCTGGTATCCCCAAAGCATGGGAAACATTTGTGTGAAGTTTCCCTTCAATGTGTGCAGCCGTTCTGGAGAATATTTTTTTATAGGTTTTAGGGTTAAACCAATATGGCTGCCAAACCATGTGACCTATTACATCATATCTGTGAAGGTCTTGTTCCTCAAGTTTCACCTCGATCTGTTCAGCCACTTCAGAGCAGATTTTTTAAAGTTTTTATTTTATTACAAATAACAATGTGGCTGCCGAATCACATGACCAAATCACATCTTGGGAATGGCCCTGTGGATTGAGGCATGGAGGATTTGATGGGTACGGTCACGGTTTTGTTTGTAGGATCACGGTTTTGGCACGCTGTCAGGGTTTATTTGAGATTTATTGCCCACCTGGCACACAGTGCCGACAGGATGTACCGCTGACTGGTTCCAACCGGATTTAAGGGTTTGTGAGGGATTGAAGAGAGGATGCAGAGGCAATTCTGCTCTGAAATGTGTGTGAAATGGCTAAAGCGTAGACTGCGGGAGGTAAAAGTAATACATATGCACACCTACCTAACAGATTCACAACGCAAATCTATTCACATGCAACACAGTACACTTTACTGAACAATTACTACAGAATATCTTGATTATTTTACCCCAGAGAAGCCAAAACAATAACAATATGGTACAATGGTTGTTTTCTCATTATTTTGCTCATGCAAAATAATCTGCATGAAACAATTTTTGTTTTATTTCGGGAGATTCTATGACAAGAGTCAAAACTCTCCCCCCCCCTCTCCCCCAAACACAAAAAAAAATTGAAGGAATGGTCATGCTGAAGCAAAACACAGCACAGGTGTTCATCCTTTTCGATGTAGTTTCCAGGCAGCATCACACGTTCTTCCCAGCAGAGGGTGTTTCCTGATGCCAGCAGAACAGAAGTTTCGTTTTCAGCTCTTAAACATTTTGAAAACTGAAATATGTTTTGACTTTCCCTTGTACATGGAAGAGTGAGGAGACTGCAAAGTTTGGGAATCTGCGTACAAGCGTTTAATACCACAATGGCAACTGCAGCAGAACGCTGAGTCACGTGATCCACCCGCCAGACACCAATATGATGCACGACAGTACTTCCACTTTACCGTTCGCCAAATTGAGGCAGTACAAGTTCCGAATCTACACTGGCAGCATACCAAGTGGCAGATTTTGTGGTTTGGTTTGTGTGTGGCCTGGTTTTATAGTACCCCTATTATCGCTTCCTGTGGGTTGGCATCTGTTTTCCTTGCTGCTCCAGGTGAATTGTTGGCCTTGGAAAATTGTAGGTGAGATTGTGGGCTTAGGCTCCTGTGCCACTGCATGAAAGCATGTCGACTTGGGGCCCTGTGCCACAGTACATAAACATGTGAGCTTGGGCCCCTCGAGCACTATCGGTCATGTTGGGTCCCAGGTGTGCCACTGGAAATGAGCGTATGGGCTTGGGTCCCAGGTGTGCCACTGGAAGTGAGCGTGTGGTTTGGGTTACAGGTGTGCCACTGGAAGTGAGCATGGGGCTTGGGTCCCAGGTGTGCCACTGGAAGTGAGTGTGTGGGCTTGGGTCCCAGGTGTGCCACTGGAGTGAGCGTGTGGGCTTGGTTCCCAGCTGTGCCACTGGAAGTGAGTGTGTGGGCTTGGGTCCCAGGTGTGCCACTGGAAGTGAGTGTGTAGGCTTGGGTCCCAGGTGTGCCACTGAAAATGAGCGTGTGGTCTTGGGTCCCAGGTGTGCCACTGGAGTGAGCGTGTGGGGTTGGGTCCCAGGTGTGCCACTGGAGGTGAACGTGTGGGGTTGGGTCCCAGGTGTGCCACTGGAAGTGAGTGTGCGGGCTTGGGTCCCAGGTGTGCCACTGGAGGTGAACATGTAGGCTTGGGTCCCAGGTGTGCCACTGGAAGTGAGCATGAGGATTTGGGCTCCTGTGCAGAGGTTGGTTGTGTGCCAATGCAGGCCAGGATAGTTCACTTTTCCTTGGCATATCACCACAGTAGAAGCCATGCTGCTCCACGATAGCTTCTCCTCTATCTACGTCACCTACGGAATATTCATTTTTTTTTGGTTCACGAGCGCCAGCCAGAGTGACCGCAAAATTCGTTATGTCTGTCTGTCTGTCTGTTGGGTAGTCAATCTAGTCTACCCTTATTATCAGTATTTCCGTCGATATGTTTGTCTGTCTGTTGGGTAGTTGATCTAGTCAAAAAAAAAATCTCAATTTTTTTTTTCTACCCTTATTATCAGTATTTCCATCGATATGTTTGTCTGTTGGCTGCTCTTAGAGCACCCTTATTCTGGACATTTCCATCTGTCTGTCTGTCTGCGAAACTTTGGTCAATCCTCGGGGCTAAACCACTCAACCGATTCCAATGAAATTTGGTAGGTAGGACCAATATTTCATGGAATCGTGTGCTTTCGAATATGTGACCCCGGGCCCTAGCAACGGCCCTTTAAAGTGGTCAAAAAATGGAAAATAAATCAAGAAAAAAAATAAATCGAAAAATCGAAGTTAGAGTTCTGTACACAATCTATCTCGCTCCCTTCATGCCAATTTGCAGCCCTAACAAAAAATATTTGTAGGAGGAGATGGGTTTTGGGCGAGTACATGTCGAACATTTCAGAAACGGTTAATTGCGAATATTTCTAAGAGAAAGATTCTGATTTTGATGAAACTTGGGTGAAATGTGTACAATGTGGCTGGCATGTACACAAAAATGAATGGTTGCTATGCACACCTCCGTTGCTTAGCAACAGCTAAAATACTTTATCGTACATCGTACACTTATTGTGGACTGTACAAAAAAATCAATACATCCGAAACTGGACCCTGTTTTTTTTGTGCCCAAAGAGAATGTCTTACAGCATCAAATAAAAAAAATAAAATCTTTAGCGAATAGATAAATGGAATTACCAGGGCTGCCATTTGTTAGAGTCTCTTTGGAAACATGCCTGAAATTTCACAAGGCGGGTTTCTGGGCGCAAACTAAGAGGGCTGTGATAATCATATTTATTGTGCTAAATTGATTGATAGCATGTACATGAATATCGGCTAGTCGCGTCGGCCAGCTTTCCATCGAGAGCGAGCAGCCATGTCGCCTACCAGCTTGTTGGGTAGTCGATCCAGTCGAACAAAAAAACATTTTTTTTTTGATCTACCCTTAATATCAGTATTTCCGTCGATATGTTTGTCTGTTGGGTAGTCATACTCCCAAGTAGGGAGTACTTGGTGTACCATATCCCTGTGTTGTAAGAGGCGACCAGGGTTGCGTCAGGAAGGGCATCTGGTGTAAAACATGTGCCAAATCAGTATGCGGATCATACGGATGATCCGCTGTGGCAACCCCTAACGGGAGCAGCCGAAACAACAACAAGAAGATGTTTATTGGGTAGTCGATCTAGTCGAAAAAAAAAACATTTTTTTTTTTGAGATTTGTTCTCCCCTTATTATCAGTATTTAAAATGACGATTTCATTAATACAATGGCGATTTCGATGAAACTTGGTTGGTAGGTTCATACCATGACCTAGTTGTGTGCAAATGAGAACCGTTGCTATGGACACCACCGTCGCCTAGCAACGGGACTTAAAAATTTTTGAAAAATCATAAAAAAAATTGTTTTTTCGAAAATCAAAAATCGGGACACGAGCGACTGTAGGCAGTACATTCAGCCATATTGTCAAAAATTTCCAGCCGGATCCTATGAAAACTGTCAGAGAAGATAGACTTTGAATGAACCCTGGTCGAAAACAATAAAAAAACGAAGTTCGTTGTATCTCAGAGACTATAAGTCAGATATACATGAAACTGGTATGGTAGGTTCATGGTATGTCCTAGTTATGTGTGAGAAAGAACCGTTGCTATGGGCCCCTCCGTTGGCCAGCAACGGCCGAGTACCCATGTCCGCCTACCGGCTGTCTGTCTGTCTGTCTGTCTGTTCGGTCCAGTGCTCCATTAATACACTGGCGATTTCGATGAAACTTGGTTGGTAGGTTCATACCATGACCTCGTTGTGTGCAAATGAAAACCGTTGCTATGGAGACCACCGTTGCCGAGCAACGGGACTTTGAAATTTTTGAAAAATCATAAAAAAATTAATTTTTTCGAAAATCAAAAATCGAGCCATGAGCGACTGTGGGCAGTACATTCAGCCATATTGTCAAAAATTTCCAGCCGGATCCTATGAAAACTGTCAGAAAAGATAGACTTTGAATGAACCCTGGTCGAAAACAATAAAAAAAACGAAGTTCGTTATATCTCAGAGACTGAGTCAGATATACATGAAACTGGTATGGTAGGTTCATGGTATGTACAAGCTATGTGTGAGAAAGAACCGTTGCTATGGACCCCTCCATTGCCTAGCAACGGCCGAAAAACCTCTAAATGTGGGGGTATTTTAACGAAAAAACAATCTGCAGCATTAACCCTTGAAGCTAGAATCATGAATTTTATTGTGCTTCATCCTCAGGTCATTCCCCATCAAACGGACCCATCGCATCAGGTTCTATTGGGTAGTCAACTACCCATGTCCGCCTACCGGCTTGTCTGTGTGTCTGTCTGTCCAGAGCATAACTCCGTGGACTTTGATCCGATCTTGATGAAACTTGGTTTTGTGTTCGATATCAATGTCTAGTTGTGTTTTCCTGGACGAGGGCGTGGCTACGCCCATTGTGGGTTGAGCCACGCCCAAAAATTGCCATTTTTAGGGGGTAGTCAGATTAAAAATCTATCTTCTCCTAGAGTATTGACTGGATGGGATGGGTTCTTCAGTATTTGAATAGCAAAATGAATTATCTAAAACTTGTCATCCGATTTTTCATTTTCATCCCAAGGTCAAGGTCACAAAGTCAAAACTTAGAAAATTGCGAATTTTGACATAAAAATTATACGGCCGCCCAAACTTTGAGACCTAGGATGACAATATTTTTTATGCATAATCTTGAGGTTATTCCCCACCTAAAGTCTCCAAACCATTTTGCTCTATCTCGAACACCTTGCCCGTGGCTCCCCCTTCAAATTTGTTTTTATGCCGATTTCATCAAAGTATGGATAATCCGAGGAGTGCGAAATGCCATATAGCCTAAATGACGTTATATTGTTCCTGGAATGTTCCGGAGGAAGTTTTGCACCAAAGGTCATAATCCTTGACCTTTGACCTTTAAAGGCCACGAAGGTCAAATTTTCAAAGTTGTGGGAATCGAACCGGGTTTTCGACCTTCTTCGACGAACTAACTCCAATAAGCTATAGCACGTATCCTGTTTCCTTATTTTATTGTCCACAACATTGTTCTGTGACCTTTAAAGGTTATGCAAAGGTCAATTTTTTTTAAGTTGTTGAACGAAACCGGGTTTTCGACATTTTGCAGCTAATAACCTGTCACTCGTACCACGTCATGTTGATCATTTTTATAACTTGGTCAAAAATTATCACATTGTCTCATCCTTGACTTCTGAAACAATCTACATCGTCAAATACCGCTCGTGAACCATTGTCGTCTTCAGACTTGTTCTCTTTTGAGTTTTCTCACGGATGACCATCTTCAAGCCCAGTTTCCTCTCCGATCAAATTAAGTTTCAGTGTCTGTACTCCACATATGGCATCACAAGTTCCGAAAATAGTATTTTGTTGGAAAAAAAAACAATCTTTTGTCATATCTGTTTGTATTGTCATATCTGAAAGATGGTGTGTTGCGAGATACAGCATCACCCTCTGACATGCATCTGAACAACTTGGTTTTAAGTCGAATCCCATGTTGATCATAACCTTCACCTCCTTGTTGAATTTGAACAGGTAACTTTGACCCTTGTAAAACACAGACCAAACTTGGGGTAAAGTCCATTCTGATTGGATTTCGCTTCACAATAAATGTTGGATGTAACTTGGCCTTTTGTTTAGACCACATCATGAAAGGCTGAACTATTGTCTTCTTCTTTCATATTCAGCACATGACTGTGGACAGAATTATTTGCTGGGGTGCAGCTGTGCTTCAGAGGCAGTGCCCCCCCCCCTGTGGGTTAGAGCATGAATTTGCAATTGTATGAAGTGTCAGCAACAGCTCACCCACTCTTCATGAAGGACACCATGGGGTCTTTAACGTCCACCAACTAATGCCAGTACACGGAACACCCATTTTAACGTCCATCCAAGGGACAGCACACACATTGAGGAATCACCCTGCCTGAGAAACACCAGCATGACAGTTTATAGCTATGTCGGGATTCGAACCCAGGCTAGACAGCTTTGAGGCAATTATATGTACCTCCAAGCCATCCTGCCAGCCCCAAACTTTTTATTGTCCATATTATATAAATGCAAGCAACTTGGCTGGTGTTGTTTTCCCACATCATTGTTGTGCTGATATAGTATTGCACTTCCGTCAAGTTCATGTGTCACCACCATATGTACATGATGTGATTGAGATTGAATTTAGGAACGCGAGTCTTT
>NC_140974.1:45515584-45550584 GCF_056783735.1 Eptatretus burgeri
CATAGCCCCACGGAGCTTATTTTTTTTCATTTTCATCCCAAGGTCAAGGTCACGAACTTAGAAAATTGCGAATTTTGACATAAAAATCATACGACCGTCCAAACTTTGAGAGCTAGGATGACAATATTTTTTATGCATAATCTTGAGGTCATTCCCCACCTAAAGTCTTGAAACCATTTTGCTCTATCTCGAACACCTTGCCCGTGGCGCCCCCTTCAAGTTTGTTTTTACGCCGATTTCATCAAAGTAAGGATATAATCCGAGGAGTTCGAAATGCCATATAGCCTATATGACGTTATATTGTTCCTGGAATGTTCTGGAGGGAGTTTTGCACCAAAGGTTATAATCCTTGACCTTTGACCGTTAAAGTTCACGAAGGTCAAATTTTCAAAGTTGTGGGAATCGAACCGGGTTTTCGACCTTCTTCGACGAACTAACTCCAATAAGCTATAGCACGTATCCTGTTTCTTTATTTTAATGTCCACAACATTGTTTTGTGACCTTTGAAGGTTACGCAAAGGTCAAATATATATATATATATATATATATATATATATATATATATATATATATATATATATATATATATATATATATATATATATATTTATTTATTACACCACGTTTGCTTTCTTGACACCTCTACTCAGTAAGAAATGAATGTCTATTATAAGTACATACTATTGGAACAGTTTCTCAAACGGTGGGCCAAGATCCCCAAGGGGGTTACGAGTGAGTTTCCATGGGGGAAAGGAGGGGTTACGAGCTGTCTGAGCAAAGTAGTTAACACAAGTCCTAGTGATGGTCCCAACGACTTACTTGCGTGAATTTGCATTCTCAAGCTTAATAGTGACCATACCTAAAGCCAGAAACAGGCTGGATGTCATCAAGAGCGAGCCACAATTTTCGCCGAATAACACGAGTCCTCGAATTGATATGTTGTGTGCAAAAAGGGGGAAAAATGGCCCAGATTGCAGCCTTATTAACCTCCGCCATCTTCGAAGATGGATGGAGGTTACTGTTTTCACCCCTTTCTGTTTGTCTGTTTGTTTATTTGTGAACAGTATTACGGAAAAACTCCTTGACGGATTTCGACGAAACTTGGTGGGGGGGGTGGGGGGGTTAGGTATGGTCCAAGGATCATGCCTATAAAATTTGGACTGTTAGATCCAAAAATTTAGATCCAAAATTATTATGTTAGATCCTTGGGGTCAAAAAACAAAAAAATGTTAGATCCAAAAAAAACTCCCCCCCCCAAAAAAAAATTATTTTTTTTGCATGTCTACATGTTTCAAGTGATTTCCAACCCCCCCCCCCCCAAAAAAAATTGTTAGCCCCCCAAAAAAATTGTTAGAGAAAAATTTTTTTGCAATTTTACATGTTTTAAGTGATTTCCAACCCCCCCAAAAAAATTGTTACCCCCCAAAAAAATTGTTAGACAAAAAATTTTTTTTGCAATTCTACATGTTTTAAGTGATTTCCAACCCCCCCCCAAAAAAATTGTTTGAGAAAAAAATTGCATTTCTACATGTTTTAAGTGATTTCTAACCCCCCCCTCCCAAAAAAAATTGTTAGAGAAAAAAAATTTTGCAACTTTTTTTTTCAACAAAATTTCTATTTTTTTTTATTTTTATTTTTTTTGCATTTTTACATGTTTTAAATTATTTCCAACCCCCCCCCCCCCCAAAAAAAAATGTTAGAGAAAAGAACTATAACTGTCAGCACTGTTGACATCATATTTAATGAATAAGATATAAGGTTCACTTGAGTGACCCAGCAGTATTGGTGGCGGAGGGTTTGCCACTCTCCCGAGTGCTCCCCCTCTAGTTGTTACTCCTGTAATCAGGTTGGCAAAGCCCAGCTCAGTTTTCCCCATGTGGGTTTAAAAAAAAAAACTCCACTTGAATAAACCCAGTATTTTCTCCAGAAAAGTGGGGGGAGGGGGGTGTTCCAAAATCCCCATTCCTGTATTTTTTTGTTTGTTTTTTGTGCTCTTGGAGGGATAAAAGTTGGTCGTGGTGACCATATACTCAGAAGGTTGGGTCGTCTGATAAATCCGCTTGATAAACGCAATTAGAGCATGAGTACGTCGTGGAACAGTTATTGCTGTGAAGGCACTCTTCCCACCATGCATGGGGCAAACCAATTTAGACCCAAAACTTATGGATGTTTCAATTTGGTCAGTTATTTAACATCAACAAATATTGTTCACCACTCACTTCAAATTCACATTCTATACCCAAATGGATAATGTAAGGTGGCTAAATAGCTTGTGTAATCTAATTTGCCACTTCAGATGAATTGTTGCATTCATCCTTCCCTACCTCCATCATCTTCATCATCATCGCCACCACCACCTCCTCCTCCTCCTCTTCCTCCAACACCACCCTCCCTCATTGTTGACATCCGCATGCTCATAATCTTGTTTTCACCAATTATGCAGCAATCAATCATTGCATGCCACACACCTCATTTTTCAGTGGAATTTCACTGACAATCGAACATCTTTGAGATATTTATTCGCCGTCTCGGTGATTGCCACTAAATTGGACAATCAGGTGATTTACACAAAAATTACTGCTTGCTCCCTTTCATTAAGACAGCTGTGAATGTGATCCTCGGATAGTGTTCGAATGGCAGGGTGACAATTTGTACAATGAATCTTGCTCGCAGGAAAATATATCGAGTTGTCAACCTCCACTCATTGCCTTAAGTTTTCAACTTTGTGTAGCACGGTCTTGCTTGTCAATGTGAGTTACCTAGTTGATACATACCATCCACATCCAGTATTTTACCTGACCTCCATAATCTCGTTTTAGTCCATATACATTGTCTGTGTAGCAGTTGTTCTAACCTAAATGCTTACTCTTGTGAAATATGGCACAGATTGTTTTGCATCCACATTCTTGCTGATAGGACAGTGGGCCTTGCATCCACTGATGGTACAGTATCAGAATGGCAGTGGTTTTTAAAATAGACAAGTCTGGAGATGGCAATGGTTCACGAGCAGTATTTGATGATGTAGATTGTTTCAGAAGTCAAGGATGAGACAATGTGATAATGTTTGACCAAGTTATAAAAATGATCAACATGATGTGGTTCGAGTGACAGGTTATTAGCTGCAAAATGTCTAAAACCCTGTTTCACTCAACAATTTTCAAAATTTGGCCTTTGCGTAACCTTCAAAGGTCACAAAACAATGTTGTGGACATTAAAATAAAGAAACAGGATACGTGCTATAGCTTATTGGAGTTAGTTCGTCGAAGAAGGTCGAAAATCCGGTTCGATTCCCACAACTTTGAAAATTTGACCTTTGTGAACTTTAAAGGTTAAAAGTCAAGGATTATGACCTTTGGTGCAAAACTTCCTCTGGAACATTCCAGGAACAATATAATGTCATATAGGCTATATGGCATTTCGCACTCCTCGGATTATCCAGACTGATGAAATCAGCGTAAAATCAAACTTGGAGGGGGCGCCACGGGCAAGGTGTTCGAGATAGAGCAAAATGGTTTCATGACTTTAGGTGGGGAATGACCTCAAGATTATGCATAAAAAATATTGTCATCCTCGCTCTCAAAGTTTGGGCGGTCATATGATTTTTATGTCAAAATTCGCAACTTTCTAAGCTCGTGACCTTGTGACCTTGACGTTGGGACTAAAATGAAAAATCGAGCTCTTTGAGGCTATCCAGGTGCCATTGAGCTAACCAAATACCAAAACCCTTGTCAGATTCGACAAACCCCCTCGGAGAAGATGCAAATTGAAATCGGCTACCCCCTATAAACATGTTTTTTGGGCGTGGCTCCGCCCATAATGGGCGCACCACACCCATTCTCAGGAAAACACAACGAGATCATGATTATAAACCTCCCACCAAAATTTTATCAGGATCGGATCAAAACCCACGGAGCTATGCTCGGGACAGACAGACAGACAGACAGACAAGCCGGTAGGCGAACATGGGTAGTCGCCTACCCAATAGAACCTGACACATTGGGCCCGTTCGATGGGGAATAACCTGAGGATTAAGCACAATAAAATTCATGATTCGAGCTTCAAGGGTTAATGCTGCAGATTGTTTTTTCGTTAAAATACCCCCACATTTGGAGGTTTTTCGGCTGTTGCTAGGCAACGGAGGGGACCACAGCAACGGTTCTTTCTCACACATAACTCGGACATACCATGAACTTACCATACCAGTTTCATGTATATCTGAATCATAGTCTCTGAGATATAACGAACTTCGTTTTTTTTATTCTTTTCGACCAGGGTTCATTCAAAGTCTATCTTCTCCTACAGTTTTCATATAATAGGATCTGGCTGGAAATTTTTGACAATATGGCTGAATGTACTGCCCACAGTCGCTCGTGGCCCGATTTTGGATTTTCCAAAAAATAAATTTTTTATGATTTTTCAAAAATTTCAGTCCCGTTGCTTGGCAACGGTGGTGTCCAGAGCAACGGTTCACATTTGCACACAACTAGGTCATGGTATGAACCTACCAACCAAGTTTCATCGAAATCGCCATTGCATTAAGTGAGCACTGGACCGAACAGAGGGACAGCCAGACGGACAGATAAACGGACAAGCCGGTAGGCGGACATGGGTAGTATCGATGGGCCCGTTCGATGGGGAATGACCTGAGGATTAAGCACAATAAAATTCATGATTCTAGCTTCAAAGGTTAATGCTGAAGATTGTTTTTTCGTTAAAATACCTCCATATATAGAGGTTTTTCAGCCGTTGCTAGGCAACGGAGGAGGACATACCATGAACCTACCATACCAGTTTCATGTATTTCTGACTCATAGTCTCTGAGATATAACGAACTTCGTTTTTTTATTGTTTTCGACCAGGGTTCATTCAAAGTCTATCTTCTCCGACAGTTTTCATAGGATCCGGCTGGAAGTTTTTGACAATATGGCTGAATGTACTGCCCACAGTCGCTCATGGCCCGATTTTTTGATTTTCGAAAAAATTAATTTTTTATGCTTTTTCTAAAATTTTTAAGTCCCGTTGCTAGGCAACGGTGGTGTCCATAGCAACGGTTCTCATTTGCTTACAACTCTGTCATGGTATGAACCTACCAACCAAGTTTCATCGAAATCGCCATTGTATTAACTGAAATCGACATTTTAAATACTGATGGGGAAGAACAAATCTCAATAAAAAAAAAAAATTCAAAATTTTTTTTGGACGAGATCGACTACCTAACAAACATATCGACGGAAAAACTGATAATAAGGGTAGAACAAATTTGAAAAAAAATTTTTTTTTTAATTTTCTTTTTTTTCGACTCGATCGACGACCCAACAGACAGATTGACAAGCCAGTAGGCGAACATGGGTAGTCGCCTACCCAATAGCACCTGACACATTGGGCCCGTTCGATGGGGAATGACCTGAGGATTAAGCAAAATAAAATTCATGATTCTTGCTTCAAGGGTTAATGCTGCAGATTGTTTTTTCGTTAAAATACCCCCACATTTAGAGGTTTTTTGGCCGTTGCTCGGCAACGGAGGGGTCCATAGCAACGGTTCTTTCTCACAAATAACTCGGGCATACCATGAACCTACCATACCAGTTTCATGTATATCTGACTCATAGTCTCTGAGATATAACGAACTTCGTTTTTTTTATTGTTTTCGACCAGGGTTCATTCAAAGTCTATCTTCTCCGACAGTTTTCATAGGATCCGGCTGGAAATTTTTGACAATATCGCTGAATGTACTGCCCACAGTCGCTCGATTTTTGATTTTCGAAAAAATAATTTTTTTATGATTTTTCAAAAATTTCAAAGTCCCGTTGCTCGGCAATGGATGGGTCCATAACAACGGTTTTCATTTGCACACAACTCGGCCATGGTATGAACCTACCAACCAAGTTTCATCGAAATCACCATTGCATTAACGGAGCACTGGACCGAACAGAGGGACAGACAGACAGACCGACAAACATATCGATGGAAAAAGTGCTAATATGGGTAAAACAAATTTCAAGAAAAATTTTTTTTGAAAAAAAAAAAAGTTTTTCGACTTGATCGACTACCCAACAGATGCACACCAATAACGAATATAGTTGTCACTTATTTTTTTGTGAACCAATTATTTATTTCATTGTTCTTTATTACAGGTCAAAGTCCAGTGAACATGCTGTTGCATGGTCTAGTGTTTCCAATTGTCTTGCAGCTCGTTAGCAGAACAGCTACATGTTGACTGATGTTTGTTCTTGCTTAGAAATGATCGCACACATTGATACTTCTTATGGACCTCATTGCGGTTTATAAAGCTATTTCCCTGGTATCATTCCTTCAGCATCTTTACTGCTTTGGCGGAGATGAGGAATTTATTTTTATATTCGGTTTTAGTTGGTTCTGATAGGTTAGCGCAGCATCAGGCTCTGTTGTCTTTGAATCCGCTAGGATGCAAAATGGTTACTTGCAAACATACTGTGCCATAACGAGGGCAATAATGATGAATTGTCTTTTCTTTTTTTTTTCATTGTAATTCAAAAATGATCAGGGTGTTCTCCACAAAGGTCAACTATTTGTGTGTGTACCTAAAGTATGTAAGTATATAGTTGACTGATCTGTATAAAATGGCTTCACCAACTTCTTGATGCATTCTTAACACTCTTCACATTTCTGCAGTTGGTGTCTTCTTCTGGCGTTCCTGTGGCAGCCATTGTGGTACCAGCAGTGGTCGGTGGACTGTTGCTCTTGGCGCTGCTCGTGCTGGCGACATATTGCTGCTTGAAAGTGCGAGACAAGCGCCAGCAAGAGGGGTCATATAATCCCAGCCAGCTGGAGAAGGTCGCTGGAGGGGCACAAAGCCAGGGGCAGGGCAGTGGCCTACAAAAACCCCCTGAAGAACGCCTCATTTGATTGAGGCCCATCGCTTGGTTTGAGTTTCAGATCTTGCCACAAAGTTTCAGCCGTTAAATTACTTGGTTCATCCGAAGTATTTGAGGGCCACTTGTACATGGCAAGACCGTTTCCTCCAGTTGTACTTTCCTACCGGTCAGGTCCACACCATTCCTTCAGCGTCGAGGGACACTTGGGCAACTGAATGTCCATGCATTGGACTTTTAGCCACTCCCATTATTTCTATTTTGTTCTACAATGAGAAGAGTTCATTTAAGGTCACGATTTGCTTTGCAAGCAAGAGTATCAGGAATCAAAGGGATATTTGAAAAAGGAAGTATTTGACAATGGAGTGTTTAACTGCAAGCAGTGTTGAAGTAACTTGTAGGAAAGTGTCATCATCAAAGAGCAGTTTTTACAATCAGCCAAACGGTTAGATGTGCACCCTCTTACCTTTATGTTGCTATTCGTTACATGGAACCTTGTGCAATAGTCCAAGAGAATTGAGCTTCTTCAAACAATCAACAGCTCGTTTAGTTTGGATGCCATGTTGGAACAATGGTCTTTGTACGGCATTCTCTCATTGTTTATATTCCGACTCAGTCAATCACTGCCTGTGATGCTTGCTTTCTGGTGACATTGAGATTTTGCTGCTCATATTGCCTGAAAAGTAACAAATAAAATTTCTTCCAACTGCGTGCTGGTATCGTTACAAACACCGTAGCTGCTGTATTTCAATTGGAGAATTTCCGAATCAAACGAAATTGGTTTTCACATCATCGGTTCAATTTGACATCCTGTGAATAAAATGGTGTACTTTTGTATCTCACTTGGTTTAGGGGAATGCTATCACTGGCTTTAATCCACTCTTTAAATATGCAAACTACCATGGTGGTACCAGTTCACTGCTTCATTCTGTTTTTGGTGTTTTTAACCTGTGATGTAATCACAATCCTTGGATGTGGGGGGATAGGAGAGGGTTTAAAGTTTACCGTTAAACAAACTTATTTTAATCATGAAAAGGTATTTTAAGGTGCAACTGATCCCATTCATGCCTGATGTTGGCTTAATGGTCGGGGTGGTGAGCTTGGGATCCTAGAATCCTAAGTTCAAATCCTGCTCTGCTGTTGAATTAATACCAGGTGGGGTTGACTCTGCCTGTCATCCTTCTGAGGTTGGCAAAATGAGTACCAGCTTGCTGGTATCCTGTGTCGGAGTGGTGACCCGTCCAGGATTGTGCCTAGTAGCCAAGGAGACTGCTTGGGCAGCACTAACACTCTGCACAGAGTATGGTCCCAATGGATGGATGGATGGATGGATCCCATTTCATGTTTGCTTAATTACTTCTTCAATAGTCTGTATTAATTTTTCTTTAAATTTACATCCCTCATGATTAGTTATGTCCTGAACCTCCCACAGCCAGATTTGTAGACCAGGAACTGGATCGCCCAACCACTTCGACCTCTTTTGTTTTGACTTGCCACACTTCCCCTCCCCCTTTTATTTCCTTCAGCGGGAACAAAACCTGGCACCCCAACTTGGGGGGTTGGACTTGGTCATTGCTTTGCTTGTTGGGGCGGCGGGACTCCTGCTCATATTGATGCTGCTGGTCTTCGTCGCTGTGGCTCGCCGCAAACGGGCCTCACAAGGAGGTTACAATCCAAGTAGGCAGGAGAAGGAGGGGGCTCGGGTGGAGATGTGGAACGTCATGCAGGCTCCTCCAATAGAAAGACTCATATGAGCTACTCATTTGGCTCGGTGCTTCTGCATCATTGGAGATAAGTCGTAGAAAAGTGCTACCTGTTTGATATCTACCTGTTTCCAAAATTCTAACAAGTGTTTGATCAGCTGGCTGGCTTGGTGACCAATGAGTTGCCAGGGGAATTTACCAGTCAGTAAATCACAGGAGATTTGAGAATAAATTGAACTTTTTTTTATATTTTGGATCTAACTTGATGTGTTGCTGCTTCTCTAATACTCAATATATGGCAATGAGGTCAATATATGACATTATGAAATGTTGATTCTTTTTATTACTCTAAGCAGTCTAAACCAATAAGGAACACCATTTTCTCTTGGTTGTGTTTTTTTATTGCCTGTATATTCAAGTCTTTATTGCTGTTAACATGGTTGTAATTAACGTTTCTCATTTTCCTTTCCACCAATCAAAATGATCAGCATGTGTTATGATGACGTCACTGCCATGATTGGTGTAATTTGTGCAGTTGGGATATTTCAGTTTTAATGAAATGGGTTTGTACTATTAAAAGAAAAAAGAAAAAAAAGGTTTTGCACATTAAACCATGAGCTGACATTTTGGCGATGATTGTCCAACTTTGGTGACAGTTTTATCTGCTGGTTTACCTTGCCAAGAAGTTAGTCACCATCTTTAAATCGGTTTGAAACTCTTGCCCTACAACACAGCAGTGGTGTCAGCAGATCTGAGGAATCCTACAACATGGTTTCTCACATGTCCACACCTGGAGGTCAAGATTTGAATCCTTCAGATGAAAGAGTGGCTCAGCTGCAACGGATTACAGACTTGAATCGAGAGTTTTAGTTACTTGTAGATTGGTTATGTCATAATGTCATGATGACATTCTAACAACATGCTGTTGCTGCCACCCTTAAGTCAAGGTGTGGTTGAGGTGAGTTCCATTTTTTGTCATTTATAGTTATATTTAATCAGAGACACTGGACTATCTTGAGTGGTAGAAATCGAATAATGTGAACGGATCTCTGTTCTTTGTGTAAAACGAAGTGCATTTGCTGTACTAACAATAAAACGAACTTGGTACCTTGACGTGATTTTGTCTTGTAAAAATTGCATTGAAGCCGACATCAGAAACCTCTCTGGGTCAGTTTGATTTGGGCTGGAGTGGAAATCGGTTCGAATCTCCAGTTTTTGTGTTATGATGGACGATCCAACATGTCGGCAGCTTGATGAGTGGGGACTTTGGGCCACATAGTCAATCGGTATTTGGGCCTTTGAGGCTAAATATCCCACAGTTTACAAAGAGTAGACCATTATGTGTTGGTACCATTGTTAGACGTATAATTATACGTCTAACAATGGTACCAACACATAATTATAATATAATTATAATTAGCATTACTTGGTGTATAATAGGACGAACTATAAACTCTGCCTTGTTATAGTAGTTATGGTGCTGTCACTGCATACCAGGAAAGTTTCTCAAGGTGGGGCACACGCCCCAACGGTGGGGTGTGGCAATGTTTTGGTGGGGAATTAGGATTCAGAATTAATGAATCAATATATAATCGCTTTCATAGCTTTGCCTTCTGAATACATATGTAGTGTGTCCAATCATGCTGGGGCGTGCGATTATTTTGAAAATCAAAGTGGGGCGTGGGACAAAAATAGGTTGAGAAACACTGGTACCAGCTTAACTTGTACTGCATATATATATATATATATATATATATATATATATATATATATATATATTGTATGTAGTCATTTCTTGAAATAATCCATGGTTATGAATTTTGCATATAACTTGGTGAGATGACTCGAATCACAAGCACATCATGCTACGTCCAACTGGAAACAGATGATTGAATATGTTTAACAAGGGAAGGCATCTCGAGGTTGGGTCTACAGAGAGAGCAGCCTAAATAATGTCATCCTCCTCCTACAGTTCTGGCCTAATTATCTCCAAACTTGCTACAGGGAGTCAGTACAACCCCAATGAATGTTTTGGGGTGTTTTTATATTTGCCGGTGATCTTGGTGGGGTGGGGGACACAAATTCTCGAGATATGTGTATGGCGCCTCCAGGTGGAGGAGGGTATTACAAATCTCCATCATTTACAGTGCAGTATTCCTGTCCCCACGTTTTCCATTACACTAAGGTGTTTTGAATTATAAGCAGTGGGGTTGTTTTTGCCTCACGCATGTAACGGGTTTGTTTTGGGGGGTTTTTTTGTTGCATATACAGAGCTGTTGGTTGCCTATGCACTGCCCAAATAAAGGTATGCATCACAACGTGTTGCATGCTTAGAACAAAATCACCCATAGGACAGGTACTCTGCTAAGAGCATCAACAGAGGGAAAGATCTAGAATCACAAACATATGTGATGAACCTTGTTATTCAAAACCAAAATCGAATAAAACCAACAAAAAGGCAACTTGTCAGCTCCCCTGATAGTTGCCATCTTGGATTTACCCAGGATGTTCTGGTCAGATGATAATGCAAATTAGCTCTAAATGACCCCAATATGACAGACTTTAAAGTCAGAAAGCTTCAGCTTTTCATTTTGGAACAATAGCAAAAAGTTCACTACTGTGGAACGGGCAGAAAGCCCCCCCCCCCCAGGACAAACTGTTAAAGTGCAAAAATATAAGCCTGAATTTGTCCCATAGTGCTCACATCTGATTATGTTCTTCATGCCTCAAACAACCACTGTACCAAACTTGGTGCTTTATCCCACTCAGTCACGATTATTATGAGATTTAGCCCAAAGCCACATGATGAAACCTCTGCACTCTCATGCACAAGAAACCAGACAAGGTATTGAAGGAGATGGGTTAGGTGGGCAGATATCCACGATTAAACACAGGGAAGGACTGCATGATGGCACAGGTCAGCATTGCGGCGTCCATTGAGGTGGGCTCACTCGCCGACTCAATCAACCCCAGCCATAGTGTAAATTTCCCTGGCCCTGACCAACTCTCTTCACCCCCTAACCCATGCCCAGTGGCAAACTTCGGGATTGTGGTGCCTGGGGCGAAAGGTCAATAATAGCGCCCCACTGGCACAGTCATGAATTTCTCTTGGTAGGGCGATATGAAGACCTCTAAGCTTCCCCCAGCGGGCTCAGTTGCAGAGCCCTGGAAGCTGTTCAAAATGAGAATAGATTTCCACTTGGTTATGATATTCTGAGTTGACGAGACCAATTAATTACAAAGAATCCAGAAGAATTCCCATATTGTCTAAACGTGCACCGTGTTAAGGTGAACAGAGCAGTTTAGTCGGTCCTTCCATGGCATGGCATTATAATTACAAAACAAAAACGACAACATTGTAACAAAGCATTTATTAATACTAATAATATGAACAACAATAATAACAAGTGGATGTGCATTCAAAGTACACCACCCCCATTAGTGTAGTAGATAGTAGAAAAATTGTGTAAAATTATGATACAAGCATCAAATTTGGCATTTCTGTTCTGCAGGGCTTTCTGATCAAATCTGCCCGATTGTCCATTTGAAAATCCAAATTTTGAAAAATTTGATAGAAAAAAAAAACTTCTAAAAAATTTGAAGTCACAGCTGGCTGAAATTCTTGAAGCGCAAGTGAACATCCCAGACAGAGAACCAAGGGGAGATGCAGTCATCATTGATGGCTCAGCACTTATCAATGCCCGACCTCCACGCACTTCAAACATATTTGATGACTATACGAGAGAAAACATCATCCCAAAGGTGGAATCCTATGGTGCCAGTTACGAGAGGGTGGACGTAGTGTTTGATGTGTACAAGAAGTCAAGTCTGAAGTCCGAGGCATGGTCGAAAAGGCGGCAAGGAATCAGAATAAGAGTGACAGGAACCAGGAACCAGTAGGACCCCAAGTAACTGGAGAAGCTTTCTTCGAGATGACAGCAACAAGACTGAGCTGTTTCACTTTCTTGCGGAAAAGATGTGTGAAGCACAGACGACAAACACAGTCATTGTCACAAAAGGAGAAGATACCATTAGCAACACAAGGAAGTCACTGGATGCTGTGTCTCCATGTTGTCATGAAGAAGCTGACACTCGAATATTTGTACACGCCAGGGATGCAACGACGGATGGAAGCAAGTCCATTATCATTAAGGCTAATGACATGGATGTACTAGTCATAGCAATATCTGTACTGCCATCCTTGTAGGAACTAGGTCTTGAGAACATGTGGATTGCCTTTGGCCAAGGAGCCAAGGCACGATGGATTCCAGTCCATGAGGTAGTTTCTGTAATAGGGCCTGAGAAAGCGAGAGGGATCCCATACTTCCATGCGTTCACTGGATGTGACGTCGTGTCTGCCTTCCGCGGTAAAGGGAAGAAAACTGCATGGCAGACTTGGAACGTCCTTGATGATGTTTCTGAAACATTCACCAATCTCAGCCAGCATCCAACATTGATTCGTGATCTTGACTTTTATGAAGTTTATTTTATTTTTTTTTCAAATTTTTCAAAATTTGGATTTTCAAATGGCCAATCAGGCAGATTTGATTAGAATCCCCTGGAGAACAAATGTGCCAAATTTGATGCTTGTATCATCATTTGCACGATTCCTCTCAAAAATTGCTGTTATCTACCCCACTACATGCCAAATAAACAAGAAAAAGAGCAATCAGAGATTGCAGACCCTCACCAGGACTTGTTTTGTGTGGCATTTGTGTATTCGTGTATTACGTAATTAATTAGAACTGCCACTTCATAACTGCTGCCAGTGATGACCAGGTACCAAGACTTTGATGTAACCCCCGCTTTGATTGGACACCTGACCCTGACCCATGACGCTTATCATTATTATTATTATTATTACTAATATTATTACTCAATTGAATTAATAATGGGATTAAAATAAATTCAATTGAAATCAAATGGAACACCAAATAACTACAGTCCTGCAATGAAGTAATCAGAAGGAACCCAAACAAGCCAACAACAAAGATGAAGTCATCAGGTGGAACCTGGATAGGATTCACATTTCAGCTGCTGCTCCTCTACCCTCAAACCCATCCAGGCACAGCCAAGTGAGCCTTATTCAAAAAAAAAAAAAAACAGAACCCAGATCAAAAAAATAAATAATTCTGGCTGCCAGACCATGTGTCTGATCGAGTTGAAATTTAAAACATGTATTCCCCATCACTACTGGATCATAATTGTGAAGTTTCCCGTCGATTGATTAAGTGGTTCCAGAGAAAACATTATTTAATATTTTTCTTGATTCCAATATGGCTGCCAAACCATGCGACATCAATTATTCTGAAGCAAACTTGCACACGCATGCCTTGGGGAACATTTGTGTGAAGTTTCCCCTCGATCTGTCCAGCCGTTCTGGAGAAGATGTTCACATGTTTTCGGGTAAATCCAATATGGCTGCCAAACCATGTCACCGATGACATCATATGTATGAACCTTTTGTTCCTCGTGGATAGGTGATAGTATGTGAAAAGTTATGCCTCGATCTGTTCAGCCATTTCAGAGAAGAAGACAACCTTTGGTTAGGGCATTATCCCGATGCCACGTGGGCAGTTTGGTCTGGATCCGGTTGTCGGTTTCAGAGAAGAAGATTTTTGAATGAAATACCAATATGTGGGGCAAAACCCCCTTTTACTCCATTTGAATGGGTGGATCCGGATGGGAGGCACAACCCCATCAGACCATACTGTCCTGATGGAGGCGTTGTATGAAATTTGGTCCATATCGGTCGGGTAGTTTGTGAGGAGAACATGTTTGAGTCAAATGTTAATGGACATACGTTGGGATGAATGGCCCAACACCGGGACCCACTCCATGAGCTTATTTCAGAGAAATAACCTAAAAATGGAAACTCCTGGGTAAATGAGGGACACCAAGTATATTGAAAGCAAACGGCTTCTACACAGGTGTGGCCCATGTTTTAACGAAGCAAATAACATCCCAGCATGCTCTAAGGTCATGTATAAAAACTCGGGCCGCCTGTCCTGAAGCTCACCTGGATCAGGAGCAACAGTCGCTCAAACCTGCAAGTCTCCTTACCCTGAGTGTTTTAATGCCGTGAATAAACTTTGGTACATCAAGGGTGATGAATTTTGTGGTCAAGTTTCATTGAAATTGTGTGTGTGTAGTTCGGAGAAGAGAGCAAATACCAATTTTAGGTGGACAGAACCCCCCCCCCTTTCCACCCCCGTCCCACACTCCCGGTAGACCCCTTAATGAGTGCAGATTTTGATGCTGTTGATACACTTTGGTACATTATGGGCGATGAATGTTGTGGTCAAGTCTCATAGAAATCGTGTGTGTAGTTTCGGAGGAGACAGCAAATAACTATTTTGGGGGATCAAAAAAACCCCCTGTATAGCCCTTTAATGAGCGCAAATTTTGATGTGGTCGATGAAGGGTGATGGTGATAATGGGTGATGAAGATTATGGTCAAGTTTCAACAAAATTCTTTGCGTAGTTCTGGAGAAGAGAGCAAATACCTATTTTAGGGGGTTCAATACCCCACCCACCCCCATAGACCCCTTAATGAGTGCAGATTTTGATGCGGTCAATACATCTTCATTGCGCATCAGATATGAAGCTTGTGGCCAAGTTTCATCAAAATCGTTTGTTTGGTCAAGTGATAATGACTGGAGCATTTACTGACTGACTCACTCACTCACTCACTCACCTGTGGACACTGCTTAATCGCATAAGCTCACCTGACTAAAGCCCAGATGAGCTGAAAATGTTTCATAGACCCGGTTGCCCTATAATTATGGTGAGCATGGCAGCAAAAGGAGACCTCAGTGACTTTGAAAGAGGGGTGGTCGCTGTGGTGCGTTTGGCAGGAAGTTCAGTGACAGACAGCTCAACTTACTGATGTTTCATGAGCAACGGTGTCAAAGGTGATGCCGGCATGGAACTCCAAGGGAAACACATCATCAGCAAAAGCCAACAGTAGGCGGAAGCACATACTCCAGGATTGTGATGTCAGTGCATTGATTTGAAGTGCAAGGCAAAGCAGGGGAGCAACTGGAGATCAATTGACTAAATTTCACCGTTGAGTGTGAGCAGCCAGTTTCATTAAAAACGGTTGACCAAGCTCTCCACAGAGTGGGATACCATAGTCGGGTTGCACTCCCCAAACCGTTCGTCACACCGAGCAATGCACGTTTGCGAGTCCAGTGGTGCAAAGACCACAGGCAATAGACTACCGAGCAGTGGAGAAATGTGATATGGTCAGATGAATCATCCTTCAGCTTGTTCTCGACAAACGGATAAGTGCACATGTGGCACCATCCGAAACAACTCGACAAGGCTGAGTGCTTAGTTCCAACAGTGAAGGGCTCTGGTGGTTCTGTAATGTTGTGGGACACATTTTCCTGACATGGTTTGGATGCAGTCATTCCCTTAGAAGGCAAGGTCAATGGCAATCGCTACTCAATGGTGCTGAATGATCATCTTCACCCGATGTCACAGCATTTATTTCCTGCCGAGAGGGGTGTCTTCCAGGATGACAATGCCCCCATCCACAGGGCACGTGTGGTCGCCTAATGATTTGATGAACATAACACTGATGTTATCCATATGCTATGGCCTTCTCAGTCACCAGATCTGAAACCAATCTCGCATTTATGGGATATCTGGAATGACGCCTGAGACAGCGTTTTGCAACCCCATCAAACAGGTGTGAGTTGATTGACTTTCTCGTGGAAGAAGGTTGCCACATTCCTCCTGCAGAATTTCAGACACCGGTAGACTCCATGCCGTGGCACATACAGGCTGTACTGGGCGCAACTGGTGGCCCAACACCCTATTAAGTGATTTACATTGGTGTTTCAATTTTTTTGTCCACCACCTGTACTTCAGTCCTTCACCGACAGATGACTGAATGCATTATTCTTTCCACTTCTCTCCTTTCCCCACTCCATGCCCTCTACTCTCTCCCCACCTTCAATCTTCCCTCCTCCACTCCCCCTACTGGCCCTACACTCTCCTTCCCCCCTCTTTCCCTCTCCCCCACCCCTTTCTACTCTCCCACTCCCCTACCCCTTTCCCTCTCTCCTCTTCTCTCCCCTTCTCCCTCTCCTCTCTCTCCTCCCCCTTCCACTCTCCCCTCTAACCTCACTGAGCCCTCCCCTCTTACCTCATCCCTCCACTCACAACTCCACTCTTCCCCCTCCTTCCTCTACTCTCCTCCCTCTCCTCTCTCCCCTCCCCCTGCTCTCGAGCTCCCTCTCTCTTGTTGCTCCTCCACCCTCCCTCCCCTCTTCCCTCATTGGCCCTCCACTCACTTACTGGATATTACTGGATTCTGACCTCACCTTTCCACTCCACTCATCGCTCGACTCTCACCTCTCACCTTACCCCTTCTCTTCTCACCTTCCCTCCACTTGGAAATATAGATGGATCTTTTTGACCCATATCAAACTGAGCTCACCCACAATGTCCACCTTTTCGGATTAGGTCACTGCAGAATGATAATGTAACCACAAAGTGATAATAATAATAATAATAATAATAATAATAATAATAATAATAATCGGTGATGGAACATAATGATAGCAATAATGGTACATGACAAAAATATCGAGAACACAAATGAATAAAATGTACAAATACATATATGTGTATTTTAGCTGTTGTGCACAAAGCGTATGAGACAGGCTTTGAATTTTGGGATTGAATGGAAATTTATTGACTCTTTGACCCCTTTCAGGGTATGAGAGCAAAGAAAACATAGTACTAATTAGTACAAACATCCACACGATGAGGCAAAGACCATTTTCTCGTTCTGGGGATGCTTTTTAGTTGTGATTTTAATACCCCCTCACACCAGGAGGGGCGCTGTACGATACACATTTCCTTGGAGAATTTGGCCTCCACCCCACTGCCCCCAAACCCTGAACCCTGGGGGTAATAAAATAAAGTTTTATCCCCATCATCCTCTTGTGCACACCCCGAGTATGTCCACTCGGTTTCAAAACATTTTGTCTGTTGGTGTGGGAATGCATAGAAGTCAAACAAAAACACCCACAAACAGACACTTCAAAAATCACATTTTTGTTATTTATCTCTTTCTTTATTTATCTATCTGTCGAGGAGAAGTGAATTATTGCAGGAATTTTTCTGTAAGGCCCACTTGGCTGCACCTGGATGGGTTTGAGGGAAGAGTAGTAGTGGCTGAAACCCAAATCCTATCCAGGTTCCTCCTGATTACTCCAGTACCGGTTCTAGCCACTCGGGGGCCCAAAGCAATAATTTATTTGGGGGCTCCTCAAACTCCCCTACCAAGAACACAAGGCCAAAATATTATAAAATAACACATTTCAATACCGTTTGGTAAAAATAATTCACTTGCTCGAAGCTCATTTATTAAAATCTTGAAAATAAGAAATTGGGCTTGTCCATTTTGGGCATTGAGGGGCCCCCTAACGGTTGGGGGTGGGGGGGGCTGAGGCAGAATGCTTGGACTTCCCATAGGACGAGCCAGCTCTGGATGACTCCATATTTTTTTTGCTTATTTGGGTTCCTTCTGATGACTCCAATGCAGTATTTGGTCTTCCATTTGATTGTGGTGAAAAAAATTGAAGCGATATGGATCATCTTTGTTGTTCGAGATTTATTGAAGTGAAGGATCAATAATCTGTGCTTCCTTGTGTGTACTTGCCACACCCAATACTATACACTCTGTACAATATTTGCGATTCATTGTGTATTGGGGTGATACAAGTCAGTAACCCAGGTACTATACCAAAAGGGGTATGTTAATATATTTAGAAAATTACATTCTAAGAGTTACATGCAGAAAAAAGATGTTACACTTATAGACCAAATAACCAAACAATGTGGCTATGGAGAGCCATTGGGAAACAGAAAACATTTCATTATGGTGAGACCTCCACAGCCTCTCCATTTCTTGAGGGATCGTCGTGTACGTCATCGATAACGTCACTGGAATGGTCCAAAGTCGGGAATGACCCGGGAGATCCAGACGAACAGTTTGTGGCTAAGTTCTGTGAATGGGGGCAGGAGAACAGGTTACAAAATCAGAGGTTGCATGAATGAATGTAAACATGTCTCTTGAAACTGCAGTGCTCAATGTTGAATCTGCAGAACCTGGTGATTCATTTTCACAACTGCTCAAATCAAATGAGCTATTTTCAGGAAAATATGTAACAGCTTAAGTTAATTGCTGTGCAAAAGTCTGAGACATTTTGCACTTTTCTTCTCTGGTGCATAAGGAATCTAAAACTTTGTGTTCAATGCAAATTATGACAAAAAGAAAATATTGTTCAAATAATCAAATTTATACACAATATACCTTGATATGAACTAATCGCGAGTATGTCCACCCTTTTCCTGCAAAACCATTGAAATTCTTCTCGGGGGTACTTTCAAATAATATTGTTGTCAACTCTTGTGGAATGGAGTTCCACGCTTTTTCCAAGGCCTTCCAAATTCCATCTTAGTTGCTCAGATTTTTATTTTACTTTTTCTTTGTCCTCCAGTCCCATACAGCTTCAATGATATTGAGATCAGGACGTTGAGGGGCCATTCCATGTGCTGAAGGACTTCAGCTTCTTCTTTTTTTTTTTTTGCAAATAAGTTTTAATTATTCCAAATGAGTGATTTTGGATAATTGTCTTGCTGTAAGATGAAGTTTAGACCAACAAGTCTTTCACCACGAGGGGATTTCATGGTGGATTAAAATTTATTTGTACCTTGCTGCAGTCAATATACTGTTGTGGATATGGCTCTTTGGGGTTAATAATGCATGAAATAGGGCAGTTATTTCCTTAACGTGAATGTCTGACATAATCGTAAAGTAATTGATTGTGATATTAGCTATGCGTCGCTTTTAAATCTAGTTAGGTGACGTCTACACATTCCTATCTCTGCATCTAGAAATTATCAATCCTTTTGATCCCATTTTTACCGTTTTCCCTTTTGTAACCTGTCATTAATGTGCCTTTTAGTGTTCTGACAGGCCATCAGGCACAGATCTAAGCAGCAAACGTGGCAAGCCATCATTACTGGCACAGCTTGTATATGAGCATCAGGGCTGAGTGGGTATGGAGGGTCGCTTTGTCCACCTGGGCAAGGCAGCGGCCAATGGTGAGTAAGGGGGGATGGGCACAGCGCAACATGAGTGATGCATAATCCCGAGGGGATAAAATGGCGAATGAGGACAGAAGTCAGGAGTTACCCAGCATTGAGTCTGTGGAAGCTGCTGCATTCCTTGCCACTCCACTCCAGACAAGGTCACGCATCAGCCCATGCAAAAGCCACACCCTCTCCTCTCCTCTCGAGCTTGTTGGTGACAACAAGTGATTGGTTCAGTTCCAGCTGCCGGGACCAGTGGGACCTGATCACCAGACTGCATCTGATTTGCCTGCAATCTCTTCTGTCTTGTCCTTACCCATGTATCTATCTCACATCTAGCATGTCTGGGGCCTTAAGGCGTAAGCTAATTAAGGATCTCCCATTTCATCATTGGTTTCATGAGCATGTATTTTGGTAGTGTGTAAGGGGATAATGTTTGTTGCATCATATATTTAATTTTGCTTGCTTCTTGTACATTCCCTCCCCATGACCATTGCTTGTTCAATAATTAAACTGACTTGATCTCGTGTGAATTTTGATCATGGTGGTCCTCATTCGTGATCAAGGGAAAGCCCCTTGAGGGATCAATTGGCTACGGAGAGTCAACACTGTGCAGCCAGAATCGGATCACTCTGCACATCAAGCCTGCTCGACCCCATTTGCATACGATGTGTGAAGCCTCAATGGTGTAACACTGAGTCGATTCAAACTTCCAATCCATATGGTATCATGGCTTTAAGACACGTGATCTGGCAGAGCAGACCCTGAAGCAATCAACCGTTCCAGTCATATTCAAGCAAGTCACCAGAATTGAACCAGGAAATCCGAAGAACTGGATGACTGCAACAATACCATCAATTTTCATCAATTTTAAAACACTAAACTTGAATTGAACCTCCTCCATGCTTAATTGTTGGTTTCAAACAAAGCTCTTTATAAGTTAGTTTTTCTTCATCTCACATACTGTCTTTGATTACATCCAAATAACAAACTTTGACATGTCTGTCCAAAGCACCTTTGGCCATTGTTCCATTATCCAATTTTTGTCTTCTTGTGAGTGTTTTAGCCTTTTAGTCTTGTTCCTCTTTCTTCACAGCCCTTTTTTTGCTTGTTGTGGATGACATATTTTGCTTGTTTCAATCTCATGAAGTCTGTGAGCACTTCTTCAATGAATTGAATTATCTTCATCCTACCCTCAGGTTCAGTCCAGAATTGGAATGCTCTGGTTGCTTACCCTTTTAGAACGTCATGGCAGAGAGAACTGCATTCTCATTGACGACGTCCATCTACAGGAAGCCCACCTTCACTGGCCAGTATACTTGTTGGGACTCTTTTAGTTCAACGAGAACAAGATTGGTTTGATCAATGTACTGGTGAGTCGAACTGAGAGGACATGTTCCAACTCCTAGCTTCAGTCTGAGACGGACAAGATTGTCGGCATCTTCAGTGAGAATGGATACCCTGAGTGTATAATCAGGAGGTTCATGCACAAATCCCTCACTGCTACAGATGAAAGGAGGATGGGTCCTGAAAAATGCCCGGTCTGTATCAAGATTCCTTGGAAAGGGAAAACATGGCAAAGATATGAGGATCAAATCAAAAGATGCGTCTCAAACACGTATCTGGCTATCCGTCCAAGAGTGATTTCTATCTCTCGACGTGTGACTCCTGCAATCAAGAAGGGTGTGTGACCAGCCACACACAGGAAAACCAAAAGGTTTTGATTTTAATGCTATTTATGAGTTCACGTGCCAGTGTGATGCTCAGTATGTAGGCAGAACTATGCAGACCTTGACTGACAAGTTCTGGGTCGTCCCTTCATCCATCAGGAGGAACACTTGCGGTACGAGAATACAGCCGGTGCGTGCTTGTAAGAAGGTTCCAGAATCAATCTCAATGTTCTGTGCATCTGCTATTAGACGGCATTTGATTGATAATGCAAACGGTGCTGAACAGTATGGTGCGGACACATTCAAGATATTGAGTGGAGGACAAAGTATAACAAACCTCCGAATACTAGAAGAAACGTTTATCAATTCCATGGATCCGATGTTATGTCGGCAAAAGGAGTTTGAACATTCACTTTGCTTATTTGTGCAAAGAAGAAGAAGAACACAAACATCTCGCAGTCACAGATGTTGATCAAGAGGATTTTGCAGTGGCCCTAGTGGCCCTGCCACAGATTCTGCAACCTCCAATTGGAAGGCTGAACACCGAACAGGCTCCCACCCAGAGCATTGGGAGGCGATGATGTTAGCAGCAAGTATCCAATCAGAATTGGTCTTGTTGATAGGTGGCCTATACAAGTTCTTCATTGCCTCATTTACTTTGCGTGAATATCACCTGAGGAGTACACAACAAAAAGCTTTGTGGTTTTTTTGTTTTTTTTTAATTCTGTTTTCTGGAAATGTCCTTCAAATGCCTCTGTTCATGTCTATGTTGAAGTTTTGTAGTACTCAGAATCTTTTTATTGTTATAATAGTAGAGAACGCTCATGGAGACTTTGAGTAAATTGTTGATGCTGATAATATCCATACAGTGCCTTCAGAAAGTATTCACACTCCTCGACTTTTGTCACATTTTGTCATGTTACAGCCTGAATTTAAAATGAATCAAATTAAAAAGAACAGTCACCGATCGACACAAAATACCCCATAATGATAAAGTGAAAACATTTTTTTTTGAAATTTTTACAAATTAGTTAAAAATGAAAAGCTGAAATGTCTTGTATCAATAAGTATTCAACCCCTTTGTTATGACACTCCAAATTGAGCTCAGGTGCATCCAATTTTCTTTGAACATCCTTGAGATGTCTTTACAACTGGATCGGAGTCCATCTGGGGCCAATTCAATTGAATGGAAATTATTTGGAAAGAAACACACCTTTCTATGTAAGATCCCACAGTTGACAGAACATGTCAGAGCAGAAACTCCACCATGAAGTTCAAGGAACTGAATGTAGAACTCTAAGATAGAATTGTGAGGAGGTATAGATTTGCGGATGGGTATAAAACAATTTCTAGTGTTGAAAGTTCTCAAAAACACAGTGAGCTCCATCATGAGGAAATGGAAACAATATGGAACTACCCAGACTCTTCCCATAGTTGGCCGTCCGGCCAGAATGAGCAACTGGGCAAGAAGGACCTTGGTGAGGAAGATGACCAGTCTGACAGATCTAGAGAGTTCCTTGGCTGAGAGGGGAGAACCTGGTGGAAGGCCAACAATCTCTGCTGCACTTTACAAACCTAGGCTTTATGGGAGAATGGCCAGACAGAAGCCACTCTTGAGAAACAGGCACATGACAGCATGCCTGAAGTTTGCAAAATGGAATGCAAAAGATTCTGTGGTCTGATGAGATGAAAAATTGAACTTTTTGACCTGAATGCAAAGCACTACATTTGGCAGAAACCAAGCACAGCTCATCACCCATCTAACACCATCCCTACCATAAAGCATGGTGGTGGCAGCATCAAGCTATCGGGACGTCTTTCAGTAGCAGGGACTGGGAGACTTGTAAGAATAGAGGGAACAATGAATGGTGCCAAATACAGGCCAATCCTTGAGGAGAACCTGCTGTAATCACTGTCAAAGGCACTTCTAAAAGGTATTGACTCGAGGGGGTTATTGACGCAAGACATTTCAGCTTTTCATTTGTAAAAGTTTCTAAAAACATGTTTTCACTTTATCATTGTGGGGTATTTTGTATAGATTGGTGACAAAAAAAAATTAAATTTAAGCCATTTTAAATTCAGGCTGCAGCACGACAAAATGTGACAAAAGTCGAGGGGTGTGAATACTTCCTGAAGGCTCTGTATGTTGTAACTCCTGAATGTGTCTTAGACTCTTACACAGCAGTGTATATTGTTATAGTCGTTGGATTTGGCCCAGTGTCCCAATCCCAATCCTGACGAACTAATGTCACGGTAGACTGCAGAGTCAAGTCGAGGTTAAATCCTCCACCCGCATGGTGACCAATTTGGTGATGGATCGTCGAAAGAGACCAAAAGCTGAAGAGATCTTTACATTGGTTTATATCGTACAGATAGCTCGAACGAGAATCTGACTCTTTATCCAGATCATCCTCGAGACAGGATGAGCCCCCCGAGTGGTGGCTTCGACGATCCTGCAGTGATTTTTTAAAGCCTCCTGTGACATAATGGTACCAATTTCCCACGGTCATGCTTTTTAACCACACCGGAGTTAATAGCCCAATGATTAACCGTGAACCAGCCGACACAAGTTAATGGGATTAATCAGGTTTAATAAATAGGAAAGGGGAAATTGGGGGAGAGAAAAGCATGTATTTATAGCAATTTCAGAATCAATGTACAGTACAATACTATACTGTAACAATTAGATCCACTTACAATTCCCCTATGCCCACGATAACTCGTTTTGCTTAACTGTTTACATTAACCGTTCACTTGACAAATCACATCCCCAGAACAACATATATGGTTCCCTCTCCGAGGTGAATTGGTCGATAAAAATTTTACAATCAAATGACCTTCCCGGTTTTATCAACAGTACAATCCTTTGGAGATTTCGGGAATTGTAGATCTTCTTGGTACATGCCTAATATGTGGAACCTATCCAATATATATATATATATATATATATATATATATATATATATATATATATATATATATATATATATATATATATATATATATATATATATATATATATATATATACATATCTCAAAATCGAGGAAGAACGTTTTTAAAAAAAACAAAATTATTACATCTAAGAATTTATTTTTATTCATTCTTGTGTTTATGTAAATATTTTTGCAGTAGTACTGATGAAGGATAGTGTTAGACATCTGCATTGGATTAAATTGCTCTTACCAGTTGATCCTCAGGTTTGCCAGGTCTGGGGTTTAGAGCTAATTTTCCAATTGGGAGGTGGGATGTCTTGTGCTTAGTTTCCGGTACAAGTCCAAGGTTTCCAGGGTAGTAGCGTGTGAATCCCAGAGGCGTGGGACAGATGGCCTCGCTGGAGGAAGAGGAGATGAAATTGAATGCAAATACAAATCAACATAAGCTGTTTGTACAAATGAGCAAAGTCAACAAATGAGTCGGTAGCATGTTAAAATGCCGCAAAAAACTTAATGTCCATGGTGTAAACACCAATTTACACCACAGACAGCCAGAGAAAAGCAGGAACTAAAAATAGCGACAGTGATGTGATAATAAAACTTGAGAGTGTGTTATTCTGCTCTGAGCAAACTCACAGCTTGGATGCAGCTGGTCCAACAGCAACAAGCAATTCCTTCACCACGGCCTCATCAAGTTTGGCCTCCAGCTCCTTCAACGTTTCCTTTAGCAGATGCCCTGCTGTAGGATCCTAGATAGAGACCATGCGCGTACACACACACACACACACACACACACACACACACACACACACACACAATAATAATTCACGTCCATGACATCAATACAGCAAAGACTATATTGAAGTAAAATAAAAGTCACATTTAAACAAAATCTAAGAATTACTAGATCAAATAACTTTGCTAGATTACGAGATTACTGGAATTATGACATCTATTTTCACTTTTATTTATGTTTATTTTTTAATGCAGGATCTAAGGCTTGGAGTGGAACTGCCACACACATCTCACACACATGTGAGATACATGTTAGACAAATACAAGAACAAGGGAGGATTCCTATTGGCCTCATGATCTGCCATTAACTTTCATGGGAGGATCATAATCACCAAACTGGCATAAATGGTGAGTTAGCGACTGGGCATTATCCGGTTGACTCAGCCTGTCATCCTTCCGAGGTCGGCAAAATGAGAACCAGTGTACTGGGCCGGTATATACCCTGGTTAAAATAGGTGTACCATATCCCTGTGTTGTAAGAGGCGACCAGGGTTGCGTCAGGAAGGGCATCCGGCGTAAAACATGTGCCAAATCACGATGCGGATCATACGGATGATCCGCTGTGGCGACCCCTAACGGGAGCAGCCGAAAGAAGAAGAAGAAGAAGCGACTAGGCATTATCCGAAGAATGAGGGCATGACTGTGTACAGAGTTGTCATATGAAGCCGCATGGAGTATGCCTCGTACTCTGGTCTGGTGCTCTTGCTTCCCATCTGGCTCCTCTTGAGACGAGGCCTTCTGCACAAATGAAATCTCAAAGTAGAAAGCGGATTCTCAAGACTGGCACTCTCCCACTTTCGACAATTTGGCGGGCTCTCTATTGTATACAGGAGTACCTTGCTGTTCACGGGTTTCCCCTTCGCAGATTCGCTCTATCACAATGAATTTGATGAGGAACGGTTTGCAGATTGCGGTCAATGTGTTTGAATAATCGTGGGTTGGCAAAGTATTTTCCGCATTTATTCAACTAATTAACAATGGCCATGAACACAATAATCCCTCAAACCCTCTAACATCATAAGTTGAAGTCCCCAACCCTATTTTCCCAAATTACCCCTTAAGTTTGTGCATCGTGGCTTTGGGGTTCACAGAGATTTTCAAGAACGTAACCTCCTCGAACGGCAAGACCCTCCTGTACAGGCTTACCTCTGAGCCTTGCTCCTCCCTCCTGCCCTGCCTAAGTCACCCCAGGTCACACTCATTCCTCAAGAAAATCTCACCTGCTCATGCTCCCAAGTTCCAGTGTGTTTGACCACCTGCATCCAATTGTCCATTTATTCTCCCAATTGTGGAATCGTCTCCCTGTGGCGGTTGATCTGTCATCTCCACTTCAGGTTTTTAAATAAGTTCCATCACTACCTCTTATGCCTACCGATGCACATCCACAATCTCTTATGCACTCACTGATTTTTTTTCCCACTCCGTTCCTCTCCGAGTCAATTGGTACTCATTTTGTGTTATTCCTCATTTCCTCATTGTGTATGTCCACACACTCTTTGGTAGTTGCCCTTTGTGATTCAGCATAAAAGCCACGGCCCTTGTATAAAAAGTAGTTTATCATAATTTACGAACCTTTAGTTTAGCGTCTTGAAAATGCAGTATATTTTACATCTGCATCAACAATCTTAATGTTATCGTGCGAACTGCTTCTATAAGTGGTTTTTATTGTTTTAACGAGGACGAGAAAAAAGTCACAGGGGAATAGATCAGGTGAATAGCATGCTAAAAAATGATGGTTGAGACGCTGATGTTTTGCAAAAAAGACAAGAATCTCCTGCACAAACACAGCTCTGGCCAGTGAAGGAACATTGTTGTGTAAGAGAAACCTCAGCGACTGTAATGTTAGCTCTGAATGGGCGGTATACCGCTACTCGTTGGTGTATCAACCTGCCTATAAAGCACCAGAAGGACAGTTTATAATCGAGGTGGAAATTGAACCGAAACTATCTGTAGGCAGAACACCATGCACTTTGAGTTAAAAGCATGAAAGTTGGCAAAAAAAAATATCCGTTACAATGTACCGTACGCTATGTGACAGACCGTTGGTTCTGCCTATGCAGTTTCTCGGCCAGGATCATGTTGGGTGGTTGACATCTCTCTCACAGCTGTAGTTAGGGCAGGAATTTGGAATTTATTCAGGGGATGTCTCATTTGCCTGACTACACTTCACAAAGGACACCATGGGATGTTTAACCTCCACCAACTAATGCCTGAAGACAGGACAACCAGTTTAATGTCCATCCAAGGGACAGCACACACATGGATGAATCACACTGCCTGTGAAATACCAGGTTGACAGATTATTGCTGGGACGGGATTCAAACCCAGGCGAGACGGCTCAGAAGCAGGTGTGCATACCTCCAGGCTACACTGATGTCCCACTCCAAGGCAGAATTATACATTAGTTCCTCCCACAACCACCAGAGGGTACTGCTGATTTGGATCGATACATGAAAACGTTCAGAATTGGTCAAAGTATATACTGTATCTGCAAACCTGCAATCGAAAAAATTTATATTAAAAAAGTTCACAAAACTTTAATAGGGTTACGGTTTTTTATGAAACACCTGTAATCTCCAGGCATGACGTGCTTTGGCAATATTGCTTTATCGTGGGGCGGTTTCGATTCCATGGGACAGTATGAAATCTTAATTGCTCAAAGTATGGTCACTTGAGGACTGCAAGATCATGAGAAAACATTGAAGCGGTCCATGAAGCAGTTTTGAGGACCCCAGGGAATCGTCTCATCGTCGATCTCAAGAATTGAACTTATCTTTATCGAGTACACAAAGAATTCTGAAGCAGGAACTAAAAATGTACCCGTATCACATACAAGTGAAGCAAAAACGAACAGACAATGACAAACAACTCTGTGTGACGATACGTGAATGGTTTGAGGCAAAAATGCGTCGGGATCCATATTTTGAATAATGTGTGGTTTTCTGATGAGGCCCACGTTCTTGTAAGTGGCCATGTTAACTCTTATACATGTTTTGGGGTTATAGTTCTCCTGTTGAAGTTCTTGATAGATAATTGCACTGCATAGGATGCCATAAGCAAATCTAGCATCATTAAGCCTTTGTGGTTTCAAAATGAAAGAGGGAAATCAGTAACCATAACCACTGAACGGTAGTTGAAAGTTATCCAGAAGTTCTGGGTTGCATTAGTGAAGGAGCGCCACATTGACAGGGCTGTGCAATGGATTCAGCAAGATGGGGCCACACCTGACACTTCCAACAGATCAATACTGTGACTATAGCAGAAGTTCAGTGATTGGATCGTCTCAAGAAGGATAGATGCTCGAATGGGTGTCCCATTCTCTGGACCTCAACCCACCTGAATTTTATATTTTGGGTTACCTGAAGGATACTTCAGACTTTTGACGACCTCAAAAATTCAATTGCCACCAACATCAAAGCTATTCCGGTTCAGGAATGGAGCCGATTTATCGACAACTTCACCAGGAGGATAAATTTGTGCCCGCTGCAGCAGGGCAGCCATTAAGAACGTGTTTTGTGAGCTGCCTTCTGAAATCACGAGTTTCATTTTTGAGGGTTACTTTATTCTACATATTACAGATTGTTTTTGGTATGTATAAGTTTCATGGTGTTTCAATGAAAAATTTAAAAAGCATAAAAACAACTTTGGTTACGGCTTTTTTTATGAAACACCCTGTCTTAGCAAAATCATGGAATCCATCATTACCTCCACCACCAAAGATAGACAGAGGTTACATTTTCACCCCTGTTTGTCTGTCTATCTGTGAGCAGGATAGCTCAAAAAAGTTATAGACCGATTCGGACGAAATTTTGTGGACAAGCTTGGTGTATGCCATGGACAAATTGATTTGATTTTGGTGGCGATCCGAATCCAGATTTGGATACCAGAATATTTAAAGTGATTCTCCACCATTGAGAGATAGAGCCAAAATATCATATCATAATATCACTGTGTGCTTTTGCAAAGCATCCGAGTTCAATGTATATATTCACATATTACAAACAAGTTAGTCCCCTTCCCCCTTCCCCCCTCGGGTTAGTAGCCAACATGCCTTTAATCCAGCTTGCATGGCAGAGACCGTGGATGCGAGATAACACTGCAGCTTCTGTACGTGGCTCCTCTCATCTTGAAACAAACCGAAAAGTTCCTTCTGCTCCATCTCCAGGTGCTGCACCTTAACCCGAAGGCCTTCCACCTCCAGCCTGTCAAGAAATAAACCGAATGTCTCATGATGAGAAACAATTACATCCATTTGCTGCAGCATCGACTGGCAATTTCAAAAACTGAGGCCAAGAGAGAAAGAAACTAAAGGATTGGTGTGTCGTGTCGTACAGTAAATACATAATAAACTAGATAACCTGAACTGTTCATTTGCGTTAGAAAGCTGAGCGTTGTGAATCTCAAGCTTTCCGATTTCATCAACACGCTTGAGCTTGGCTTCCTGCTCCTTTTCTTGCTTCTTACAGCGCTCCAAAAGGGAAGCGAGTACCTGATGCACAATCACATGGTTAGTTCAATACATGTTCAGGTCCTAAATGTATGCATTTTGCTCAAGCATTGCAATATATTACCCCGAAGGGAATAAAATAGTTATTTGAGCCACTATGTAAGATCAATTAATAGTGCACCCACATAACAGCATGACCGCTCTGGAGCATTTCCAACAGACGGCACTGTGTTGTGGAGCACAATGTCCTGTGAATGTGGATGAAAAGCCAGTCATCTTTTTTTTTGTATTTTCTACAAGAGTGAGGCTCAAGGAAGAGGAAGGTAAAATTCATACTGAGACAGCGGGGCAACAACTGTGCACAACCAACAAGGCAATCAACAAATAGGAAAGAGAGAGACGAGAAGAGAAGAGAAGAGAAGAGAAACAAGCTGAAGCAAGCAAGTAAGTAAAGGAGTTGGGTTACGAATGGTTAATGGGGCTAATATATATATATATATATATATATATATATATATATATATATATATATATATATATATATATATATATATATATATATATATATATATATATATATATATATATATATATATATATATATATACACACACACACACACACAAATCATATGTTGGATGAGGGTTGATATAAGGTGATGATGAACTGCCTACTTGAAGCCCTCGATGGAAGTGCGGGAAGGAAGGGCTTCAGAAAGGCAAAATCTATAGATGGAAGAAGCATGGAACAATGGAATTGAGGTGTGCAGTCAGGCTGAATTTTGGAAGTTTAGCCAAAAGGACGATCCTGAAGAATGTGTGCATCCTGGAATTCCTTGGGAGTGTCGGAGGACAGAGAGAGCAGACAAAGAAATATCAGAGAAGAGGTGGTGAAAAAAAGTGACTGCCAACCTGCCTGTGCTGTGAAAGCAACAATCCTTGTGCTTTGATGTCATCGCAGATTCCAATGTTGGAAGGTTTAGATTCCACAAAATCCAGGAAAGACAGATGTGATGCTGGGGCACCAGCCCATAAAGGAGAGCAGCACTCCATTGAAATACAGACAAAGGCCTTGTAGACTGTGAGTAGCTCTGATTTTCCAGGGAAACACTAGATCGATGGAGGATGCCCAGTCTGCGGCTGGCTTTGGAGGCCGCTTTGTTAGGTGGTTGGCCCAGGAGAGGTCATGGCTGATGTTGAGACCGAGAGCCCATGAGACTGAACCCCTTCCAGTGGCTGAGCATGGAAATAGATTGATGGTTTAATTTGACAATCCTGCCGGAGTGATAAGGTGAGACAGTGAGATTTTTTTAGGATTGAATGACATGTTCCATTTATCAGACGAGCATCTGATCAATTCTAGATCATCAGAGAGTGATGCAGCTGCAGTCTGCCTAGCAATGGGATTGGATAATTTACAACATAATTTCGAGTCATCTGCAAAAAGGAAGAGAGGGATTTACAGAGAATCGGACAGGTAGTTTATGTAGATGAGGAATAAGAATGGACCCAGGTTTGAGGTTCCGGATACAACATCATCTCTTTTTAAAGTATGCCATTCTGCACCAGTACACTGGTAAAATGACAAAAAAAAAGATATCTGTAAAATTAGCATGACTTCCAGGAAGCAGGAGTGCTGGGATGTGGATATGGCCCTGAAATGATAGACCAAATGGTCTTCTGTTCCTGAGTTTTGTGATATTTACTTTTGTATTGAAAGTTACATCCTCGGTCACGAGTAATAACAGTTCTTGATTATCATTATTATCATTATCAAGCACTAATATTCACGTTATTGAATACATATATTTTTTTTTCAACCAAAGAAGCACACTGACTCTATGACACGATGGTGACATCATGCACATAAATGACACCAACACATCACCTCCAAACTAAGCCTGGTGTTGGCTCAGTGGTTAGGGTGGCGGCTTGGGATCCTAGGGTCCTGAGTTCAAGCCCCGTCGGCGCTGAATTAATACACCAGGGGGTTGACTCAGCCTGTCATCCTTCTGAGGTCAGCGAAATGAGTACTGGATCCAGTGTGTGTACTGGTAGAGGGGAACTGCATCACTGACACAGTCGCCCTTCAAGAAATGATAGCTACCCTGGCAGCTAAGCTGCCATACGACCACCACCACAACCACCTCCAAACTAGGAGGCATCCATGTGGTACTCAACATTCTTCAGACTGAGATTAAAGCCTATGGTCCTGAACAGACGAAAGCAGAGATGTCGATCAAGATTTCGTCCTTGTTGTGGGCTCATCAGGACACAATACCGCGAATCGTTTATTCGTGACCATCCATATTGGGCTTATCATTGATCACTGACGCAGTCGAGTTTTATGGAATAAAAAGAACAACGATTCAACAAATAAATGAATGCAAAAGTTGATCAGCAAGCAGACGATGGATTATAAAAGGATTTTCATGAGATTGTAACAAAGCGATCACGTATAAATCACTGAACCGTACTGTATCAGTTAAATGGAAACTCCACATATTATATGTACGAAACTCTTTGCAGAGCAGTCGTGCTGCCGAAGCAATTTCTTGATGAGGGTTGCAGTGATTGCTGCATGGCCACTCGAACACACGATGATACGACGAGACTGAGGGGGTTGAGATTTGGAATTTGTTCAGGGTGCCAGAGATAGCTTGCCCACTCTTCGTGGATGACATCCGAGGGACGGCACACCCTGTTCAGGAAACACCATGATGCGAACCCAGTCTAGCTGGCTTGAGTTGTATGATGCTGCGAGTCGCATCGTGCATGAACACTTTGGTGTACCACTTTTGCAAAAGTAGTTGCTGGAATGAAGCACTATGTGCCTATCGATTCCACTAGTGAAGTTAGGTGATCGACCAAAGCTTGAAAATTTTCCCGCCTTTTTTGACCGCCGGCCGCCATTTTGAAATTTCAGGAAAAATCCATATTTTTGGAAATAATATTGATTTTTGAATATTTAAAAATTATATTTCTCTGTGTTTAGATGGCCGAATGCACTTCAGTAGGCACCAGTATGATAGTAAGTACCGGTAAATATTATTCACAAACTTGTCCCGACATTTTGAGAAGGGGTTGCTATTTTGGAAATTCAGTGATATCGTGCATTCGGCCATCTAAACACAGAGAAATATATTTTCTAAAATATTCAAAAATCAATATTATTTCCAAAAATATGGATTTTTCCTGAAATTTAAAAATGGCGGCTCGTGGTCAAAAAAGGCGGGAAAATTTTCAAACTTTGGTCGATCACCTAACTGCACTAGTGGAATCGATAGGCACATAGTGCTTTATTCCAGCAACTACTTTTGCAAAAGTGGTACACCCTAATGAACATGATCACATTGCACTGATAAACATCGAGACACCATGATGACGAATGAGAGACTGTAGTGTTAGGGTTAGACATACAAAGTTGGGGGTGACATGGACACGTACTCTCTGTTGGTTGGCAGTCTTGTGTGCCATCTCCCTTTTGATGTTCTCAGACAAGTCAAGCTGGAGACGCATTGCCCGCTTGCTCGCGCCTAATCGCTCGTTCTCACGCGCCACCACAGCGGCCATCTTGGCCGTGCGCGTCAGCTGCGCCGAAATGACCACGTGCTCCTTCATGGACCGTTTCACCGTTCCCGCCATTTGGCGCTCGTGGGCCTCACGAAACTCGCTCATCAAGGAGTTCACCTGCGACGTCGTGTCCTTCTTCAGTCTGAGGAGCACGTTTGTTGTCACTTGACTGGTTAATGACGACGTGCGTCGTTATTAAATCAATGAGTCAAAAAAGTTTATTCATAATTGGGTGTGTGTGTGTGTGTGTGTGTGTGTGTGTGTGGTGTACGGAGGTCCGGAGGTCCGGTGTTAGACGGTCCTTTTACCTCTCTTTCTCAATAATCGCCTTCACTTCAACCTTGTGCAGCGCGTTTGTATGCTCCTGCTGCTGCTCTTCTATGTTCTGCTCCAGCGTGGCCACGTGAGCCAAGATGTGCTCCCTCTGATCATTAAAATCACTCAACATGGCCAGCCTCCCACCTGCGAGAGGAACGACGGAAAATGGGACAAGAAAACGTGAGATTATGAGGGGGAAAGGGGGTTAACAAGCTCGAATGAGATAAGATCCTCGTCCTCTTAATGATGACGTCATAAAAACGAATATGATGTCATTGTGATGCATCAGGTTTGCGAGAAATAATTATATGTGCTAATGCTCGGCTCGATTCCCGCAAACAAAATTCAAACAGCTTGCCTAGTTTTGGAGATAATGGTATCGGCGATTTCCATTAGTGGCGATATTATGACGTCAACTTTTTTTTCTAGGAAGAATTTCCAAAATCGGAGATGGTTACTGCCCGCGCGTGGGGTTTCTGCATATACATGGCAAGTTTCACGAAGATCCGATGAAAACTCTGGGTTGTGAAACAAAAAATGTCAAAAAATAGGAATGACGTCATAAAAATTGATATGACGTCATAGTGATGTATCATGTGTGCGGTAATTCATCTCTGCCAATGCCCCGTTCAATTTCCGCAAATAGAATTCAAAGAGCTTGCCTAGTTTCGGAGATAATTTTTTTAGGCGATTTCCATTAGCGGAGATATTTTGACGTCATATCTTTATTTTTTCTAGGAGGAATTTTCAAAATCGGAGATGGTTACTGTCTGCGCAGGGTATTTTTACATATATACGCCAAGTTTCAGGAAGTTTCGATGAAAACTGTAGGCTGTGAAACAAAAAAAACTGCACAAGAACAACAACGTGAGCAAGACTGAGAGATCCTCCACGAGGATCTAAAAATACGTTTACAGAACATGACTTAAACCACACAGCTTGTTGAAGCAGCAAGGCACGGATCACCTCCCATATCAGGTGTTGCCACACGATCTGCGACCAACGACGATTGTCCGCCACACGAGCGCATTGTCTCCACTCTGCTGCACACCAGTTTCAGGAGGTGCAGTTGCGGCCGCATGTGATAACAAACCAAAAACGGCCCTTCCAACCCGAAAGCAATACAATTTCGCCTCCAATTCCCGATGAATGAATGTAAATTCTGCCCTCTGCTGGTTATGGTGGGAATTTGTAATTTTGTCACGGTGCCGGCGATGGCTCGCCTACTTTTCGCGAATGACACCACATGACCTTTAACGTCCACCAACCGATGCTCGCAGACGGGACGACCGTTTAACGTCCGTCCGAGGGACGACACACGTTAATGAATCACCTTGCTTGTGAACGACAGAAAATAGCTGGGTGGAGATTCGAACCCAGGCCAGACAACTCTCAGGTCATCCTGCCAGCCCGTAGTCGGAATGAAAAAGCCGAGATAAAAGGGAAAGTTAAAGGAGAAAGATAAGAGAATGAAGCGGAGGGTGGTGCACATACGCAGGTTCTCGTTGTCGGTGGTGAGCCGCTCCGTCGTTTGCTGCAGCTGGTTCTGGAGCTGAGACACCTGGGCGCAATGCTTTCGCTGCTCTTCCTCGTA
>NC_140974.1:45555584-45938084 GCF_056783735.1 Eptatretus burgeri
AATATGGGATTTGCTGAACACGAAGGTAGTCGATATAATATGGGATTTGCTGAACATGGTGGTAGTCGATACAATATGGGATTTGACGAACATGGTGGTAGTCGATACAATATGGGATTTGACGAACATGGTGGTAGTCGATAAAATATGGGATTTGCCGAACATGGTGGTAATCGATATAATATGGGATTTGACGTACATGGTGGTAGTCGATATAATATGGGATTTGACGAACATGGTGGGAGTCGATATAATATGGGATTTGCCAAACATAGTGGGAGTCAATATAATATAGGATTTGACGAACATGGTGGGAGTCGATATAATATGGGATTTGACGAACATGGTGGTAGTCGATATAATATGGGATTTGCCGAACATGGTGGTCGTCGATATAATAAGGGATTTGCCGAACATGGTGGTTGTCGATATAATATGGGATTTGCCGAACATGGTGGTAGTCGATATAATTTGGGATTTGACGAACATGGTGGTCGTCGATATAATATGGGATTTGACGAACATGGTGGTAGTCGATATAATATGGGATTTGACGAACATGGTGGGAGTCGATATAATATGGGATTTGACGAACATGGGGGAAGTCGATATAATATGGGATTTGCCGAACATGGTGGTAGTCGATATAATATGGGATTTGACGAACATGGTGGTCGGCGATATAATATGGGATTTGACAAACATGGTGGTAGTCGATATAACATGGGATTTGACGAACATGGTGGTCGGCGATATAATATGGGATTTGACAAACATGGTGGTAGTCGATATAACATGGGATTTGACGAACATGGTGGTAGTCGATATAATATGAGATTTGCCGAACATGGTGGGAATCGATATAATATGGGATTTGACGAACATGGTGGTAGTCGATATAATATGGGATTTGCCGAACATGGTGGGAATCGATATAATATGGGATTTGACGAACATGGTGGTCGTCGATATAATATGGGATTTGAAGAACATGGGGGTCGTCGATATAATATGGGATTTGCCGAACATGGTGGGAGTTGATATAATATGGGATTTGACAAACACGGTGGTCGTCGATATAATATGGGATTTGCCGAACACGGTGGTAGTCTATATAATATGAGATTTGCCGAGCATGGTGGGAGTCGATACAATATGGGATTTGACGAACATGGTGGGAGGCGATATAATATGGGATTTGACGAACATGGTGGTAGTCCATATAATCTGGGATTTGACAAACACGGTGATTGTCGATATAATATGGGATTTGCTGAACACGAAGGTAGTCGATATAATATGGGATTTGCTGAACATAGTGGTAGTCGATATAATATGGGATTTGACGAACATGGTGGTAGGCGATATAATATGGGATTTGACTATCATGACTGTAGTCGATATAATATGGGATTTGACGAACATGACGGTAGTCGATATAATATGGGATTTGACGAACAGGTTGGTAGTCGATATAATATGGGATTTGACGAACATGTTGGTAGTCGATATAATATGGGATTTGACGAACATGGTGGGAATCGATATAATATGGGATTTGACGAACATGGTGGTCGTCGATATAATATGGGATTTGAAGAACATGGGGGTCGTCGATATAATATGGGATTTGCTGAACATGATGGGAGTTGATATAATATGGGATTTGACAAACACGGTGGTCGTCGATATAATATGGGATTTGCCGAACACGGTGGTAGTCTATATAATATGGGATTTGCCGAGCATGGTGGGAGTCGATACAATATGGGATTTGACGAACATGGTGGGAGGCGATATATTATGGGATTTGACGAACATGGTGGTAGTCCATATAATCTGGGATTTGACAAACACGGTGATTGTCGATATAATATGGGATTTGCTGAACACGAAGGTAGTCGATATAATATGGGATTTGCTGAACATAGTGGTAGTCGATATAACATGGGATTTGACATTAAGCTGGAAAAGGTTCAGAGTTTTTGTTACTTGGAAGATTTGTTGGATGCGGGTGGTGGCACGGAGTTAGCTTTGAGAACGAGGATAAGGGTGGTCTGGAATAAGTAAGGAGAGTTTGGAGACATTTTAACACAAAAAATATCCCAAGCGATGTAAAAAGTAGAGTATACATCGCCTGCATTGGACCAGTTTTGAAGTACAGAAGTGACATGGGGAAGGAGGGTCGAAGATGAGAGAGAATAAAGAGGGTCGAGGTAAGGATGATGAGATGGATGTGTAAGGTAACACTGTAGGATAAGTAGTGTGGACATAAAAAGGCTCAAAGCTAAGAGTACAGAGGAAGAGTTGAGAAAGAGAAGACCACCAAGGTGGTCTGGGCATATGGCGAGGAAAGGTCTGTCAAAAACAAAAATCCTTGCGAGGGAGAGGGGGAGGGGGTGGGGGGTTGTGTGCTCACGACCTGATGCTGACTACCTCCAGGACATGTGTATATTGGGTGGAGATTGGTCCAGGGGTGTGAAATTTTATAGAAAAAAAATCAAAGAAAGGACTTCACATAAACTGACGCACACTGTTGGGTTTTGGAACCCCGTGGAGAATGAAGCCCGTACACACATAGTGAAGCTAGTTATATCTTTGTATTCTGTTCATTTTTTAATGATGTGTGTATGTATATATATATATATATATATATATATATATATATATATATATATATATATATATATATATATATATATATATATATATACTGTGTTCATGGGAGCAGATATGCATTCAGAGTGTTCAGTTAGATACGTAATTCTATCTATTTCACACGCTCTCCGCATTAATTTGTCACATAATACGTACCAGCTACAGTCCCTCCACTAAACCGTCCTTACTCGGCCCCAACACTCACTATACACAGGACATTTTGAGATTATTTCTAGTTTTTATGTGTGGATAGCCGAGATATTTCATTGAGCAAGTACCGAGTTGTTTATGCACTTTAATAATCCTATAGGATGCTCTGGTTATCTGGTATAATACTGTGGAGGTGTGTTCAGTACGTGCTTCAGACAACAGGTATGTATGTGTGGGGGAAGGGGAAAGGGGACGGAGGGGGGGGGGGTAAGCCAGACCAGTGCGTGAATGGTGACCACCGGGGTTGGGTTACACATGTCATCACCATTTAACGACCTAACTCTATAAACAGGTAGGCAGGTAACCAAACAACATGCACACAAGAAAACGAAGGCACTAGAAAGCATCTGAAAATGCAAAGTCCATCCAAGTCTGCTTTGTATTCAGACTTTTTCTTCTTCTTCCGTATCCGAAACATGCCAAAAACACCCAAAACAAATACAAAGGAATTGACGATTTTAGGCGACCTTGACCTTTTGACCTCAAAAGCAATAGGCTTCAGTGACCCAATGTGCAAACCCTGTTCAAATTTCAAATCAATCACATAAATATTGGCGATTTTGTGACCTTGCCCTTTTGACCTAAAAACAATCAGCTTCTATCGATTGGTGAACCAATTCAGTGCCCCAATATGCAAACCCTGTTCAAATTTCAAGTCAATCGGAAGAAAATTGACGATTTTATGCAACCTTGACCTTTGGATCTAAGAACAAAAAAAAAACAATCACTTCTCGATTTGATTGGTGAACCAATTCAGTGACCTAATATGCAAATTCTTAAAATTTCAGGTAAATCAGATGAAAATTGACGATTTTATGTGACGTTGACCTTTGACCTTTTGACCAAATTCGTGATTAGTCTTCTACATTTTCTCATAATAAAGCTTTCTTGAAAATTTGATGATACAAGCTCAAAAAAAATAAGTTACGACAGGACAGACAGACACACGCACGAGTGATTGCAAAAGCCCGTCTCCCCCTGCACGAGGGATGGGCTAATTACACCTACGAACTGAACCAAACCACTCACACACGGCCAAACTACACCGATGCTCGCATGTATCTAACCCAAGTACACGTACACAAGCATTACGTTATCAAAACACGAAGGTACAGATTAAAGGTACACACCTGGCCAACCTACTTTCTAAAGAACGCCACTGCAGGTACAAGGCCTTCTCGCGGTTTTGGTCCATTACTCTTTACAGAACTCAAAGTGAGCGAAATGGCATCATTGGGAGTGCAGTACAGTCGTACATACATTCGTCTCCCACTACAGTATCACAGAAACGTTTCTTGTTTTTCACAAACTGCACCTGATGGTGCGTTCAGTTGCCATGGAAACAGACAACATTGCTGCCGTTTGTCTTCCCCGGATACACAATGCAGCTCGTCCGGTTGCCATGGATACAGAGACATTCGGCGAGCGGGGTACACCATGATTCATGAACCAGTGAGTTTTATCAGTGACGGATTTGAGTTGTTTTTTTTTAAAGAGAGAATAAATAAAAGATTCGTTGTGTGTCGAATGTTTGATATTTGGGATAATGCATCTCTTACGCACGGACATGCATGGTGCATCGATGCGTACAGAAGGTGGGGAGGTGTGTTTAATTTTTGCCTTGGTGAGTTCTCCTCGAACCGGTTCGCAGTACGAAGACAGCCTATTCATCTCCCAACCATCATGTGTGTTTGTTGTGTGTGGGGTGGCTCGGCAGAGGTTACAGGTGGTCGAGTCTGTGTCCGCAGCGGAGGCGTGCAAGGTGACCACGATAGGACCTGGAGAGTAGTTGGTCTGTGTCATGGATGGATGGGGGTTTACTGCTCAGGATACTGTTTAGTCCAAGTTTGTTGATTGTGTTTATGGTGATGTGGATGTGGATGTGTTTTTGTCGTTTCTGTTGGTTAGTGGGAGGGATGTTCAGGAGGATGTCACCGTTGTGTCTTTGTGGTGTCGCTTTAATGCGTCTAGGTACCTTGGGTGGTTGTACATGTAGTGGCAAGGGTGATTAGGGTTACCACTGGCCGTTCCTCGGAACTGTGCAGCTCTCATGTCCAAATGAACTTTGAGTTTTAACTTTTTTGTAAAAAAAAATCATTTTCAGAGGCCGGGAGTTGTTGGGGATGGGGGGGACTGTGTAGTACCAATCATGGTGCATGCACAGTATTAATACTGTACTGTAATAAAAAAAAATCTTGGCTCATGGAGTAGAGGTGACAGGAGGTGATGAAGGCGTACCGACAGTCCGACATCCATCGTTGATGCAATAAAAATGTATAAAAAAGGGACTGTCATGAAAAGGTACGTGATAGTGGGACCGTGGGGTAACACTTGGCAACAACAAGGGCACGCGGAAGAACGTATACCTTCACCTGGATTCGGATCTTCACCAAAATTGTATCAATTCTTCCTCGTTCGACACCCAACCTGTCCACCAAGTTTCATCCGAATCCACCAACAACTTTTTGAGATATCCTGCACACAGGCAAACGGACAGGGGTGAAAACATAAAGGTGGGCAGAAGTAATAAGGGACTACACAAACAGGAAAGGTGAGGAGAGGAGGCGAAGGAACACAGTAAACAGCTGTGACCAATATAGTTGGGTTTTCGGTCGGGTTAGCGGAAGATAACGTTGAATGAAGGGATAAGGAGAAGTAGTGCACTCACTGCTTGCTTGAGGCTCTCAAGAAAAGTGGGATTGATATTTTTAATTAGGCAGTTCCACAATTGGGATAAAAGAGGAAAAGTGAAGGTGTGCACCAAGCTTGCATTTTGTAAGTTTCCCCACGAGGAGGTCACTGGAAGAAAGCTTGCATGCTGCGCTTGTAGTGAAGGGTCGGAGTGCTGAGAGAGCAGAGGAAGTGAAACAACAACAATAATAACAAGCAAGAATTGCTTTGCAATACATCTCCCATAACTGTCCCAATGAATGTTCGAGAAGTAAAAATTTGTTTGTATTTTTAATGCACGCTTGAGCAGATACAGGAATCGAAATGAAGAAGAAGAAGAAGAAGAAACCATCCAACCCGCCGTGTTTGGGTCTATTCAGCAAAAATAAAAGAAAAAGCAATTTTCATTTACGGATATCTTTTGTACACGAGAAACCAATAAAGCCAACTCGGATAACAAACTGGAGATAACAAAAATTAATTTGCTTTAATGAATGCTCGAGCCGATACAGGAACTAAAACGAAGAACCACCTTTCTAACCCACCGTGTTTCGTTGGTTTCTAAGCTTTACCCATTTCATGTTAAAAAAATAACCCGATCGACATACATGAAGCAAAAACATGCGTACGGCTTACGTGCTGATATAGTACATTGTGGTTATACACCTGGGATAATTCAGATTGCACTGGGAACTTGGACACATGCTTTGGGCCTGAGGCCTGCCAATCTGTGCTGCTAACTGTGAAAACTTGACGAAACATCCTGAAACTCGAACGTTTTCTGTAACCTATCATAATAAAGCCATGTACCAAGTTTCAGTTGAATATGTTAAAGTGTATGGGGGGGCAAAACCACTGGCGGGACCAATGGACGGACAGACTATCACCATTTGGAGATCAGTTGATAAGATACACCAAGCAAAAAGTTGGCAAGTGAGTGATAATATCAAAAGAGTATAACTGGAATGATTATCACAAACCCATGTGCCACACCAGCACTTTTTTGCAAAGGTCCTGACCAACAGTGAGTACTTGCCACATATCCACAGTTCACTTTCTCAATGTTTCTGATCCATAGCCAGCAAAGAAGAAATAAAAATGCAACTTCTGGCTTCATTGCAGTGTCTGAAAGTCTGACCCCCTCCGCTTCGCTGATAATTGAATCAATCCACAAACGTATTTCTGGCTCATTGGTCGCCATCAACAAGGAGTGCATCCCCCTCCCCCCATTCCCATCCCAATAGTTTATCTAACAGGCTGTTTGAGACAAAACTTTGTGAAATTTTCTGGTTTTTGTGGAGGTATATGGCATCTAGTCTCACACTTGGAACATTCAAATGCCTGCACACCAATAAAAAAAGAAACCTCCCTGGCCTCATCCCTCCACCTCACCATTACTTGTCTGAATTTGCCTGTCCTCCAACACTCTCAGCTCAGCCTGCACGCCCTCATAAAAAGAACACCTGCCTTGCTTGGCAACCTCACCGCTGACCGCACCGGCTCCAACCCCACCGCTGTCAATCTCTGCAGACTTCATCCACAATCGAAACTAGCTTAATCTGCAAATTTTTCACATTTGGTTACCTCCTGCAAATATGTTATCCATTTATTCAAGCTAATGATGACAATCCTGAGTTGTGCCATTTCTACACATTTTCTACAGCAGACGCTACCCCTCTGTCACCACACTCCCCAATATTTCCCACAACAAATATTTATCACACTGTTTATAATCTTCCTCGATTCTTACTGTTCCCCAATTGACTTGCTCTCTATTAACTGGTTCCCAACTATCTTTTAACTACCTTTCTTTCTTTGCACTGCACAGACTAATCCAATCCAGGGACAAACAAAAACAAAAACGTCCCACTTGATAAACCGTTAAAACACACACTTCAAAATAAAACAAGGGAATTACCCGCTAAGCTGCTACCAACATTACTGCAACCTTAAACAACATTGAATTTCCACAAATATCACCATAAACACAAAAACACAAACAAACTAGAGGGGGAGCACTCGGTAGAGTGCAAAACCTCCGCCGCCAATACTGCGAGGTCACTCAAGTGAACCTGATATCCTATTCATTCAATTTGACGTCAACAGTGCTCACAGAGTTATAGTTTGCAACTTTCCCTTTTACTTTTAACTTTTACATACTCAATTCATTCGTCATAACGAGATTCCTTGAGACAGAAATTGATTTCACGTGGGTATATCCACCTGAAGTTACAAAATCAGCCACAATTATAATTTTGGCATGTTTTTTGTTGGAAATCACTACTAACATGTAGAAATGCAAAAAAAAAAAAAAAAAAAAATCGAAATTTTGTTGAAAAAAAGTTGCAAAAATTTTCTTTTTCTATAACAATTGTTTTTTTGGGGGGATTAGAAATCACTTAAAACATGTAGAAATGCAAAAAAAAAAAATTCAAATATTTTTCCAAAATGGCCGCCATAGCGGCCATATTAGATTTTGGACCAAGTCCAAAATGTAATGGCATGATCCTTGGACCATACCTAATCCCCCCACCAAGTTTTGTCGAAATCCGGCGAGGAGTTTTTCCGTAATACTGTTCACAAACAAACAAACAAACAAACAAACAAACAGAAAGGGGTGAAAACAGTAACCTCTGATCTTCGATGGCAGAGGTTAACTAAAAAAAAAAAGTACATCACCTTCTGCCTTAAAGAGTGCAAAATCCACCAACGGCAACCTCACCGGAAATGTCCATGTTAATAGCATCAGTCGCAGTGCTGTTAACAATTTCCATGGGAATAGCCACTGCCTTCTCGAATTCCTTCAAATTGTTGAGTTTTGGAGATAATGGAGACCGACCGTCTTGGTGTTGGATTTATTTCTACTTCCATAATGGATTCATGTCACTTTTGATTAAAAGGTTTAAACAAGGAATAAAAGAAGAAAGGTGTTGCCATTCTTGCAAGTGAAATGCATGATTTGGAATGAAATGCTTTATTATCCATCTAATAATAATAATACATCAAAGGAACCACAGTAAATCCGTTTTCCAGATTTATACATGGAAAAGCTAAACTATTCCCAAAACCATTAAGCCATTAATTCGTACTTCGCCATCTCTTATGAAATCCGACCTATTTTTTGAAAAATTTTAATGCATCTTATTGTTGGAGTGCCCAGTACAAACCATGAAGCTGAACATTTTGGACGTACAAGCTGGCATCATCACCATCATATCATGGACAACTTCATATACGTACCGAGTACATAATAACAATGTCAAGACATACGGCTCATGTTCCACTGACCCTCCACATTCATTCAAAACATATAATGACTGCAAACCTGATTCCGACAACTCACACAGAACTCTCTGGAACTGCAGTGCACCTTGAGTCAATCGCATTAAAAAAAACCCTGAGCAATGGGTTCCAAGGATGCAAAGTATAGACCAGGATAGCATCATAGCCAATTTTAGAGGTTTGCAGCCTTATATTCCAACAAAGCATCAACTTTCAGTCCACCAAAGTGGTCTTCCAGGTGAAGAAGTGCATGCAATAGAGGCTCAGATATCTCATCTTCAACTTAGAAGGTTCTGCAGTTGGTCTTTGAATACATGGTGCAATATGTGAGGTTGACAAATCATTCATATAGTGCTATGAGTGCCATCATGAACACTCCAAACACCATAGCAAGAATCTCAAGGAATGACTGCTTTGGCCTCGAGTCGGCAAGAAGTTCAGGGATGATCGACACTGTGGCAATGTAAATGAATCCACCAGCAGTGAATGGAAGGATCCAAGCCGTTGCTGCCTCACCGATGCCCTCTGCTAGTAGCGAGCACATGGTACCTCCCAATGCACCCAGCGCTGTGGTAAGCTGCAACAACATGGCCTGCAAAAGAAGATGATGACCTCATGTAATAACACTAAAAGTGACATGTATGTATGTATATATATATATATATATATATATATATATATATATATATATATATATATATATATATATATATATATATATATATATATATATATATATTGTTACGGCTGTGGAAATTCGCAGAGCACCATATAGGTCCTTAGGTCAGTTATGCCGATAAGTCTGTGTTCAGATAGATTTCCCCACCGTTGTCTAATGGGAATTTATTCGTGTCACCCAGGCTGTAATCTTTGAGGTAGCCGTTTTTCTTTTACTATCGTTATTTTGGACCAACCACAACGCCAACCACCAACCACCTTCTCCACCACGACAACCACCTTCTCCACGACGACAACCACCTTCTCCACTACGACAACCACCAACCACCCTCGTCACAACCGCCTTCACAACAACGACATCTCCTCACCATCTCCTAATCCACATCTCCCCCAATAGATCAATACCGCCTCACCTTCGTCTCCGAAACAACGCCATCTTGGCGCCAGCCATGGCGAGTCCACATCGAACGGCATCGCTGCAGGCAGACGCGGGGGTTTCCTCGCCGCGCAAGTCGGTGATTTTGCGTACGTCCGCTCGCCATGCAGGGTCGCTGTCTTCGCGCACGTCCGCTCTGTACAAGCTTAGTCCGAGATTCGGATCAAGAGAGCGAGAGGGGCGGAGATCAGATCTCGCCTCACGGACCCCATTTAAGCGGAGCGCCAAGCACAGTGAGTCTGTGGAGTGTCTGTCGGGGTTCGGAGCACCGGGAGCCTAGAGCCTGCAGTCGGTGGAGAAGCTGAGGAGAGCGGAGGAGGTACGAGCTGGGAGCATGGCCAAGCCTGCTGTGCTGCGCGGAGCTGCGTGTTCGTGTGCAGGATGTGGAGACATCCTGAGAGAGCTCGCCAACCAGCACCGAACGGTCTCAGGTGATTGGGCTTCAGAACAGTCCGAGCATCGCTGAGGGACAGACAGGTTCTTAAAGTGAGCATCAATTCTGAAAGAGCAAATACCCGTTCGTTCCTCTCAGGCGTTGCCGGCTGGGGCCCGAATCACCAGGCCGCGGCCGAGCCGCGGTCACGCTTGCTGCCGTGGGGACGGAACGTCGCGGGTCGCCCCAGCGAGGTGAAGGTAACCTGTGCGGCCTCTCGGAGCTCCTTCGGTCCTCAAAGCTCCATCGCATAAAGACCCCGAGAGGTCCAGTCTACCCCCTTGTCTTTGACGGGGTTTTTCCTTGGTTTTCTTTGGAGGAAAGTTGTGGCGCAAAGTCCGATAAGTAGAACTGATAAGTGACTGTACATAATAAATAGACGGTCGTGGCGCTTTGTCTTGCTCGCGTCTTCTCCCTACCCCCCATTCATTGCATAACTGCATGCGTGTTTTGCATTCATTGCTTGATTGTATACGTGCATGGTTGTGTACAAATAAATGTGCTTGTTTGAATGTTGACCTGTTCGTCGTGTCGTGTCGTTTTCCCTCCATTGAACTGCCATCTTGCCCTCGGAATATAGTTGGTTTTTAAATAGCCGGTAAAGCGATCGGGTCCAACGGGAGTCGCGATAACACCCCGCTCGGTTATCTCAAAACGGAGCGAGCTGCATTAAGCAGCTCGTGTCCCAGCGGCCCCGTTGAGGTACAATCTCTCGGTAATCTGCCCGCGCGAATAATTCAGTAAATCGAAGATTTGGCGATCGGATCCTGTAGCGCGGGTAGAGTGCGGACAAGGTTGTGGTGTGCTCAAGAACACACCCATGGCTGGTTTTCGGCATCGATCCGGAAAGCCGTGACTGAATTGTTCGTCGGGTGGGCGTACGGCCGCGATTCGGTTAAACACGGTCGTTCGCACGCCGACGGGCGAGAATTTGTAACTATATATATATATATATATATATATATATATATATATATATATATATATATATATATATATATATATATATATATATATATATATATATATATATATATATATATATATATATATATATATGGCTGCAAAAGTAGGTATACCGTAATGAAAAACAAAACGTGTGTACAAAACGTATTTTATTGATTATACAAGCATATCAATAATCGCATACCAATAATAAACATATTAATCCCTCAAATGTTCAAACTGTTTCCCCCCGGCATTCATCCTTATATAATCCTTGGTATAATTCATCCTTGGTAACATCCTTACTGTATACCTACTTTTGCAGCCCCCTGTATATATCCCTTCAGTCGTTCGTAAGTTATCGCAGTAACAAAAACCTATCACGGATTCTGACGTTTGACCTCTTGAAGCGACCATCTAATCAGTTCATCTTTGCATCATAATGTATATAAAGAATCAGATCATATTTGTCTCACACTATATACTGTGATGAAGTTTGAACAAAACCTGTTCCACGGTTCTTTAGATAACGAGATTTAGCACGGACGGACGAACGTACGCACAACCCAAAAACATAATGCCTCCAGCGAGTTCGTCTGCAGAGGCATAAAAAAAAGTTTGATCTATTTGGATTTTTTTTTTTTCATCACACTATATTGCTTAAGCCACTGCAGCTATGTGAAAGGTAACATTAAATGATCCCTAACCCAATTCCTTAGTGGGTGTAGGGAAGTGTTTTAGGTGGTTAAAAGTTTTGTCACAATTAACCTGGAGAGCTCAGACGAGTAGCGTCACAAATAAACAAACGTCTCATTCACTTTTATATTGAAGATAACATCGCTCCAAGTTCCTAGTTTGAAAACTATAGCATCTGTCAAAGTGATGTATGTAGGGGTTCGAAGGTATGAAGATAAGGCATTCAATGATGTGAGGAAATTGAAAAAAAAAAACTTAATTTTAAACACTTTAATGTATAGAAACTGTTTGGGCCTCTTCCAAATCAAGGTATGTTTGAGCAGGCCAAAACAAAATTGTGGCTTAAGACCTTTGCGAGGTAGAAGCTGGCTGAGCAAGATGACACGCCACCATATTCGGAAGGTTTTTTTTTTTGGTTTTTTTATGATGAGCACCCTGTTAATTATATTCAAAAGGGGTGTTTAAATTTACCCTACTTAGTGTGCATGCAAAGTTTCAGGCCGCTAGGTTTCATTGTTCTATTGTTATGGAGTAATGGAGTTGTTATGGAGGAGATGCACACGCACACGCACACACACAATTATTGGTATCTAATGAAGAGATGTCCGTGGTGAAAAGAAGTTGTCTACTTTCTCCATCTTGAAACCGGAAGTTGTTTAACAGACAAATAGCATCCTTGGTATCCTTCATGCAAGTGCCAAGTGGGCAACAAAATGACAAGTTGTGCCACAATTCCATCAAAGTACTTACTGACAAGTTCTGTGAGACAGTTACAATGATTCGAATTGTTGTCTTGTTTGTTAATCTTAAGCAGCAAATAAAAATAAGTACATTGGGGATTACCTTGAATAAGGTTAATACTCAATGGGCAAATCTCCATTAATGATGAAGTCTGTCACCATGTTGGAGATTATGTAATGTTGCTCTCAAGTGGAATCAGATTCAAATGGTGGATAAAACTCCCTATCGGAAAGATGACATTGCTTCCTGCTCATACAAGTTTCAGTTTCAAACTGACAGCACCACCAACTGACAGAACCTCTGTGAGGTTCTTCATCATCATTCCTGTAGCTCCACTATCATATTGATAAATTTGGTACAACTTTGGCATTCTTTAGCTTCCATGATCTTTTCACTTCATGCTTGAGGTCTTTGAATTTGGTCATTTTCTTGATTTCTGCATCATTAGTCTAAAATCACTTGTATTAACACCTCAATTAGCAATACCTTTTTCTCTTTTTTGTACCCAAGTATGATATCTGGTCACAATGCTTTGTTTTCAATGTTCACACTCTATAGGATCATTAGTTCATACGTGAGCGGTACTTGCATGTTTTCAGTGATTACTTTTGGTTCAAGTTCCCACAAATTTTCTGGAACTGGAATATCAAGGTTTTTTGCAGATGTGCCAGCGGATTACTTTACAAACTCTGTTGTGTCATTGTGTGTGCAGCTGTTCTGACACGTTTTTTTATTTTTTTTTGTGTGTTCGGTCATTAAAAAGCAGGTTGCGGGTCACCAAAAATGTTCTGAAAATGTATCAATATGATTATATGTGCATTAAATAGTTCTATGCAAACTATTGTGGTTGCCTAACTATTGGGGAAATTGATGAAATTTAACTCCGAAGTTGTTATTCCTCGAGGCTGTTGAAAAAAACAGCTGCGTGCCATATATGGATGGTGACATCACGTTCTCCAAAACAAGGCGGACGCTCACTCGCTCATTGAAGAAGTGTCCAGTTCAGTGGGCCATTCTTTCGCTTTTTTTGAGCTTGCAACTGTCAATATTATCCTTTTTTATTTTGAATTATTGTCGAACAAAGTTATTTGGATATTTGTACATCATGTCGTCGTCATGTTTTGCGAAAATGGCTGGAAAATGGGTAATCGCTCCCACCGATTCCCGAAGGAATCAAACATTCGCCGGCAGTGGATAAGATTTGTACAAACAAAACGGGTGAATTTTCCCCCAAAGAAAACGGGTAAAGAGGACCCTTTGGATAGACTTGTCATTTGTGGTGACCATTTCACAGCCGAGGATTACAAAGGCATAAACACATCTGATCACCACTCTGTGAATACGAGTTGTTGGTTGACAAGTTCTCCAGATACTGCTCTGTCACAGAATCAATTGTTGAGTTTAAGTGAGAAAAACATTGAAATGTATTCTTAAAGAGAACATGGAAAGACACAAAAATAAACTTTTTGAAAAACACAAGCATGAAAAAAATTTCTCAACAAATCAACTTATTGTTGATTAAATTACTTTTTTAACAGCATCAGCAAATTGGGCTATTTCATTTCAATTGTAAAAAATTGATCAATTTTCCACTTTTTTTTCTCAATTTGGTAGAATATTTCCAAATGAGGCTAAACATGTTTTGGTATTTATATGCCACAACAGTCTCTTGAAAGTTGGGGTTTGTTCTAACTATTCACTTTCGCTGGGGTCAAGCTCAGCTGTCAGAAAGACTTCAACGCCAAGGCTACGGTGTAGAATATATTTGGGTCCATTATTGATTCATTCTATTTCTGACTCTTGACTGACGAGAGGGTTAAAAATTATTATATCAAGTGACAGACAAATCAAACTTTACATTATTTTATACATCGAACAAGAAAATGAAAATCTACAAACCAATCTGTCTGGTGGAGTCTGTCAGTGTGAACTGCCGGAGGGTCAGTCTTGCCACTTGTACACGAAATAGGCCGTTTTCTGGCACTTGAAAGTGGCTCAAATTTATATGGCTCAGGGCCAGAAACTCCATAGTATAAATTCCCATCATCCTCCGACTCGTCCTCGGCAATATCGGAATGAAAACACTCAATTTCATCACCGCTGAAATCACTCTCTGATTCGCATCTCGCCATTGTTCACACGCTGTTTCCGAATGTTCACGAAGTTTTCGGAGAACGTGACGTCATAGCATCTTCGGTAAATTCTGGTCTGTTTTTCGATCACTAACAAAAGTTTTGATTTAAAAGTTAATTTTAGCATATTTTGAGTTTCATGTGTAAGAAAATAATTGCCCAACGATTATTAATGTGATTACAACTTTCGAATCACACGAAGTCTTCAGCGACCCAAAACCTGCTCTTTAAGCATCGCATATCATTCTCTTTGCTAATGCCACCTCCAATTCTCACCTGCCTTTTCTTTTTTTCCTCCTCCCCCCCCTCACCCCTCTCTCTCTGTCCCATCCTCACCCCCTCCTAATCAAATGCAGAACTCTGCTCCCACACATCTGACGCTCTCTTTGTGTCACTCACACACACACACACACACACACACACACACACACACACACACACACACACACACACACACACACACACACACACACACACACACACACACACACCTTGCAGCCCTCCCTCCCACAGTGTATGGCAACATTTGGTGAGGTGTTGCTCTCTTCCCTCCCCCTTCCTAGCCCCCCAGCCCCCCTTCTCCATCCTCTCTGCTTTCCCTCCCCCTCTCTCCCTACACCATCTCTCTCTCTCTCTCTCTCTCTCTCTCTCTCTCTCTCTGTTTGTCCCTCCCAATTTCTCCCCCCCTTCCCCCTCTTGTCCCCGTCAGCGAAGCAACGAGTGGTGTTTGCTAGTACACCTATAAAACAAAAAAGGCTGTTCTCTGAGAATGGCTAGAGAGATGCTGACCTTTACAAGCACAAGATCAGATGAACCAATTGTAGCAAAGGAAGAGCAAGTTACCATTGGTGGGGAAGTTGGTCATAACCAAATCCAGAAGGGTGGATCTGCCATTGACAGAAATCCAAGTGGGAAAGTTCACAGATCGAGTCAGTCCCATGGAGTCAAAGAATCCTTTTCTGAAGAACCATGGTGAGTGAGAGATAGCAGTCAGCAACAGCAACTTGCGCGCGCGCGCACACACACGCACACACACACACACACACACACACACACACACACACACACACACACACACACACACACACACACACACACACACACACACACACACACACACACACACACACACACACACACACACACACACACACACACACACACACACACACACACACACACACACACACACACACACTTGCTTACTTTACTCCAAATCTCAACTTCAGTTTTACTCTCAGGGGTAGCAGAATACTGATTTAAGACATTGTTTACCAGACCACAATGGAATTCCCACCCTTCCTTCTCCTCTACCCTCATCCAAAAAAAAACATTTAAAGTGAAAAACATGGAAATGGAAGGTGATAAAGGGCATGCACCATATGAGACATGGGCAGGATTGCTGTATCCACACCTTGCGTTTGCTGCATCCCGACTGGACGAGGATAGCGAAGTCTCCAATCTCATGGGGGATCTCGTGCAACAGTATTGATAAAGTAGTGAGTACGCCAACAGGGCTGCTCACCAGGAATGAAGCACCGATAGCCAAGCCATCTGTGAAGTTGTGTATAAAATCTGCCGCTAGGTTTAGGTAACCAGCTACAGCCATATCTGTTGGGCATCACAAGCACACACCATGTTGTGTGCATCAACCAAAAAAATAACATTTAAATAACCACACCAGACAATCTACAAACCTGAAATGGATGCTGGCATCTTGTCTTCTTCCTTAGCAGAATGGCTTTGCTTCTTCTTTTCCCTGCGTGCAGCAGGTTCATTCTCCCCACTAGATTCACCATCACTTGACTTCTTCTTGCTCTTGAGGTTGGGGGGACCTAAATGCATGTAACTGAAATTACCACTTCCAGGCTCAGAATCCTCATTTAAACACGATTGTGTGCATTAATAGATTGATGAGAAAAATGTAGTAACTTCCTTGAAGGAACATATCGTGGCTTACAACTTCCAATTCAGTTAAATATCATTACGTTTGTTGGGGGGAGGGGGGGATTTGGAGGTAGGCACTACCTTAGTGCAGTTAGAAATGTATAGCTTGGTATGCTCCGTGTTTGGGTAGTTAACTATCTTGATGTATTAAGTAGGGAAATGTAGCATAATAATTGTCTTATTTAAATGTGCATCATGCCAAGGGTGATGAATTGTCAATAAATAACTAGGGTTTGGTGTAAAGGACCTGTATGTAATACCTTCTGTGAAACCTAGGGTGAGGCACCAGGTGTAGCCTTGTGAATTATTAAGAATATTAGGTAAATTACAAATATCAATTTACCTTATTTAAAAGTTCATCGATGATTTCCCCATTGCCCCACTGCTAGTTCTTGAAACACGATCATGTATAGCAGGTGGTAGATTGATGAAGGTGGTTTAGCACATGGCTACACCACAATTCCTTGTTCCTGACGGTCTAACTTCATCACAGGAGGTTTTAGGCCTTGGTTTTGAAGTCCTTGGTTTTACATGCGATTCGTTATGCGATCGTTGACACACGTTACTTGTAAGTTACTCATAAGTCGAAACACATTGAGGTAATGTTTAGCGTACCCGAAACTTATTTCTAACCTATGAGTAACGTGCTTTGAACCTATGAGTAACGTATCTCCAACGCATATTGACGTATGTAGATGTATTTGACGTCTTCCGGACGACCACAGAACTTACTGAACGTGTTACTAACTTACAGCTACCGTATAATGGTGTATTGGCAGCGTTTAGGGGAATTGGTATATAAAAATGGGGTTCACACAGGAGGAACCCGTCAGTGTTCCAGACTCCATGTTTTTTATTTTTACTTTTTCTTCGGCATGACGGTGATGTTGACACTTCGATTTCTAGTGCGGTTATGATTTAAATCGTTGAGCGGCAGCCTATTAATTATATTATATTATCACCGCACTAGAAATTGAAGTGTCAACATCACCGTCATGCCGAAGAAAAAAGAAAAAAAAAACAAGAAAAAAAAACATGGAGTCTGGAACACTGACGCTAAACATTACCTCGACGCGTTTCAACTTATGAGTAACTTACAAGTAACGTGTGTCGACGTGTGTCAACGATCGCGTACCGTGTCTACAACTTATGGCCAGCGTATGCAGAACATGCGAGTCATATGCTGGCATACGTCGAAAAATTTTCAGCATGTTAAAATTTGTCGACGAGCTCGGCATACTATGACGTATGCCAGCGTACTACGACGTATGCCAGCATGCTCTTAACGTATACAAAACTTACCCATAACATATTCGACATGTGCCAGCGTTTTAGACAAATTTTTCATACGTCGGCATACGCTGGCGAAATCATCAAGGTGTGACAGTGGCTTAAGTAAAAGAGTTTACACATTCGAGAGCTTCACTATTGATGACAATTTCTTGATTCCCATTGTTTATATCTTGTCTGTTGGCTTGTTGGAACGGTAATTTGGTCTTACTTGCATTGATTTTTAAACCAAACTGATTTGCTGAATCAACAAAATATCTTGTGATTTCTTGCATATTATCATGGCTGGGAGTAACTAAAGCCAAGTCATGAGCAAAAAGAAGTTCTCCGACACACTCTTCTCTTACTTTGGTGATAGCACGTAACCTGGCCGGATTGAATAGCTTGCCGTCACTTCTTGTTTGTATGTGCAATTAAAGAGTGCAAAAATAACCCCAGTATGAGATTTATAAGACTTAAGTGTTTTTTGATGTATTCTGTTGACAAAATAGTGAGAGATTGAATAGAATTAACAGAATGTTGATTGAGATGAGCTAATCACCATGGAAAGCAAAACATTGACGTTTCGGGCATTAACCCTTCATCAGAACACAAGAGGTCTTTTCTCCAATGCACTTTTGCTCTGAGGAAGGGTTAACACCTGAAACATCAGTTTCTCGTTTCCCAAGGTGGTTAGCATTGCTCAATCAGTGTTCTGTTCATTTCTGCCATTGTTCTACCTGATGAGCCATTCATCGTTACTTGTGCAGTTTGCCACTTTATCCAAAGATGGTTAAAGGCACCCCTTTTTACTGAAGAATTTTTAGCTTATATTAGATCTATACAACATTGCATAATCATTCTTTTGGTTAAAAAATTAAAACATACATGGAAAAGGGATGCACAACTGATCTCTGGAACTTAAAATGACATTTATGAGATGGCTCCAGTTGCATGGACAAAGCAAATATCTGCACATAAAACAGTTAAACAAACCGTTTCTTGCTCCATGAGCATGCCCATGCCCATGCCCATTCTTCAGATTCCTTACAAGCTTTTCCACCACCAAGAAAGCCACGATCCCAGCCAGGACCCATAGACCCACTGGTGCGACATGTGCATGATCTGTGTAAAAAAAGCAAGCATAAAAACACAAGTCATGGAAAGTCACAACATCCAAACAAATACGACCCAACTTGCTTACATCTGTACCCACAAGGTCCCAAACAGAAGCCCTCTTTTGGATATATAAAACAAACAAAGAAGAAGAAACAAAATCAAAAGGACAAAAAGGTTACCATGCGTGTGTGAGTGACCATACAGGCTCTCATTGTCCAGATTTTCATCGTTTTCATTAATGGGATTTTCAATCTCATCGTGACCATGTGGACCTTCAGACACACTAGCACTTTTGTAAAGAATGCTCAACGTATGTTCTCATTTTGCGAACGTGTAAAAGAGGTTTGCCCTGAAGGAACTCCTAGCTCCTTGCCAAAAGTAATAACTCCTGTAAACTTTATAAACCGAGAAGATAAAATATTTTTCGATCTGAGTCACGATACGAAAGACAAAAAAAAAACATTTAAAAAAAATTCTGCATGAAAAAAAAAAAATTCTGCAAATGAATTTTTTTTCAAAAACACCGTAAAAGTGAAACAAAAAATAATTTATGCACGGCTGCATGCGCACACGCAAAAATAAAACATATAAGAATTTCAACAAGCCTAATATCATATTTATATACCACACGTGTTAAAGGAGAGGTTCGGGACACCATCTATGTGGAAGTCACATTGAAAAAAAACATCAATCAGGAATCCAAACACAAGAACATGGTTTGCAGATGACATCATATTCAAGCTTTACTCTGGTTGCAAATGCTAATTTGTTTCCTCCATCACTGAAGGTGGATGGAGGTTATGTATTCCACTGTTTCTTTGTCTGTCTGTCTGTCTGTCTGTGAGCAGGACATCTCAAAAGGTTATGGACGGATTCAGACGAGACTTGGTAGACAGGTTGGGTGTGTGACAAGGACAAATGGTGTATATTTTGGTGAAGATCTGAATCCGGATAAGATAATTTTTAAAGTGATCCTTCACCATTGAGAGATAGGGCTAAAAAATATAGATATATAGCAGGATATCTCAAAAAGTTGTGGACTGATTCGGAATAAAATTGGTGGATCAGTTGGATAGGTGACAAGAACAAACAGATTCGCTTTTGGTTAAAGTCCAGATGCAGATCCAGGATATCAGTGGGGTACAAAAGGTAAACTGTTCAGCTTGCGGAGGTATGTGCTCCACCAAGTGCCATTCTAGTTATGACTGTGGACAGATGTATTTGGCAGGGGTGGTTCAGAACATCATCCTGGCATCCCAGAAGTATATCACTCTCAGACTGAATTCCTCCTTCAATCTTGATATCCTTGTTTCTTACTAATCTCTGGTACTCCTATGTCTTGTGGAAAATCCATGTTACAATTTCATGCTGCCTCCTTTCTCATCTCACAACAGTCCTCTGTGAAGTGGGTGAAACAGATTGGTTTCTTTGAGGCACCATACATCCTTATAATCCCCACTTCACAACTGTTATCGATCAAACATCGCACTGACGGCTCCTTGCATTTTGGGAAAGGATGATAGAGGGACCTTTACCTTTGAACTTGGAGTACTTTCCAGAGCTGGTGTCACATCCAAAGGCGAACGTGGCATTATAAGCTGTAGTCACCACTTAGTTCTAACAGCTACAGTCTCACTAGATAAGTATGAGAATGATGACACGATCAAGATATTTCACTCTTGCAGTCCTGTATTAATACAGAATGTTGTCCCCTGAAAAAAAAGTAATGGTGCCATATGTAAATTTTATTAGAAATTCCTGCATTCTATTAGAGGCTTCATGAATACATTATTCCCAAGGAATTAAAAATGGTGGGTCACCTAAATATACAGTCAATATTAACTGCATCTTGAAACTTTCTTTTTGAGCCAAATTCAGTATTAATTTTTTTTTAAGGAAAAACATTTTTATAAACAAGCCATTGAATACAGAATTCTCAACTCATCCAAAGAGAGTGCATCTCCACCAGACCAATATATCAATCCATTTACCTTTCCTTAGAACAAAGCAATCCTCCTGTTCATTCACTTTGGCTTCAAACAATGTTTCGTTTCATTATGTTGGGGCTTGTTGATTTCATGCTTTTTTTTTTTTTACTTTGAGTTTCAAAAAATAATAAACGCTGTTTGAGAGTTTAAACGTCTGAAATTGCAGGTGCTGTGATTCTCACTGAGTGCATGGGGAATGAGATGCAGGAAGGCATCACCAAGGAGGCCCCCTGAGGCAAAGCTCAGCAGCACTTTGAGAACAGGCTCATGCTGGGTAGAACGAGATTCTACAGGGATAAGAAAGAGGATGAAGAATGGAGCAGCACTTATCAGCAGTGTTGCCCCAAGTGCCTGCAATGAGAGAAGCATAATCATAATTAGGAAATCTTTGCTCTCATCTCATTTTTCATCCATTATAATGTCTGACAAAGCCAGTGTACAGTGGTTACATTTGAGATTTAGAGATTAACTTGGCTTGAAAAATCTGCTCGCAATTTGCTAATTTGGTTTGAAAATATTTAGCCAAATCCATATTCCTTTTCATCAAATAAAACAAACATTAAATACATGTTTAGTAAATAAATAAAAAAGAAAATACGATGATTTTGACAACAACTAGAAAGCAAATCTGAACCTCTTATTACTGAACAGCTAATTTCAACCACTTTTATAAAGAACACTTTCACTTGATATGAATAGTGAAAATAAATAAATAAATAAATAAATAATCACATATAACATTGATCTACTCATTATGGCTTTTCCCAGTTGTTTTTTTTCAATGCCTGTTCAGAATTAACCTCAAGCCATACGTGGTTAATTCTTTAAGTCAAAAGTGGTCATGTCCATAAGTGTTTGTAATATTTTTACATCTTACAATAAGTGTTCAAATTGTGCTCCCTGGTGTCAAGAACAAATATTAAATTGTGCACCTCCCAAGCTGTGCCCCCACATTTATACGGTCTTGCCCCACCCACTGCCATGACACACTTAGACCCTCCCCTATCCCTGCTATTAGCTCAGAGCCCGGTTTGAAAGGTAAAGGCACCAACCCCCTCTGTCACCCTCCCCCCCCCACCCCCCGACCTGTCACACAGATGCTCTTGTAGAACGGTGTGGCACCTCGACGTTGCCGCCAGAACTTGTGCCTGTTGGCCTACCGGAATGCTTTAAAGAAACATAAAAGACAGATGACAGAGGGCAGGACATTAAGTCGAGGTTCAAGAGGGATGGCGGTTTTTAGACAGACACATTCGGGAGGATGGAAGTGATCTATCTAGACTCTAGAGTCTCGCCAAAGCGACGTACAGTTCCTTCAGAAAGTTTTCACACCCCTTGACTTTTGTCACATTTTGTTGTTACAGCCTGAATAAAAAAAATGGATTAAAATTAAATTTTTTGTCACCGATCCACACACAATACCCCATAATGAAAAAGTGAAAACATGTTTTTAGAAATTCTAACAAATTAATTAAAAATGAAAAGCTGAAACGTCTTGCGTCAACTATTCAATCCCCTCAAGTCACTACTTTGTAGAAGTGCTTTTGGCAGCGATGACAGCTTTGAGTCTTCTTGGGTATGTCTGTATCAGCTCTGCACATCTGGATTTGGGGATTTTCTCCCATTCTTCCTTGCAGATTGGCTTAAGCTCTATCAAGTTGGATGTGGAGCATCAGTGAACAGCAATCTTCAAGTCTTTCCACAGATTCTCAATGACGTAATGACGTCCGAACTTTCACCTCTTGCCAACCCATTTAACAACTTGATTTTTTTTTTTTTTTTCGCACAACGTTATAACCTTTCTCTACCTTTTGGCACAACTGATTTTGTCCATAGTTTTACGTTTGGGCTCTTTAAAAATGGAGAAACAACAAAAGGCTTGTAATCGGAGGTAATCGTACACACGGCCGCTAACGATGACTCATCTCAGCTCAAAAACAGCAATTGGCCAAAATGAAATCCCATGATAACGAAATCGGAACACAACAGGTTGCTCGCGATTGGTCGAAACCTGCGATGTTAGAGGGTTTACTGTAATTTCACAGGAAAATAAAAAGATTAACTCTGAATATCTTTGGATCATTTAATGGTTGCTTGCACCACTGATAATCGCAAAAAAACATAGGAGTCAGGAAGAGCGAGACAGCGAGAGAGCGAGAGAGAGATTGGGACATTTGAGAGAATGGGCAAACAACTTGTCTTGTAACAAGAAAAAAAGAGAACGCGAGCGGCGCTTCGACCCGGTGGGGTGGAAGACCCCATGGGGTAAAAAGTGGTCTCTGTCTCATACTTGTATCATTCTACCCTTTGAAGCAATGGTGAGTTCTCTCAATCAGACGTCTATTTTCTGCTAACACCTGTAACTTTAACTCCTGTATGTTGTTATTCATTACCTAAGTAAATAAAAGTTACTGTGTGCCTCCTGTACTGACTTAGGGAGCCACGATTTTGAAGTGGTTACCCTACAGGACAACTCCAAAAAATACGTTGTTGTGGAGCACTTCAACAGGGGACAGCAGTACTCCAATGGGCTACAGCAAATGGCCTTGTAGGCTGTCAGTACTTCAAATTTGTGAAACACTGCCTTTACAGGGAGAGGGGAGGAGACGGTTATGGAATGATGGCATGGATGGGAGTAATGTAGGAAGGCATAAATAAAGATTATATTGTAATGGTAAATTTTCATCGCAAGAGGGTTGGGGGAGAAGAGTAGGTCAGGCAGAGATGTTGATAGGGGCCTGATTAAAGGGGAATGGGGATGGGCTAAGCAGCTGATGGAAACTATGGGGTTTGGGTGCTTACTGAGAGGTGGGGTGGAGGATGATGGCCTGTTGGAGAGGACATGGGGAGGGGCTGAGCAATTGACAGAGACGATGTGTGTTATGTTGACCGGGTGATGCCCAGATAGAGGATGATAGGAGCATGTTGGAAGGGATACTGGGAGCGGCTGAGCAGCAGGACAACGGTTTGGAGCATGACTTGGTGATGAGAGTGTCAGTGGCTGCAGGGCATGACTGAGGAAGCGTAAGTGCAAACCCACCAGGGAAAATAATGGACACACCCTTATGACCTTATAACCTTGTGACACACACACACACAATAGATAACAAAAGGAACTAAATAATATGATGAATGCAATAAGCAAGAAGAAAAGCTTAATAAATCAGCAGAATAGACAGAAGAAAGAGGACAATGATGAAGAACAAAACAACCTGGAAAAAACAAAATAGAAGAGATGTGAATGATACCATTTGGGAAAAGGCCAAACTATGCAGAATACAAAACAACAAAGAAACGAAAATGTTAATAAAAAGAGCTAACCAAGCGATCCGAAAAATGATACCAACACCCCCACCCCCACCCCCTGATGAAATCAATGTTGTGTGTTTTGCAGCAGCTCTGTTCATTCAGAAAAGGGAACAACACAACAAGAAAAAAAACAAAAAACGACCACTTCCCATTAATAAAAGCAAAACACCATGAAGACCTCGAGTTGTTGTGCCCTAAAAACAAACTCGGAATAAAAATGATAGCAAGGAAGATAATAAAAACTACGATTAAGCAAACAAAGGGAGAAAACAAAACAACATGTGTGAGGAGAAGGATGAGGAGGGGGAGGAGGAGGAGATTGGGACCATACTCTGTGCAGAGCATTGGTGCTGCTTAAGCAGGCTCCTTGGCTATTGGGTACAATCCTGGACGGGTTACCACTCCGACACAGTATACCAGCACTATACCAGCACTCATTTTGCCGACCTCGGAAGGATGACAGGCCGAGTTAACCCCACCTGGTATTAATTCAACAGCTGAGCGGGATTTGAACTCAGGACCCTAGGATCCAAAGCCCACCACTCTAACCATTAAGCCAACACCAGGCATGTGTGAGAGTAACCCGAAAAGATTCTACCGAGAACTCGGGAAACAAAAGCAGAAAGTATCAATTCCCCCTGAAAATGATAAACTGGAAGACTTCTGGAAAGGAATTTATGAAGAATGAAAAGAATATAAGGAGGCGGAATGGATCCCAAAATTGGAAGCTCTCCACAAACACTATGCCAGAGCATTCGATTAACTTATCCAAGAAGAAAAGACAATGGATGAATGGCTTGCAGAGCGCAACACTTTCCTCAACCCAAAATCAAAAGAAACCCAACCACCTCACAAATAGTGGTCATTAACATGTCTGCCAACAGTGTACAGTATAAACTTCTAACAGGAATAATCACAGAAATGATGTTCCACCACCTAACACAGCAAGGAGGACCAGAGACAGAACAGAAGGAATGCAAGACAGGATACGACGGAACAATAGACCACCGACTACTAAACAAAGACATGCTTGAAAATTGTACATTGTGAAGAATCAAATTGTCCACAGCTTGGATAGGCTATAAAAAAAAGCTTTTTGACAGTGTCCTACATTCGTGGATGATAAAGAGAATGCAAATGTACAAGATAAATTATCCCCAAATAATCAATCTGATTGAGAAAGCCATGGATCTATGGAATACCACAACAATCCTGCAGCACTCGGAAGGAAAGATCGAAATAACAGGAGTGAAAATACGACACGGGATCTTCCAAGGAGACAGCCTTTCCCCCCTCCAGTTTTGCCTTGCTCTGGATCCACCAAGTAACCTCATTAATGAGCAAGGACACAGATACACCCTAACAATCAACAAAAGAATGTCCAAAGAAACAAGAAAGGTTTTTAATCTACTGTACATGGATGATTTTAAACTCTGCACCGAACGACGAAATATTGTCAGAATAACTGCAATTAGTGAAAGGGTACTCTGACGACATCCAAATGGAATTTGGCCTCGATGAGTGTGCCAAATGCACACTCACGCAAGGTAGACCGATAAAAACGGACAATATAAAAATAGACTTAGATACAACTAGAGGGCACTCGGTAGAGCACATACCTCCGCCACGCAATGCCTGATCCACGAGAACATATCGGGCCCAATACATTTTTGAACATGGTTCCCAACTCAATGTCAAAAATGAAATTCCCTGACCTTTTCAAACGTAAAAATTTATAAAGCTCTTTTAGTCGGCTCTTCCTCGCCTACACCGACTCCTTTCCATCACCATTTTGATTGATACATGGTGTACATGCAATCATTTTCAATTCTATTCTTCTTTTTAAAATGCCAATACCAGCAGAAAATTGTGTCCGCTTCAAAATTTATTTGAATCTTAAAATATGTAGGCGTGTTTTAGACAACTTATGAATACCATTTTGTTGGGAAATTAAACTGATTCTTCATTTGGGTGTTAACTTCGGTCTTTTAGAAAATGGTCCAGAAAGTACACTTTCCCAGCTCGTACTGGCATTTTAATTTTTTTATTGGCTGCTCTTAGAGCACCCTTATTCTGGACATTTCCATCTGTCTGTCTGCGAAACTTTGGTCAAGCCTAGTATAGGGGTTAAACCACTCAACTGATTCCAATGAAATTTGGTAGGGAGGACCAATATTTCTGGGAATCATGTGCTTTCGAATATGGGACCCCACGCCCTAGCAACGGCATAGCAACGGCCCTTTAAAGTGGTCAAAAATATCGAAAGAAAAAAAAACATCGAAAAATCGAAGCTTAGAGTTCTGTACACAATCTATCTCGCTCCCTTAATGCCAATTTGCAGCCCTAACAAAAAAATATTAGTAGGAGGCGATGGGTTTAGGGCGAGTACATGTCGAACATTTCAGAAACGGTTAATTGCGAATATCTCCAAGAGAGGTCAGGTCAGGTATGGGAGCATGTGCCAGAACAGCGCGTCGCTGCGTCCACTTTCCGCCGGTACTCCAGGGGCCTCCGTCTGGCCATCCCCCAGGCAGATGCCAGGCCCATCCCCATCTCCTTGAGATGATGGTCAACCTGCTGCAACCATGAGGCACGTGGTCGGCCCACTGGCCTCCTCCACTCATGAGACTCCCTCGCTGAGAGAATCTGGTGAGCAGGATCAGCGTCAGGAAAACGAGCCACATGTCCATACAGCCGCAGCTGACGCTCACGGACTATGCAGGTAACAAATCTCATCCGAGTCTCTCTCAGCAACCGCTCGTTGGACACAAAATCCGACCAGCGAAAAGCCAAGGATTCTCCGAAGAGACCTGGTACCAAAGGAATTAAGTCTCCGTCTCAGATCCTTGGTCAAAGTCCAAGTCTCGCACCCATAGAGCAAGACTGGAAGTACCAAGGACCTGAAGACTCGGACTTTCGTCCTCCCGCACAGGTACCGGCAGCGCCACACCCCATGATCCAGTGAATCCATGACTCCCCAGGCCCGACCCAGACGTCTATTGACCTCCGGCTCACAACCTGCGGAGACATGAATATCACTGCCAAGGTAAGTGAATCTATCCACGACCTCAACATCCTCACCACAAACAGACACAGACAGGACAGCAGCATCCAAGATGTCACCGAAAGCCTGGATCTTTGTTTTGACCCAAGAAATCCGTAATCCCAACGGCTCCGACTCCTCATTCAGCACCTCGAGGGCCCCCAAGAGGATGTCTAAAGTCTCCGCAAAGATGACTGCATCATCTGCAAAATCAAGGTCCGAGATCTTGACATTCCCAAACGATGCACCGCAACTTGATCTCTCCGACATCCTCCCAAAAATCCAGTCCATACAAGTGCTGAAAAGTGTGGGGGCAAGTACACATCCCTGACGAACTCCAGTAACAACTGGAAATAAGTCAGAGATGGTACCACCACACTTCACAGCACTCTCAGTACCAGAGTAGAGTTCAGACATCAGATCGATCAGTTTCGGTGGCACCCCACGAAGACCAAGAATCCTCCAGAGGACATCCCGATTCACTGAATCGAACGCTTTACAGAGATCAACATAGGCTGCAAGCAGCCCCTGCCGAAACTCTCGTCTGCGTTCGGTGAGGACACGAAGTGCAAGGATACGGTCAATCGTTGACCTCTTTGGTGTAAAGCCTGACTGCTCTGGACGCTCGTGCTCAAGCAGATGGTGGCGAACCCTATCAAGAATTATCCGAGCAAAGACCTTGCCCGGCACTGAGAGCAGCGTCACCCCTCGGTAGTTGTTGCAGTCTTGGCGATCACCCTTCCCTTTCCAGAGAGGGACAACAAGGCCCCTCTTCCAGTCAGTTGGGATGATGCCTGTGTTCCAGGCAGAGCACAAAACTGCATGCAACGACGCGAGTGCAGCATTTCCACCAGCCTTGAGAAGTTCGGCATGGATGCCACAGATCCCTGGAGCTTTGCCCCGTTTCAACTGGTTCACCGCAGCCCGTGTTTCCACAAGCGATGGTGGACCACAGTTGATTCGAGGGTCAGCAACAGGGATTGTAACACCCTTGACGTCCAACTCGACAGCTGGGGGATCAGCCTGGTACAACCGCTCAAAGTAACCGGCACAGCGGGCCTTCACTTCAGACTCCTCTGTCAAGAGCCTACCACTCTCTGCTCGAACTGCAGTGCTCCGAGGGATGGGCTTGGATGAACGTAATGCGCGAATTCCCCTGTAAGCGGGACGAGAATCACCTGTCCACAGGTGATGCTCTACCCCTCACAGATTCCTCGCACATAGGCCTCCTTGTCCACCCTCAGTGCACGTACAGTTTTACGCCTCAGCTCCCTGAACAGCTCAGCTCTGCCATTCAGCCTGGCCCTGCGACTCTGGTCAATGGTATCCAGTGTCCCTTGAGAGACAAAATTCTTCTTTGCCCTGCGGTGAACTCCAAGGCATCCACCGGCAACATCAAGGACGGTGGTCTTGAAGGTGCTCCACAACTCTTCAGGACCCCCAAAGCACCCAGACCCCCAAGTGTCCACTCAGCCTGTTCGCAAACTCCTCAGCTACTCTCTCATCCCTGAGCTTGGCAACATCCAGCCTAGGCTGGGATGGTACCATTCTCCAGGATTTAAGGTGCAGCTTTAGAGTTGCTACAACAAGCCTGTGGTCAGTATTGAGGAACTGAGCACTCCGGTAGACCCTGCAGTTCTGGATCATCCTCCAACGACCGTCAATGAGGACATGGTCAATCTCCTTTGCCACACCGCCAGCGTTGGAATACCAAGTCCAGCGATGAGCTTGTGGGCGCTGAAACCATGAACCAGCCACCCTAAGTCCATGACTTCTTGCAAAGTCAAGGAACTTAGTGCTATTCTGGTTCATAGTTCCTGACCCATGGGGACCAACACACACCTCATAACCATCCCTATCAGTTCCAGTTGATGCATTGAAATCCCCCAAGACTAGAAGTGTATCTCGTCTGGGGCACTGATCAACCACAGACTCGAGTGTGGCGTAGAATGCATCCTTCACGGTGAGGTCACTCGCCTCAGTCGGAGCATAAATAGAGACCAGGGAAATGACACCCAAGGAGTGACGAATCCTTAATCTCATAATACGCTCGTTGACCGGTGTTACCTCAATTATCATTGGGGTCAGCTTATTGGACACAGCTACAGCAACTCCTTGGGTATGGTAACCATCAGAGCGACCAGACCAATAGTAGGTGTAACCACCCACCATTATCTCGCCGCAATCCGGTCTCCGAACCTCAGAGAGAGCTGCAATCCCGATGTCCAAACGCTTGAGCTCAGATGATAACAGAGACAGGTGATCATCCTCTCTTAGGGATAGGACATTCCAGGCACCCACCCGAAGGGACCGCCTCAGGTTAACCCAAGGAGACCGCCGTCTGGTGGACGACACCTCAGCACCACTCCGACACACTCTCCCGCAATCTGACCCAGGGATGTTACCCCATGGTTTCCCTCCTATCATCAAAGATTGGGGGTCCCGAAGGCTTTGCCCCAATCCCATCATCCGGTGAGCTGCCCTGCGAAGGGAAGCTGCACAGGAGGTACTCCCACGGAGTGGGTTTTCAGATTTTTTTGCGTTTTGCGGAATGAAGCGTTTTACGGTGGCTGGAGTGCAAATCCTGCCACCAACCTCCTAATAAGAAGTAACCCAACTGCAGGAGGACGTCCGCAGACACAGTTGGGCACTAGATATGGATGGCCGTTGGCTCACAAGGAGCTCCTCCGCCCTTTGACAGGTTTTGTTTTTAATCCTGCTGGGTGTCCATATCCAAACACCCTCCTCACCAGAAAACCTGGTGGGGGAGACGGTTTAGTCGCCGACAACCCGACCATGGAACAGGTTAGTACAGGTTTACATGGTACCTGTAGCAGGTCACAGATCGAACCTGACCTGACAAAAACTCCAAAAACTTTCTCCAAGAGAAAGAGTCTGATTTTGATGAAACTTGGGTGAAATGTGTACAATGTGGCTAACATGGACACAAAAATGAATGGTTGCTATGCACACCTCCGTTGCTTAGCAACAGCTAAAATACTTTATCGTACATCATGTGCACATATTGTGGACTGTACAAAAAAAAATCAATACATCCGAAACTGGACCTCCGAGGGACCTGTTTTTTTGGTGCCCAAGGAGAATGTCTTACAGCATCAAATAAAAAAAAAAAAATCTTTAGCGAATAGATAAATGGAATTACCAGGGCTGCCATTTGTTAGAGTCTCTTTGGAAACATGCCTGAAATTTCACAAGGCGGGTTTCTGTGCGCAAACTAAGAGGGCTGTGATAATCATATTTATTGTGCTAAATTGATTGATAGCACGTACATGAATATCGGCTAGTCGCGTCGGCCAGCTTTCCATCCAGAGCAAGCAGCCATGTCGCCTACCGGCTTGTTAATATAAAACTTGCACAACACAAATCATACTAATCTCAAACGTGCCAGGTACCATGACTCGATCAGAATTATATCAGAAAAAAATTAGCAACATTTAGAACATCTAAATCTTGCAAAATAACAATGAAACATTGATATTGTTAATGTGACATTCCAGAAAAGCTAGAACACCCAATGATATTGCAGAAATTACTAACAGACTACTATATTGTACAAGCATCTGGTCCTAAAAAGGACCGTTTGTTGAACTTCTACGGTTAGGTGGGTACTCCTGTACCATTCCCTGCGGATGCAGGTACGTGCACCGCCGCAGAAGTGAAATTACTCAAATGTTACATGGGAAGTTGCAGTAACAGTCGAGATGTTATATACTAGAATTGCGAAAATCTCAATAACATCAAGCAGCGTGTGTAGCTTAGAATTATATGGTCAGCAAAAACTAGCAATTAAGGAAACAAATGTGAATTGTTTGAGTAACGTTATTACAATAGTTAACATATACAGTATGGACAGTTGCTTACATTAAGTGAAATGTCAGTTTGTTACTTCTTTAGTTTCTGTAGTTCTGCTATTTCCATATCAACCTTCCGGGATTCAGTTGCTGCTTCTTCCATAAATTTTGCCTTTTTAGTCTGAAGCGCTTTTATCTGCTCACATGCTTTCTTTTTAGCTGCAGTCTTTTGATCGAGCTCACTTGTGGCTTTACGTTTACATTCCAGTGCCACTTGATACCTGGCATGAGAGCCCCTGACAAACATCAATAGTGGTTTATCAATGTTAACAGAGGTGACTCCACCTTCTGCCTGCACAGCCTCATGAAAAGCATCTGCCTGCACAGCAAACAATTCATGAAAAGAGCAACAAAGAAAACTTTTATAATCATGAACAAAATAATTGACTGGGTGTAAAGGGTACTAATTAAGATCATTAGGCACTAATCACACATTTCCCTGACCAACAAAAAAAATCCCTGAAAAATCCCTGACTTTCCCTGAATTCCCCTGACTTTCCAGGTCAGTGGGAACCCTGTTGAAATATCGTGCTACATATCGTTTTTGGCCCAATCTCTCAATGGTGAAGAATCACTGAAAAAAAAATTGAATAATTCTCGTATCCAGATCGGATTCGGATCATCACCAAAATCGAATCAATTCACCCTTGCTACACACCCAACCTGTCCACCAAGTTTCATCCAAGTCCGTCCACAACTTTTTGAGATATCCTGCACACAAACCAACAAACAGACGAACAAACAAACAAAGACAGAAAGGGGTGAAACATTAACCTCCTTCACCGTAAGTGGCGGAGGTAACAATACAGGAGCTAGACAACGAAGCATCTTCCAAATACCTTGGAGTAGAAGAGTGCCACCAAATGTGTCATAAAAAATGTGAAAAACAATTACCAAACAATACCTGCATAGAATGAAGCTGATCCTGAAAACAAATCTCACGCCCAGAAACAAAATCAAAGCCATAAACCAACGCGCAGTACCAATATTCCAAGACAGCTGAGGAATAGTAAACTGGCCACAAGCGGAAATGTTTTTTTTTAACACCACTGGACCTGTAGCGTATCTGGGCCCTCGCCTAATGTCGTAACCCAAATCTGGTAGCATTCTGACTGGTGGGTCTGGAGAAGAAGGTTTTTCAAGGAATTTACTTAGTCCGCCACGTTGACCTACTTAAAGTCACATGACCGGAATGAGCTTTGCAATCCCCATTACCAGTCAGGAGTGGAACCTGCTGCCAAGTTTCAGCCGGATCGGCCCAGCAGTTTGGCCGGAGAAGTCAAAATAGGACACTGACGGACAGACGGTGCACGATGACAATACCTGATGTGGAATTATTCCAGGTAAAGTAAAAATGGCAAGACTGAGCCAATCGGACAAGTGTAGATTGTGCAAGGTAGAAACAGTACGCGCGAGTGACCTCCTTTCAGGATATAAAAAAATACTCATGTCAGAACAGCTGTACACACAAAGGCACAACAAGGTATGTAGAGTAATCCACTGACATCTGTATAGACTGCAATATCCCAGTTCCACAAGACTCATGGAAACGTGAAACAAAAGCAATAATTGAACACAACAACATAATACTCGTGTACAACCTGACGATTCCATCCAGCATGAACAGAGAAAACAAAGCACTGCGACCAGATGTCATAATCAGATTAAAAAAAAAAAAGAAGACATCGTTAATTGAGGTTTCAGTACCCAGTGATTTTGGTCTAAATAATGCAGAAATCAAGAAAATGACCAAATGTCAAGAACTCAAGAATGAAGTGAAGAACATCTTGGAAGCTGAAGATCACCGGAATTGTACCAGTGATAACTGGAGTAACGGGAATGATAAAGACGAACCTCGCAAAGATCCCCCAAACCATCCCTGGGAACATTACCACAAACAAACTACAGTTAGAGGCTGTCCGGGGCTCAGTGACGATCCTGAAAAAGAGGCCTCAGAAGAAAACTCTGATGAGAACAACACAACTTCGTCCATGAATCACAATCCTTCACTAAAATGAAGATGGGAGCTTGAAGATCTGAGAGGACTCCGTTCCACCTTCTGAAACCCGAATTATGGAGATAACAATCAACAAAACACACACACACACACTGATGAACTCACACACACACACGCAGACACACAGACACACACCATTTTTAGCTCGCCTGTTCGAACAACAGACAGCTATAGCGATAGCCCCGGTGTCAGCGTGCGCGTGAAAATGTTAATGTTTCTGGTGCAAGTTATTTCCTTTCTAATGTTTTTATCTCCCACACTATTTTTTACTGATTACAATATACAAACACATATATTGCTTTAAAATTATTTGGATCAGACTTCACTGCAATGCTTTATAAAAAAATATTATTAGACTAGTCTTTTAAAAACGATAAATGTATAAACAGGCGAGCATTGGGTGGCTTTGACACCAACTCTCTGGTTATATATACCGATATACAGTATTTAGAGAGGGGGAGGGGAGAGAGAGAGGGGGTGATGACAAACACCAACAGTCACGTTTGCCTTTTGACGAAAACCTTTCACAGACGTCACAATCATGACACGTGTTATATTTTCAAAAGTGAAAATATCGAGTTCTGTTCTTGCGTGTGGGAACTTGGCTGCCGGGTAGCTCTCATTTCTTGAAAGCACAGCTGTACCACTGATGCTGTGACCCTGTACTAGTACACTGGTACTCATTCTGTCGACCTCAGAAGGATGACAGGCTGAGTTAACCCCACCTGGTGTTAATTCAGCGGACAACACAGCCAGGTCACTCTACCCTAGATATGCTGCTTTTGCTCTCCCAACAATGGATGGAGGTCCTCAATGCCAGACATGAAATCCGAGCCGTATCCCTGGACATATCACGTGCTTTTGACACGGTCTGGAACCCTTCCCTGCTCACAAAACTCTTCCTATGGTATCCAAGGGCATCTCCACTCATGGCTCACAGACTTCCTCTCCTGACGCAGTCACCGTGTGGCCCTAAATGGAGTTCTTTCATCCCCTCTTCTTGTCCAGGCTGGAGTTCCTCAAGGTGGCGTTCTGGGCCCTGTTCTTTTTTTCTGGTTTTCATCAATGATCTCTGCGACTCTCTGGAAAATCCTCTATTTCTCTTTGCTGATGACTCCACTCACTGCCGTATCATCTGTCATCCCTCAGACCGGCAAGCAGCAGCTTCTTCGCTCACTGCAGATCTGGATAAAATCACAAACTGGTCCAACACGTGGAACATGTCTTTCAATCCAGACAAATCTCACACTCTCACTATGTCCCTCCGAAAGGACCGTTTAGAACCCCCCCCCATCCACTTTCTCAACAATCCTCTGGAAGAAGTCCTTTCTTTCAAGCTTCTGGGTCTCACGATCTGCCATGACCTTTCCTGGGAAAGCCACATTTCCAACCTCGCCTCCAAAGTCAGTCGCCAACTGGGAATCCTCCGTCGTGCAAAGTCCTTCCTCGGCCCACTTGAGCTCCTGACCACTTACAAAGCTTTCGTCCGCAGCCTGATGGAGTACTGCTCTCCCCTCTGGGCTGGTGCTCCTGCCTCCCACCTTTCTTGGCTTCACTCTATTGAAACCAAGGCCTTCAGGATCATTGGCATCTCCCGCAATGAAGCTGAGTCATTGGGCCTCTCACTCTCTCACCGCAGGTTGGTCGGTGGTCTTTCTGTCTTCTACAGTCTCCTCTCCAGCCTCGCCCCCCCTGCTCTCTCTGCGATTTGTCCCCACCACATTTCCGCAGTGCACTCATGGTCCGCCAACAACCCCCTTCTGGTAAAACTACCAAAATCACGAATCACTGCTCATCTTCACTCTTTCATTCCTCTTTTTTCCCGCCTTTGGAATAAACTCCCTCACTCTATTCAATCCCATTCTTCCCTCCAGGCCTTCAAAACAGCTGTTCACCACCACCTCTTATCATCCCCCATCCAAATCCTCGATCTTTTCTTCCCCCGATAATCCACCCAAGCCCACTTCCTTCAAATTCCCTGCTTTCCTTCCTGAAAGTCCCTGTAATGTCCATCTTGTATTCCCCATGTTCCCCGCCACATCCCTCTCCCTCCCCTCCTGTCCCATGTCCCCCATGATGTGCGTTGTGTGTTAGCTCTCACACGAGCCTCGACAAGGTATACAAAAAAAAAAAAAAACAGGGTTCGAACGCAGAACCCGAAGATTGCAAACCAGCCACCCGAACCACGAAGCGAACTCCAGGCTAATACAGGGTCAAGGTACACGAACGGAGACAATGAATGAATTATGTATATACAGTACAGTACAGCACAGTACAGTACAGTACAGTACAGGAGGCACACACACTTACAAGACGAGTGTCCTACCTGTGTCCACAAAGTGACTCCTTCTCTTCCTTGTTCCGTCGGTTCCGCGACCTCATCCTTCGCTCTGGCTGCTTCGTAATGTCGGCTGTGGTACTTGTCTGCAGGATGACGTCCTTCCTTTTGGAAATCGTGATCGGAAGGATGTCCGTCGTGAGAATGAGGATGTCCGTCGTGAGAATGAAGATGTTCGTGTGAATGACCATGACCATGACCATGACCATGACCATGACCATGACCATGCGCATAAATCACGGAGAGCAGGACAATAAATAAGAGAGTTCCGGTTCGAGGTCCTCGCAGCGCCATGCTCGCGTCCTCGCCGCACGATTCACGTTGATATGTGAGGTGATGCGCCGCGTTGTGATCGGTCGCCGATGTGCTTTCCTTACATTCAGTCGGGACGTGGCAGCGTTCTCGGCAAACTTTTACTCGTATCTAACGCCCTGGATGCAAGAGAATCAAAATAGCGATCAAGTTTTTCAACCATGTGCGGCCCTCAGGGCACTTTGTACTTTGAAAAATCGTCATTCCAAACAATCACAAATGGAAATACCCCCTTCCGGTGAGGAGAAATATTTGTAGCAGTAATTGTTAAATTTATAATAACACAAATAATGATGGATTTTTCAGTTCTCCAGAAAATGTAAAAAAAAAAAATTCCCACATAATCTCTCCGTAATGCGTCGACGCAACTTGGAGTTACTTCCGCCTAGCGACGGCGGCGGCCATTTTAGCGCGGTGAAAACATCTCCCTAGCAACGATTTGAACGCTCTCGCTTTACTCGATGGTGTTCGTAATGTTTGTCGTGTAGTCCGTCCAAATGTTGTTCAATCGTCCTGAAAATGTTTGTAGCGAGGCTAAACATCGTTATGAGGTGAAATCTGATGTGATTGGCTGAGAAATGTGTCCTTATTGTTGTAAGCATCGATAGCGGATGTTTGTTTGGGTTGACGATCCCCACGTTGTGTGTGCCGACGTGTGTCCCAACTTGGTAAAAAAAAAAAAAAACCACGGTGAGTTATTTCAGTGATATCAGAGTTCCTGAAATAATTTCCTTCTCCGTCATAGAATATCAGTCCTATCGTATCTCTTACAAGGACACGTTGTCCAGAGGAATGGGCGCTTTGTGAAAATAGGAAGTCGTCATGACAACGTGCCTGTGGAGAAATGTTCCTCACAGCGCATACGGCATGTTAAGTACGAGTGATACAGGACGACTTCATTGACATGGGATATCACGACGTACGGATGTTATTGTGTTGCTGTATAAGTTGAAAGAAAAACGTCGTGGTGCTGTAACTGCGACGTGCAGCGTGTACAGTACAGCAGTACTGTAAGCCGTACTGTACACTGTACTGCACACTGTACAGTACACCGTACTGTAAACCGTACCATACGCCGTACAGTACACCGCACTGTACACCGTACTGTACACCGTACAGTACGCCGTACGACACATCGTACTGTACACCGTACTGTACACCGCACTGTACACCATACAGTACACCGCACTGTACACCATACAGTACACCGTACTGTACACCGTACAGTACACCGTACGGCACACCGTACTGTACACCGCACTGTACACCATACAGTACACCGCACTGTACACCATACAGTACACCGTACTGTACACCGTACGGCACACCGTACTGTACACCGCACTTTACACCGTACAGTACGCCGTGCTGTACACCGCACTGTACACTGTACACTATGCCGCACTGTACACCGACCTCCGGGTCAACGGCACTCTGTGTTATCGGAATCGGTTCCTTTGTTTTCAGTTCTTGTCGCCCTTAGTGATTTTAGCCGGTACCAGCACGTCGCTTAGCCGGCTCAGAGGTTCCACCGAAGCACTGCACAGCGCCTCTCTCTCCCTCCCTCCCCTGGAGTGCCGATCCGCTCTCAAGACATAACCATTACATTATCCATTTGTGTACTTACATGGTTTCAATCGGATCGGATGGTCCGAATTGATTTGTTTAAGTTTTTCTCTCCAATATGTACCTTAAAGTGAAGGGTTACATTAAGTTGGGGTGACCAAATAATTGGTGTTTCCCTGGCAACGCATCACTATGTACCGTTTATGGGGGAAATTGTCTCTGAATATTATAACGTCGCGTTTCTTGTAACGTCGCAGTGTTTATTATGATGACGTCATTAAGATTGTCGTCGGAACTCAAATTATAAATAAATAACTCCACTAGTACCATCACTCATTTACCAGTGACCAAGTGTTTGCGTCAGAGCACGGCATGTTTCCTTGGACGGACTCCAGCAATTCCCAGTTCTGGTCACTCACTAGTACCATCACTCATTTACCAGTGACCAAGTGTTTGCATCAGAGCACGGCATGTTTCCTTGGACAGACTCCAGCAATTCCCAGTTCTGGTCACTCACTAGTACCATCACTCATTTACCAGTGACCAAGTGTTTGCGTCAGAGCACGGCATGTTTCCTTGGACGGACTCCAGCAATTCCCAGTTCTGGTCACTCACTAGTACCATCACTCATTTACCAGTGACCAAGTGTTTGCGTCAGAGCACGGCATGTTTCCTTGGACAGACTCCAGCAATTCCCAGTTCTGGTCACTCACCAGTACCATCACTCATTTACCAGTGACCAAGTGTTTGCGTCAGAGCACGGCATGTTTCCTTGGACAGACTCCAGCAATTCCCAGTTCTGCTTACTCTCTATAAGGCATCCAGCCACTTGTTGCATCTTTCAGGGTATTGTTTTTTTCTGGAAGCAAACTTGAACAATGATAATTTTCCATCTATTTTTAGGCTGTGTTTGGTACAAAACACAACTTCACAGCATTTGGGCATGATGACTTATCTGAAAAGGTTGTAGCATTGGTACAAACTAATCGAAAATCTAAAAAACGTCGGATCTACTTATAGGTGGATGCATGTGTAGTTGTACTGGTAGTGATAGGACGGTGTGCAAAACTAAGCGTTATTGTTGTATCCCGACGGAAAGACCGCACGAACACAAGGGACAGGGGTTGGCACGTCTCGTGTGTTGCAGCCAACAACTAACAGCTTCACTGGTGTGGCACGTGACTATGCGAACAACTCTTCCCTGAAGGTTAAACATTACAGTCTCTGTAATAAGGGGCTCAGTGACAATTAAGCTTAGCAACCAATAAACCAAAATGTGATCAATGATGTCCATGAATTCAAGTGTTGGAACCTGTTCAAGTTCCCATTAAATCAACTTAAAATCACTCAGTTTGTTACAAAGTCAGATAGGTATCTTGGAAGACGTTCATTTCACCTTGAACGTTGAGGTTGTTGTCTGGTCAGGTCTGGATGAGGAGTAGGAGTATCAGGCAGGTCAACAGCATCAAAGTTCCCATCTGAATTCAAATGGGGGTGACCAGCCTGGTGGGACCTAACACATCGTCGGGAATTCCAACGACAACCATCTTCGAGCACGAAAGTATTTTGACCAGCTTTGCGAACAATACGTTGTGGCTGTGATGAAGATGATTTCAATTTGGGCTGACGAATTGGTCGCTTTGTTCAGACCCATTCACCTTGATTTGGGGTAAAGTATCTACCTCTGCGACATCGGTCTGTGTACTCTTTTACCCGTTGCTGCTTTTCTAGAATAGCACTTGCTAGTCCTGTGTTAGCTGTTAATGTCTGGATTGGTTTCAGAGCTTCCAGCGCATATCGGAGTTTACGACCTATCATCATTTCAACTGGGGTACTCTGCGTTGGTGCATGTGGTGTTCAGCGGTAAGTCTATAGGATGGTTCGAACTGCATCCTTGAATGTCTTTCCATCTGTAAATTGAGTGGTGAGATTTTCCTTGATCACATGGTTTAACCTTTCTACTTCCCTGTTGCATTGCGGTTGTAGCGGACTGTGCGACGATGCTCTATCCCGGCATGCTCCAAGAGCGTTTCAAACTCGTATGAGACGAATGATAACTTCAGGTAGTCTCCATCTAGCAAAGAGCTCCATGAGAATGTTGATGATAGTCCTGGACATCACGACTGAGGTTGCAGCAATTTCTGACCACTTTGAATGCAGGTCATGGACTACAACAAGGAATCTTTGGTTGGAGGGAGCAATGTTTACTTCACCAAAGATGTCAACTTGAGTCTGGCTCCATGGTTTCCCTGGCCAAGGTATGGGTTGGAGCAGTGGTTGCATTGGTTTTGAAGATTTCTCACTTACTGCACATGCTTCACAGTCCCTGATGTGCGCTTCAATACATCAGTCAATACCTGACAACCACACCGAATCTCGACATCGTTGTTTTGTCCGAACGATGCCCGGATGATACTTGTGAGCCATATTCACAACATTCCTCTGAAGAGTGCTGGTAATTACAGCACATAACCCTCTGGATACACAACAGTCGTTGAACACAGAATGTTCATCCTTGAGTCTGAAGTTTGGGTGTTGGTGCTTGACGAGGCCAACCATTTTGGATGAAATGGCAGACTTTCTTTGTGGTATGCCTGGTGTTGGCTTAATGGTAAGGGTGGCGGACTTTGGATCCTAGTGTCCTGAGTTGAAATCCCGCTCAGCTGTTGAAGTAATACCAGGTGGGGTTAACTCAGCCTGTCATCCTTCCGAGGTCGGCAAAATGAGTGCCAGCTTGCTGGTATACTGTGTCGGAGTGGCGACCCGTCCAGGATTGTGCCCAATAGCCAAGGAGACTGCTTAGGCAGCACCAACGCTCTGCACAGAGTATGGTCCCAATCTCCTCTCCTCCTTTGGAGTAGGGTCCTCTGTTGAAGAATTCTGTAACTTTGCTGCTGTTACAAAATTGTCCAAGTGTATTTACATAACATTTCAGTCTTCAGTGGTTGTTGGTACATCTGGGTTACTGTTGTCGACAAGTCTACTGAGCACATCTGCAATTTGATTCTTGGATCCTGTCACATACTGGACATCAAAGTTGTATTGATGAAGTCTATCAGACCATCTGTAGATGCGCAATGGCTTCTGACCATATCCCATCATAGCAAGTAGCGTCATGAGAGCCTGGTGATCTGTCCGTAGTGTGAATTTCCTCCTGAAGAGAAACACATTCCAGTACTCACACGCAAAGAAGAGGGTTTCACGTTCCCCTGTGGAGTACTTTAGGTCAGTCTCAAACAGTGTTTTTGATGCATAGGCAACAGGTCGTTCCACTCCGTTTGACACTTGAGAAAGTACAGCACCCAATGCAATTCCTGAGGGGTCAGTCGTGACAATCATTGGTGCATTGGGGTCAAAGTGTGCAAGGATTGAGGCACTTGTAATCCTTCTTTTCAAACTCTGAAAGGCTTACGCCTGTTCGTTGGAGCATTTCCATGGGGGTGTCTTTATGTAATAATGTGTGAAGTGGTTCAGCCACATCAGCATAGTTTTCAAAAAAGTTGAGGTAGAAGTTAGCTGCAGCAAGAAACAAGGCAAGTTCTGATGCGTTATTTGCCTCTGGAAGACCATTGATGGCCTTCACATTGGAGTTCAGTGTTTGAACACATACCGAAGACACATGGTAACCCAGGAAATCAATCTTGTCTCAGTTGGACTGGTACTTGTCATGGTTAAGAGTAATGTTACTCCAGCAAGTCTGGTCATCACAGCATTAAGCCTCTGGTCATGTTCTGCTTTATTGGGACCATGTATGACAATGTCGTTGAGAAGACGAATGCATCCCTTGATTCCAGACAGAACTGTTGCCAGTATTTTCTGGAATGTGCTCGGTGCACAGCTTAACCCATATGGCATGTGGCGATACTGAAAAACTCCGTCATGGGTTTTAAAGGCCATCAGGTACTTGCTGCCTACTGCTATCGGGACTTCAAGATACAGTAGCTCCAGCGCATGTCGAGCTTTGTAAACACTGTCGACACTTTGTAAACAAGGTCACAATAAAGCAGAACATGACCAGAGGCTTAATGCTGTGATGACCAAACTAGCTGAGAATAACATTTCTCTTAACCATGACAAGTACCAGTCCAACTGAGACAAGATTGATTTCCTGGGTTACCATGTGTCTTCAGTATGTGTTCATTCACTGAACTCCAATGTGAGTGGTGGAACTCTGCTGTCAGCTCTTCGATTGTTGGTAGCGGATATTTATTCAGGATTATGGCTTTATTTGCAGCTTTAAGGTCCACACACAGTCGAATTTCACTTGATTTCCAATGTGCCACAACCAGGTTTGAGATCCATGGTGATGAATCCATTGGTTCAATGATCCTTTGTTCCTGTAGAGGTTTCAGTTCAGCTGATACGTCCTCTCTGACAGAAAACGGAAGTCGTCGGAGACGTTGCGACACCGGTCTCACTGTGGGATGAACTCGTGGTTTGCGCACAACATTTGCAATTTTTTCAAAACCGCTCAGTGCAGATGGGATTGAGCTGACGACGTCAATGGTTTTTGAATCAGCGAACCATCTCTCTGGATTCTGAATCCAAGTCGATCGAAGAGATCTACGCCCATAAGATGAGATCCACTTTTGGTGACGTAGAATGGGAAACTGGTTACTTTGGTTGAGTCACACTAAACTGGCAAATCCACTATTTCTGTCACTGCAATTTCCGTGTTATCACATGTTGATAATCTGCAGTCAGATTTACGAAGTGGACAATCTGTGAAATGCTTGCTGTACAGCGATTTGCTCAGAATAGAAACTTTTGCTCCAATATCTATAACAAGTGTCACTGGGGTCTCGGCCAGGTGAACACAGCAGGTTTTAAACAGTGTTGTTGTACCGTTTAGGGAGTTAATGGAGAAAAATGAGTGTTTCTGACTTTTCTGAATCATCAATCTGCCTGACACGTGCTTTCCCAACAGATTTACACATTTTGCCAAAGTGATTCAATCTTGAGCAAACTCTGCAGGTCTGCCCAATGGCAGGACACATTTCACTCCCTGTTTGTGGGTGACGTATATCCACAGTTCCCACAAACTGGACTATTGGACTGGGCCTGAACTTGTTCATGTGATTTAAATCTCCCCCGAAAAAATCCATCCTGTCCTTTATTTCTGACAGTCTGGACAATTTCTGCAGTGTACTGTGGACTTGTCTGAGCACCTGTGTTTTCAGGTGTCTGCATAGATTTACACTTATTAATAACTTGCTCCATCTGAGTGGCTAATGTACAAGCTCTCTCGAATGTCAGTGTATCTGGTTCCTTCAAAAGATGCTCACGTACTCGAGGAATCGATGCTTTCTCCATTAACTGATCTCGAATGAATTCGTTCTTGAGAGCTCCAAAGTTACACCGAGCTACGAGTTCACGTAATGCCGTGATGTACTCATGAGTTGTTTCCCCTGATCTCTGCCCACGTTGACGGAATCTGTACCTTTCTATCATCATGTTTTGTTTTGGTCCAAAATACATCTCCAACATGATAACAGCAGCATCATAGTTATCGGTAGGATCCAGCGTTGCAAATATCCGTTGGCCCTCTTGTCCCAAGCAATGGATGAGAATAGCTTTTCGAGTGGTCGTCACTCTCTCATCGTTGAGGCCATTTGCAACAAGTTACAGTACATCTGAAAGCCATTGTACCATGGCTTCCACAGGACCGGCGGTTCTCCTGGCGTTGACAAAAGGGTTGGTGGGGGTGGGAATGTTAATCCCGCCAACCTCGTTGCCAAAATGTTGTATCCCCACGGAGAGACCACACGAACACAAGGGACCAGGGTTAGCACGTCTCATGTATTGCACCCAACATGGCAGATTCTCAATCCCCGGTGGCCAGGTAACATGACCTGTGATCCGCTGGTGTATCATGTGACTATGCAAACACATCAGTTACCAAGGCAAATTATGAACAGTGTCAGAAAAAGCAATGGCGTTCAAATACTTGCCAAGTTGTTTTCATTCGGCTAAAATCATGAAAAATCATGAAGGGTAATAATAACCGAAAACAGAAGAATTTATTGCAATTCCACAAAGCACAAGGTTAACGTGGAGATAGGTACAGTACAGTACACACTGCGTGTCTCAGTTACTCCATACACAAAAGCCACCGTCAGTTTTCCTCACCTTTCCCCCTCCTCAGTGACTTGGAAGCTGCAGGTAACAAGGAGGTTGCAAACACCACATTCTTTTCTTATCTTTCTTTGCTGTTCTAAATTTCTTTGAGATGATTCTGATGGCAAGATGATTCTGATGGTGCCTGTTTTGTTCGCATAATTGAGATTGTATAACGTTAGGATCGGAGTAACTCTGCACTGTGTCTCCTTTGTTTGTACATAACTGTTTTTCTTTTGCTGCACTTCACCAATCCTTGCTTTCCCCTGCTGTACTTATGGTGCTGTGTATTAAAACCTTTGCTTCTTGTTCCACATGCCTTTCCTGGCCCTTGCTATAAATAAGTTACTATTATTGTTAACGTACCCAGTTCATCGTGTCTTTTGCTCCATTGGTCAAGCGTCGTCCACACATAGTGTAGCTGGGAAGTTTCACCCCACTGATTGGCTCTTGTTAGCCAGTACGTACTTGACAGCTAAGCTCAGCTGCACTTGATCAGATAAATTAACGCAAGTACACATCGAGGGCACGAAACTCACTTGGTGCAGTCAATCCACCGGAAACGGTAACAAGCGAAGTTGTGACACCCTGCGAAGATTGGCAGTACCAATCGGCCTTCATGGCTGCTTAACAACCTGCCGGAGTGCAGAGTTGTCCATGCTCAGTGGCCTTAGGACCGGATGTTTTGGAGGAACTCGAGCGCTTCCTCTCATGGTGAAACTCGAACCCCAAATCCATAACAATATGCTTTCAGAAGCCTTTCTCCATCGGCATGAGGTTATAATGACCCCTTTATTGCCCTATTTTCATATTGTGCTCACTCTTCTGGAACAAATTCTTATCCTTGTAAGAGATATGATAGTACTGATATTCTATTTTTTTTTATTATTAGCCCATCCCACGCACAACAGGAGATGGGGTTTTGCAATCGTGTGTGTGTGTCCAGGCCGTAACTTTTTTACCAATTGAGTTTTCATCATCAAATTTTCAACAAAGCTTTATGATGAGAATAATGAGAAGACAAATTAAGAGTTTGGTCAAAAAGTCAAAAGGTACTGTTTTGCATACAGAACAATATGTCCAAATACAAAGCGGATGGGCTTTACATTTTCAGATGCTTTCTAGTTGTTGTGTTTTTTGGTCAAGGCTCGTGGAAGAGCTAGAACACAGAACAGAAAGACCAGCAGGAGATGGGGGGAAATGCCATCAGCAGGGTGGAGGGGGAAAATCGATGGACACGGACAAACAAGGGATGCGAGTAACGCAAGTGTGGACAAGATGGATACTGAAGCAACATTTTGGAGGGGTGAGGATTGGTTTAACAGGTGTCGAAAATATCATGGACAAACAACTTGATATGGTGGTGAACAGCTGTCTTGAAGACCTGGAAGGAAGAATGAGATTGAAGAGAGTGTGGAAGGTGGTTCCACAGGTGGGAAAAACGAGGAACAATTGATTGGAGGTGAGGAATGGTTCTGCATTTCGGCAGTTTCACCAGTAGGGGTTGCTGGTGGACCACATGCATCCTGCAGACACTTGGGTCAGGGAGCAGGTGGAGAGGCAAGGCACGGAGATGGTATGGGGAGGCAAGGCATGGAGATGGCACAGGGAAAGTGGAACAGCAGGGAGCATCAAAGAAGACCCAACAAGCTTTTACTCGTATTTGCGCTCAAATCAGTGTGAAAAATGCAGTCGTTCCATTCAAGAACAGCAATGATGAGGTTATCCCCCCTGGTCAACAGACACCTGAAGACCTGAACAACTTATTTGCATCGGTATTTACCAAGGAGAACAATGAAGTACCGCAGCCGAGGACCTTTTACAGTAGACTTGAAAATGAACCTGAATGGCACTGTAATTGATAAACATTGTGAAGAAAAAAACTGTCAAAGCTGGACCCTGATAAGGCAGCAGGTCCAGATGATACACCCCCAAAATCCTGAAGGAGTTAGTGGAAAAACTATGCAGACTGCTGATTGCTTTTTATCAGAAATCATTGAAAGAGGGATCTGTACCTGAGGCCTGGAGATGAGCCCATTTCATCCTTATCTTCAAAAAAGAGATCGAGATCAAAACCAGAGAATTGTCGACCAATCAATTTGACATCAGTTGGCTGTAAAGTCTTGGAAAGCATCACATGAGACCAAATTACAGAGCACCTTATCATTATTATTATTATTGTTATTATTATTATTATTATTCTTTAACAACCACAATTATTCCCACGTTCTTGTGGGGTTAGCCAGGGGAGCTTGGCCCAAGTCTTTCACAAACAGACTGGCCAGAACTGACGTTCAACTATGGTTTGGCAAGAATTTGGAATTTGGTCATGGTTCCAGCGATAGATAGCTCACCTACTCTTCACAAAGGACACCATGGGATCTTTAATGTCCACCAACTAATACCGGTAGATGGGACGCCCAGTTTAGCGTCCATCCGAGCAACGGCACACACATCAATGAATCACACTGCCTGTGAAACACCAGGATGGCAGTTTATATAGCTGGGTTGGGATTTAAACCCAGGTCAGACAGCTTAGAGCCAAGTATGTGTAACTCTTGGCCATCCTGTCAGCCAAGTAACAGAGGACCTTAAAAAGCATAAATTGATTGGAGAGACGGCGCAGCACGGGTTCAGAAAAAGAAAGTCACGTGCAACAATTTGTTTGAACATCGAGGTAACTTAACCAACCATGTAGATGAAATCACCCCTGTGGATGTAGTGTATGTGGACATGGCTAAGACCTTCGATACCGTGCTGCACAAACATCTTCTCACCAAAATTAAAGCACATGGGATCCATGGCACGCCCCTGAATTGCATTAAGCCATGGCTATCTGGCCATAAGCAAAGAGTGTTAACACAAGGTGTCAATTTAAATTGGACAGATCAAGCTCTATTGTTCAGGGCTCTGTCTTAGGGCCGCTGTGCTTTCTGATGTGTATGAATGACTGAGATGACAACGTACATCACGAGACTGTGGTCAGCAAATTTGCTGATGACACCAAAATATCACATGATGTGTCCAGTCAAATGAGAATTCGTAATCTGAGGCCTGGTTCAAAAATTGGGGAATTAAATTTAATACAAGTAAATGTAGTGTAATGCACATTGGATGACACAATCCGCACTGTAATTACGAGATGGGAAACCGCCGGATAAAAGAGTTGAAAGAAGAAAAACATCGAGGAGTGCTAGTTCACCAGTCACTTAAAACCTCTTCGCAATGTACATCAGCAGCCAAGAAGGTCAACGGGGTCCTTGGTTTGATTGAAATAAAATAAACTTCTCATGCAAAACTAGAAAAGTTGTGTTGCGGGTGTACAAATCCTTGGTCCATCAGGACTACTGTATGCAAGGATTTGGAGCACCCACCTGGAGAAGGAACAAACAGGTACTTGAAAAAGTTCAAGCCAGGGCCACCAAACCCATCACAAGCATCAGAGAACAACCATATGAAAGCAGACTGAAGAGGCTCCACCTGACAACATGACATTGTCGAAGGAGACGTGGTGATCTCCAAACTTACAGCATCTTTCTTCAATGTAAAAGAAGGAACTTTCTTCGAAAGAATAGAATATGTGGGAACAAGAGGTCACTCATTGAAACAACAAGAAAAAAAAAACAGCAGGCATGTTTAGATGTCAGGAGATACTTCTTTAGTCATGGAGTAGTGGATGACTGCAATACGTTATCAGATAATGCAGTGACTGCAAAACCAGTGCTATCCTTCAGGAAAGAGCTATCAAAGCACATGGGTTTATAATGGGGTACAAGTATCCTTCTTAACCCTACCATGCACCATCTTCTACCTGACAAGAGGATTCAGAAGATTAGCATGTGGTACTTCAAGGTGATTCAAGGAAGGTTGACCCTCGATGCTTGGTGGCGTAATGGTTAAAATGTCTGCTCTGAGTCTGGAAAGTCAGTGGTTCAACCCTCACCTGAGTCATTTTATAAACTTCAAAAATGTTATGTGCTGCTTCCTTGCTTGATGTTCACCATTGAAGAAGATAGAGCATGACCAAACAACCATAAGTTGATGATACCTAATGGGCCTAATGGCCTCCTTCTGCATTGAGGTTCCTTATATAAGGGATCACATAAAACAACTTGGCAGTTTTTTCATGCCCTTTTGGGTACAGGTTATTTTACCCGATGATTCGAGCCTTGTATGACCATTTGTGAACTCGGCCAGCAGGAGGTGGAACATCCTCGGAAGGTAAACCATCACTGTCAGTTCGATTGCAGCACAAAAATGAGCAGGGCGATGGATCCGTGCGGTGGTGGCGATACATGCGGTATCGACGATACATGTGCACAAAGATCTCAACTCGTTACTATGGCGACAGAGCATTTGAAGTAGCTGCTCCAACTCTCAAGAATTCACTCCCTCTACACGTCCGTCAAGCAGCCAGTCTACACATTTTAAAAAAAACGGTGATCTCTCCGATATCCTCCCCAGCATCCAGTCCCTACAAGTGCTGAAAAGTGAGGGGGCCAGTACACACCCCTGCCGAATTCCAAGAACAAGTGGAAATAAATCAGAGATGGAACCACCACACTTCACAGCACACGTGGTGCCAGAGTATAATTCAGACATCAGATTGGTCAGTTTAAGTGGCAACCCACGAAGACCAAGAATCCTCCAGAAGGCATCCATATTCACTGAATCAATGCTTTGTGGAGATCAACATTGGCTGCGAGCAGCCCATGCAGAAACTCTCGTGTGCATTCGGTGAGGACTTGAAGAGCAAGGAAACAGTCAATCGTTGACCTCTTTGGTGTAAAGCCTGACAGCTCTGGGCACTGGTGTTCAAGCAGATGGTGGCGAACCCTATCAAGAATTATCCGAGCAAAGACCCTGCCCAGCACTGAGAGCAGCGTCACCCCTCGGTAATTGTTGCATTCCTGGTGATTTTGCTTCCCTTTCCAGAAAGGGACCAAAAGGCCCCTCTTCCAGTCAGTTGGGATGATGCTGGTGCTTCAAACAGAGCACAGATCTGCTTGCAATGACATGAGTACAGCATTTCCACAAGCCTTGAGAAGTTCAGCATGGATACCACAGATCCCAGGAGCTACACCCCCTTTCAAATGGTTCACTGCAGCCTGTGTTTCCACAAACAAAGGCGGTTCACAGTTGATTGCAGAGTGAGAAAGGGATAGTTACACACCTGGCATCCAACTCAACAGCTGGTGGGTCAGCCTGGTAGAGGTACTGAAAGTAACCTTCGGACTCCTTTGTCAAGAGCCCACCACCCTCCATTCTAACTGCACCACACTGAGGGATAGGGTTGGACGAACACTATGCACAAATTCCTCTGAAAGCAGGATGAGACTCATTTGACCACAGGTGATGCTCTACCCATTCACAGATTCCTCACATATAAATTCGATAAAGTTTTGAAATATTGTGCTCTTCATCATTTTTGGCCCCATCTCTCAATGGTGAAGAATCACTTTTGAAAAATTCTCCATATCTGAATTCTGATCTTCACCAAAATGGAAATAATTCTTCCTTCTCACATACCAAACCTGTCTACCAAGTTTCGGCCGAATCCATCCACAACTTATTGAGACATCATGATATAAATCGTTTTAGCCCTATCTCTCAATGGTGAAGAATCACAAACAAACAAACAAGCAGTCATAGACTGGTACTTACGAAATCGTCAACTTGACCTCTGACCTTGTCTAATAAAAGCTGTCTCTCGAGAAGGTAGCGACGCAAAGCAGAAGTTTCTACGATGATTCTGTTCCAAACCATCAAAAATCGAATGTTTGACCTCACTGTGACCTTGACCTTTGACCGATTTTGACCAAAATCTAATCAGCACTAGCCATCACCCTCCTGAATCACGTGGTGTAATTTGACATTGGGAGCTTCCGTTCTCGAGTTATCGTGCCTTCAAACAAACACACAAACATACAAACAAACACAGAAACAGATGACGGAAGTCATCAAAATCTAAAGATTTCGTAAGTAACAAACAAGAAGACGTCATGCAGAGCACGAGACTTGCAAAATCCATAAAACAAATTTGACCTCAAAAATAATTAGTGTTTGAATTCAATGACCAAATATGCAACTCCTCTTTAAATTTCAATTCAATCGGATGAAAATTGAGGATTTTAGAAATCTCACCCAAGTTGTTAACCTTTGGCCTAAGTTGACCTTTTGACTTCAAAAACAATGGGCTTCGTCCTCATGACAAACTCGAACCCGTGGTGAAGTTTCATGAAGATCGGTTTAAATTGTGACCTGTAGGCAATTGACAGACAGACAGACAGACAGACAGACAGACAGACAGACAGACAGACAAGCCGGTAGGCGACATGGGTGGTCACTCGACTAAGGCGGCTTTGAAATATGTCGATAAGAGAACACATCAGATGGCATTTTTGCCGTTCGTTGTTCCATATAGGAACATGATGAACAACTGTCCATTCATCATTTGCGTTCGATTCCCTAACCCTACGTTAGGGAATCCCAATGCGAACGTTGGGATAAAAGCATATAGTAATATAATTGCATACTAGTCATACAGTTTTTGACGGATCAGGCTGAAATTTTTTGACAAAGAGGTTGATTATAGTGCGCATAAAAGCGCGGAAGCCGATTTTGGATTTTCGAAAAAAAGATATTTTTCGGATTTTTTTCAAAAATTTCAAAGTCCCGTTACTAGGCAACGGTGGCGTCCATAGCAACGGTGCTCAAAAACATACAACGAGATCCTGGTATGAACCTACCAGTCAAGTTTCATCAAAATCGGTTGACTCCTCTGGCCTCCAGAGCTGTCCATTACATACAAACAAACAGACAAGCGGGTAGGCTACCTGGGTGGTCGCTACATAATTGCATACTAGTCACACAGTTTTTGACTGATCGGGCTGAAATTTTTTGAGAAAGAGGTTGATTATAGTACGCATAAAAGCCTGGAAGCCGATGTTTGATTTTCGAAAAAATAATAAATAAATAAAATTTCAAAGTCCCATTGCTAGGCAACGGTGGTGTCCTTAGTAACGGTGCTCAAAAGCATACAACTAAATCCTGGTATAAACCTACCTGTCAAGTTTCATCAAAATCGGTTGACTCCTCTGGCCTCCAGAGCTATCCATTACAAACAAACAAACAAACATACAAACATACAGACAGACGGAAAAAGTGAAAATAAGGGTACTCTAGCGACCAGCAAACAGACATACAGACAGATGGAAAACCTGAGAATAAGGGTAGTCTAGCGACCACCCAACAGACAGACAGAATAACAAAATCCATTGTCGAATATACAGTACTTGAAAATTCTTCGATTTTGCAAGTTACAAACAAACAGAAAGGGGTGAAAACAAAACGTCCACCTGTGGTGCTGGAGGTAATAATAAATTATCACAGTAGTATAAGCCTGGTGTTGGCTTGGCAGTTAGGGTGGTGACTTGGGATCCGAGGGTTCTGAGTTCAAACCATGTTGGCTGCTGAATTAACCCCAGGGGGTTGACTCAGCCTGTCATCCTTCTGAGGTTGGTGAAATGAGCACCGGTGTACCTGTGATTGGGGCACTGCATCAGTGGTATAACTGTATCCCTAACCAATGATGCAATCAGCAGCCAAAAAGGCTGTACACGATGGGAACAGTAGTACAACACTTATAATACGTCCTTCGACATCAAGTGCATTTGATTTTTTTTTTTTTCGGAGATCTAAGAACGGATGTTTGAATGTTTTTGAATTCCCAAATCATGAATTTTTAGTCGTCCGCTGCTCTTGCTGTGCCCATGAAAAAATAGCATTCCTTTCCTGCAGTAATTCTCTACGGACTACTGTAGTAGGACCTGTTACGAACTATAGTATGTGAGAGTATTACTCTCATATACTGTAGTTCTAACTGTAGCATTTTTGCCTGGGGTTGAGTACACTTCCAGTCTAGAATCCCTGTTTTTCCCAAAGATGAAGATTTGCTTTTGACGGTGTTGGCTTTCTACAAATTTCTCCTCCAAGTCTTTTTGCATCTGTTTCATCGTGTTGTTTGTGTTTCTCCTCTCGTGGTGCGACATCGCTGCTAGCGGCCTCTCTTCCACTGCACATGGACTTCTGTTTGCCATCTTGGTTTAATGGATTGTGTATAAACACACCTTGTATAAGCAGCAAAATCCATGTCCTGGGATTTATGTTTCACCCTGTTGTTTCAATTGAGTTTATTCGTAAAGTGTGTGCAGGATATTAAGTTATTATGATGCGCTATGTAAACTTACCGTGATAAGGGGCACCAGCCGATCACACTCTGCACCCCTGAACATGCTCTGCCAACCGAAGGTCATTTCATGGTGAAGGGCAAAGCTTCGCAGCACAGAACCATTCATGGCTGTGGTTTGGGTTACGGTAAATAAGTTGCACATTTCAACAATTACTCACAGCACTTACAGCACTTTGAGGTCACTGGATGTGGAAAAATAATATTAAATATTTTGTCCCCATTGGTATTTTATCACCGCCTCCATCTTGTACATGATGTGAACCCATCCCGATTCTGGGTAGACATGATGTTGAAGGTATACTCTATTAATTCCGAGGATGCTCTCGGGTCACAGGCCAGATCAAAGTTCAACTGTGGTCTTGAAAAAAAAACTTTAAATAAAAAAAATTTGATCACATCAGAAATGGTACCCTTGGGCAGAGCGTGAAAGGAGCTTTGAATTTATTTCTCCATCAGCTCTCTTGAGTGCAATAAGGACGTTAAGGGTGATTGGGTGAAGCCTCCTCGATGCGACACAAAGCTCTGTCTCGGGATTTGACCCACGTCTTGGAAACCAGGTGATATACAAACCTAACCCTCAACGTGGTCTCAATTTGAAACTCACACCTGCGAGTGTACGAAATTTTGTTGAAGTTAAAAAAAAACAAAAAAAAAACAAGTCCTTTTGGTGTGCATCCCATGAATATCATTCGTGCACGAGTGAACATAAACATTATGGCCCCATGGGATCTGGTCAGGTGATTGTTAGGTAACGTTTTACTGAAGGGTTAGGATGTTTTTAATTTGTTCAGGGTGCTGGAAGACGGGTCCTCTGGCTGAGAGCCCATCTGATGGATGAGTCCCGCATGAGAAACACCAGGGTGATGGTTGATAGCTTGGTCAGGATTCTAACCCAGGTGACAGCTGCAAGGATATCCAGCCAGCGCACCATGAAGTCTTAAACGTCCACAGCCTAAATACAGACAGGACAGCCCACTTTATGTCCCCGTCAAAATTATGTGTGCGTCATAATGCAGCATCCCTTCTGTCGCTGTTACCATGGCGACAGTTTTGTTGGACTCGACTCCGCAGGGGAGCAAATGTAGGATCAGAAAACTGCACCTATCTTACCTGCAGCAACCCTTACGAGTCGTTAGCCTGGTGCCCCTGGCTCCCTGTTGTATTGTTTAGCGAACATATTGCCCAATTATCATTCGCGAAAGCTCTCTCATAATTAATTTACTATCTTTCCAGTCTCTCGTTCAACTCCGAGGCTTTATTCTCACTCGGCAATTATGCTGAGTCAGCTCAACTCGACCAGGTAAAGGTGAACGATAATTGGCACAGTTTGCGCTTCGATAAATCTTGCTAAATGGGGATGACGGCTCATTTATTGCCGCAGTGTGAATGTGTTTAAGTGTTGGCTGGTGTGCCTTTCCTATCCAAATAATTCCGTTCCCAGGAAACATGCGAACCACCTGGTCGATTCGTTGAGAGTGCAGCGGCTGCTGTTGCGCAGACATAAACCGCACCAAGACAGCAATCTGTGTAACTACTAACTACCTGGTATTCATTGGAACGTCCAAAAAGACCGGACCACTTTTTGATGTCGATGTGCCATACTCTTTACAGATCATTGGTGCTGCCGAAGCAGTTTCTTGGCAAGGGTTGTACTAGTTGGTTTGCCATTGCCTTCCCAGGGTTGTTTGGCCGTATTCTATCCTTTGAATGCTAAGCATCAAGCAAGGAAGCAGCACCAACCATTTTTAAAAGTTTTTGTATGACTCAGCCTGGATTCGAACCATCGACCCCCCCAAACTCTGAGCAGGTGCTCTTCCCATTACTCCATGAGTGCGGTAGGGTGTGCATACCCCCAAGGCTATCCAAAATGATCTGCACTCTCAACAAGCCTGGTGTTAGTTTTGCGGTTATGGTGGCTGGCTTGAGATCTGAGGGTCCTGAGTTTGAGCCCCTGCCGGCCAATGAATTAACAACAGGTGGGGTTGACTCGGCCTGTCATCCTTCCAAGGTCGGCAAAATGAGCACCAGTGTACTGGTAATCAGTGGTACAGAGCTGTGACCTTCACCAATGATGACAAGGTTTCCAAAGGGAAAATGAACCACCAAATGATGTTCGAACCCACCAAATGATTCAGAGGATGTGTTCAACGCATAGACTCCTATAGTGAAGGACTGGAACGTCACGATCTCGGGGTTTGTAACTTGAGTCTGAAGGATTAACTTGAGTCCGGGGCTAAAATGACTTCTCGAAGGGCTAGAGACACGATCTCGGGATCCATATAGGGGTTTTTGAGGACGGCGAGTTCAATAGTATAATTTTCAACACTACCTGAGGTCATCTTCAAGGTCAAAAGGTCATATTTCAAGGTCAAATTACTGAATTTTGGTATTTTTTGCCCATTTTTGTATCTAACTCATAGAGGAAAACTTTTGTAAAGTCTATTACAAAACATGGCATTGTGCACCTACTGCACCTAATTGCTGATTTCTATCATCGTTAACTAATGTATGTTTTGTTTGATTCTCTTTGAGAAACTGTCCAGCTGGTGATCTCACCGGATCTTTGTGTTGTTTCCTGCTTTGGTGACAATATGCCACGTCGTTGCAGCTGCTTTGGTTGTAGAGGAAGCTATGATGGGACGCCTTATGTAAAGGTCATATCCTTCCCAAAAGATCCTGAGGAGAGGGAGAGATGGATATTGGCAATGCCAAGTGAGAAAGAAAACTTGAGGTGCTTAAAGGAGATATATATATTTGTGAGACATTTCAATTGTGATTGGGTGTCAGTTTGGGGTGGCAAACGACCCAAAGAACCCCCATCAATATTTCCTGGAGTACCGAAATCAGCTTGAAGCAGGTGACCTCAGCCCCACGCCCAACATCATCTTCAATGTCAGAATCAAGAGCTAAGAAGATGCAGGCAGCTGATGAGGCTGCAGACAATATCCAAGATTTCAACCACTTCTGTGCTAAAATCAGCTCCTATTTTCCTGGCTTTAACGTCATAAAAGACCAGGAAAACCTTTACCTATCAAGAACTGATGCTACTGGACAAACTGTCAAGCAGTTCTTTCATTTCCAACAAGTTCACTCACCTTTTGGATTTCTATTCTTGAATAGAGTTGAGAAAGATGGCATTGAGGTGCCCAAACGACTTTTTCCTTTGCAGAAGAACAGCCTGCTCTCAAAATGGTCCCAGATTAGATCCATAACTGACCAGGTAAACATCTATGAATGCACGAGCAAGGAAATTCTTCAGCTTGTAATAAGCCAGCTCTGTTGGATGACTGAGGCACACGAGCTTCCTCATTTCACCTTCCTTCTGTCACAGCTGAATCTTATGTTCAAACCTCTTGATCGTCGCCGATTTGATACTGATACTATGATTTTCGCAATGCAGCTTCACAACATATCACCCAGTGATACAAAATGATTCGATGATCCGGCTTAATCATTCTACCATCAACAAAAAAGGTAAAACAGATGCTTGCTAGTCGTCAGCAGGACTCCAACCTCAAAACCTTGTTCGACCAGGTTAAACCACAGCAGCGTTTGGTCAATTTAATGTTTGACGAGGTAAAGCTGGTCGAGACATTGCGATTTTCTGGAGGGCATGTTGTAGGATATGCTCAAAATGCAGCAGCGGGTGGTGAACACGAAATGCTTGCTTCACATGCTATGGTTGTTGAAGTTGCCTGCCATTTCGCTGGTCCACGCTATATTCTACGCATTTTGCCCTGCAAAAAAGTAACTGCCGATCAGTTGAAGGAACTCCTTATCGAAGCTGCATCAGCTGTAGTTGGTGCTGGCGGTACTGTGATTTATTTGATATGTGACAATTGCAATACCAACTGCAGTGTTTATTCAAAACTTGGAGGACTAGGAAGTTGCCAAGTTCTGTCAATTCAAGAGCAATCGATGTTCTTTGTGTACGACTACGTGCACATCTTCAAAAATGTTCGCAACAACTGGATTACTGTTGATGGCAAGACACTCTCATTTGTCGTAGATGGTAATGAGTACAAAGCTTACTGGAGTGATATTCAGAAGGTTTATGAGATCGACCGGGCTACTCCTATTCGCTTAACCAAGCTGACGCACACCGCTGTTTTCCCCAAGCCCCTTCAACGCCAGAGCGTACCATTGGTATGCCAAGTGCTCAATGACAAGACTGTCACTGCTTTAAAGACGTTCAAGGATTCCCTGGGCATCAGTGAAGGCACAATCATCCTCACCCAGATAATGAGTGAGTGGTTCAAGATGATGAACGTGAAAGACCGTTTCTCAGCTATCCATCTGTGCGACGAATCCAGAAAGCCTTGGACAGCAGACTGTACAAGTTTCACTAGGCTGGAGCAGGCCTGCCAAATTATATCTACCTGCGCATGGCAAGGAGGTGGTGGTCGTAAGTTCAAGCTAACTCAGCAAACTGCTGAAGCCTTCACTGTGTCCACACGTAATAATGTGGATGCTGCCAAATTGCTTCTGGCAGAGAAAGACTTTGACTACGTTCTTCCTGCAATATATGCAGATGAAGCCTTGGAAAAGTTTTTCGGCCAAGCCAGGCAAAGAAGCGGTGGAAACTTCTACATTAACGTAGTTGACATTATGGCTGCAGCTAAAATTGTAAATTTGCAAACACTCATGAAGCATGATATTATGCCCGAATCTAGTTCTCGTGTGATTGATTGCGACAAGAACTGTACAAGCTCCATAAATCCAGATGAGCGAAGTGAACTCATTGACGAGATTACTCCTCAAGTCACTCAGGATCTCTTGGGGTCTGACGATGCCCTTAAGCATAAAGTAGTTTATTTGGCCGGATACCTTGTTCATAAATATGGCGATAGCACTAGTATGGAGGAGATCATTGATGATGAAGATGGTAACGAGGTGTCATCTGAGTTTCTAGATAATTTGAATAGAGGTGGATTGAGTGTGCCGACTATGTCAACCCTCTTTTTTGTACATAATGCCTATTATTTGTATGACAAGACTAAAATGCGTTGCCGATTTCATTTTGCTGAGCTGTTATCCTCTGTAGATGCACCTTTAGCTAGTAGTAATGCTGCATGTACTACTTTAGCTAACATTCTATTGAAAGCTCATGTCTTCAATGTAAGTGACAAAGAAAAAGCTTTGGGATGCCTCAGGAGGCAAGGAAAGCTCTCCAACTAGTGATTGACATCGACATAGTTGTAATAGGCATAGTGTTGTGACATGCATATAATGTTTATGTAATACAATATATGACAATAAATATCAAAGTTTGACAGCTCTACACACTTGCATCTTATTACAATCAGCCATCTCACCGTTTATGAGTTAGACACAAAAACGGGCAAAAAATACCAAAATTCAGTAATTTGACCATGAAATGCGACCTTTTGACCTTGAAGATGACCTCAGGTGGTGTTGAAAATGACACTATTGAAATCGCCGTCCTCAAAAACCCCTATATGGATCCCGAGATCGTGTCTCTAGCCCTTCTAGAAGTCATTTTATCCCCGGACTCAAGTTAATCCTTCAGACTCAAGTTACAAACCCCGAGCATGGGAGGTTCCAGTCCTTCTCTAGAGGAGTCTATTGTTCAAGGTGTTCCAAAAACACATGGACAACTTTGGTTGTTAATAGTGTTGAGGGCCGGGGGTCGGTGGCGAGAATGACCGCTAGGTGGGGAAAGTTACGCCGTCTCCCACCAGACTCCCCGGAATCGTAGGCCGTCGTTCTCAGATAACTCAGTGAGCCGGCGGATCGCTGAACCGACCGTGGACGCCAATATCTCAACCGCGTAGCGTAGGGTCTTTTTGTGTAGAATCAATTTACCTAATTAACCACGCGATTTCGACTACTGGGGAACCATGCCCTTGGCACGTCTTGCTCGAACCGGGTCACTCTACCGACTGCGGGAGAGTTCCAACTTCTGACTACCAACTCCGGTTCGGATGCAGTCGAGCGGAAACTGCCAAAGCTGTGCCGGCTGGGATGAACGGATTATCGGGTATAAAAACCCGGCTAAAACACAGATCCGAACCATGCTGGACCAATGAAAGAAAGGACGGAAATGAACTGGGAACATTTCTGCAGTAATTAATTTACAATAAAGAAGACACAGAGCAAGACTTATCACGGAATATACTGGTGTGAATTTACAATGTTCAAGAACTCTTATACAGTTTTTACTTACAAGACGGGCCCACACACTCAGATGATTTATTAAAAGACCCCCGCAGCCAGAGAGGGAGAGACGAGCTGGGGGTCGCAGTTCGCTTGGGTACCTGCACGTTGAAGGGAGGGAGTGCTCCCTGGTGCGGCACCAGCTAATGGCCATGCGGCTCGGCCCACAGTCACACGCGTGGGACTCGTGCCCGTGGAGGAACCCCAGCGGAGCAGTCGGAGTCCCAGGGCGGAGATCAGGGTCACGGACGGGACCCAGGAAAACTCCAACGAACGCCAGCCAAATGCAGAACTCCAGCTTAAACCACACGACACACCAACCAACGCACTCCTCCAACAAACTCTCACTCTTGAAACTCTCTCCACAGAACTCCTCTTGCACTGAGGATGGTGTCATCATTTTATGGACCTCCCCGAACGGGGCAGGGGCTCGGTGAAACAGACGTCACCGTCCGCCCTGATTGGACGGGACTTGCATGGGTCCGCCCTTTACTGGGCAGGGCCTCGGCCAGGCACCGGCGAGGCCCGCCCCCTCCACACGTGTGGACTCGACAAGAAAGAATTGGAGCGCTTAGAGAAGCCGAATAGGAACTGCGGACTGGACGTTTTTTCCCCGTATGCTGTGGCCAGTGAGGCGAGGGGTGAAAAGACTGGAAGGTACCGTGGTTGGTTGTTGGTTTGTTTGTTGGATGGTCTGTTGGATGATCGTTGGAGGGTTTGTTGGATGATCGTTGGAATATGTGTTTGTTGGATGGTTTGTTGGATGGTCTGTTGGATGATCGTTGGAATATGTGTTTGTTGGATGGTTTGTTGGATGGTCTGTTGGATGATCGTTGGAGGGTTTGTTGGATGGTTTGTTGGATTGTTTGTTGGAGGGTTTGTTGGATGGTTTGTTAGATTGTTTGTTGGAGGGTTTGTTGGATGGTTGTTCGATGGTTTGTTGGATGGTTTGTTGGATAATCGTTGGATGGTTTGTTGGATGGTTGTTAGATGGTTTGTTGGATGGTTTGTTGGATGGTTTGTTGGATGGTTGTTAGATTGTTTGTTGGATGGTTTGTTAGATTGTTTGTTGGATGGTTTGTTAGATGGTTTGTTAGATTGTTTGCTGGATGGTTTGTTCGATTGTTTGTTGGATGGTTTGTTAGATTGTTTGTTGGATGATCGTTGGAGAGTTTTTTGGATGGTTTGTTGGATGGTTTGTTGGATGGTTTGTTGGATTGTTTGTTGGATGGTTTGTTGGATGGTTTGTTGGATGGTTTGTTGGATGGTTGTTAGATTGTTTGTTGGATGGTTTGTTAGATTGTTTGTTGGATGGTTTGTTCGATTGTTTGTTAGATTGTTTGCTGGATGGTTTGTTCGATTGTTTGTTGCATGGTTTGTTAGATTGTTTGTTGGATGATCGTTGGAGGGTTTTTTGGATGGTTTGTTGGGTGGTTTGTTGGATGGTTTGTTGGATGATCGTTGGAGGGTTCGTTGGAGGGTTTGTTGGAGGGTTCGTTGGATGGTTTGTTGGATGGTTTGTTGGATGGTTTGTTGGATGGTTTGTTGGATGATCGTTGGAGGGTTCGTTGCATGGTTTGTTGGATGAAATAACCTACCTAAAAGAAATCGCAATGCACACCTTTGATTCTCCCACTAGACTAAAGGAATGGACCTGTCTCGCATGTACTTAACGGAATAACTGACTCTTAGTGGGGCAACTTAGCTAAATATAGCATAACAATTGTGCATTTTGTGGGGAAAGCACCAAATTTTGCACACTAGTAGCCTATCATATTATGAACAGATTTGGATATTGGGCCATCTAAAAATTTTTGATGGTAGTGGAAAATGGCTGCCACAGCCATCAGCGGCTGAATTTGAGATGGCCCAATATCCAAATCTGTTAATAATATGATAAGCTACTAGTGTGCCAAATTTGGTGCTTTCCTCACAAAATGCACAATTGTTATGCTAAGTTGCCCCACTCACTATCTTGGGACATCTGTATGTTTGAATGCATATGGTTTCCAGATCCATAACACAACAATATATTTAGTACCACAAATGATACAATGATACCCTTTGGTTTATATGATACAGAAACTCATAACGATTTATTTACTTTCAGGTCTGGTGGTTTCATGTAAAAGAAAATGGCGACTCAAATGATTCATGAAGATGAGATTCAACACGTAAGTTCAGAGTAATTTCCGTACAAGGAAGGAATCCGCCATCGTGGACGAGTATCAGAGAGTGGTACAAGAGGTTTAAGGAAACTGGAAGTTGTCAGAAACAGAAAAGTACCGGTCGACCAAGCACAAGTGCAGCAGACGTTGAACGAGTGTGTGAATAATTTCAACAAAGTCCCAGAAAAATCAATCCCACACTCATCTAGAGAACTGGGACTACCAACTACCACTGTACACAGGATTTTGTATCAAACACTGAAGCTTTATGCCTATAAGGTGCAGATTCTACAGGAACTCAAACGAAATGATGGACCCAAACACAAGGTGTTCGCCTTGGAAATGCTCACTCACATAGGGGATGCTGAAGATTATCTGAAAAAGGTCATGTTCACAGACGAAGCTTGCTTTCATGTATCGGGAAAGGTAAACTGGCACAATGTGAGGATCTGGGGCTCTTAAAACTCCCATGTGGTCATTGGATGCATATGCGATAGTCCAAAGGTCAATGTGTGGTGTGGCCTTTTCCATGACCACTTGGTGGGTCCGTTTTTCTTTGCAGATCACACAATAACCTCAAAAATGTAAATGACTGCGTTAGAAGGATTCACCTTCCCACAGATTGAAGACCTGCAACCCAATATCATTTCTCAACAGGATGGCGCTACCCCTCATTGGACCTTAATCGAGCCATCCTGAATGAAAAAAATTGCCAGGTTGCCTGATTGGCTGAGAAGGACCAACCGTCTGGCCCCCACGATCACCAGACATAACCCCCCTTGATGTTTTTTTCTGTTGGGGTTTGTCAACGATGGCTACAACACCAAGGTGGCAAATCTGCAGGATCTTCGTTCTCGGATCACAGCTGCATGCACACTGGTGGATGCACACAAGCTGAGCCGAACATGGCAAGAACTCGTGGACTGCCTTGATGGTCTGCGTGTGACAAACGGAGCTCACATTGAAGTGTATTGATGGAATGCACAAAACTTTATGAGTTTCTGAGTCATATAAAGCAAGGGGTGTCATTGTATTATTTGTGGTTCAAAATATATTGTTGCAGACCCAGGGTCGCGGGGGTACTATAAGGGTGGGGGCTATCCTGGGTTCTCCCCGGACTCACCGTAAATCACAGACAATTGCACACGAAGAACTTCGTGTCGTGGCAGGTCGCGAAACGACGACAAATGCCAATAGCTTGACCACATGACTTAGGGTCCTACGTCTGACACTGTTTTCCTTGGAATATGTGATCTCCTTATTGGGGAATTACACCCTCGGCAATTATGCTATTATCTTTAATAAATCATGATTAATGCGGCCGAGCTTTCCGCTAGCACAATGCCGAACTGATACGAGAGTCCATTAGAGAGAAATTATAACCTCCCGGCTAATCAACACACGGACATTGCTGGACCAATGGAAGAATGGACAACCACAGGCAGATTGGAAATATAACAAGAATAATTTATTCACAATAAGCGATGAGGGGTACGAGAAGGACAGAGGGGAACTTAAGGGCTTTAATGGCATCAAAGGGAATCCGGGGCAGGAAAAGGGGAAATGCAATAAAAAGAGTGTAATCAAGATGTATATTTATAAAAAATAAAAGGACAGCAAATGTACAAGTTGCAGACTTAACCTATGCCTTACCTCCCGACTGACAAAACAGGGGACCCATCACATCACACACACATGGGGAGACAAATTGGGACTGGTACGTATGTAACCGTCACCCTCCCCAACTTGGTACCACTCTCCAAAATGGCCCGGACACTGCTCTCCACCAATGAGAGTCCACCAGCTCCTTTGGGAGCACAAACCAACACATCCAGGGCCAGGGAAGAAACGAGTGTGACGACCCAGGCAGAGAGAGAACGAGTTCGTGCCACGACCAGAACCCCAACAGCTCGAGGCAAAATAAGAAAGAGACTTCAACAACCAGGACCAAAGTAGCTCGGGGACAACAACAGAGACCGAATCAGCGTGCAGAGCGCAGCTTTATAGCCCTGGGGGCAGGCGGGGCCAAAGAGCCGCACGGCAGATCCCTCGAGGTGGCCTGGGACCAGCCATTGGGCCACTGCAGATCCCACGAGCCGGCCCCATGCCAGCCATTGGAGGATTCCTCCACAGCCCTGCTTATTCTGCCGCCTGGCCGATATTCAGTCATTTGGTTATTCCAGCTGTCGTCATGAACAGAACTCGACACTTAATATGGGGGGAAATACCTTCTACTCCCATGCTCCTGAGACGAACCCCAAACGTCCAACAATGTTCATGGCATAAAGCCAGGCAATGGACAATCATTTCAGGAAGGCTGGGTCGTGTCGTGGTTCGTTTGCCAATCATTTTTGGGGGAGGGGAATAAACGGGGCTTCAGGAAACAAAATACAGTACAGGGGAAGATGGCAATAAATTACATTACAAGGTAACGTCATCACGCGCCGATGTCTCTATTCTCCAAACGGGTTGACAGGGGACGCTAACTACCCAACCCAACGCATTTAATTACATAATAACCCCAATAGGGAAGACACTATTTTTAACGTTCATAACGGACACAATTATTCTAAAAGTCTACGTGCTGTGTGCGTTTCAATCTCAGCATGCGGTTTATAAAACCACAACATTAGCTCCTTCCCTTTCCCAGACTCGTCGTGAGTCATACACAAACTTGACCCGGAGCCTGGGACAGCCAATTTACCATCCCCGTGTGTCCTACATGTTGTTATACAAAGTATAATATTGTTATACAAAGATGTAATTACCCCCTAGTACCGACTTAGCTTGTTGTCTTAACACTATCCTCCGTGTATGAGACAATTTAAATGAGACGTGTCCCACCTAATGCGTTGGGAGTTACCTAACTGACTCACACGACAACCAGATGTAACACCGAAATTGCCGGAATTTTGAAATTAAAACACGTAACCGGTGGGCTTTAAAATTCTTAACAACTATGTATATCCAACAACCATAAAATATTTAGAAAATCTGACCCAGGACCTGATGGAAAAGAAAAAAACAAAACACAAAAGCAAACATTGTTTGTGCTGGAGGAAGACACCTGCTTGCCATCGTCACCATTTCTTCCTCTTGCTCATCTTCAGGCTGGAGGCCCTGCCAACAAAAACCGGCAGGCAGGTCATTTTGGGGTGGCCTTTCTAAAACAACGAACATCTTCCTCCTCCGAGCTGCTGTACAGGACAGTTCTTGGTGGTAGGGAGAACACGGCCACTATAATAAGGTGGTCCAATAAAGTAGATGAGCAAGGTAAGTGAGCCACAGGCCACAGAAAAAGTTGTCTAACAAGGTGTATGGGCAACTCCAAGTTGATGTGCAAGACTGCAAGGAGATATCAGCAAGGGGGTCGATGCAAGGCGGCGAGGTGAGTCTTGCAAGACATCCAGCAATGTCTCCTGGATCCTGGACAGATGGACTGAACGAAAGCACAGGGAAAAATATCTCACGGTACGGAAAACAAAAAGGAAACCCAGGTAATGCAATGTACACAAGCACCAGGTCTGACCAACACAGTCAGCCGGTCCCTGGTGTGCACATGCCTGGGGCAATGGTGGTGATGTCGGAGTTGTGAACTCGAGGTCGGCCCTACTCGTCCACACACACCCAGCGTCTCCTCCACGAACACAACTGAAATTCGTCCCTACATTCTGTCTCCTACGTCTTGTCTCCAAATAACCAAATTCCTACCCAATCCCTCAAGATTCCTCGTGGAAGGAAAAGGCAGAATTACATAAAATGTTTCGAACACAAATGGCCCATCTTCATGTTCCTCTCACCTGGAGGGCAAGTCCCATGGCCGGTGATCATCCCAGCTTTGGGTGGTGCGAAGGGGTGTACATTAATCCTAACTATGCCAACATTCTTACACATTTGAACTGTTCCTGGGGTTACACCCTGCCAATAGGCCTTCATTAAACTATGGAGTTCTAAAAACCCAAATTCCCACAAATTTTCCTTCTGTGCTCTTGGACAACTTTGTGGCTTGGTAGTGTGGCTTCACTGGCCAGTTTGCCCAAATGTGCACTCCCATGACACCACCTTACGCTGGAGCGGCCTCTGAGCTTACCTGCTCCTCACCCTAATATGGGGTGTGCCCTCACTGGCACTCCTTCCTCGATGCCCACATGGCATTTTGGTGCCCTGGATCCTGCTGCTTGGGCACCCAAGCCCATTGACCAACACTACACTGGCATGCCAGACCCCTCTCCTTGAGTACCTGCACCCACTACACACTGAACATTAAACCGGCCCCTTGGGCCCTACCTATGGCCTCACCTGGCTGACGAGCTTACCAGCGCTTGAGGTGCCTTGAGGTGAGCACACATTTTTGAGCCACACTCCCAGTCAGTCCATTATCTCCTGCACCCTGCAAATATATTTTTCTCATTCTCATTTCCATTCTCAAACACTCTGCATCATCTAACTACGTGATTTGTCGAACTAGCTCATGTTCCCCGTCATCCGTCACACTAACTTAGCACGTTCCCTTTAACTCCCTCTAAACTCTCTACGTCCCCACTACAGGTTCCATGTCCCTACTGTGTCTCTCTAGATCCCTATCATTTATCCTAGCCCTCCCTCTGGCAAGTGCTTCGGTGACCCCTTGGAGGAAACCATTCCTGGCACCTCCATGTGGTCCGCACAATGCCAACTCCCTAAGGCAAGTGCTCATTTGCCCCGAATGGAGGTACCCATTGCTGGCACCCCCATGCAGGCTTCATTTGCACTTCTCCACCGCAAAAGTCTACGTGCTGTGTGCGTTTCAATTTTAGCATGCGGTTTATAAACCAGCAACAATATTAACAACCAATTGTCCGGGTCTTTTTGGAACACCCTGTAGTATTTATGATGTAAGCTGTTAATGAACCAATCAGAAAATAAATTATTTCATTTAATCAGTTAACGATTGGATAGGCAAGATTGAGTACTCATCTCTGAGAGCTGTCTCTCCTGAGTTTGAATCTCAGTCCAGCTGTAAACTGTCAACCTGGTGTTTCACTTGCACGGCGATATTATGTCAATGTGTGTGCTATCCATCGGATGAGCATTAATCTGGAGAACCTACCTGCCAGCTCTGATTGTTTGTACACCTTGAAGATGTCACAGTGTCTTCCGTGGAGTTGGGGAGGAATCGCCGGCATTCTCAGAAAATTACAAGTTCCTGCCATCCGCAGTCGAACATCAGGCTGAGCCAGTCAGTTTTTGGAAGACTTGGACAAGAAACTTCCTCCTTTGATGACCAAACAAGAAGATGGGAATTGTTGGCGCTGTTATAGGTCAAGTAGATCAAGATTATATCACCTCATGGCTTTGTTCTTCCAGCTTAGTAACTACAAAAGAGACTTCATATTGGATTGCGTTCCTGAGTAATGATCTCACATGGTCAGTCAGTGCCTCGTACATTTTCTCCCTTCCTCAATGTAATGTAACTGATCATATTCAAACTCCTTTGTTGCCTCTTTTACCCATTTTTACATCCATCAACGAAGGTGGATGGGAGGTTATGTCTTCACCCGTCTGTTTGTCTGTCTGCCTGTGAGCAGGATATCTCAAAAAGTTGCGAACGAGTTCTGACAAAACTTGGCGGATGAATTGGTTGGGTGACAAGAACAAGCCAATTCGATTTTGGTTTAGGTTTGGGTTCAGATCCGACCTATCGGTGGGATACAAAACGTAAACTGTTGGTCTGGCAGAGGTATGCGCTTGACCGATCGCCGTTCTCGTTTTGTCTGGAACCCTTGCTCACCTCTCCCTCTATGCTGAATTGTTGACACAGTGACCTCTTGCCCTGTGTTATATTGTTCTTCACTGGGACTATATCTTCGTAAAATAAAAATTAAAAAACAACTCTATTACAAGCAATGGCTTGGACCCAGCTGAGGTTTTCTATATCAGTTAGGATGGTGCTTGATGGCTGCTGATTAAAGACATGACCACAGTTCTATAATGTTGTTATACAAAGGTTTTTTCCCACGTTTCATGACTGCCCACCTCTCAGAAAACCTGAATATGGAAAGTGCTATCATTGCCCGTTGGTGTTTATTTTACAGCAGGTTATCTCTGATAGCAAAGGTGGAGGGAGAGGCTGCTATCAGCTCCGATTATATTGAGAACAAGTTGAAGCCACTCTGAAATCTTCACGTACGAACTCGCTATCTGGCAACTCCAACGACTTAAGATGCCCTGCAGACTCTAATGATGAATCCCTGATGTCAGATCCAACTATTCAAGATTTCAGAACTGTCATAGGTTTTCTGCATTTGGCTTCGGGACATACAGTGTCAGGTACAAGGCAAGTGATCAGTGAGCATTCCACTGTGAACAAAGCACGTTTCCACAAACGGCACAAACATGGATCCACTTCCGGTGAAACTCCAAAAATCCAGGCTCACTGCTTAAATCCACTCCTATTTTTTCTCACCTGTAGAACCGACTTCTTCCGTCTGTTCAATCTCATTCTTCCCGCAGGGTTTTTTTAAGAGAGGTGTTCACTTCCTCTTATGACATTGTCTGCCTTCATTATCCCTCCACAATCCCACCCCACCCTTTCCAGGTTATTGTGTTTTCTCCCCTTTATCTCTACCCTCCTTTCAGTTTTTTTGTTGCATTGCTCGTTGTAGTGAATCTCAGCATTGTTATCTGCACAAGCTCAAAGACAAGGGCATTTGATAGTTGAGATAAAGGGCAATAGATGGCTAAAAATATGGTGCCATACAATGATGTATGAAATAGATATGGAACTGAATGAACAATCGGGGGGGGGTGTGGGTAAATGGGGGCATCACAAGTGAATAGTTTTGATTGGTATGGTCACCAAAAAGCAAAGAACGAAAAAACATTTGTAACATATTGTGAGCAGGGAAAGTGTTCTTAAGGGGCCGTTCAAAAATTACATAACTATTTTTGACAAGATCTGACACCCCCCCCCCATCCCCTCCTTCCACCTTCCTGTAACACTCTGAAATGCTTCAACATACACACCCAAAGATGTCACATAACACTAGAAGGCTGTCCCCCTCCCTCCACTCCAGGGGTGCTGGGTTGACAATAATTAAGTAGTCCTGATGCCAGGTGTTATCTGATATGGGGTACCTCTTTTCCCGCTGTTGTATCATTAAATGTGAACAAATCAGGTGTGGATGCAAATTTCTCAAATATCATAATGGCTTGAAGGGTGATAAAAATAAATAACAATGTTGCCAATTAAACTTGATTGATAATTTGTCCAAACAAAAGGAGAAAGAGATGATTACGAAAAGTTACGTAAGGAACTGAAAGACAGAAAGGCAAACGGTCAGGAGAACCTGTTTATTCGGAATGGACAGATAATACAGGGAATTTTTTCATCACCTAGAAGAGAACTTCATGGGTTTCCCATTCATGGGGTGAAGGAACCACCAAGAAGAGAACTACAGAAGGACTGCACACATACCAGCACCAAGTGACTCACAATGGAGATGCACAAAGTGAATCGCAAATTGCGTCTGTTTTAGTCTGTTGCGTCTGTCTGACCCCGGTGTGTACCCCGGTCAGAATAGGTACACCGTATCCCTGAGTGTCGTAAAGGCGACTAAAAGGGTTGGCGTCAGGAAGGGCATCCGGCCATAAAAAAAAACATCGCCTCAAAAGGAAACCATGATGAGTACAACTGATGGGCAGGGTACAGCCCGAAGTACCCTGTGGGGGTCCTCAACCCCTCTCGGTAAAACTCAAGGTGGGGAACCCGATCGAAGCAAGGGAGGAAATTTTTCCATTTATGATGACCAATCGTCTGATGACCCACGTGGAGATCGGTTTCTGAGGTTTGGTACATGGAATGTAGGGACAATGACAGGGAGATCTGGAGAAGTGGTTGAAACATTGGTCAGAAGAAGAGTGGACATATGTTGTGTGCAGGAGACACGGTGGAAGGGAAGTGGTGTGAGAATGGTGAAGGGAAGGCAGGGGCAGAAGTACAAGTTTATGTGGCAAGGGTGCCCGGAAGGCGTGCATGGTGTTGGTGTCATGTTTTCTGAGGAGTTTGTAGACAGTGTAGTGAGTGTGACTCGAGTGAGTGAAAGGTTGATGATGGTGAGAATTGTGATCGGAAATCTCTTGGTGAACGTCATCTCGGGATATGCCCCGCAGGTCGGTCGAAGCGATGAAGAGAAGAACATGTTCTGGTGTGCGATGGAGAAGTTGATGGAAAATGTGAAAGATGAGGAAGTTGTTGTGGTTGGAGGAGACTTGAATGGACATGTGGGAAGGAGTCCAGACGGTTTTGAGGGAGTCCATGGGGGTTATGGATATAGTGTGAGAAATGGAGAAGGTGAAAGGATCTTGGAGTTTGCTGATGGAGCTGATTTGTTGCTCTGTAATACTCAATTCCAGAAAGCGAATAATAAGCTTATTACATACACGTCAGGTGGGTTGACGACAACCATTGACTACCTGATGGTGCGTCAGCGAGATAGGGGAAACCTCCGGGACACAAAGGTGATCCCAGGGGAGGAGACTGTTTCGCAGCACCACCTGGTTGTCTGCGATATAAGGGTGAAAGGTGCGCGGAGAATTCGGCGGGTGAAGTACCAGCCGAGGATGAAGGTGTGGAGGTTGAAAGAGGCGACAGTGAAGGAAGCATTAAGAGAGAGGCTGAGTATGGTTGAAGATGATGTGGTTGAACTTGAAAGTGGTTGGATGTCAATGAAAGATAGTCTATTGGGAGCCGTTGGTGAGGTATGTGGATGGACAAAAGGACCACTGAGGCACTCGGAAACATGGTGGTGGGATGATGAAGTTTGGAAGACGATTGAAGAGAAGAGGAAGAAGTTCAAGGAATGGCAAAAGGCGAAGGATACCGTTGAAGAAGAGGCTGCACATGAAAGTTATAAGGAAGCCAAGAAGGCTGCAAAGTAAGAGGTAGCAAAGGCGCAGGAGGCCCAGAGGAAAATGTTTGGAGAACGCTTGGATTCGGAGGAGGGTAAGAGAGCGGTATTCAGGATTGCAAAGCAGATAGCGAGAGAGAGATTTGATGTGACGGGGGTGAGTTGCTTGAAGGATGAAGTGGGACAAATTGTTGTGGACTCAGATGGAATTAAAGGAAGATGGAAGAGATATATGGAAAGGCTGTTGAATGTAGAAAATGAATGGGATAGAAACATCGAGAGTAACCCAGTTTTAGGACCAGCAGAGAAGATAACTGAGAAGGAAGTCGAGGAAGCTATAAGAGCAATGAAGAGTAGAAAAGCAGGAGGGCCGACGGGAGTTGTGGGAGATATGTTGAAGGCAGCGGGAAGTTGGGGTGTGAAGAGAATGACAGAGATCTGTAATCTGGTGGTGAAAGAAGGCCGCATTCCAGTGGATTGGGAACCGGGTACCCTCGTCCCTCTGTACAAGGGGAAAGGTGACCCTCTGGACTGTGGCTCCTATAGAACAATAAAGTTATTGGAGCATGGAATGAAGGTATTGGAAAGGGTGTTGGAGAAGAGGATAAGGAAGAAGGTAAAGATTGACGAAATGCAGTTTGGATTTATGCCAGGAAGAGGAACGACAGATGCAATTTTTATTGTAAGGCAGTTGCAGGAGAAGTACATGGAGAAGAGGAAGAAGTTGTTTTTTGGGTTTGTTGATCTGGAGAAAGCATTTGATAGGGTTCCACGTGAAGTTATGACATGGGCATTGAGGAAGTTAGGAGTGGAGGAATGGTTGATCAGAGTAGTGATGGCCATGTACGAGAGAGCGCGCACAGCTGTAAGGACGAAGGATGGGAACAGTGGTGAGTTTGAGGTGAGGGTCGGAGTGCACCAGGGGTCGGTACTAAGTCCACTTCTATTTGTAGTTGTGATGGAGGTGCTGGCTCGGAGGGTAAAGGAGGGTTTACCGTGGGAGCTGCTGTATGCAGATGATCTGGTGTTGATTGCAGAGAGTATGGATGGACTGAAGGAGAAGATGAACAAGTGGAAGGAATGTATGGAGGCAAAAGGTTTGAAGGTGAATATCGGAAAGACGAAGGTGATGGCAAGTGGTAAAGCATGTGGTGAGGTGGAAAGGACTGGGAAGTGGCCGTGTGCTGTGTGCAGGAAGGGTGTCGGAGTGAACTCCATTCAGTGTACAATGTGTGATGAATGGGTTCATCGAAAATGTAGTGGGGTGAGAGGGTCATTAACCAGTGTGGCAGCTACATTCAAGTGTAAGGTGTGCATCGAGGGAGCAGCAGATGAAGGAATTGTTGAGTTGGATCTTGGAGGTGGTGTGAAGCTGGAAGGGGTGAAAACATTTTGCTATCTCCGCGACATGCTGAATGGAGAAGGTGGATCAGACTCTTCGACGGTTGCTGGAGTGAGATGTGCATAGAAGAAGTTTCGGGAACTGAGTGGCGTGCTGACAAAGAGGGGAGTGTCGTTGAAGTTGAAGGGAAAGGTGGATGCTACATGTGTGAGGAGTACGATGATTTATGGGTGTGAGACATGGGTACTGAACATGGAGCAGCAACAAAGGCTGGAAAGGGTGGAAATGCGAATGGTTCGGTGGATGTGTGGAGTATCGTTGAGAGAGAGGAAGACAAATGATGACTTGCGGAAGATGATGGGAATAAAGTCTGTGATGGAGGTTGTGAAGAGAAACAGGTTGAGATGGTTGGGTCATGTGTTGAGGAAGGATGAAAGTGACTGGGTGAGAGGAGTGATGGAAATGAGTGTAGTCGGAAGTAGAGGACGGGGAAGACCGAGAAAAACTTGGCTAAATGTGGTGGAAGAGGAAATGTGGGCAAGGGGATTAAGAAGGGGAGATGCAGAAAACAGGGTAAAGTTGGGAAGATTGTCATGGGGCCCACAAGGCTGACCCCCGCTTTAGCGGGGAAAATGGCCTTTAAATGCATGTGTGTGTGTGTGTGTGTGTGTGTGTGTGTGTGTGTGTGTGTGTGTGTGTGTGTGTGTGTGTGTGTGTGTGTGTGTGTGTGTGTGTGTGTGTGTGTGTGTGTGTGTGTGTGTGTGTGTGTGTGTGTGTTAGTGCAGTACCGTGTCATGAGCAAGATGTTGATGTTAATTATTTGCAAACTATCATTTTATGAGAACAACAAAATTTAAATATGCATTTCAATAAAATGGACATTATCAAAGCTTTTGGACTTGCACTCCCTAAGGATAAAACTGCAAGCGGATGAAGAAGAAGCTCCAAACTCTCCCAAAATGTAATGTCCTCAACGTTGATTGGTTGAGAGAAAGAAAGGATGGGATTACCTGACTGGTAGAACCAGAGACCATCATAAATAATGAGTAGGCAGAACAGAAATGATGTCATGAATAATTCATCCATCCATCCATTGGGACCATACTCTGTGCAGAGCGTTGGTGCTGCCAAAGCAGTCTCCTTGGCTATTGGGCACAATCCGGGGCGGGTCGCCACTCCGACACAGGATACCAGCAAACTGGCACTCATTTTGCCGACCTCGGAAAGATGACAGGTCGAGTCAACCCCACCTGGTATTAATTCAACAGCTGAGCAGGATTTGAACTCAGGACCCTCAGATCCCAAGCCCACCACCCTAACCATTAAGCCAGCACCAGGCATGTCTTTGAAGAAAGAAAGAATTGTCCGAAAAAGAAAGACAGAAAATCATGAATAATGAGTCGGTGGAGGTGAATCACCAAAGTACCACGGAAACATTATGCTAATTAGCTGAAGGCTACTTGGGGGGGGGGTGGTTTTCATGATGACTCAACTGACTGTGCTCGAGTTGTCACACAGTCAAGCCATCATATTCAAAATTGACATGAATATAAATATATTGGTTGACATCAGGTCAACCAATCCCATTCTTTGAAGACAGAAAGAATTTGTCTGAACTTTATATCTATTTTGAATATGATGGTTTGACTGTAAGTGCGACAACTCTACCACAGTTGGTTGAATCATCATGAAAACCACCACCCCCTTTCTTTGACTGTGCCTATTTCTCCTATTTCTCCTATCTCCTCCTATCCTAAATGACCTATTTCTCCATTAACACTTATGGCAACCAACGAGGTTTAGAGATGGACAAGCTCCCAGCCTCCTGGACTTGGTGTTGACTCATAAGGAAGAGGTCATATCCGTGATGGAAATTGGTCCACCCTTGGGCATGAGCGATCACGTGACATTATTTCAGATAACAGTCGAATCACAGAATGAGGAGAAGGTACTAACCAGGTACTACCAAGCAGATTATGACAAGATGAGACGAAAGTTGAGAGAGGTTGACTGGGAGCAAGAACGACTACATACCACTGGAATAAAGACATGGGGTGTATTTGAAGATACAATTCAGACTTGTGTGGAGGACTGCATCCCCTTGTGAAAGAAATTGATGAGGAAACGTCCACAGTGGAAGAACAAAGCAGCTCTTGAGGCAGGAAAGGAGAAACGAAGGTGCTGGGCCAGATATCTAAATTGCAGAAACAAGGAAAGCAAAGATGGATGGGAGGACTACATGAAAGCTAGAAACATAGCAACCTCAACAATTAGACAAACTAAAGCAGAATTTGAGAGTAAGTTCGAAGAGGAGTCAAGATCAATGATAAGAGCTTTTGGAAATACGTGAAGAGCCAATCCAAGGCTAAGACAGGAGTTCCTGACTTGCAAACATCTGATGGAGACTGGGCAAGGACCGACGCAGAGAAGGCAGAAACTCTCCATGCATACTTTGGGAGTGTTTATTCACAAGAGGATGTGTCAATAATGCCCAGTCAGGAATTGAGATCAGAGGCCACCATATCTGATGTAGCATTGACTTCACAACACATAGACTGCCTTCTTGCACACATGAACATCAACAAGTCTCCAGTACCAGATGGGATACACACATGTTTTACGAGAAACCCATGAAGAAATTTGTGAACCTCTTCGGATGATCTTCACCAAACTCTTGAGGGAGGGAAGTGTACCAACGTTTTGGAAACAAGTCGAATCCGGCTAACTACAGACCAGTAAGTTTGACCTCCGTGGTGTGTAAATTAATGGAGAAGATCATTAGAAAAGCCCTGATAAAACACATGAACGAAAATTATTCACTAAGTACAGAGCGGCATGGATTTCACAGTGGAAGATCTCGTGTAACTGAACTACTGGAAGTTCTTGAGCAATGGACAAGAGATCTTGACGGGGGACACGATATTGATTGCATGCACTTAGATTATCGAAAAGCCTTCGACAGTGTGCCACACCAGCGCCTTCTTCGCAAGCTTGAGTCGTATGGAATTGAAGGATGTCTACTAAATTGGATGGAGGAGTACTTGACTGGACGATCACAGAAAGTTCAAGTGAGAGGAAAGTTCTCGCTCAGGGTGGATGTTACGAGCGGCATTCCACAAGGAAGTGTACTGGGACCAGTATTGTTCATCCTCTTCATCAACGATCTCCCAGAGGATGTTAAATCAAACCTGAAGCTCTTTGCTGATGACACTAAGTTATATAGAGTTGTTGACTGTCGAGATGTTGCTGAAGCCTTTCAAAGAGCCAGATACTGTCACTGAATGGTCTAGAAAGTGGAAATTGCCATGTAATGAAGAGAAATGTAAAGTAGTCCATTATGGGAGGAAAATCAGAGATACACATACTCTATGTCAGGTGATTCAGGGCAGAAGAAAATCAATGATGGGAAAGAGGAAAAAGACCTTAGCATTATATTCGATACAAGTCTAACCTTCACTACTCATGCTGCTGACGCTGCCAAGAGAGCAAATATGAAGCTGGGAATCATTAAAAGATCCTTCTCAGCTCTAAAACAGAAGGAAATTCTTCAACTCTACAAGACTGTGAATTGGCCTACGCTAGAACACTGCAACTTTGTATGGTACCCAACACACAAGAAGGACGAGGACCTGATGGAGAAAGTACAACAAAAAGCAACTCAACTAATATCTGATGTACGACATTTAGAATACCCAGATCGACTGATAGCCCTGAAATTACCAACAATGGCCTACAAAAGACAAAGACCAGAACTCATCCAGGTCTTTAAAATTGTCCAGAAGTTTGACAACATGGAGGCCATGAAATTCTTTGAGATGGATGAGGGGTCGAGAACCAAAGGGCACAGACTGAAAATTAGGAAATACCACTGCAGAACCAGACTAAAGCAGAACACATTCTCAGTCAGAAGCATCACCAACTGGAACTCACTACCTGAAAGAGCAGTGAACACTAAAACAGTCAACCAGTTCAAGTCAACATTGGAAGTACACTGGGCAAATCATCCATTCAAGAACCAACCCCACCAGAGGAATACATGCATCAAGTAGTAATGAGAGGCAAATAAGCATCGCCTTCAGCCTCTACATCCAGGTAAATCCAAGTTAATTTGTGTGACGTTTCCTCTCGATTTGTCCAGCCGTTCTGGAGAAGCAGATTTTTATACGTTTTAGGATAAATCCAATATGGCTGCCAAACCATGTGACCGATGATGTCATATGTGTGAACCTTTTGTCCCTCATGGATAGGCGGTCATACGTGTAAAGTTTCGCCTCGATCTGTTCAGCCACTTCAAAGAAGAAGATTTTTGAAGGTTTTTTAAAAAAAAACAACATGGATGCCAAATCACATGACTGATGACGTCATCAATTTTTTTTTCTGTGGACCATTTCATCCCGAGATGACCCTTAAAACTTTTCATACTGATCAGATGCAACATTCTACATATGCAATTATGACGTCACAATGAAGGCACCAATGACATCACCAAAAATCACTTTCATAATTTGTTTTCTTCAAGAAAAAGAAAATTTTCACAAATTATTTCTTTGTTGCACAGCTCAGCTTCTTTCTTCACCGAGTCACGTTCTCAGAGGGAACGGATATTTACTGGATCATTAAATTACTCAGCGGCAACTGGAGAATGTTTTCATCAAGTTGGACAATCGGATTGAACGATACAATGCGAAAGATGGCAGTTATGTTAAAGCCTAAAAAACTGAACTTTATTGAGTTCAACCTTGATGAACTGGAAGAGCACTCCGTAGAGCGCATACAATACATCTGCCAGGTTGAACAGTTTATGTTTTGTCTCCCAATGATAAGCCGGATCTGAATCCAGACCTGAACAAAAATCGAATCAGCTTGTTCTTGTCACCTAACCAACTTATCCACCGAGTTTCGTCCAAATTCATCGGTAAGTTTTTGAGATATTCTGCTCACAGAGAAACAGATAAACAAACAAGCAGGGGGTGAAAACACAACCTCCGTCCACCTTTGGGGGTGGAGGTAATTATGCTTGCTTTCATGCACCATATATAATTTGTTTCTTTCACGTGTATATCAAAAGTTATAAAAGTTCAAAGTTGTACAATGACTATACATATATACTAGTGGGGTATGCTCACACATTGTAAACAATAACAAACTTTGCTTCCCCATTGTTTCGGGTCACTCACCTGCATTTGTTTTTTTTTCATTTATTTATTTTAATTCATTTATATTTTCATTTATGGATGCTTTCTGATAGTACTGTGATTTTTGCTGCTGTACAGACTTCAATATGTGTCTGCATGTGAAATTTGAGCTTTCTACCTCACCCAGAAGGTACAGAACATTAATATCAGTCAGTCTGTCAGTGAGTCATGCAGTTCTGTGCTCTGGCTGGAACACAGGCATCATCTCAACTGACTAGAAGAGGGGCCTTGTTGTCCCTCTCTGGAAAGGGAAGGGTGATCGCCAAGAACGCAACAACTACCGAGGGGTGACGCTGCTCTCAGTGCCGGGCAAGGTCTTTGCTCAGATAATTATTGATAGGGTTCACCACCATCTGCTTGAGCACCAGTGTCCAGAGCAGTCAGAATTTACACCAAAGAGGTCAACGATTGACCGTATCCTTGCTCTTTGGGTCCTCACCGAACGCAAAGAGTTTGGGCAGGGGCTGCTTGCAGCCTATGTCGATCTCTGTAAAGCGTTCAATTCAGTGAATTGGGATGCCCTCTGGAGGATTCTTGGTCTTCGTGGGGTGCCACCAAAACTGATCGATCTGATGTCTTAACTGTACTTGGGTACTGAGAGTGCTGTGAGATGTGGTGGTACCATCTCCGACTTATTTCCAGTTGTTACTGGAGTTCATTAGGGGTGTGTTCTGTCCCCACACATTTCAGCACTTGCATGGACTAGATTCTGGGGAGGATGTCTGAGAAATCAAGCCACGGTGCATCGTTTGGAAATATCAAGATCTCTGACATTGATTTCGCAGATGATGCAGTCATCTTTGCGGAGACTCTAGATATCCTTTTGGGGGCCATCGAGGTGCTGAATGAGGAGTCGGAGCTGCTGGGATTACAGGTTTCCTGGGTAAAAACTAAGAATCAGGCTTTCAATGACATCTTGGATGCTGCTATCCTGTCTGTACCTGTTTGTGGTGAGGATGTTGAGGTCGTGGAGAGATTCACTTACCTTGGCAGTGATATTCATGTCTCTGCTGGCTGTGTAGTGTAGGCATATTTGTCATGAAAAAAAGGATTCGTGTATTTCTTTTGTTAAAAGCAAAAACTCACTTGATTTTGTTAGATGATACTATAAACATGAAAAAAATTAGGATGGCATTTTTTCTGAGCATTCTCACGGCTGAAATCCAATATGGCCGCCACCGTAGCAAAACGCCCTAAATTTGACACTAAAATTAACTTAATGTGGTTTAAATATATTTTTTTCAGCATGAACTGCTTGGAACCACTCTCAACAAGACCCGAACCATTTTGTTTTGCTATCACCGCAAAATCTTCCGGGAAAACTGTCTCGCTGTATAATAGGATAATGCATATAGGATTTTCCGGGAAAGGCTTGGATGTGGTGGAGCTTAATTAATTAATCTTTAGATCATGCCATAATCACTGTGAATGAGTTTGTCTTGGAACTTGTATATAGAAGTGACTATAATAACAATAACTTTCACCTGACTACTAATCATTTTATTTTGCACAATTTGAGACAGAGGCTGCCTTTTTATTTCAACATGGCGGCCGGAAAATTGACGTTCGAATCCAGTCATCGGCAGCAGTGTGTTCGCTTTATGTTAAGGTTCCACTTGTCCATTTTATGGTGTACTAACGTATTATTTTCTTCTTTTGCAGGCTGCACGTACCCACAGCAACCATAACCCATGGTAACATAGCTTAGAGACCTTGGATTAACCAAAATGGCAGAGTCTTCATCTAACAAGAAGTGAAAAATGGTGGATTTTGAACTATGCTTTATTTGCCAGTTGAGCAGCAAGCAAACAGATTATACAAACTATGTGCTTCGTCCTTCTTTGCCTTCAGTAGAGAAAGTAATGACAACAACTGATGTTCGATGTTCATCTGGGGAAACAGAATTCTCTGCATTAAAGAATCGCATAAAATGTTTGTCTGCCCATGAACTGTTACAGAATGGTGTTTCATACCACAAGACATGTTATAAGGATCTCACAAATAAAACATGCATTGAACGAGCCAAGACCAGATATGAGAAAGGACAAGCGACAGGCAGCGTCAGTGATGTAAAACAGAAGACAATAGGACGACCGCCAAAATCTGATGCTGCATCTACAAGTGGTTCCACATCACAGCAATCTACCAGGCTTTCGACAAGGAGACAAGGAGATGTGTGGCATTTGTCAGGAAGACAAAGCAGACAAATTGCACGACGTCACAACTGAAAACATGGGAGCTCAGCTCAAAGCCATTGGTCAACAAACAGACAGAAAACCTTTGAAAGTCAGACTGAGCAATGTTGTAGGCTCATCTGATCTTCTTACAGCAGTTGCTGAGGACATGAAGTATCACCTTCTGTGCTAAGGCCATGCAAAACGAGACACAGAAAAAGCTAACAGACCTCCAAAACAGCATGTTCATTTTGCACAGTTAGTCTCTGACCTGGAGATGCTCGACATTGTGGAAACTGAAATGAATGACACATCTAACAGTTCAGCTTTGAATATGAACGACATTGAACAATCATATGTTGGTTTGCTAGAAGCCAATGGTTTCCCTTTACCCGACAATCCGCGATACAAACCATACTTAAAGCAACTGACTTTGGACAACATCGCTGATGTGCACTTCACCAGCCTCGACAAAACCAAACCTGAGCAAGTACTTTCTACAAAAGCCAAGGAAACCCTGTTAGCTGGTGCATTGGCCACCGATACAAAAGACCTAAGAGAAGATGTGAAAGTCCTTCTGAAAGCAGCTAAAATACTGAGAAGAGACATTGCAAGCGCAACCCCGTGGAAATTCGAAGGAACATCTGATAATTATGAACCACCTGCTTTGCTTCAACTCTTCTGCAAGCATGCTATCCAAGGATTACATCAGGTTAAAACAATCAGCAGGGCCGAATCTATGAACCAAAGTGCATCTGTGCTGGCACAACATTTCGTATGTGCATACAAGTCTGATCGGCAGGTCACCTATGAAACAAAACACGAAGAAGTCACTTTCAAACATCGCACTGAGACTCCCCTTACCGTCGGCTTAGCTCTGGATGTGCACAAAAACACCAGGTCCAAGGCCCTTGTGGAGACATTAGGCAAACTAGACCTCACCGTCCTGTACAACAAGGTAGTGGGAATAGAGACTGCAGTCGCAAGAACAATATCCCATGTACGGAAGTTTGTGGATGCTGGGTTTTCAGCTGCAACAACAAAACTGTCCAACCAGGGTTAAATGAAAACTGTGAAGATTGAGGTGTTACTTTCTATGACATTCACAAAATAATAATTCACTTGATATCCATTGTTAAAACTACTAAATGAAAGCCAGGCATTTAATCAGTATGACTTTTTGCATCTTCCTGTTTAAACGATTTAAGAGATTGAACAGTAATTCAAGTATTTAATTTTATTTAGATCTGTTTGTTGGTTTGTTAATTATGTATTCTTTGTGAAAAATACATGTCTTTAAATAGGTAGATACTTGGTTTGTAATTACAAAATCCTGTTGGCTTGGTAATGCATGCAAAGGGAGAAGGTATAGCTTACATTGCGGGTGTGCGGTGGCCATTTTGGAATTTGGCATGTAGATCATACATATAACATAAATTTGATGATTCCTTTAGATTCCTGGTCTCAGAAAACATATATTTAGACACTTCATTTGTAATTGTATCACATGTATTCACGAAGATATCGCATTATTAGTGTTCGGCGGCCATTTTGGATTTCATACCTTTAGAATGTTCAGAAAAAATGCCACCCTAATTTTTTTTTAAGCTTATGATACCTTCTTACAAAATCAAGTGAGTTTTTGCTTTTAACAAAAGAAAATACACGAAATTGCAAATATGCCGACACTAATGAGCCAGAGGACAATAGACATCCGGGTCGGGCCTGGGGAGTCATCGATTCACTGGATCATGGGGTGTGGCGCTGCCGGTACCTGTGCGGGAGGACGAAAGTCTGAGTCTTCAGGTCCTTGATGCTTCCAGTCTTGCTCTATGGATGTGAGACGTGGACTCTGACCAGGGATCTGAGACAGAGACTTAATTCCTTTGGTACCAGGTCTCTTCGAAGAATCCTTCACTATCGCTGGTCAGACTTTGTGTCCAACGAGCGGTTGCTGAGAGAGACTCAAATGAGATTTGTTACCTGCATAGTCCGTGAGCATCAGCTGCAGCTGTATGGCCATGTGGCTCATTTTCCTGACGCTGATCCTGCTCACCAGATTCTCTCAGCGAGGTTTTTACTTATTCTCTCAGCAGATTCTCTCACCAGATTCTCTAATAATTACTTATTTTCATTTATGGATGTTGTCTGATGATACTGTGATTTTCCCCGATGTATCGGCTTCGAGTGGAGGAGGCCAATGGGCCGACCACGTGCCTCATGGTTGCAGTAGGTTGATCAGCATCTCAAAGAGATGGGGATGGGCCAGACATCTGCCTGGGGGATGGCAAGACGGAGGCCCCTGGGGTTCCAGCAGAAAGTGGACGCAGTGACGTGCTGCTCTGGCACATGCTCGAATACGTGACCCAACCTGTCAGTGAGTCAGTGAGTGCTTCGAATTATATATATATATATATATATATATATATATATATATATATATATATATATATATATATATATATATATACTAGCGGGGTGTGCTTACACATTGTGTAAGCATACGAACTGTGCTTCCCCAGATTGTCTTGGGTCACTCACCTGCATTTGATTTTTCATTTACTTATTTTCATTTATTTATTTTCATTTATGGATGTTGTCTGACGATTCTGTGATTTTTCCCGATGTATCGGCTTCGATGTTCGTCAGCACGCAAAATTACTGTGCATCCCCATTGTCTCAGGTCACTCACCTGTATTGTTTTTTTCAAAAGTTTTTTTGTCATTTATGGACGATGTCCGTCAGCACAGAAAATTTGAGCTTTCTACATCACCTGGAAGGTGCCGAACATTAATATCAGTCAGAGTCAGTGAGTGGTTAGAATGAACTTCATACATCAGAAACTGTGTGTGTACATAGATTCCTGGTCTCAGAAAACATATATTTAGACACTTCATTTGTAATTGTATCACATGTATTCGCAAAAATATCGCATTAGTGTTCAGCGGCCATTTTGGACGCCATCTTGGATTTCATACCCTCAGAATGTTCAGAGAAAATGCCACCCTAATTTTTTTAAAGCTTATGATACCTTCTTACAAAATCAAGTGAGTTTTCGCTTTTAACAAAAAAATACACGAAATTGCAAATATGCCTACACTATCTCCGCAACACCAACCACCAGCCACCTTCTCCACCACGCCAACCACCAACCACCTTCTCCACCACGCCAACCACCAACCACCTTCTCTACTACACCAATCACCCTCTCCACACCGCCTTCACAACAACGACAACTCCCTTCCATCCCCTAATCCACATCTCCCCCAATAGACCAACCCGAACAACATCGCCTCACCTTCATCCCCGAAGCGACGCCATTTTTGCGCCAGCCACAGCAAGTCCGCATGGAACAGCATCGCTGCAGACACACGCGGGGGTTTGCTCGCCGCGCAAGTCGGTGATCTCGAGCATGTCCGCTCTGTGCAAGCTTCGTCCGAGATTCGGATCAAGAGAGTGAGAGGGGCGGAGCCAGCGTGTGGGTCAGAGATCAGAGGTGAGAGTGCGAAGGTCAAACCTCGTCCATCGGGCCCTATATAAGGGCGAGCGGAACGCCAAGCGCGGAGAGTCGGTGGAGTGTCTGTCGGGGTTCGGAGTGCCTGGAACCTGAAGCCTGCAGTTGGTGGAGAAGCTGAAGTGAGCAGAGGAGACGCGAGCACGACCAAGCCTGCTGTGCCGCGTGGAGCTGCGTGTTCGTGTGCGAGCCGGAGAGAGCTCGTCAACCAGCTCCGAACGGTCTGAGGTGATCGGGCTTCGGAACGGTCCGAGCATCGCTGAGGCACGAACGGGTTCTTAAAGAGAGCATCAACTCAAAAGGAGCGAAGACCCGTTCATTCCTCTCAGGCGTTGCCGGCTGGGGCCCGAATCACCAGGCCGCGGCCGAGCCGCGGTTACGCTAGCTGCCGTGGGGAAGGAACCTCGCGGGTCACCCCAGCGAGGAAGGTAACCAGCGCGGCCTCACGGAGCCTCTGCGGTCTCCACGGCTCTGTGCAATAAAGACCCAAAGAGGTCCAGTCTACCCTTCGTCTGTCCTGGGGTTTTTCCTTGCTTTTCTTTGTATGAAAGTTGTGGCGCCGAGTCCATCAAGTAAAACTGTATAAGTGACTGTACACAATAGATAGACGGTATTAGCTCTTTCCTTTGCATTGTGTTTGGCTGTATAATTGCATGCGTGCTTTCCCCATTCATTGCATGACTGCTTACATGCTTATGTGTTGTTTGAAAATAAATGTGCTTCTTTAAATGTTTACCTGTTCGTCGCGTCATTTTCCCTCCATTGAACTGCCGTATTGCATTTCAGAATAATAGCGGGCTTTTTAATAGCCGATAATAGAATCGGGTCCAGCGAGGCCTCGCGATAATACCCCGCTCGGTTATCCCAAAACGGAGTGAGCTGCTTAAGCGGCTCGTGTCCAAGCAGGCCTCGCTGAGGTACAATCTCTTGGTAATCTACCCGCGCGAAAAATTAGGTAAATCGATTATTTGGCGATCGGACCCTGTAGCGCGGGTAGAGTGCGGACAAGGTTGTGGTGTGCTTGGAGCACACTCGTGACTGGTTTTCGGCATTGTTCCGGAAAGTCGCGACTGAATTGTCCGTCCGGTGGGCGTACGGCCGCGATTAGGCTAAAAGCGGCTGTCCGCGCGCCGGCGGGCACGAATTCGTAAATATATATATATATATATATATATATATATATATATATATATATATATATATATATATATATATATATATATATATATATATATATATATATCATCCCACACAATGAATCGATACTGTGTATCTTACAGGAATCGCAGGTACCAATAACAGGATGAACACCATGTACAACATCAGGAACGCATTGCAGACACATTGGGTCAGCATGTATCACCAACACAAGCTTTCGCAAGTGCCCAAGGAATCTAGGTACCACTCATATTGTGCATTTAGAACCATCATGAAGAAAAGCCAGAAGTGCACATCGCCATCTCTAATGGGGAGTGAATTTGAACTTTTGTGCTTGCTGACAAATCGTGATGTAATTGAATTGAATTGAATTAAAATTCATTATTTGTCCACAAAAGATGGAAAATTTCACTGTGAAACAAAGTTCCCTTCCCTACCATGTGATAAAATATTATACAATTAAAGTAATAAATGATAACAAAAACTAAAACAACTCGAAGGGCAATCGATGGAGCGCATACGTCTGCCACGTAATGTCTGATCCGCGAGAACATATCGGGCGCAATCAATACATTTTTGAAATTTCATGCAAAATATCGTTGTCGAGCCCAATCTCTCAATGGTGAAGAATCACTTTTAAAAGTAAATAATTCTCGGAACCAGATCCGTATCGTCACCAAAATCGAACCAATTCATAATGGTCACACAGCCAACCTGCCCACCAAATTCATTCGGATCAATCCACAACTTTTTGAGATGTCCTGCACACAAACAGACAAACAAACAGACAGAAAGGGGTGAAACATAACCTCATACACCTTCAGTAGCGGAGGTAAATAACAATAGTACAACAACAAAAAAATCACGATCAAAGTATCAAACTGTCAAAATTGCACAGAGGGAGGAATTCAACTGACAACTAGAGTTTTGATAAAAGGACATTAATAAAAGACAGGTATTTCATCTTAAAATGGAAAGGCTGGTAGAATTCACGATAACACAAACAAATAAAAAAAAATATATATATATATATATATATATATATTTTTGTGCTGAAGCCTTCCACCCCCACCCTACGCAGAAGTTTGAGTTTGGTGCATGAACACTGCCCACTTGGGCTTCCAGGGCCAGCACAACGGGTTGTTTACCACATTCTCCATAACCTTTCCCCTACTCATGGGGGTTGGAGGAGTGGTGAAAAACAGGCTGGAGGCTCCAAACCGCTCTGTTGTTGGGGAATGGTCGAAAAGGGATATGGTGCATGGTGAAGGGGTGAAGTGGTGGGTGACCATTTCCAAGCGGGTGATGTTTCTGATGTGCAGTATAAACGAAATAGAGGGCATACTGCAATCGATTTCATACCATATGTGTATAGGAACCTCCAAAACTATCATGAGCAGTTGTACATATAGTGGAGATAACCCCAACGCATTGTGAAATAAGCCATGTCTCGCCTTTCCCCTGTTGACATCGAGGCCTCACAGATTACATCTGGAATGTTGTTGCCTGAAGTGTTATCCCCTTTTATGTTGTTGTTCTTGTCGATCTTTTCAAGACTGAATACTTGTGGCTTGCACAGCAATTTTCACCTCCCATCCATATAATATGTAAAAAATAGTGCATTATTCATAAATATATATACACACACAGAAAGTCTCCTCAATGTGGCGACCAGGTGGAACAGGAGTACCTTTTGGCTATTGCTGGCTCACAGGGCGATGGCTCTGCTTGTGAGGATTCATGTGAATGCAAGTACAGGATGGTGACTTGTGCCATCATTTCATTCTCTCCTCATAAGCTCATCTGCGGAGGATCAAAGAAGCAGGGAAAGTGGATACGACATGGATTTTAGGGACATTGAACGTTACATGAATGTTACACTCTGAAGGATCACTGGAAACAATAAGACAGGACATGATACTATGAAAGCAGATGATCCGAAGGTCGACCTGATAATGCTTGAATTGTGTCAGTGTGTTAATACAACGGCTGCATTGCAGGAGACAAAGTGGTTTGGCAAAGCAGTGTGCCAGGTCAGGGAGTGTGTTATGCTGGCAGCATGTCGACCTCTCCCAGAGCAAGGAGAGTCTGGTCGAAGGGGAGAGCTGAGAGGGAGTAGTCATCGTGCTGTCTGGACTGGGTATCCAGGCATGGAAAATAGTAGGCAAACAGTGGAAAGCTTGGAGTGCCAGGCTGGTGTCAGCATGCTTACAAACAGGCAAACAAACGGGAGCGAGGATAGCACACCACGCCACGTTCACAAGTTTGCATGTTATTCCCTGACCAATGCAGGCAGTCAAGAACAGGAAGACGAGTTTTTTTTTTTTGCTGACCAGAAATGAGCTCTTCCGATGAGCTGCCCATTCTTCTTGGGGGACCTCATTGCCTGTGTGGGTTCTCCAGGTGACACAGATGACCCGTGAAATGGAGTGTGAGGGCCACATGATTACGGAGATATAAATGACACAGAAAAAGAGCTACTGACATTTCCTGTCCGCAATTGTGGTTACTGTGTGTTGTAACACCTTTTTGTAATAGGAAAAAGGACATCCATGAACTAATATGGCAACACCCAAAGTCCAAGCATTGGTACTGCATATATTATGCCATCATGTGCCAAAGGAACCGGTGAAGATATTTGGATGTGAAACTGAAGAGAGGCACTGTACGATCATCAACTCCACAGTGTGAAGTTCAAACTGTCAGGGCCTTGTTATTACAAGGGAGCACCATCTATTTGATGGAGCAAAGCAAACGAAAGTGAGGAAAGTGATGGCGAAGCATCTCATTGAGAGATTTTCAAACAACAAGCAGTAGATAGGGATTGAGCATTGTGGCTAAAAGAGGGAAAAGTAAAGCAGTAGCACATAGCAGTGGAAAAAAAGAGTGGTAAGTAGTCCAATCAGTAGGGGAGACCAGGGAAAGTTGGGACAAATTTCGCATTTTTTACCATATCTACCCGATGAAATGAGAGAAGCACACCGTTTCCTTTCTGCTGAAAGAAGAATATGTTTATTGAATGGAAATAAAGTGAATACATTCTAAACCAAACAGTTGATTAACTATTAAGCAATTAATGGAGGTGGAAATTTATAACAACTTATCCCGAGTGTATGCGACATTGATACGGCATGTGGGGTGAGTTGTTACAATGCGCGAGTTTGGAAATGACGGAATCCAACCCAGATTGCTGAGCTCGCATGCCCAGAAACCCCGAGTAACGAGGTCCATTAGGGTGGCCTGGACGTATATCGTACGTGCCAGATAAGGGTTTTAGCATGAAACGACTCGCAAAACTTTTAAAGAAGCTGAAAATACTTGGAAACAAACCTGTGAGAAAGGGGGGTGTGCCTCTGCACAACGAAAGATTTGGAGAACTTCCTGATCAATTCGTCTGATCATCCACGTCGGACTGAAAAAAGTCCCAACCATGTGGTCCCATGAAATTCCCGAAGGTTTGTAGACGGGCATGTTCTACCCAAACCATTGTGCTTCTTAACACTGATGGAAAGGACATATCTGGGGCTTGTCGATGCACAGGGTGTGTTTAAAATGATGATATTTATAATTTCTTGTTTGATTATTGAAATATACTATATATTTTTTGCTTGATTCTGGGGCCACAACTAAATTGTACTAGATTTTTGCATCTATTGGTGAAAGGTGAAACGTCCGTGTGTGTGTGTGTGTGTGTGTGTGTGTGTGTGCGCGCTACATGTCTGTTGCAAGCTAATTGTATGAACAGGAAATGGTATGAACCCGAACCTCTCATCCACGGATACTTCTCGTATTCCTTTATTCCCCGAGTACGATTTGCATCCAGGAACAGAAAAATTAAGGTTCACCATTATATAATTGCCACTTTGTCGAAATTCCTAAAATTATGTTTAAAAGATTCTTTGAATCACAGATAATGGCAGGTTAAAAGTGCCCAGTGAGCCAAAAACAAAAAAGTGTAAAAACACACGCCGCGCGTGCGCAAAAGGCCTCTTTTAGCATTCAGATGTCATTTTAAAAGTCATGTATTGGTACCAAGGATTTGATTTGCTAAAACATGAATAAAATTATAAAAATAACAACATATTGTTGTGTCCAGGTGGTTTAACCTTCCTGGATGGATAGCCAAACAGTTTTCTCCTTTGGAAGCGAACACGTGATCCTTGGAGATTAATGGCGTGCACAGGGTGGAGAGCGGCAAGGATGCTTCGCAGATGGGGGGGGGGGGGGCACATGGATTGAGGATGAGGGTTTATACTCGAACCCACGACAAATAGACAACACAAGCAAGTTAAATAAATACGGGGTTTAATGAAAATAAATCAAATATTTACAATGGTAGTAATTCAAACGGTAATCTAATTTTGAGGTGCCTCCACACAAACTTAAATACAGACAGGGGACAGATAAGACAAAGAAAAATCCCTCCTTTACTCTGGCACTTATCTATGTTCCCAGAGGTGAGTTTTGGAAGCTTGAAGGTCGCCAAGCCGCTTCATCACTGCGTGGGAATACTGCGTGGGAATATGATCGCCAATAAATGTTGTGCCAAAATGGTGCCCAGCCGCTGTCTGTATGGGAAAACGTACAGGAGGCAATTTGGGCAGTGACACTCAACACCAGGGCTCAGAAACTGCCATGCAATTTCTTTCATCGATCGCACTTGCCGACGCCGCTGCTCTGCAGAATGGTGTCGTCTTCCTCTGATGACACAACACGAGGCTTTGAGGCTGGTCTTTCATGACCCAGCCAACAGTCGATGGCCAGCGTCTTGCTCCATCACGTGAGCCAATTTTCCTCAGCATGAACACGAGAATCCTGCTGTCTTCTTCACTGTGTCGAGGGAAAGCCATCTCCTCACTTGCTTCTGTCCCGTCCTCCTTCATGTCCCACTCCAAACCTTCGTCTCGACTCCCTTCTTGTCCCACCATGCGAGACTCTCATCCTAACCTCACTCTATTCCACTCTGACGTCACGCCCATTAATCATCCACTCCGGGGGCGTGGTTTGCTAGTTGCCACCCCTGGAGACGGGACTTTTGCCTGCTTGGATGTACAGCTCGGTTGTTGGTTTAAGGACGTGATCCCTTTTTAACACAGGTCTTGAAATGCAAAACCATAGGAAAAGGTCACAGGGGACAATCACATAATGGGGGAAATTATCCTTAATCTCTACCGAATTTAACACAGCACCACCCCCGTGCGGTGACATGTAATACTTAAGCTCACAGTTTCCCTACTTAATTTACATCGAGATGTCTCCTACACATCCACAGACCAACAACTCTATACAATCCTATCCTTCCTATGAAATGCCTCCATCTACCCCACAAACATTACAATACTAGCGATACCCGTGCACATGCACGGGATAGCAGTAGAACATAGCTGGTAGCAGACGACAGAACGTACACGGGGAATGACAAAAATACGCATTGTGCAAAATGCAAGTGGTGCTATGGAACGCCAAGACTTCCCAAACATTGTCGGCATGTCCGCTAAGTGCCACAGCAGTTTCATAGGAATCGTGTGACGGCGAGCCGAGTTTTTAGTGTGCAAGCTTGGTATTATAATAGAGATGAACAAAAGGAAACTTTGAAGGTCATGTTAATGCAACAAATTTTTCATTAATTAGTAGATTTTACCAGACTTATTTGCATTTTTAGCACCCGTCCTTTGTAGCAGGCACAACACTAATATCACCAGAGAGTTCACAGAACACCTTACCCGGCGCAGTGGTCAGGTATATAATTCAATTGAAATAAAATAATGATTTTAAAGGTCGTATAATAAAATTAATTCCGGAAGTTTACCGCCATTGATGTACGTACTGGGTATGTAGGTGTAAACTCCATCCTGCCGAACATGTTGCATTACTTCTTTGTGCTTGTTGTTTGTGTCCTTTATGACATCCTTAAAAACAGTAACCTCTCTGTTTGAAATGATCTTCATTTTTGTTTGATTGCCAGGCGTGCAGAAAGAGGAAAAAGGTCATCTCACTCCTCTCTTTGTGTGTGCGATCAGGACAAACTCAGAGCCAAAGTACTGCTAAACTATAAGTAAAGTTCATGTCCCGATTCATGTTCCAATTCGTGTTCAAGATAAAAACATTCAATTGAAATGAAGTTGTTTTTTGATTATAAACTGATATTTGTGGATGGACGGACAGACAGAAGTGAACCTATTGTTTAACCCCACTTTTCATGTCACGTGCATGGGGTAATCCTTACTATAATAATTCACGGACTGGTGTTTGTGTGTTTGTTTGTTCGTTGTGCTACTCCTCCTACAGTTCTGGGCCAATTACATAACCCCAATAAATGTATCGGGGTGTTTAAAAAAAATTACCAGTGATTTTGGAGGGTGGGAGGGGGGGAAGCAAATTCTCAATGCAAATGTGTATCATCAAACGCCAAGTGGATTTTCACTTCCTGAAGATAACCCTTTGTCCAAGAGCCAATGGCCAGTACTTTGGTGATGATGCACGGTCTGACCTTTCCAAAGGTCTGACCTTCCCTTTCAAAAGGATGTGTACATGCCAATGAGACCTTCCTTTCGCAAATGTGCTGCGTGTGCGCATTTTCAGAGACTCTCTTCTGCTAACGTGTGCACTTTTAACCTGCCGTTGCTTGCTTGGAATCTGTCATTCAATAAGTGTTTTAAAATCATTGTCCAAACATTGTCAGAATCCGAAGAGCTTGATGTGAGATCGAAGGGTAAACAGGAAGGTACGTGGCCCAGAACGTCTCTAGATCCAGTTTTTTGAAGTCTTCTTCAGCCGTGGAGTTGAACTTTAACTCAAGAAACGGATCTTGCACTTCGTCTGAAATATCAGCGACTTCACATTGAAATGGGTTCCGAATGAATTTCCAGTCTTCGCGCTTCTCATCTATATCCGGAAAGTATCTGATGAATTCTGCTTTCAATTCAGTCAGATGAGTAATTATTTGTTTCTTTAACTCAGAATCAAGGTAACTGTGAATGAGAGCAGAATCCAAGTATGTAAAACTGGCTGTATTTCCATCCTGAATTCGACATTTCCAGAGGTCGAGCTTGGCCATGAAGGCTCGAATGACGTCATGGTGCATGGTTATGTTGATGTTTTTCCCTTGGAGTTTGAGGTTGATGGCATTCACTGCTTCACAGATGTCCACCAGGTAAGCTGCAGATAGCAAAAATCCTTCAGACTGGAACTTGTCATGGAGATCTGCTTTCTGCTGCGAATCGAGAAATGTTGCCACTTCTTGTCGTAGTTCCTAAAGCCATCCAAACATGTTTCCCTTCGAAAGCCATCGTACGTTTGTGTGGAAAAGCAAGGCTTGATTTTCAGATTCCATATCCACACACAGGTGTTTGAAGAGACGACCGTTTCAGGCTCCAGCTTTGATGAAGTTGACTATCTTGATAGCCAGGTTCAAGACATCCCTCATTTCAGCAGGTAGAGTTCTGGATGATAAGGATTCACGATGAAGTATGCAGTGCGTACCGATAGCAGATGGACTTTCTTCTTTCACTCTTGTTATGAAACCAGATTGCAAACCAAGCACGGCTGGAGCTCCCTCAGTACACACCCCGACCAGCGAGTCCCACGAAAGTTTATTTTCCTGGAAGAAGTTTGATACCACTTGAAAAATATCTGTTGCTCTTGTATAACTTTCCATGCGATGCGATGGCAGAAGAGCATTTCCTCTTTTCCACTACTACCTGACACGAAATGAGCAATACATCAGCAGCTGAGAACACTGAGCAACATCAGTCGTTTCGTCCAACTGGATGGCAAATAGAGGAGAAGCTCTTACTTGGACGAGAACTTGATCTTTGATGTCTTGAGACATTTCATCGATCCTTCCCTTGACGGTATCGTTTGATAGAGAGATTTGTGAAAGCTTGTTTGCACTATCCTTCCCCAGAACGAGCTCTGCTGCACGCAGTACACTTGGTTTTATAAGAGTCTCTCCGATGTTATGGCTCTTTTTGCTCTTTGCAATCAACATGACAATCTCATAGGAAGCCTCAACAACCTTTGAAGTCTGTTGCCAAAATGCTCCGCTGCTGTCCATCTTAGCTTGCTTCAAGGACTGCCATTTTGTTTCAAAGAATGCCTTGGGTTTGGCAGCAAGAGCAGGATGTTCTTAGGATGCTCAGGATGCTCCGTCTTCAAGTGGCGTTCCAAGCGCGTGGGCCGCATGCCATCATTGCTGAGTCTTGTAGCATATTACGCACTGGGATACCTCCGTGTCACCCTTTTGGAGGGACACAAATACAAATTGAATATATTCGTCAAGATACTTCAACTTTTTTGCACTTATTGCAAATTATTTAGTTTGAAATGGGTACTGCAAATCTGTGAAAAACAAATTTTAATATAAAAATTGAAATAAAATATAAATTTTACTATTATATTTAAATAAAAGTTAAATTTTAAAATTAATTTTAATACAGAAAATGGTAGGCCGAGTAGCGAATAGAAAATGATGATTATTAAAGGCGATACTTTTGTGGTTTTTTTTTTGATCTTCATCACGATATTATACGAACACTTGTTAAGAGAATTCCAAAATAATTAGAGAAATTCCTACTTTTTTTCTCCGGGCTCACACCCCCTCTGGAAATTACTTATGCCCCCCCCCCAGGTTAAGAGCCAATGATTTAATTGGAGTGCTTGCATGAGTGCTTAAGCCACTTGCCGAGCACCCATTGTCGATAGTGGAACCACGCTGCATCATTCTGAGTGAATCGTTCACTCTCTTCAGACGCTTTTGCTGCGCCATGTCATTCAGAGCAAGTGGTTCATGCTCCATCACCTTGAGCGAGTGGTTTGCGCTCCGTCACCCTGAGCGAGTGGTTCGTGCTCCGTCACCCTGAGCGAGTGGTTCGTGCTCCGTCACCCTGAGCGAGTGGTTCGTGCTCCATCACCCTGAGCGAGTGGTTCGTGCTCCGCCACCCTGAGTGAGTGGTTCGTGCTCCGTCACCCTGAGCGAGTGGTTCGTGCTCCGTCACCTTGAGTGAGTGGTTCGTGCTCCGTCACTGAGCGAGTGGTTCATGCTCCGTCACCCTGAGCGAGTGGCTCGTGCTCCGTCACCCTGAGCGAGTGGTTCATGCTCCGTCACCCTGAGCGAGTGGTTCGTGCTCCGTCACCCTGAGCGAGTGGTTCGTGCTCTATCACCCTGAGTAAGTGGTTCGTGCTCCATCACCCTGAGCGAGTGGTTCGTGCTCCATCACCCTGAGCGAGTGGTTCGTGCTGCGTCACCCTGAGTAAGTGTTTTTTTTTTGTATACCTTGTTGAGGCTCGTATGAGAGCTAACACACAATGCACAGCAAGGGGGGCATGAGACAAGAGGGGCGGGAGAGGGGAGGACAAAACAGTTGGGAACAGAGACATTAGATCTGTGGAACGGAGAGGGATGGAGTGGGGAACATGGGGAATACAAGATGGACATTACAGGGACTTTCAGGAAGGAAAGCAGGGAATTTGAAGGAGGTGGGCTTGGGTGGATTATCGGGGGAAGAAAAGATCGAGGATTTGGATGGGGGATGATAAGAGGTGGTGGTGAACAGCTGTTTTGAAGGCCTGGAGGGAAGAATGGGATTGAATAGAGTGAGGGAGTTTATTCCAAAGACGGAAAAAAGAGGAATGAAAGAGTGAAGGTGAGCAGTGATTCGTGATTTTGGTAGTTTTACCAGAAGGGGGTTGTTGGCGGACCATGAGTGCACTGCGGAAATGTGGTGGGGACAAATCGCAGAGAGAGCAGGGGGGGCGAGGCTGGAGAGGAGACGGTAGAAGACAGAAAGACCACCGACCAGCCTGCAGTGTGAGAGTGAGAGGCCGAAGGACTCAGCCTCATCGTGGGAGATGCGAATGATCCGAAATGCCTTGGTTTCCACAGCGTGAAGCCGAGGAAGGTGGGAGGCAGGAGCACCAGCCAAGAGGGGAGAGCAGTACTCCATCAGGCTGCAGACCAAAGCTTTGTTAGCTTGTAGGAGCTCAGGTGGACCGAGGAAGGACTTTGCACGACGGAGGATTCCCAGTCGGTGAATGGCTTTGGAGGCGAGGTTTGAAATGTGGCTTTCCTAGGAAAGGTCATGGCAGATAGTGAGACCCAGAAGCTTGAAAGAAAGGACTTCTTCCAGAGAATTGTTGAGAAAGTGGATGGGTGGGTTTTCTCCATCACCCTGAGTGAGTGGTTCATGTTGTGTCCCCCTGGGTGAGTGGTTCGTGCTCTGTCCCCCTGAGTGAGTGGTTCATGCTCCGTCCCCCTGAGCGAGTGGTTCATGCTCCATCACCCTGAGCGAGTGGTTCGTGCTCCATCACCCTGAGCGAGTGGTTCGTGCTCAGTCACCCTGAGCGAGTGGTTCGTGCTCCGTCCCCCTGAATGAGTGGTTCGTGTTATTAATTTTGTAATTGTACATTCAATGTGTTCTCCAATCATGCTGTCCATCTTTTAAGACGAAGTGCTTCAAATGCGCGTTTCCCAATGGAGCCGTTACCGGATTTTGTCGCAGGTTTGTGACCACAGAGCAGTCAGTCTTGTTTTTCTCTTCCCATCCCTTACTGAGCCAACGTGCCATAGGGTCCAAGTCCAACAATGAAATTCATTGTTAAACTACAAAGATTGGATCGCCGCTCCACCGTCATCGGGTTGTGGGAAGAAATTGGGAATTTGTCCAGGGTCCCTTTGATACCTCATCCTTCTGCACCGTGTGAAAATGATACCGTGGGATCTTCAACATCCACAAACAAACGCTACCTTTGTGCTGTGATGGAGACGCCGGATGCCAGCGAAGCACCAATCTTCCAGTTTATAGTGGGTTGAGAATCGAACCCACACAAAACAGCTCGAAGCTAAATGCATCCCTTCAATAGAAGGACGATGTTTGGGTAACTCCACTTAAAAGGATTTTATTTATACACAGCTTATGGCTGCTGGCTGCACCATTTATTCTGGGGGCACAGCCATGCCACTGTAAGCTTATATGGTACTGATTTTGTCGATCTTGGAAGGATGACAGGCTGAGTCGTCCCATCTGGTGTTAATTCAAAGACCTGGCAGGGGCTTGAACTCAAGATCCCAAGATCTGAATCCAGCCATCTTCACCGTGAAGCCAACACCAGGATTCAGTTCAAGGTGGAACAGGATGACGCACACAGAATCAACCTGAACATCATTTTGGAATCAGTTTGTGAATCCAGCTTGCCCTTTGAGAACCCACGTGTTTATTTCACGACTTTTTCGTGTAACTTCAGATTGTAATTATTATTATTATTATTATTATTATTATTATTATTATTATTATTTTTAAAACTTTTCACGTGCTTCACCAGTGTGAAAATGGTGAATGTTATAATCGGCCTCGATCTGCGTGAGTCGAACACAGATTGATCCCTGACACGAAAACCCAAACGGGATGGAAAACCGAAGCTGTTGTGAGAACCAAAGCCACAAATAATTATTGGAACGAGAGCCGAGGAACATGGTGTGTACAGTGCGAGTGTGGAACTGGGACTGTGGGACAGCAAGCTTGTACACGCCTCACCGGAGCCTTGTGGAGACGAAGGTGCAGAGACAAGGCCCGTTTTTGTGTTCCCTTCAAAAGGCTTCGCGGTTCCCTTGGTTTCCCATCCACTGTGGAGCTTGTTTCCGCAGGATTGGACACAAATTTCGGCCGTCCGGTTCGTCTTTCTCTCCATTCGGCTTCGGCCAGAGCCTGCACGTGCTGTGCCTGTGCAAATCCCTCTCGACGTGCACGTGCAGCTGTTCTCCTCCGTGGTCGCTGCCCGTGATTATCTCCTCACTGTTGAGATTGAGCAAAGATTACAAAGATCAAAATTCCAGCGAGAACAAAAACAAGGGATAATGACGGTTTTCAAATGGTCTTCGTTTAAACAGTTCATTTATAAGTGCAAGACGCCATCGAGGCCTGAAGGCCACTTACCTGGTTTTATCTGGAGTCAATTTTCTTCATCCAAACATGGCCCTCGACCTTCCTCTGGATGAAAGAAGCCATGCATAGTTTGGTTGCACTGGTTGCTGTAGAGTCCGAATGCACAAACTTCAAATAATGTATTTGTGTGTGTATGTAAAGTATACACATATATATATATATATATATATATATATATATATATATATATATATATATATATATATATATATATATATATATATATATATATATATATATATATATATATATAGTTACGGCTGTGGAAATTCGCAGACCACCATAAAGGGCCCGGAGGTGAGATATCTCTGTAAGTACATGTGTAGTTAGCCCCACCCGTTGTATAGAGGGAATTTATGTGATTCATTCGGGCTGCGACGCTTTGAGATAGCCGTTTTTCTGTTCTATCTTTATTTTGAACCAACCACATCTCAACCACCATCACACAACAACCACTACGTCAGCCAACGTCACCAACTACAACCACGCTCCAACCCTCAGACAACAACAACGCCAACAGCCACGACCTTTACCTTCACAACTCAATCCCGCAAACATCGCATCACTGTCATTCCCAAACGGCACCATAACCATCAAACCACCACCGATAAACCTCCACCACCCTCACCTCTCTCCTTCTACGGCCATTCCCGCCCCACCTGTGAACACTGAGCGTCGGGCTGTCTTGGGCTCGTTCAAGATACAAACCGAGCCGCGAGTGCAAATAGCGGCCTTTCCAAGGGAGAATTCGGATCAAGAACGCTACACGCCCACTTCTGATCCGTCCAATTAGCAAGCGCGGAGTGGCTTGGCCCCGCCTCCAGGCGCGTCTGTGTGAAATCGATATATGCAAATTCTAGGGTCAGGGGAGGTTCACGCCCACTTTTCCTCCGTCCAATTGGCGAGTGTGGCTCCGCCCCCGAGGTCATCCTGATCCGGAAATTTGCATATTGTTTTCTCCTGCCGGCCTATAAAACAGCGAGCACAAGGCAGAGTGTGGCAGTAGCAGTGTGTGTCGGCAGGGCAGAGTGAGTCGAGTCATCGGTGTGGCAGAGAGTGGAGTCAGGTTCTGCAGTCGGCTGAGGAGAGTTGCGGGAAGAGGCAAAGGAGCTCGGATCTGAGGCGAGAAGGACGGCGGTCGGCGACGAGGTCGCGGTGTGGGATCGCTCGTCACGGGACCCAAGCCGGCCAGCCACCTCCCTCCCCCAGGGCATCAACAATTCCCCCTTTCCCCAGCGCTGAGATAGTGCAACAAGGGGGCCCCGTTCCCACTCCACTCCAAACGTCGTGCCAACAAAACCCGCCAAGGAGCACGGAGTCGGGGCACAGCCACGCGGCCACGTCTGCGGCTCGTCCGCCAACGCATCACGAGGACGCTGGTAGGACCCTCCGGTCTCGCGGACCTGGCAGCTCCTTCAGGTCACGCGCGCATATTGGCCTACAGGCCCGTCTGCCCCCTTGTCTATGAGGGTGGCTTCTTTCCTTTGCTTTTGAGTAAATGTGCGTTGGTGCCGTCCGTAAAGTAGAACTGTATAAGTGTTGCCGTGTGTGCGCGTAGTCGGTAGTAACTCTGCGTCATTGTTTCTTTTGTTGTAACTGCTATCTGTGAATTTTGACTGTTTGGCTGTATATGTGTGCTTTCCGTGTGTCGCGTAATAAATGTGCATTGTGTGAACTGTTTTCCCGTTTCGCTTCGTCTTTTCGTTATTGACCCTCCATCCTGCTTCACGTAAAGGGTTCGTAGTGGGTTTAATACGCCCGCTAATTCATCTGAAACGTCCAGGTCGGCGATAACACTGCTCAGTTATCCCAATAGCATGGAACGGGCTGCCCAAGAGGCCCGTGTCCGGAGTCGACCTGCGGCGAGGTGCGATCGCCCGGTCGACCATTCGCGCAGGTACTTAGGTAGATCGAATTTGGCGAGCGACCCTATCCTGCGCGGGTGGGCAATTGGCACGATCGTGGTGAGGTTAAACCACCACCCGTGACTAGCTCCCGGCATTGGTCCGAGAGGGTCACAACAGAATTGTCCATTCCGGTGGGCGAGGCGGCCGCCATTCAAGTTGAGCGGCCGATCGCACGCCGGCGGGCGCGAATTCGCAACTATACACATACATGTATATATATATATATATATATATATATATATATATATATATATATATATATATATATATATATATATATATATATATATATATATATATATATATATATATATATATATATATTATAATGGAAATATATATATATATATATATATTGTTGTAGTTTCCCGCCAGTCGGCGTGCGGGCGACCGCTTTTAGCCAATGGCGGCCGCTCTCGCCCACCGAAGGGGCAAACCTTGTCGCAGCTTTCGAAACAACGCCGAAATCCAGCCCCTGGTGTGCTTTTAATCACACCGAAAATCAGCCAGCTATTCTGCCCGCGCGTGACAGGGTCCGATCGCCGAATTGTCGATTTACCTAATTATGCGCGCAGACAGAAATGCCGGGGATTTACACCTTGATGGGACCTGCTTGGAAACGAGCTGCAAAGCAGCTCGCTCCGTTTGCGATTTGCCGAGCGGCAAATATCACCAAGCCCCGCCGGATCCGATTACTTTATTGGCTATTTATAAAACCAGCTAATTTCCCGAAATTAATAATGGCAGTTCAATTGTGGGAAAGGACACAACAAACGGGTCAACATTCACACAAGAACATTTATTATTACTAGTACGTGCCCGTAAAAAAAATAAAATTAATAAATATTCAAACCGTGAGCAACAAACAACAACCACACAGGCCGTTTCTTCGCTCTCGCGTGCCCGGACGTGCGTGACCCGGAAGTTCGCATGTTATTCGCAGTTACGATTATTCGCAATTTAGTTTTAATACCCAATTATTCAATTAGCGCCAAAGTATTTTACCTTTTCGCAATGTCGTGGCAAGGAAAAACAAAAAGAGAAGAGAAGAGAGAGGAAAAAATTTACTTCCTGGTTCGGAGCATACCAGAACTCTGATGTTACTGAAATTCATGCACCGTCTAATATGAAAACGATCATAACTTGGGGCATTGTGTTTATCTATAAATGTGCATAAGAAATCGAGAAATTATTAGAATACACGAAGTCATCACTATCCGGAAGTCCGTACGTTGTAACCCGAAATGGGGAACGCGGCTTCCCTTCCCTTCCCCATCGGCCACGTCCACGCAACAACATGTCTTGTCATTGGTTTGGTAAATAAATGGCCATAACTTGGGAAGCACTTGTCCGATTAATATCAAACCATGAAAAGGCACATCCTCAGGTCCCCAGCAATATACCTGGCAAGTTTCAATTAGCTCGGACCAGTGGTTGTCGAGAAACAGCGGTCACAGACTCACAGACACAGACACAGACACAGACACAGACACAGACACAGACACAGACACAGACACAGACACACACACACTGCTGGAATTATAGATAGATAGCACGTATGCAGGCATGCACGTATACAATTAAGCGAGGCAAACACGCATGCATTTATGCAAGGCAAAGAAAAGCAATGCAATCAGCAAAACACGACAAGAAGAACTACAACCGTTGGTCTATTTATTATGTACAATTACTTAATCAGGTTTACTTAGGCCTAGGTCACATTTGCCATGGCGGCCGTGAGGTCTCCAAAATCTACGGTCACTCGCAATTAAACGGCGGCCGCAGTATTTCCATGGTCACACAATGTAGCAGTCACATATGTTTTTATTATTCGGGGAGCCGCACGGCGTATTTATAAATTGTGGAGACCGAAAACATGGGGTTGCCGTACGGTCTTTGATTTGATGTCACACAGTGACCTTAAAGGGGCCCTGCGGCGGCCATAGAATTTTCAACGTAGACGCAAGGTAGCCTCAAGGTGCCCGCAAGGCGACCGCAGGGGGCCCTAAGGCGAACGTGCGGCCAGACGGACGGTAACGAATGGGTTAATTTTTTTTTTACCAGTTCTTTTGTTTCAGCTTGTCAAATTGCTATGGCGAACGTAGAAATGAAAAAAGTTATAACTCTGCGCTATAATTCCACGGCGACCTTACGACCTGTAAAATATAGCCAAACGGCGTAGGGCCACCCTGAGGCCACCGCAGAAACTCTGCGGCCGCTGCACGTTTCTGTCAATTTAGAGGGCGTGCGGCCGCCGTATCCTCGCCGTAGAACAAATGTGACTTTTTTTTCTTTTTTTTTTGTATACCTTGGTCGAGGCTCGTATGAGAGCTGACACACAACTCACAGCAAGGAGGCATGAGACAAGAGGGGCGGGAGTGGAAAGGACAAAACAGTGGGGAACAGACACATTAGGTGAACTGTGGAAGGGAGAGGGATGGGGATGGGACGGGGAACATGGCGAAGAGAAGATGGACATTACAGGGACTTTCAGGAAGGAAAGCAGGGGAATTGAAAGAAGTGGGCTTGGGTGGATTATCGGGGGTAGAAAAGATCGAGGATTTGGATGGGGGAAGATAAGAGGTGGTGGTGAACAGCTGTTTTGAAAGCCTGGAGGGAAGAATGGGAAAGAATAGCGTGAGGAAGTTTATTCCAAAGGCGTGAAAAAAGAGGAATGAAAGAGTGAAGATGAGCAGTGATTCGTGATTTGGTAGTTTTACCAGAAGGGGGTTGTTGGCGGACCTTGAGCGCCCTGTGGAAATGTGGTGGAGACAAATCGCAGAGAGAGCAGGGGGGGCAAGGCTGGAGAGGAGTCGGTAGAAGACAGAAAGACCACCGACCAACCTGCGGTGATTGAGTGAGAGGTCCAAAGACTCAGCTTCATTGCGGGAGATGCCGATGATCTTAAATGCCCTGGTTTCGACAGCGTGAAGCCGAGAAAGGTGGGAGGCAGGAGCACCAGCCCAGAGGGGAGAGCAGTACTCCATCAGGCTACGGACAAAAGCTTTGTAAGTGGTCAGGAGCTCAAGAGGGCCGAGGAAGGACTTTGCACGACGGAGGATTCCCAGTCGGCGACTGACTTTTGAGGCGAGGTTGGAAATGTGACTTTCCCAGGAAAGGTCATGGCAGATAGTGAGACCCAGAAGCTTGAAAGAAAAGACTTCTTCCATAGGATTGTTGAGAAAGTGGATGGGGGGGGGGTTCTAAACGGTCCTTTCGAAGAGACATAGTGAGAGTGTGAGATTTGTCTGGATTGAAAGACATGTTCCACGTGTTGGACCAGTTTGTGATTTTACCCAGATCTGCAGTGAGCGAAGAAGCTGCTGCTTGCCGGTCTGAGGGATGACAGATGGTACGGCAGAGGGTGGAGTCATCGGCAAAGAGAAATAGAGGATTTTCCAGAGAGTCCGAGAGATCATTGATGAAAACCAGAAAAAGAACAGGGCCCAGAACGCTACCTTGAGGAACTCCAGCCTGCACAGGAAGAGGGGATGAAAGAACTCCATTTAGGGCCACACGTTGACTGCGACAGGAGAGGAAGTCTGCGAGCCATGAGTGGAGATGGCCTTGAATACCATGGGAAGAGAGTTTGGTGAGTAGGGCAGGGTTGCCAGACTGTGTCAAAAGCAAGTGATGTGTCCAGGGATATGGCTCGGATTTCCTGTCTGGCATTGAGGACCTCCATCCATTGATGGGAGAGCAGAAGCAGCATATCCAGGGTAGAGTGACCTGGTCTGAAACCAAATTGATGATTGGAAATCAAGCCATTGGAGAAGAGGAAGGATTTCATATCTGAGGCGATGATGGATTCCATCACCTTGCTGATGATTGGGAGAAGGCTGATTGGTCTGTAGTTATAGGGATCTGTTTTTGGACCTTTTTTTATGCAGGGCAGTGATGTTAGCAGATTTCCATGCAGATGGCAGATGACCTTTGGCAAATGAGAGGGTGAATAGAACAGAGAGAGGGTGAGCAAGAGCAGAAGAGCAGGCTTTGAGGACACGTGGGCTGATGCCGTCTGGACCGGTTGCAGAATCTGACTCGAGGTTTGAAAGCAAGCTCTCCACCTTGTCAGGAGAAAAGGATACAGAGTCCAGGGACAGTTGGGTGCGACTGGGTAAAGTGGGTAGAGATAGTGATGGGTTTAGGACACAAGATTTAGCTGCAAACACCGAGTTTAGACATTCAGCTTTATCACGTGTGGAATCAGCAGTGCGGCCATTTGAGGTAAGGGAGGGGATGGAGGGGGAACATACACCAGAAACAGATTTGATTAAATGCCACCAGGATTTTGAGGAGGGAGAGAGGTTTGAGAGTTCAGACTTGAGATGAGAAAGATGTTGTTTTCTGCCTCTCCTGAGGGTAGATACACACTTGTTCCGAGCTTTGTGGAAAGAACTGAGATTGCCCTCAGTTGGGTTTGCTTTCCATGAGGCAAAGGCAAGTTGTTTCAGGACAACTGCCTCGCCACAAGCTTCAGTAAACCAAGGGCGGGAGGAAGGGGAGGACTTAGGCCTTAAGGACACGGCACCACATCTCTCATACAAAAACCCTGAAAAGAAAGAGAAGGAAGGAAAATGTGACCGTATGGTGAATCCTCGGTGCCCCGTCCTCCTTCTCCCGACCTCGTCACGACAGACCTCTGCTGGCATCTCGGCGCCTCCGACCTCGTCACGACAGACCTCTGCTGGCATCTCCGACCTCGTCATGACAACGACCTCTGCTGGCGTCTCGGCGCCTCCGACCTCATCAGGACCGACCTCTGCTGGCGTCTCGGCGCCTCCGACCTCGTCACGACAGACCTCTGCTGGCGTCTCCGACCTCGTCACGACAACGACCTCTGCTGGCGTCTCGGACCTCTGACCTCGTCAGGACAGACCTCTGCTGGCGTCTCGGCGCCTCCGACGAGAGAGAGAGAGAGAGAGAGAGAGAGAGAGAGAGAGAGAGAGAGAGAGAGAGAGAGAGAGAGAGAGAGAGAGAGAGAGAGTCTCTGTGCGAGAGAGAGAGAGAGAGAGAAAGAGAGAGAGAGAGAGAGAGAGAGAGAGAGAGAGAGAGAGAGAGAGAGAGAGAGAGAGAGAGAGAGAGAGAGAGAGAGAGAGAGAGAGATTTTCCTCAGAACGTCTTTTATAGCCCCTCCCCCTCGCCACCTCCCTTTTCCCAGCGCACGAAGGAAACTTCCAGAAGAAGCCGTTTTCCTGCTCAATCGGGGCCGTTCCCTCGCCGCTGCGCCACATTCGTTATTGCTTCTTGTTTTTCTCCTGCACGTGTTGAGAATCCACTCACAGGGTTGGGAATCTCCTGCGTTGGCCGGCGGAGTTGTTATTCGTTGGGGTGGGGGGGGGCGGGGGGCCGTCGTCTGTTCTCCCTCGACGAATGCCAGGCTTCTGGCAACCGTGTGCTGAGGTGGAAACGCGGTGGTGGTTGTGGTAATGGTGGCGTGGCTGGTGTTTTGTGGTGGTCGTGATGGTGGTGTGGTTGGGCGGTTGTGGTTAAGGTGGTTGTTGTGAAGGCAGTTGTGGAGAAGGTGGCTGTTGTGAAGGCGATTGTGGAGAAGGTGGGTGTGGTTGTTGAGATGTGGTTGGTGGTGGTTGGGGTGGTTGAGAGGCAGTTGGTGGTGGTTGTGGTGGTTGAGAGGCGGTTGGTCCAAAATAAAGAGAGCAAAAGAAAAACACTACCTCAAAGATCACAGCCCAGTTACACGAAAAATCCCTTTAAACATCGGTGGGGAAATCTAGCTGAACACACACTTATCAACATAACTGATCTCTGGGATACCTGAATGGTGTTCTGTGAATTTCCACAACCGTAACTAATGTGTATATATATATATATATATATATATATATATATATATATATATATATATATATATATATATATATATATATATATATATATATATATATATATATATATATATATATATATATAAATATCTTCTTCTTCCTCTTTCGGCTTGCTCCCGTTAGGGGTCGCCACAGCGGACCAACTGTCTCCATTTTGCTCTATCCTCCACATCTTCCATTGACACTCCAACCACCCGCATGTCCGCCCTCACCGCATCCATGAACCTCTTCTTTGGCCTTCCTCTTCTCCTCCTACCTGGCGGCTCCATCTTCAACATCCTTCTCCCGATATACTCCGTTTCCCTCCTGTGCACATGTCCAAACCATCTCAATCTCGCCTCTCTCACTTTGTCTCCAAACCGTCCTACCTGCGCTGTCCCTCTAATACACTCATTTCTTATCCTATCCATCCTCGTCACTCCCAACGAGAATCGCAGCATCTTTAACTCTGCCACCTCCAGCTCCGCTTCCTGTCTTATTGTTAGTGCCACCGCCTCCAAACCATACAACATAGCTGGTCTCACTACCGTCTTGTATACTTTCCCCTTCACTCTTGCAGCTACCCTTCTGTCACAAATCACTCCTGCAACTCTTCTCCACCCACTCCATCCTGCCTGCACTCTCTTTTTCACTTCTCTCCCACACTCTCCGTTACTTTGGACAGTTGATCCCAAGTATTTAAACCAATCCACCTTCCCCACCTCAACTCCTTGCAACTGCACCATACCACCACCCTCCCTCTCATTTACGCACATGTACTCCGTCTTACTCCTACTGATTAACATTCCCCTTCTCTCCAGTGCGTACCTCCACCTCTCAAGGCTCGATTCAGCCTGCTCCCTACTCTCCCTACAGATCATGATGTCATCCGCGAACATCATGGTCCATGGAGACTCCAGTCTGATCTCGTCCGTCAACCTGTCCATCACCATTGCAAACAGGAAAGGGCTCAGAGTCGATCCTTGGTGCAATCCCACTTTAACCTTAAACCGGTCCGTCATTCCTACCGCACACCTCACCGCTGTCACACTGTCCTCATACATATCCTGCACGATCCTCACATACTTCTCCAACACTCCCGACTTCATACTCCAACTAAATATATATATACTCTCCGACTTCATACTCTCCAACACTCCAACTAAATATATATATATATATATATATATATATATATATATATATATATATATATATATATATATATATATATATATATATATATATATATATATATATATATATATATATATATATATATATATATATATATATATATATATATATATATATATATAAATATATATATATATATATATATATATATATAAATATATATATATATATAAATATAAATATATATATATAAATATAAATATATATATATATATATATATATATATATATATATATATATATATATATATATATATATATATATATATATATATATATATACATACATACAGTGGGGAGAACAAGTATTTGATAAACTGCTGATTTTGCAGGTTTTCCCCCTTACAAAGCACGTACAGGTCTGTAATTTTTATCATAGGTACACTTCAACTGTGAAAGAACGAATCTAAAACAAAAATCCTGAAAATCACATTGTATAATTCTTAAATAATTAATTTGCATTTTATTGCATGAAATAAGTATTTGATACATCAGAAAAACAGAACTTAATATTTGGTACAGAAACCTTTGTTTGCAATTACAGAGATCAGACGTTTCTTGTCGTTCTTAACCAGGTTTGCACAGACTGCAGCAGGGATTTTGGCCCACTCCTCCATACAGATCTTCTCCAAATCATTCAGGTTTCGGGGCTGTCGCTGGGCAACACAGACTTTCAGCTCCCTCCAAAGATTTTCTATTGGGTTCAGGTCTGGAGACTGGCTAGGCCACTCCAGGACCTTGAGATGCTTCTTACGGAACCACTCCTTAGTTGCCCTGGCTGTGTGTTTCGGGTCGTTGTCATGCTGGAAGACCCAGCCACGCCCCATCTTCAATGCTCTTGTTGAGGGAAGGAGGTTGTTGGCCAAGATCTCGCGATACATGACCCCATCCATCCTCCCCTCAATACGGTGCAGTCGTCCTGTCCCGTTTGTAGAAAAGCATCCCCAAAGAATGATGTTTCCACCTCCATGCTTTACGGTTGGGATGGTGTTCTTGGGGTTGTACTCATCCTTCTTCTTCCTCCAAACACGGCGAGTGGAGTTTAAAGCAAAAAGCTCTATTTTGGTCTCATCAGACCACGTGACCTTCTCCCATTCCTCCTCTGGATCATCCAGACGGTCATTGGCAAACTTCAGACGGGCCTGGACATGCGCTGGCTTGAGCAGAGGGACCTTGCGTGCGCTGCAGGATTTTAATCCATGACGGCGTAGTGTGTTACTTATGGTTTTCTTTGATACTGTGGCCCCAGCTCTCTTCAGGTCATTGACCAGGTCCTGCCGTGTAGTTCTGGGCTGATCCCTCACCTTTCTCATGATCATTGAGGCTCCACGAGGTGAGATCTTGCATGGAGCCCCAGACCGAGGGAGATTGACTGTTATCTTGAACTTCTTCCATTTTGTAATAATTGTGCCAACAGTTGTTGCCTTCTCACCAAGCTGCTTGCCTATTGTCCTGTAGCCCATCCCAGCCTTGTGCAAGTCTACAATTTTGTCCCTGATGTCCTTAGACAACTCTCAGGTCTTGCCCATTGTGGAGAGGTTGGAGTCTGATTGATTGAGTGTGGACAGCTGTCTTTTATGCAGATAACGAGTTCAAACAGGTGCAGTTAATACAGGTAATGAGTGGAGAATGGAGGGCTTCTTAAAGTCAAAACTAACTTAAAGTCAAAGTCTGTGAGAGCCGGAATTCTTCCTGGTTGGTCGGTGATCAAATACTTATTTCATGCAATAAAATTCAAATCAATTATTTAAAAATCATACAATGTGATTTTCAGGATTTTTGTTTTAGATTCCGTCTTTCACAGTTGAAGTGTACCTATGATAAAAATTACAGACCTCTACGTGCTTTGTAAGTGGGAAAACCTGCAAAATCGGCAGTGTATCAAATACTTGTTCTCCCCACTGTATGTATGTATGTATATATATATATATATATATATATATATATATATATATATATATATATATATATATATATATATATATATATATATATATATATATATATATATATATATATATATATATATATATATATATATATATATATATATATATATATATATATATATATATATATATATATATATATATATATATATATATATATATATATATATATATATATATATATATATATTTATATATAAATATATATATATATTTATATATATATATATACACATTAGTTATATATTGTTGTGGTTATATATATATATATATTGTATATATATATTATATATATATATATATTGTTGTGGTTACCAAATTCGCAAACCACCATTCAGGTCCCTTAGGTGAGGTATCTCGGTAAGTACATGTGTCGTTAGGCCCAAACCCGTTGTCTAGTGGGAATACATGTCATTTATGCGTGCTGCGACTCTTCAGGATAGCCGTTTTTCTTTTACTATCTTTATTTTGGACCAACCGCCATGATTACCACCACAACCGCCACGACCTTCACGTCACACCTCGCAACCGTCGCATCGCCACCGTTCTTGCGCCGCTGTGGGTACCGGTGTTGGACTCGTGCAGGGCGCGCGCCGAACAGCGTGTACAAAATCACGGATTTTGTGCTTCAAAAACGGATCAAAAACGACACACGCCCACTTTTTGCCGTCCAATCGGTGAGCGAGGGGCGAATTGGCCCCGCCCCCAGGGCGTTGGAGGGCGATCGATATATGCAAATTTATGGATCAAAAAGCATTCACGCCCACTTTTTCTCGGGCCAATGGGGAGCGAGGTGTAAGGTCGAAGGGAGGGGGTCAAAGATGAGAGGGCGAAGCCACGGGGCTGATATAAACGACCGTGTTCGTCAGTCCAGAGAGTAGTAGAGTCGAGAGGGAACAGAGAGTTAAGACTTCGCGGGCGGTGGAGTTGGCAAGAAGGAGCTGGTCGTCGTGTGCGTTGGAGTCGGAACGGAGGGGACGGAGCTGTGGAGAGGCGGCGAGGGCAGACGAGGGGGTGCTCGCGTCGTGCAGTGAGCTGCACCCCAGGGAGGCCGACAGCGCGACCTGGCCGAGGTGGAGACGCTCGTCGCGGGACAATAAAAATCCTCTATACCCCGAGCATCAGCAACCCCCTCCTGTTTCCCCCCCGCGCTGAGATAGTGCGACCAAGGGGGCCCCTTTCCCACCCCCTACCAGACACTGTCCGCGAGGCCCGCGGAGTTGAGGCACCATCGCCGCTCCGCGTCTCATCACCAGACGGGTAGGCCCGACCCGGTCTCGGCCTCAGGCCCGCCTCATCCTTGAGGGTGTTCTTTTTCTTGGTTTTGGATTTGTGTTGTCGGCGCCGTCTGTGAAGTAAAATTGTATAAGTGTTGCCGTGTGCTCGGTAGTCGGTATTAGCTCTGCATTGTGTCTTCGCTTTTACATTTGCTTTTTGTGTAAATTGCATTGTGTTTTTTTCTTTTCTGTGTGCTTTTGGTGGAATTGAATATGTGTGCTGTCCGTTCGTCGCGAATAAATGTGCTTTGTGTTGAACTGTTTCCCGCTTCGCTTCGTCTTTTCCTCCATTGAATCCTCATCTTGCTTCACGTAAAGGGTTGGTAGTGGGCTGAATACGCCCGATAATTAATCGAACCGTCGAGGTCGACGATAACACCGCTCGGTTATCCCGATAGTACGGAACGGGTCGCTTAAGTGGCCCGTGTCCGAAGTCGACCTGCGGCGAGGTGCGATCGCCCGGTCTACCCTCCGTGTGGGTACTTAGGTAGGTCGAATTTGGCGAGCAACCCTATCCCACGCGGGGGCTGATTGGCTCGATCGCGGTGAGACCGAAAGGTCCACCCGTGACTGGTTCCCGGCGTTAGTCCGAGAGGGTCACGACTAGATTGTCCGTCCGGTGGGCGACGTGCCGCGATTCGAGTTACGTGGCCGTCAGCACGCCGGCGGGCGCGAATACCGCAACATTGGTGTCAGGTCGTGCGATACAAATCCATCGCCCTCCTCGCGGCACTGGTATCGGAGAACAGGAAAACGGGCTCTCCTGTCTCCAATTAAATTCACGGGAATCGGTCCAGGGGTGAGAGAAGCGACCCCCGATTCCCTCCAAATTACGAGCGATTCAAATTAACCCTTCACGAGAAGCAAGATGGCGTCTCAAGGCGAGCGGGAGCCGGGGGTATTAGAAATGTATATGTGTAGTAATGTCGAGTCCATGGTCCAGGATGGAATCCCCGTGCAGGAAATGTTGATTGTGCAGGAACACGGACTCGCCCAACTGAACCCAGAGCCCGAAATGGGTGCGGCAGCGGCCGCAGTGTATGACACCTTCCCCCCCCCCCTCTCCACCAAAACCCTTCCCCAACCCCTGCCGAAACGGCTCACCCAAGCGTACCCGACATGGCCCAGCTATGCGCCATGCTGGCGGCAATGACAGCGAGAATGGATACGAATACACAACAAATGAACGAAAAGATGGATGCGAATACACAAAAATTGGATGCGAATACACAACAAATGAACGGAATGGAAACAAACATGAAGGAAGAAACGAAAAAGCTCCGGGGGGAGACGCAGAACATGGGCCGATGCCTGCAGGCGGGCATGAAGGCCGTCAGCAGGGAACTCAAAATGGCGACTCCACGTGTCGAAGCAAACGAGCTGGAAGGGGGTGCAACGGCTGACAGGCCCGCGGTGGAGGCGGGTGAAAAAATAATTCAGGGGGCGTGTTGGGCGAGGGTCGTGACAGAGGAATCGACGGTGACCAAAAGGGAAAAATTAAATGGGGAGACCAAAACGTGTGAGACGAGACACGAAATGACGACAACGGAAATAATAGTTGAGACAAGAGAGGTAAAGGGTGAAGAGTTGGCAGAGACACGGGAGATGGGAACGATAGAGGGAAGACTACACGATGAAGACGGGGTAAGTGACGCACACACACACACACGGAGGTAGTGGAGGATAATGGGGGTGAGCTGGCGGACTGGGTAGAGACCCAGTGCGAGCACCTGGATGGCCTCCTCCAGGAACGAGGGGAGGGAGTATGCCCCCTTGAGGCGAGTCACGACCAGGTGAGTTCGGTCGTGCTTTGCGAGGTTGAGGGGAGGAGTGCTGCGAACGGGTGCTTGGAGAGCTTGGGGGGTATAGAGGCCCCGGAGACCCTTGTGGGGACACGAATCCCCAGTGTGGTTGTCCCTGTGTGTGTGGTGCAAGGTGTGAGTGCGTCCCCGTGTGTGGAAGCGACCCCGTGTGTGAGTGGTGTGGTGGCGATTGTGCCAGAGTACGTGCTTCCCAGCACGCCGTGTGTGGATGAGGAACGGAGTGTGGATGAGGCACCGCGGTTGAGTGCCCCCGCGTGTGTGGATGAGGCACGGAGTGCGAGTGAGGCACCGCGGGTGAGTGCCCCCGCACGCGTGAGTGAACGGCCGTGTGCAAGGTCGCTGTGTGCAAGGGAGACCGTGTGTGTGAGAGAGCGGTATGAGAGGGAGATGTCGGTTGGCATGCGGGAGCACGCAGCCGCGTCTCCCGGTGTGAGTTTAATGGTGTGGACTGTGTGCGTCGTAACACGCAGGTATGCGTGTGTGGAATGGAGACGGAGACGGCGACAGAGGAGAGAAAGCCGAGTAGCGGCTGTAGTTGTTTCGGGGACCGTGCCGGGTTCACCCAGCAGTGAGCACGCGGTTCGTGCTGTGCAACGCACGAGGCCACCACGTGCTCGCTTGCGAGAGTGAAGTCCCGGTCCGGAAACGCCAGCGGTGGATTTGCCGATCCCGCGGACGGACAAAGTTTAGGCAGATAAATGGATTTGGACCGGACGGGTTCTCCACGCGATCGTGTGTGTTAAGCTCCAACGGGCAAAGCACATGTGTTCGCGTGGGGAACCCCTCGAGACGTGGGGCTTGTGTTTTTTTTTTATGCGCACGGTGACGTCATGGCTGCACGTGTGGTTGGAATCCGGCAGGAGGGGTATCCCGGCCGGATGGTACCGTCCAAGGAAGGACGAGGTACACGTGCAGCTGCATGACGTCACGGGCAGGTGCAAAGTGCGCGAGCTCTGAGTTGCCGCGCAGGTGCTGCGCATGAAAAAAAAAAAAAAAAACAGCAAGCCTCACTTTCGGGTGCACAGGATTCCTGGGCAAGGGGTGAAAGACCCCCTTACCCTGGGCACAGGATGAAAACTAGTTAGAGGGAAGGGTTAGCTTAGTTAGACCGACTTCATGGGGCAGGGGTAAGTCCTCATGGAGTCCGTGGAATGGATTAGTTAGAGGGATTATAGCCAGATTTAGGTAGGGAAATAAAATGAATTATTTGGAGACCGTGACTGACAGTGGATGTGTAGAGTTGACGTAGTTTAGCTACGTAGTGTTAAATGGAACGTGCTTTAGTTTAAGGGACGACGTGGGAGCACGAGTTAGTTAGGGGCGGTAGTTAGAAGGATGGCAGAGTTCAGCGGTGAGTGTGTTGAAGAGTTGTGGGTTGTGAGGTGAGTACTTGTTGAGTGAGTGAGGCCAGCGGGTCTGTGTGAGTGGAGCGAATGGGGATTGCATGGTGCGATGAGTGATTGGGGGGAGGAGTGACTCCCGCCCAAGTGACCCCGGGGTCAGTATAAAGTGAGTTAGGGGGTTAGTCAAATTGAAAAATGGAGGTCGTTTTGTTGTTGGTGGGAATGTAGGCTCGAAACCCATTTGGAGGGGTGCAGGAGCCCTGTTGACGGGCTTGGGAGCGTGGCTGTGAAAGGTGAGTATCGCTGAGTGGGTACCCCGGGCACCAGGCTAGTCGGCCGCGGTAGGCCAAGGGCCCATGGGGGGCCGGGATAGCGTAGTGGGCACGGGTGCGCCTGCTTGGTGCGGGGGCCCGGGGCGCCATTAGCCGCGTGGGCAGTGTTGTGGGCAAGGGTGACCCTCGGAAAGGGGCCTGGGAAGCCAGCCTGCCACGTGTGCGTTTCAGGGGAGGTGCCATGGGGGGCACTCCCCGGTGTTAGGGAGCTGGTAGGCTCGGAGGCAGTGTAGTGCCCGGGGGTGCCATAGCGGGAGATTCGGCAGAGGGTCGTGCCTGCCAAAGGGAGCCACGTGTCCCAGCCAGGAGACCGTGTGAGGGCACGGAGAGAAAATTGGGGGGCGAGGCCCGAAATTGTGAGGACACCAACACAGGCGATGGGAATCTGGGTTGTTAGAACCAATAGTTTAAGCGAGAGGCGCTTGTTGAATGCCCCGGGGTAGTTTAACAGTTAAATGGTTAGGGTAGATTAGGAGATGTACCCCTCCGCACCATCCATCCCCTCGCTCTCGTTGTGGGCCGCTGGACCCACTTTGGGTTAGATCGCCGAACTCTGGGGAGGCCATTCTGAGGCTTGAGTTGGGCCTCGACACAGGACGCTAGCTCTCCCTTGTTCCCCTCCGGGAAGGGAACGTAGGGGTTGGGAGTAGGCTAGGTGACAGGATAGGTTAGCCGAACAAGGACGATAAAGGGGGTTAGGGGACGATTTATAGAGGGGAAGTAAAAATAAAAACAACAAAAAAAATAAGTTGGGGCTAAATTGGGGTTTGACAAATTAAGGGAGTGGGTATGTACAGTGACAGGCAAAGGCGATAGGTTGGGAGGGAGACAGGTAGGTAGGTCCGAGCCCGCCTACCAAGTGGCCAGCACCACCGCACTCCCTCCGCCAACCTCCACGGAACGGCAAAGGCTGGCCAACTTCATCTGCAGCTGCTGTGCTGCAAGGCCTGTGCCGGCTGGATCGTCTGCAGCTGCTGTGCTGCAAGGCCTGTGCCGGCCAGTTCATCTGCCGGCTGCCTGTTTTTTCTTCAAGGCCTGTGCCGGCCAGTTCATCTGCCGGCTGTGTTTGCCTGCAACGGCCTTCTTCGGCGGGCTGTGTTTGCCTGCTACCTTTGCCATGCCATGCCCACAGCCCCTGTCCACCAGCCCCGTTCAATTTTGCTTTGCCCCCCCTGTTCATTGCCATGTGCGCCAGGATCAAGGCAACAGTTTGCAAGCTGCAAGAACTGCCCTGTTGGCAGCTACAACACGGGCCTGCAGTGGCGGCCCGTGCACCGTGTTTGTGTCCATCCATCCATTCGTTGTGCTCATTGCGTGTGCCACTTGAGCTGGCACGGAGACTGCGTTTGTGCAGCCCATGCACCGTTGTGGTTCACTGAGTTCAATTCAAACCATCCATCCATCCATTCGTTGTGCTCATTGCGTGTGCCACTTGAGCTGGCACGGAGACTGCGTTTGTGCAGCCCATGCACCGTTGTGGTTCACTGCGTTCAGTTCAAAAGGGAAGGCCTTGGACTGCGTGTGAGCAGCCAGCCACGTTCCCTGTCACCTGCATTGTTTTGAGCCAGAGACTGCATGTGGGCAGCCTGGCTCCCTGCTCACTGCTTTTCTTTTTGCAGAGTTCAATGATCCTGGGCCATGGTTTAGTGTAAGATTTGTAAGTTAAGGTTAAGATGTACTGTAAATATGAGTGCGCCCCCGGCATGTCTGTCTAGCGCCGGCAATTTTATTTAAGTCGTCCGTGTGAGTGAGTTTGTTTAGGTAGTTACGCAGCCCTCAGGTTATTTATTTTGGGGACACGAATACCATGAATGTCGCACTCAGGGATCCGTAGGTAAAATGTACTAGGGGAAAACTACACATGATGGCACACGAAAATTTGACGACTCGGGACGAGTCTGTAAAAAGGGGAGGGGGTAGTGTTGTGGTTACCAAATTCGCAAACCACCATTCAGGTCCCTTAGGTGAGGTATCTCGGTAAGTACATGTGTAGTTAGGCCCAAACCCGTTGTCTAGTGGGAATACATGTCATTTATGCATGCTGCGACTCTTCAGGATAGCCGTTTTTCTTTTACTATCTTTATTTTGGACCAACCGCCATGATTACCACCACAACCGCCACGACCTTCACGTCACACCTCGCAACCATCGCATCGCCACCGTTCTTGCGCCGCTGTGGGTACCGGTGTTGGACTCGTGCAGGGCGCGCGCCGAACAGCGTGTACAAAATCACGGATTTTGTGCTTCAAAAATGGATCAAAAACGACACACGCCCACTTTTTGCCGTCCAATCGGTGAGGGAGGGCGGGTGGCCCCGCCCCCAGGGCGTTGGAGGGCGATCGATATATGCAAATTTATGGATCAAAAAGCATTCACGCCCACTTTTTCTCGGGCCAATGGGGAGCGAGGTGAAAGGTCGAAGGGAGGGGGTCAAAGATGAGAGGGCGAAGCCACGGGGCTGATATAAACGACCGTGTTCGTCAGTCCAGAGAGTAGTAGAGTCGAGAGGGAACAGAGAGTTAAGACTTCGCGGCCGGTGGAGTTGGCAAGAAGGAGCTGGTCGTCGTGTGCGTTGGAGTCGGAACGGAGGGGACGGAGCTGTGGAGAGGCGGCGAGGGCAGACGAGGGGGTGCTTGCGTCGTGCAGGGAGCTGCACCCCAGGGAGGCCGACAGCGCGACCTGGCCGAGGTGGAGACGCTCGTCGCGGGACAATAAAAATCCTCTATACCCCGAGCATCTGCAACCCCCTCCTGTTTCCCCCCGCGCTGAGATAGTGCGACCAAGGGGGCCCCTTTCCCACCCCCTACCAGACACTGCCCGCGAGGCCCGCGGAGTTGAGGCACCATCGCCGCTCCGCGTCTCATCACCAGACGGGTAGGCCCGACCCGGTCTCGGCCTCAGGCCCGCCTCATCCTTGAGGGTATTCTTTCCTTGGTTTTGGGTATGTGTTGTCGGCGCCGTCTGTGAAGTAAAATTGTATAAGTGTTGCCGTGTGCTCAGTCGTCGGTATTAGCTCTGCATTGTGTCTTCGCTTTTAAATTTGCTTTTTGTGTAAATTGCATTGTGTTTTTTTCTTTTCTGTGTGCTTTTGGTGGAATTGAATATGTGTGCTTTCCGTTCGTCGCGAATAAATGTGCTTTGTGTTGAACTGTTTCCCGCTTCGCTTCGTCTTTTCCTCCATTGAATCCTCATCTTGCTTCACGTAAAGGGTTGGTAGTGGGCTGAATACGCCCGATAATTAATCGAACCGTCGAGGTCGACGATAACACCGCTCGGTTATCCCGATAGTACGGAACGGGTCGCTTAAGTGGCCCGTGTCCGAAGTCGACCTGCGGCGAGGTGCGATCGCCCGGTCTACCCTCCGCGTGGGTACTTAGGTAGGTCGAATTTTGCGAGCAACCCTATCCCACGCGGGGGCTGATTGGCTCGATCGCGGTGAGACCGAAAGGTCCACCCGTGACTGGTTCCCGGCGTTATTCCGAGAGGGTCACGATTGGATTGTCCGTCCGGTGGGCGACGTGCCGCGATTCGAGTTACGTGGCCGTCAGCACGCCGGCGGGCGCGAATACCGCAACAATATATATATATATATATATATATATATATATATATATATATATATATATATATATATATATATATATATATATATATATATATATATATATATATATATATATGTCGTAAGAGGCGACCAGTGTTGCGTCAGGAAGGGCATCCGGCGTAAAACCTGTGCCAAATCACTATGCGGATCATAACGGATGATCCGCTGTGGCGACCCCTCACTGGAGCAGCCGAAAGAAGAAGATATACATATGTATATATCTACATATATATATATATATATATATATATATATATATATATATATATATATATATATATATATATATATATATATATATATATATATATAGTTGCCCGCCGGCGTGCGAACGGCCACGTAACTCGAATCGCGGCACGTCGCCCACCGGACGGACAATCCAGTCGTGACCCTCTCGGACTAACGCCGGGAACCAGTCACGGGTGGACCTTTCGGTCTCACCGCGATCGAGCCAATCGGCCCCCGCGTGGGATAGGGTTGCTCGCCAAATTCGACCTACCGAAGTACCCACACGGAGGGTAGACCGGGCGATCGCACCTCGCCGCAGGTCGACTTCGGACACGGGCCACTTAAGCGACCCGTTCCGTACTATCGGGATAACCGAGCGGTGTTATTCGTCGGCCTCGACGGTTCGATTAATTATCGGGCGTCTTTGCCCACGACCAACCCTTTACGTGAAGCAAGATGGGGATTCAATGAAAGAAATGACGAAGCGAAGCGGGAAAACAGTTCAACAATAAGCACATTTATTTCGCGATGAACGGAAAGCACACATATACAATTCCACCAAAAGCACATGGAAAAGAAGAAGAAAAAAAGCAAATGCAACAATGCAGATCTATCCGACTACCGGGCACTCGGCAACACTTATACAATTTTACTTCACAGACGGCGCCGACAACACATATTCCCAAAGCAAAAGAAAAGAGAACCACCCTCCAGGATGAGGGGGGTAGGCGGGCCTGGGGCCGAGACCGTGTCGGGCCTACCCGTTTGATGATGAGACGCGAAGTGGCGGTGGTGCCTCAACTCCGCGGGCCTCGCGGACAGTGGCTGGCAGGGGGGTGGGAAGGGGGCCCCCTTTTGTCGCACTATCTCAGCGCGGGGGGAAACAGGAGGGGGTTGCTGATGCTCGGGGAAAGGAGGATTTCACAAAATCTCGGGTCCCGCGACGAGCGTCTCCACCACGACCTCGGTCGCGCCGCCGGCCTTTCCCTCCGCAGTTCCTCGAATCCGACGCGAGCACCCCCTTGTCCGCCTTCGCCGCCGCCGCCTCTCCACAGCTCCGTCCTCTTCACTCCGACTCCGCGAACTCCCAACTGCGAACTGCTAACTGCGAACTGCTAACTGCAAACTGCTCTCTTCTCCACTTCCAACTCCGAACTCTTCCTCCTGCGAACTGAACTGAACTTGTCTGACGAACGCAGTCGTTTTTATAAGCCCCGTGGCTTCGCTCTTCCACCCTTGACCCTCTGCCTCCGACCTTTCACCTCTCTTGCTGGCTCCCCATTGGCCCGAGGAAAAGTGGGCGTGAATGCTTTTTGATCCATGAATTTGCATATAGCGTCCGCCCTCCAACGCCCTGGAGGCGGGGCCAAATCGCCCCTCGCTCACCGATTGGACGGAACAAAAGTGGGCGTGAGTCGTTTTTGATCCGTTTTTCTTCGGAAAGTCCGCGATGCTTTTGAACACGCTGCACGGTGCGCGCCCTACACGAGTCCAGCATCGGTGCCCACGAGTGGCGCGAGATGACGGTGATGCGATGGTGGCGAGTTGTGATGGTAAAGGTCGTGGTGGTTGTGGTGAAGCGGCGTTGTGGCTGGTGGTTGTTGTTGTGATGGCTGTTGAGACGTGGTTGGTGGTGGTAATAATGGCGGTTGGTCCAAAATAAAGATAGTAAAAGAAAAACGGCTATCCTGAAGAGTCGCAGCCAGCATGAATGACATTTATTCCCTCTAGACAACGGGTTTGGGCCTAACGACACATATACTTACCGAGATATCTCACCTAAGGGACCTGAATGGTGGTTTGCGAATTTGGTCAACCACAACAATATCTACATATACATATATATTGTTGTGGTTGACCAAATTCGCAAACCACCATTCAGGTCCCTTCGGTGAGATATCTCGGTAAGTATATGTGCAGTTAGGCCCAAACCCGTTGTCTAGAGGGAATAAATGTCATTCATGCGTGCTGTGACTCTTCAGGATAGCCGTTTTTCTTTTACTATCTTTATTTTGGACCAACCGCCATTATTACCACCACCAACCACGTCTCAACAGCCATCACAACAACAACCACCAACCACAACGCCGCTTCACCACAACCGCCACGACCTTTACCGTCACAACTCGCCACCATCGCATCACCGTCATCTCGCGCCACTCGTGGGCACCGATGCTGGACTCGTGTAGAGCGCGCACCGAGCAGCGTGTTCAAAAGCATCGCGGACTTTCCGCAGAAAAACGGATCAAAAACGACTCACGCCCACTTTTGTTCCGTCCAATCGGTGAGCGAGGGGCGATTTGGCCCCGCCTCCAGGGCATTGGAGGGCGGTCGCTATATGCAAATTCATGGATCAAAAAGCATTCACGCCCACTTTTCCTCGGGCCAATGGGGAGCCAGCAAGAGAGGTGAAAGGTCGGAGGCAGAGGGTCAAAGATGAAGGAGCGAGGCCACGGGGATATAAGGGGCCGCGTTCGGCAGTCGAGCAGTTCAGTTCGCAGTCAAGAGAAGGAGTTGGAAGTTGGAGCAGTTCGCAGTTCAGTTCGCAGGAGGAAGAGTTCGGAGTTGGAAGTGGAGAAGAGAGCAGTTCGCAGTTAGCAGTTCGCAGTTAGCAGTGCAGTTGGGAGTTCGCGGAGTCGGAGTGAAGAGGACGGAGCTGTAGAGAGGCGGCGGCGGCGAAGGCGGTTGAGGGGGTGCTCGCGTCGGATTCGAGGAACTGCGGAGGGAAAGGCCGGCGGCGCGACCGAGGTCGTGGTGGAGACGCTCGTCGCGGGACCCAAGATTTTTGTAAAATCCTCCTTTCCCCGAGCATCAGCAACCCCCTCCTGTTTCCCCCCGCGCTGAGATAGTGCGACAAAAGGGGGCCCCCTTCCCACCCCCTACCAGACACTGTCCGCGAGGCCCGCGGAGTTGAGGCACCACCGCCGCTCCGCGTCTCATCATCAGACGGGTAGGCCCGACACAGTCTCGGCCCCAGGCCCGCCTACCCCCTCATCCTGGAGGGTGGTTCTCTTTTCTTTTGCTTTGGGAATATGTGTTGTCGGCGCCGTCTGTGAAGTAAAATTGTATAAGTGTTGCCGTGTGCTCGCGTAGTCGGTATTACATCTGCATTGTCGCATTTGCTTTTTGTCTTCTTCTTTTCTATGTGCTTTTGGTGGAATTGTATATGTGTGCTTTCCGTTCATCGCGAAATAAATGTGCTTATTATTGAACTGTTTTCCCGCTTCGCTTCGTCATTTCTTTCATTGAATCCTCATCTTGCTTCACGTAAAGGGTTGGTCGTGGGCTGAATACGCCCGATAATTAATCGAACCGTCGCGGCCGACGATAACACCGCTCGGTTATCCCGATAGTACGGAACGGGTCGCTTAAGTGGCCCGTGTTCGAAGTCGACCTGCGGCGAGGTGCGATCGCCCGGTCTACCCTCCGTGTGGGTACTTAGGTAGGTCGAATTTGGCGAGCAACCCTATCCCACGCGGGGGCCGATTGGCTCGATCGCGGTTGGACCGAAAGGTCCACCCGTGACTGGTTCCCGGCGTTAGTCCGAGAGGGTCACGACTGGATTGTCCGTCCGGTGGGCGACGTGCCGCGATTCGAGTTACGTGGCCGTTCGCACGCCGTCGGGCGCGAATCCGCAACAATATAATGCCTTCAGAAAGTATTCACACTCCTGGAATTTTTCCCATTTTGTTGTGTTCCAGCCTGAATTTAAAATGGATGAAATTTAAATTTTTCGTCACTGATCTACACAAAATACCCCGCAATGACAATGTTAAAAGATGTTTTTTGAAATTTTTACTAATTCATTAAAAATGAAAAGCTGAAATGTCTTCAGTCAATAAGTACTCAACCCCTCAGCTCGGACACTCCAAAATGAACTCAGGGGCATCCAATTTCCTTTTATCATCTTTGATATGTCTCGACAACTTTATTGAAGCCCACCTGTGGCCAATTCAATTGATTGGACACGTTTTTGAAAGAAACACACCGTTCTATATACCGTCCCACAGTTGACAATGCATATCAGAGCAGAAACTCTACCATGAAGTCCAAGGAACTGTCTGTTGAAATCTGCAATAGTATTTGTGAGGAGGCATAGATGTGGGGAAGGGTATAAAACAATTTCTAGAGTGTTTGAAGTTCCCAAGAGCACAGTGAGCTCCACCATAACGAAATTAAAAGAATGTGGAACTACCCAGACTCGTCCTCGAGCTGGCCGTCTGATCAAACTGAGCAACTGGGCAAGGAGGACCTTCGTCAGCGAGGTGACCAAGAACCCAATGACAACTCGGACAGAACTACAGAGTTCCTTGGCTGAGATGGGAGAACCTGCCAGAAGGACAACAGTCTCTGCAGCACTTCACAAATCTAGGCTTTACTGGTATTTATAGAATGACCGGTAGAAAATGGATTTCAGAGATTATTTTGTTTCCACCTTCACTATTATTCCATGCAAAAGCATTTTGATGAGACAGTGTGAATCGAAATTAACGCTCCAACACACGTCTGCCTTCCCTTCCTCTCACTAACTTCTTTTCCCACACCCCTCCTCACTTTCCTTTCCTCCTTGCTCCCCCTCCCTCCTTGCTCCTCCTCTCTCTCTCTCTCTCTCTCTCTCTCTCTCTCTCTCTCTCTCTCTCTCTCTCTCTCTCTCTCTCTCTCTCTCTCTCTCTCTCTTTCCAACTCTACCTCCTCTCTCTCTCTCCCCCACCACTCTCATTCTCACCCTCCTCTTTTTCTCCCCTCCCCCTTTAGTATCCCCGTCAGCCAAGTGACGGGTGGCATTCGCTAATATATAAAGCTCTTTTTACCACTGACTGACTGAAATTAAAGATTGGTAGCTTCCAGGTGACGTAGAAAGCTGAAATTTTGCGTGCCAATGGACATCGAAGCCAGTACACTGAGGAAAAAAATCACAGAATCGTCGGACAACATCCATAAATGAAAATATGGAAAAAAAATGAAAATATATATTTGAAAAAGTGCAGGTGAGCAACCTGGGACAATGGGGAAGCACGGTTCATATACTTACTGTACACCATGTGTAAGCATACTCCACCAGCATAGACAAATACAGAAATTTAGCTTAATAAACAGGAATAAATTCCTGCATGGGGCCCGTGTGAAAAAATTGAATCAACTCAGAACTTGAACTCAAGGACTCCATGGCTTACATGTTGACAGCGCACCGAGCTATTGAGTCTTCAGATATCCTCATGGGACTCTTTGTTTGAGTCAGGATTCAAACCCAGGCTCTAAAGCTTCGAGGCGAGTGTGCGTACTTCTCAGCCGTACTGCCAGCCATGTATAATACACTGCTGTGCAAGTCTTCAAAACTTTGCTCTTTCCTGATGTCTGATGCATTAGGAAACTAAAACTTTGTTCAATGAAAATGCACCTTGTTGAAGAAGAACATCTCATTCAAACAACCAAATATTTCTATTCCTTAAAGATATATACAACTATTGCTCATCCTTGTTAAACAGTTTTTGGGGGTCTTCCAGTCCTGGTTTTGTCCATTACAGATGATGTTTCTCTATACTTGTTGATCATGCTTGGGATGCCACACTTTGAAAAATCGGGTGAAGCAAGCTATTTCACTCAACGTTTTTCCTTCTTTATGCAGAAACAATTTTATGGTGATTTTATACTGAAATTTTAGCCTTTTTCTTTGAAGCAAACAGGTAATCCTGACATCTTTATTCTGCAGTATGAAAAGCGGACTTTCAACTTGATGGCTGCACAGAGGGGAATCAATTATAATTCATTGGTAAATGTGAGATTAGATTCTCATACATCATTTACTTTGAGTTGTTAAGATCACAACTTTTTGAAGGTTCTGTTCAATGTGAATTAAAGATTGTTAAACGATAAGCTTGGTTTCTGATTTTCCAAACTAAGGTGCATCAATTACAGCCAACATCTACCTATATAAAACAGTGTGTATTTGTCTGTCCCCCTTCAAAAAACGATTTATGAAGGGTTTCAAAGGCCAATCTTTTAATATGATTGTGTGTTCACTATGGTTTCTTTTTCAGGATTAAAAAAAAAAACCTCAAAAAATATTTTTCATAAAAGAGTAATTACGTCTTTTCTATTACAAATGTCGATAAATTATTGTGACTTACAACCAGGCATCAAGGGCGAAGTACAGAAGTGTTTACAAAATAACAACTAGAAAGAGCAATTAGAGATTGCAGACCCTCACCAGAACTTGTTTTGTGTGGCATTTGTGTACTGGTGTGTTATGTAATTAATAAGAGACATAATTAGAACTGCCACTTTATAACTGCTGGCAGTGATGACCGGGTAAAAAGATGTCCCGCTTTGATTGGACAACTAACCCATGACATTTTTCATTATTATTATTCAATTCAATTAAGAATGGAATTAAAATAAATTCAATTCAAATCAAACGGAAGACCAAGAAGACCAACCAAGTCCTTCATAGGAGTCATCAGAAGGATCCCGAACAGACAAAAAGCACAGATGAAGTCATCAAGAGGAACCTGGATAGGATTCAGCTGCTACTCCTCTATCATTAAACCCATCCAGGCACAGCCAATTGAGCCTTTACAAAAAAAGAAAAATCAAAAAGAACCCAGATCTAAAATATTTCATAATGCCGACTGCCAGACCATGTGTCCGATCAAGTTGAAATTTAAAACATATATTCCCCATCACAACAATATCATAAATGTGAAGTCTCACGTCGATTGATTAAGCAGTTCCAAGGAAAACATTATTTAGTATTTTTCTTCAATCCAATATGGTGACCATACCATGTGACCTATCAATTATTCCTTTACAAACTTGTGCACCCATGGCTTGTGGAACATTTGTGTGAAGTTTCCCCTCGATCTGTCCAGCTGTTCTGGAGAAGAATAATATTTTTTAGGTTTTAGGGTAAATCCAATGTGGCTGCCAAACCATGTGACCTATGATGTCATATGTGTGAACCTTTTGTTCCTCATGGATAAGCATGATTTGGTTTAATATGTATAAAGCTGTATAAAGCAAAAAATATGTATATGTTTAATATGTATAAAAAATGTGTTTAATATGTATAAAGCAAAAAATATGTATAAAGCTCAACCTCAATCAGCTCAGCCACTTCAGAGAATATTTTTGAAGGTTTAAAAAAAAAAAAGGCTGCAGAATCACAAGACCGATGACGTCATGATTTTTTTTCTGTGGACCATTTTATCTGAGGATGACCCTCAAAATTTTTCAGACTGATCAGATGTAGCGTCCTACATATACAATTATGACATCATAATGAAGGCACCTATGATGTCTTTTAAAAAAAACAAATCACACTTATTCCCCATGAATACTCACTATGTGCCAAGTATCAATTTTTTCCTTGGTGCGGTTTTCGAGATACAGAGGCCCAGAGTTTTTCCAACATGGTTGCCACACTACATAACCAAAGACAAAATAATTATGATTATAACATTATACATGAGTAGTCACATCTATGGTGAAAATTTTATCTCAATCCGACAAGCGGTTGCGGAGAAAAACACGAAAATTGTGTGTGAACAAACAAACAAAGACAGACAAACAGACAGACAGAATTACAAGATGTCGTGCAGAGCACGATACTTGCAAAATCCATAAAACAGATTTGACCTCAAAAATAATTGGTGGTTCAATTCAATGATCAAATATGCAACTCCTCTTTAAATTTAAAGTGAATCGGATGAAAATTGACAATTTTAGAAATTCGGCCTATGTTGTCCTTTTGGCCTATGTTGACCAAAGGGCGGAGGAGCTCCTTGTGAGCCAACGACCATCCATATCTAGTGCCCAACTGTGTCTGTGGACGTCCTCCTGCAGTTGGGTTACTTTTTTATTTGGAGGTTGGTGGCAGGATTTGCACTCCGGCCACCGTAAAACGCTTCATTCCGCAAAACACAAAAACGCAAAAAAATCTGAAAACCCACTCCGTGGGAGTACCTCCTGTGCAGCTTCCCTTCGTAGGGCAGCTCACCGGATGACGGGATTGGGGCAAAGCCTTCGGGACCCCCAATCTTTGATGATAGGAGGGAAACCATGGGGTAACATCCCTGGGTCAGATTGCGGGAGAGTGTGTCGGAGTGGTGCTGAGGTGTCGTCCACCAGACAGCGGTCTCCTTGGGTTAACCTGAGGCGGTCCCTTCGGGTGGGTGCCTGGAATGTCCTATCCCTAAGAGTGGATGATCACTGTCTCTGTTATCATCTGAGCTCAAGCGTTTGGACATCGGGATTGCAGCACTCTCTGAGGTTCGAAGACGGGATTGCAGCGAGATAATGGTGGGTGGTTACACCTACTATTGGTCTGGTTGCTCTGATGGTTACCATACCCAAGGAGTTGCTGTCGCTGTGTCCAATAAGCTGACCCCAATGATAATTGAGGTAACACCGGTCAACAAGCGTATTATGAGATTAAGGATTCGTCACTCCTTAGGTGTCATTTCCCTGGTCTCTGTTTATGCTCCGACTGAGGCGAGTGATCTCACCGTGAAGGATCATTCTACGCCACGCTCGAGTCTGTGGTTGATCAGTGACCCAGACGAGATACACTTCTAGTCTTGGGGGATTTCAATGCATCGACTGGAACTGATAGGGATGGTTATGAGATGTGTGTTGGTCCCCATGGGTCAGGAACTATGAACCAGAATAGCACTAAGTTCCCTGACTTTGCAAGAAGTCATGGACTTAGGGTGGCTGGTTCATGGTTTCAGCGCCCACAAGCTCATCGCTGGACTTGGTATTCCAACGCTGGCGGTGTGGCAAAGGAGATTGACCATGTCCCCATTGACGGTCGTTGGAGGATGATCCAGAACTACAGGGTCTACCGGAGTGCTCAGTTCCTCAATATTGACCACACGCTTGTTGTAGCAACTCTAAAGCTGCACCTTAAATCCTGGAGAATGGTACCATCCCAGCCTCGGCTGGATGTTGGCAAGCTCAGGGATGAGAGAGTAGCTGAGGAGTTTGCGAACAGGCTGAGTGGGCACTTGGGGGGTCTTGGTGCTTTGGGGGGTCCTGAAGAGTTGTGGAGTGCCTTCAAGACCACCGTCCTTGATGTTGCCGGTGGATGTCTTGGAACTCACCGCAGTGCAAAGAAGAATTTTGTCTCTCAAGGGACACTGGATACCATTGACCAGAGTCGCAGGGCCAGGCTGAATGGCAGAGCTGAGCTGTTCAGGGAGCTGAGGCGTAAAACTGTACGTGCACTGAGGGTGGACAAGGAGGCCTATGTGCGAGGAATCTGTGAGGGGGTAGAGCATCACCTGTGGACAGGTGATTCTCGTCCCGCTTACAGGGGAATTCGCGCATTGCGTTCATCCAAGCCCATCCCTCGGAGCACTGCAGTTAGAGCAGAGAGTGGTAGGCTCTTGACAGAGGAGTCTGAAGTGAAGGCCCGCTGGGCCGGTTACTTTGAGCGGTTGTACCAGGCTGATCCCCCAGCTGTCGAGTTGGACGTCAATGGTGTTACAATTCCTGTTGCTGACCCTCCAATCAACTGTGGTCCACCTTCGCTTGTGGAAATACAGGCTGTGGTGAACCAGTTGAAACCAGGGAAAGCTCCAGGGATCTGTGGCATCCATGCTGAACTTCTCAAGGCTGGTGGAAATGCTGCACTCATGTCGTTGCATGCAGTTTTGTGCTCGACCTGGAACACAGGCATCATCCCAACTGATTGGAAGAGGGGCCTTGTTGTCCCTCTCTGGAAAGGGAAGGGTGATCGCCAAGACTGCAACAACTACCGAGGGGTGACGCTGCTCTCAGTGCCGGGCAAGGTCTTTGCTCGGATAATTCTTGATAGGGTTCACCACCATCTGCTTGAGCACGAGCGTCCAGAGCAGTCAGGCGTTACACCAAAGAGGTCAACGATTGACCATATCCTTGCTCTTCGGGTCCTCACCAAACGCAGACGAGAGTTTCGGCAGGAGCTGCTTGCAGCCTATGTTGATCTCTGTAAAGCGTTCGATTCAGTGAATCGGGATGTCCTCTGGAGGATTCCTGGTCTTCGTGAGGTGCCACCAAAACTTATCGATCTGATGTCTGAACTCTACTCTGGTACTGAGAGTGCTGTGAAGTGTGGTGGTACCATCTCTGACTTATTTCCAGTTGTTACTGGAGTTCGTCAGGGGTGTGTACTGGCTCCTACACTTTTCATCACTTCGATGGAGTGGATTTTAGGGAGGATGTCGGAGAGATCAAGTTGCGGTGCATCGTTTGGGAATGTCAAGATGTCGGACCTTGATTTTGCAGATGATGCAGTCATCTTTGCGGAGACTTTAGATATCCTTTTGGGGGCCCTCGAGGTGCTGAATGAGGAGTCGGAGCCGCTGGGATTACGGGTTTCTTGGGTCAAAACTAAGATCCAGGCTTTCGCTGACATCTTGGATGCTGCTGTCCTGTCTGTGTCTGTTTGTGGTGAGGATGTTGAGGTCGTGGAGAGATTCACTTACCTTGGCAGTGATATTCATGTCTCTGCTGGCTGTGAGTCAGAGGTCAATAGACGTCTGGGTCGGGCCTGGGGAGTCATGAATTCACTGGATCATGGGGTGTGGCGCTGCCGGTACCTGTGCGGGAGGACGAAAGTCCGAGTCTTCAGGTCCTTGGTACTTCCAGTCTTGCTCTATGGGTGCGAGACTTGGACTCTGACCAAGGATCTGAGACGGAGACTTAATTCCTTTGGTACCAGATCTCTTCGGAGAATCCTTGGCTATCGCTGGTCGGATTTTGTGTCCAACGAGCGGTTGCTGAGAGAGACTCGGATGAGATTTGTTACCTGCATAGTCCGTGAGCGTCAGTTGCGGCTGTATGGACATGTGGCTCGTTTATCCTGACGCTGATCCTGCTCACCAGATTCTCTCAGCGAGGGAGTCTCATGAGTGGAGGAGGCCAGTGGGCCGACCACGTGCCTCGTGGTTGCAGCAGGTTGACCATCATCTCAAGGAGATGGGGATGAGCCTGGCATCTGCCTGGGGGAGGGCCAGACGGAGGCCCCTGGAGTACCGGCGGAAAGTGGACGCAGCGACGCGCTGTTCTGGCACATGCTCCCATACCTGACCTGAACTGACCTGACCTAAAAAAAAAAAACAGTAGGTCGTTGAGTTCAGCGTCCTGAAATATAAATCCTCTTCAAATTTCAAGTCAATTGGATGAAAACTGAGGATTTTAGAAATCTCACCTAAGTTGTTGACCTTTTGGTTCATGTTGATCTCAAAAATTATTGGCTGGTTGAATTCAGTGACCTGAAATTTAAATCCTCTTCAATTTTTAAGTCAATCGGATGAAAATTGACGATTTTGGAAATCCCACAGAAGTTGTTCACCTTTTGACCTCAAAAACAATAGGCTTCTTCCTTGTGACAAACTCGAACCCGTGGTGAAGTTTCGTGAAGATCGGTTTAAAATTGTGACCTGTCGACAACAGACAAACAGACAGAATAACAAAATCGACTGACCAACATACTTGAAAAAAATCTTAGATTTTGCAAGTCGCAAACGGACCCAAACGCAAAACTCTCTCCTTTGGCGAGGGTAATAAATACAAGGCACAGGAAGGTGAAATTCACTGCACATGATGTGTAACATGCACAGAGTAAAACGAGTGTTCACTTACATACATACGATGTTGAATAAATAAAGATTTTCGGACACCTGATGCTAGGCCGAGGGTTCATCAAAATGAAACGTCCTAGATTTTGAAGATAAGCAAAATAGAGTCACATTTGTACATGTAGTGTTTTATATAATGCTTCTTGCTACGAAATAATATCTTCCAGTCTCCTTGAATATTTCGAATAAAATAATTGCAACCTATCATTTGACAGGCTTTTATACTAGTTGTTATAACAGTACAACACTATTGGAGGCTTTGAGTAAATTATTGATGCTCATAACATCCCTTATGGTAACTTCTTAATGTGTAAGACTTTTACACAGCAGTGTATCCACACACACCCTCTCCAATCTGCAAAAATATCTCAGCACTTCTAGTAATACACAATTCAAGCAAGATATAGATTTCAAAGGTTTAATTATAAAGGTCATTCCACAACATTGTTATGCAGTGTGAATGTAATGCATTAAAAACTATAACGCATACCTCAACCAGGCTGAACAGTTTACGTTTTGTATCACTGATAAACCAGAGATGCTTCCCGACCTGAACCAAAATATAATCGGCTTGTTCTTGTTAACTACTCAACTCTTGCACCTGGTTTTGTCACAACTCATACACAACGTTTTGAGATATTGTGCTATATATAGATTTTGGCTCCATCTCTCAAGTTCAAGTTTCAAGAGTTTTGTTGCTCATCAACCTCAGTTGATAGGCATTTGTTTTAGTGCATTGCAGCTATCAATATATTAAACAAAGAAGAGACAGATTACACATACAATATGCAGGAGACAGTAAATGCATATGGGCATGTCAATCTCGCAATGGTGAAGAATCACTTATAGATATACATATATATATACATATATATATATATATATATATATATATATATATATATATATATATATATATTCTGGATCTGGATTCAGAACTTCACCAAAATCTAATCAATTTCTCATCACACACCCACCCAACCTGTCCAAATTTAGTCCGAAACCATCCACAACGTTTTGAGATATCCTGCTCACAGACAAACATAGACAGATGAAACTGAAAACATAACATTGGTCCACCTTCGGTGGTGGAGGTAACTACAACGGCATTCGAAGAGTGGTCTCACCTCACATGCTCATTCTGAACAAAAATACCATCGCTACCTGAACATGCCACTATTATGGCCCATATCATCCATGCACCATGATGCCACATACAATACTATCCATAGCTTTATTTATTAGGATATGAACCGCTTTTGTGCAGATTAAGGCTAAATTGTATCAATGAAAATGAAAAAAAAGAATTCAAACTATATTCTCCATGGCTATTCAATCATATGTATCAAGTTTTTCTTCAATCTATTCTGTGGTTCTGGAAATGATTTTGTTTAATGTTTTGTCAATCCAATATGTCCACCAGACCCTGTGACCGATGTCACACGACAAGTGTTAAGTTTACAACTTTTCATTGTTCGACTGAAGCAAACGTCAATATTCGATCGTGATGGCCATCCACTAATCCTATTCAGTCCAACAAAATTGTGAAGCCAAGTTGTTTTTTTTGTATACCATGTCGAGGCTTGTGAAAGAGCTAACAGAAACATATAACAAGGCAGGAGACGGAAGCACAAAACAGAAAATCTGTGGAAGGGAGAGGGATGGGGCAGGATACACAAGATTGTACTTCAGGTACTTTCAAGAATAAGGAAAACAGGGAATTTGGAGGTGGATTAACAGGGGTAGAAAAGATCAAGATTTTGGATGGGGGAAGATAAGAGATGGTTGTGAGCAGCTGCTTTGATGACCTGGATAGAGGAATAGGATTGAAGGGAGTGTAGGAGTTTTTTTGTTTTTTTTTCCCCTGCCTCGAGAACATATGGGAATGAAAAAAAATAAAAAAAATAAAAATAATAAAAAAGAGTGAAGGTGAGCAGTGATTCTTGATTTTGCCAGTTTCACCAGAAGGGGGGTTTTAGCAGATCTTGAGGTGCCTGCAGAAATATAGGGGCGGGATGGATCACAGACAATGGAGGGGGGAGGGGGGGTAAGGCCGAAGAGGGGACTGAAGAAGACAGAAAGACCACGGACCTGCCTCTGGTGAGAAAGTGAGAGACACCAATGATCCTACGCCTTGATTTCCACAGCGTCAAGCAGGAGAACCACCCGGGGGGGGGGGGGGGGCATCAGTACTCCTCATGAAGGCTTTGTAGAAGCTCAAGTGTGCAAAGGAAGGACCTTGCACGACATTGGATGCCGTTGGCAACTAGCTTTGGAGGCCAGCTTGAAGATGTGGCTTTCCCTGGAAAGATGGTGGCAGACAGTGAGGCCCAAAAGTTTGAACGAAAGGACTTCAAGTGGATTGTTGAGAAAGTATATTGAGGGGTTTTCCAGACGGTCCTTGCGGAAAGACATAGTGAGGGTGTGAGATTTGTCAGGATTGAAAGACATATTCCAAGTGTTTGACCAGCTTGCGATTTAATCAGGTCTGCAGAGAGTGAAGAGGATGCTGCCGGCCAATCAGAGGGATGAGAGATGGTACGGCAGAGGGTGGAGTCAAAGAGATAGAGGACCTTCCAGGGAATCAGAGATCATTGATGAAAACAAGAAAGCACAGGGCCCAGAACGCTGCCTTGAGGAACTCCAGTATGGACAGGAAGAGGAGATGAGAGAATTCCATTCATAGCCACACAATGAGTGTGACAGGAGAGGAAGTCCACGAGCCATGAGTGGAGATTGCCTTGGATACCATAGGAAGAGAGTTTGGTGAGCAGTGCAGGATGCAGGACCGTATCGAAAGCTCACGATATGGTGAGGGAGATTGCTCTAATCTCATGTTTGGCATTTGGGACCTCCATCCATGGTTGGAAAAGCAGAAGCAGCATGTCCAGGGTAAAGTGACCTGGTCTAAATACAAATCGGTCAGAAATAAAGCCATTGGAGAAGAGGAAGGATTTGATGTCGAAAGCGATGATGGATTCCATGATCGGGAGGAAGCTGATTGGTCTGTAGTTGCAGGGATCAGATTTGCACCTTTTAATGTAGAGCATTAATGTTTGCTGATGGCTACTAATCGAGTATTGTGTTAGAGGTACTCCTCATACTTGTGCCCCATGTTCTCAACAGAACATTGGATCTGCCAAATTGGTTTCTTGGCCAGGGTTGCAATACTGGATGGATCATCACTCCGCCGCAAGATACTCAACTTTGGGTGCAACAAATTCGAATTAGTTCAGGGTGCTGGTAAAAGCTTGCCTATTACTTGAAATGCAGTGTGGGATCTTTAATGTCCAAAACATGCCCAATTTAACGGTCATTTGAGGGACAGTACACACTGATGCCTCACCATGCTCCGAAACTGCAAGTTTATCGCCGAATCAAGATTCTAATTATAAAATTACCCCTGTGTGGGGGTGACGTTCATCTCTATAATGTTTTTTACTATCATAATCTATGAACCATTGCCATATATATCCTAAAATGACAGGTTTTGAAAATGGCAACTTTCATGACCTCATGACCTTGACCCTGACCTCGAATCCAGGGAAAAATGTCGTTGAGTATCACTCATCAACCTCTACCCACATACCAAATTTCATCAAGATCGGAAGTAAAAAGTTTTTGTACCGGGAGGTGTTTTTGACCATCTTCCAGGTTACGTGGCCGCCAAACGGGAAGGAAATTCAAAAATCTGTCTGGTTGGATACAAGATAATATTTTTTACTATCATAATCAATAAACAGTTGCCGAATATCTTGTAGAATGGGAGACTAGATAGGTTTTGAAAATGGCGATTTTTATAACTTTCGTGACCTTGACCCTGACAAAAGTTATATCGTTGTGCAACATTCATCCACCTCTACCCACATAAGTTTTATCAAGATCGGAAAGAAAAATTGACGGATGGACATTTGGTCCGGCTTTATTAGGTCATCTCGATAGAGATGCCCTAAAAAACCAAGCAAGACAACTGGGAGAGGTGTGATATCCTGCCAGTACATCGTTAAGCTCAGGAATGCAATTGTGACCAATTAACACATTTTACCCTTTAACATGATCTCAAGTCTCACCTTCAATAAATCATGTGGCCTTAACTAATGGCAACTCCAAAGGAGAATAACCACTCGATGCAATGGTTGCAGCGTCAGCGTCTGCACTTATTCTGTGCAGACGAGTCTGGGAGGTTGGTGGTTCGAACTCTGACAAAGTCAAACAAAAGACTTCAAAAATGGTACTTACTACTTCCTTGCTTGATGTTTAGAATTTTAAAGGTTAAGAGCACAGACAATCCCCAGAGGTTGGCATCCATGGTGAGGAGGTCATCAGGAAGGCTGCGCTATGCAAAAGACAATGGACTTTGAACAGCAGTCAGCTTGAGTGGAAATCCAAACTGCTCTCATCTCCAGCACCACTTATTAGTCCCCTACCAGTTTCACCTGATGGACAAGAGGTTTGCTCTCCATCTGTCCATCCCACCTGTGGTTTTTCAGACTTTCCACCTCCCATACTCTAACATATTTAACTGAAACTTGCTATATGGCTTTATGATGTGACAGAACAAGTTTGAGTTTCAGGGCGTTTCGTCAATTTTTAGTTATGCCCTTTTTGGACTTAAAAATATCACATCGGGAGGGGGACATGTATTGCAAAGCAATTCTCACTCTTGTTCGCTTGAAATCAGTACTTGGTCAACAGAGTGAACATCAACAATGATTTATTGGAAACTGTTACAAAATGACATTGAAGACGAACTTTCACTCAGATTGCTAATATTTGGTCAATTATAAATCACATCACTATTAACTAGCTCAGAACCACAGATGGGCTGAAAACAAGGAAAAAAAAAATACACCATTTAAAATAAATATGACAGCAGTGAGCATAGTTCTCACAAAGCAGAAAGTGTTATTACTTAACCAAAAAAATAAAAATAAAAAAAATCACAAGGCGTAAAGCTACATTACAATCATAAAAGTTTAGCAAGACAATGGCAAAGGCTCGAGAAAAATCATAATCTTACCCTGTGCAGACATTTGTTTAATGATGAACAAACTACATTTTGGAAAAAATATATATATATATATATATATATATATATATATATATATATATATATATATATATATATATATATATATATATATATATATATATATATATATTACTACTACTAAATTTCAACTAGCCCTTTAAAGTCAAAAGTGCCAAGAAAATAATTTTCATTAAATAATACAATTGAGGTTAAACAAAGAACAAGCCAAAACTGAAGGGTTGTATGGGTGAGGTAGGAAGCAGAAGCATGACAGATAGAGGGGCAGAGGGAGATATCGTTTTAAACATTAAAGTCATTCATTTTATTATGGGCCTATTATTAAAAAAAAAAAAATTCATAAAACTACCTCCTCCCCTGCTAAAGAAAAAGCCAAATTTAAGCCTCGTTAAAGGTTGCCAGAAAACCAAAAGTGATGCTCCACAACAAGTTGACAATCATGAAGCAAGCTGTTACACCATGCAAGCCACTCCAAGTTCAATATCCACAGTACCGGAACATCGATATACAGCTTGCCATTTAAGGCACGAAACAGTTATAGCACATTATTACAATCAGATCAGTCCTCCTCGATAATAAGAAGAGCCCCAACGCAAAAAAAAAAAAAAAAAAAAAAAACAATAAGCGTAAACTACTTTTCTAATAGCAGGAAGTAAAAGTTTAAAATCGGTTATTTGAAAATGTGTTTAGACACTAGGAATTGTTTCATCATGTTATCCACAGTGGTGGAAGAGTTATGTATCCCTCTTTCAAACGAATCTATTGAACATCCACCACCACATCTCAACCCAAACTTCGAAACATTGCACAAGTCTAGACTCTCACTACTCGGAGTCCTTGCCATTGGAAGTGTCTTCACCCGTCTCATCGAGGATGCAAGTGCGCACCATTGCCTCAGTTACCCTGTAGGGATCACAGTTCGCTGAAGGACGTCGGTCCTCCATGTAGCCAAAACCATCACGGCCCACCTTGGGGAGAGAAGCACATTACATGTTCGGTTCATCGCTCTGCACAAATGAAATACCTTGTGAGGAAGCAGATTACATCCAGCCAAACATCCATCAACCTACTTTCACAAAACCTGAACAAGTTTTACTTTATCTACATTATATACATCTCATCAAATCTTACACCATGGCAACCAGCTTGGCGCATGCATGATGCACGTCACACCGACGAACCTGTCGCGGTATACGAATAGAAGCTCCACGGTTTGCCACGCCTGCAGAGAACTCGTGAATACTGGAGGTTTCGTGGGCCCCAGTGAGACGACGTGCATTGTCTTGTCCTCCACTTGGATCATACATTCTGATGTGGTATGCATGCCGGCGTGCCAGCTTCTCGATTGCATACTCAATATGCCTAAATAAGGGAGAAAGAACGGTGGGGAACAGCTTACAATATGCATCGCTACACCAAATATACAAAAATTCAACCAAGATGCAAAACAAAGTATCTTGGTTAGCGGAAGTGGACAAAGACGTGACATTACAAAGTAAAGGGGAGGAGAGAGAGAGAGCGAAAGGTGATGTTAAATGTAAAAACGCACTGTAAGCCACCAGCCTGCCGCATAGCAAGAGAGCTGAAGTTGGTGTGACAACCAGCTCCATTCCAATTCCCAGGGATGGGCTTGGGATCAAAGCTGGCAACTATGCCAAAGTCTTCACACACACGATGTAGAAGAAACCGAGCAAGCCACAGGTGGTCACCCATGTCCACACCCTCACATGGTCCCACCTGGAACTCCCACTGTAAAAGCAAACATCCCAGGAAGATGGGGGCACAAGAAAGACAAGTGACACATTTATTTTGCCATGATTGTCAGCATGAAAATCACATATAAACTATAATCCAATGTCTACTTGATAGCACATGGGCATCAAAATTAAAGGCTGTAATCTAGAAATTGTGAGATCTCCCAAAACAAGCTCAGGTACAGATTATATCCATTTAATAAAGGATTCACACAAAGCTGTTTATTTGTACAGGTAAGCTTGAGCCAGATAGTCTCACCAAAAAAAAAAAATAATAATAAAAGTCAAAGAAACCCTACTTACTCACATCTAACATTTTCAAAGAAAACTTCATCGCAAAGGCTCACCTGTGAAGGCATCACTTCTGCATTTGTCCCACAAATGTTCACACCAGAATAGAGGCACGCACGGTAATGCGATTCCACTATGTCTCTCCCATATGCCTTGTCAGCACCAACGCCACAGTAATACGGACCTGCAGATCACAGCCAAGAGTGACTGAAAAATGCCGTGCAATGCGTGCAGAAACGGCACAATCCCTTGATGCCCATTACTCATCTGACTACTCAGTAATGATTTAGATCACATGGGAGAACAAACAAACATCGATGACAACATTGCACTTATGTACAGATGAGGTCTCAATGGGATGGGGGAGAGAGGGGAAACAGAAAACAAAGATTGTGAAATGGCTCAATTCTGTATCAACATCATTCATGTACCATGCCCTATGGTACATGAAACTCGTTACTCCAACTCGGAATTTGTTTCTGTTGCCGGCAATAGCTCGCTTACTCATCATGAAGGATACTGTGGGATTTTTAACATCCACCAGCTAATGCCGACAGGTGGGACGCTCGACTTAACATCCACCAGAGGGACGGCACACATTGGACAAATCACCCTGCTTGTGAAACACCTTAATGACAGTCAGGATTTGAACCCAGGTTCGACAGCTTGGAGGTGAGAGTGCGTATCTAACAACAAGCAAAAGGGATTCGAAAACAAAGATTGTGAAATGACTAAGTTCTGTATCAACAAAGAGAACAAGACAAGTGATTCAATCTTTTAAATCTCTATACAGTACTTCACAACAGTCTTGGATGTGCAGTGCAGAGATGAAACAAAGGTTGGTGATCCCGTACAAGCACTTTGCTTATGATCCTGACACTAGCTCAAGGGGATGGGGGAGGTGGAGTTCAGTGCATTTTCCAGCATGATAGCTAAAGGTCATCATCAGATCAAAGTTCAAAACAAATTGTTAATTTGGTGTGGGAACTGGAGAACAACTTCTTCCAAACGACTGTTTACCACATTATGGTTCGTGCATGATGCCACCACCTCTCAAGTTTACAGACAAGCAACAATTAGATTCTTCCTCCTCAATTTAAATCCATGTGATGACACTTGAAGAATCGAGTCAAAAGCTCCAAAAACTACAATGCTGAAAAAAAAAAAAAACGAAATTGGTAATTTGTGTTGCAAATTACAAGAAATTTCAATGTTTGAGTTAATGTTATGGGCTGGCAGAATAGCATAGAAGTCTGTGCAATCAGCTCTAGCCTAGGCACAAATGTAGGTCTGGCTATAAACTGTCACCATGGTGTTTCATAATCGGAGCAATTCATAAATGTGTCCGCCTTGGACTTCAAAAAGTCCCTCCATTAGACTTCAAAATGGGTGTCCTGTCTGCGAGCATTACTTGGGGAATGTTAAAGATCCCAACGGTGCCCTTCATTAAATATAAGCAAGTTCTTGCCAGCACCCTGAACAAAGAAACCAATTCCTATCACTCAGTTGAACGCCAGGCCTGGCCAACCGGCTCGTAAAGGACATGGAGCACAAATGCGTATGCCCTGGCCAACCCCAGAAGGTGGGAATAAATCGGTGCCATTAAAGTCGTGGTGGTGATCGTGCCTACTGCCTGTGTAGACCACATTTCACTGTCTGCCAGGCTCTCCTTGTGTACTGAAGGTTCAGCAAAAATCTACAGTGAAGTCAATAGTACACATTGCAAATCCCCATGCTTCCCACCTCAGAGTTGAAATATGGCAATAAGGTCCACCAGGATATCATATTTTTAGTTAAACTCAATATCTTGGGTGATATGACCAAATATTACAAAAAAAAAAAATTCTCCCCCCATCGTCACATGATCTTAAGCCACACCCATTGGGGGGGGAGGTACAAATCCAAAAATAAAGTTACATTTCTTGCATATACACAGTTTCATTTTAAAATGTTCCCATAATCGCATTTTTCAGTATTTCGCTTACTAACCCAGCTTCAGGGGGGGGGGGGAGGGGGGAAATGATCCTGCACTCGCACCTTCTTGCCATGTGATCATAACTACAAAGTTTGGTGAATTTCTGCACAACCGCTTAAGAGGAGATTAGTGTGACGGGTGGAGAGAGATCACAATACAATATGCCCACGGTTTTTATATTTTACAAAAAGTGTAGGGATAACATTCTGGAAAGCTATTCAAAACAAAAGCAGCATGAATGGCTGTGTACCTTGAGGACCAGGAAAACCATTTGATGGCCAGCCAAAGGGGTGTCCATCTACCCCAAGGAGTGTATACTCTTGCTCCATTCCAAACCAAGGATGAAAATGGGAGGCCTTCTCCATCACCTTTTTGCAGCTTTCCCGCAGGTTTGTCTCTGTGGAGACAGTCAAAGTTCAATGAGGGGGGGGGGAATTGAATCACTCTCCCGCACCCCTACCGCCACCTAAAAACCAACTGCAAAATAGCAAAATGGCCAACCAAATCTAACAAAGTATCAAACATAAATCATCATTTTGCTAAGTCCTTCAACTTTGATCAATAAGGTCAAAATAAATGACAAAACAAGAAATGGAGAAATAATAATGGGGTAAAAAAAAATGAAATGGATAAAGTACCTGCAGGCTTGTGATTGTATTTGAGGACCTCACAAAGAACCAGTTTGTTTGGATCCAATCGGAAAGGATCACGGAACATAGCCACTGGTTCGAGGTACATGTCGCTGTTTGAACCCTCCGCTTGCTTTGTGCTTGAGCCATCAAAGTTCCACTCTGGTAGTTCTGTTCAGACATGCCAATAAAGATAATGAAATAGAAAAGGGGGAAGGAGATAAGAAGCCCAAAATGACTTTACAATCAAGAAGTTTCCAAATTCTCCACCAACTCAGTTTTGCTGGTAAAATGCCATGTAACAATATACTGTCAGATACTTCAACCCCACCCTCATATGCCCTACCACGTTTTACCCCACCCTATATTGGTTACAACCAAGCAATCTCGAGGAAAGGGGACTTTAAAAAAGTAAACGATACATGGCGTCAGGATCACGTGAACCATCGCACATCTCGTACCAGAGACGATCTTTGGCTCGAAGTTGAGTGTGCGAGTTTTACACCGGAGGTTTTCGCCGGTACCATCGATCCAGATGTACATCACCTGGACCTGCTTGTTCTGATCCAGTTTCATGTATGGAGTCTTTACAGACTTGGCCAACAGAGAACTTGCAGACAACGCCATGACTGGAAGAAGAAAAAGGAGGAAAAAAAAATCAATTTTTATTTTATTTTATTAAAGACTTCTTACCATCTGCCAGAAATGCCGACCCAAAGGTGAGCAAAATTGCTTTAATCATGCGGCAAGGAACTGATTAGGATAGTGTCATCCTGATAGCGAAAGGGCAATTATTCATTTACAATGAAATAAGTCATCCACTGCAACAATGTGCAGTCAACAGGTATACATGCAAACAAAGCAACTACAAAACAACTACAAAACAACTGGAATGCAAAGCAAACAAAATCCCACATTGGGGGTAGGGGGAAGTGCTGAACCACATTACGCAAGGAACTAGAAAAACCAGTAAAAACAAAACTCTGAACCAACGACCCCAGGTGACTGGATGAGCGAGTATCTTGCACTGTTACTCCAGGGAAGTGTGTGGGAACACCAGATATGAAGGGGATTGCAGGCATGACGTTTACTGCTCGTCTTACCAAAAACTCCTTGCAAACACTTCACTCCCTCAACAATGGGCAAAAACCTCCAGGGTCCCAAGCTGCTTCAAGCCACAAATCATTGCACATGAAGACCATCCCACCCAACTGAGGGACAAAGCCTACATAAATGAACACCCTCCCCTCCTTTACCTTAAAAGCTTCCATGTACATAACACTCCCTCCCCACAGACGCAGCATCAACGTACATGCACACCCCTACCCCCCACCCATGTACCTACTCCTCTCCCCAGACAGCTTAAACATGTATGCACAATGTACCTACTCCTCTCCCCAGATTCAAAGTACATGCACACTCCCCCTACCCCACTCCTCTCCCCAGACAGCATCAACATACATGCACACCCCTACCCCACTCCTCTCCCCAGACAGCATCAACATACATGCACACCCCTACCCCACTCCTCTCATCTCCCCAGACAGCATCAACGTACATCCACACGCCTACCCCACTCCTCTCATCTCCCCAGACAGCATCAACGTACATCCACACCCCTACCCCACTCCTCTCATCTCCCCAGACAGCATCAACGTACATCCACACCCCTACCCCACTCCTCTCATCTCCCCAGACAGCATCAACGTACATCCACACCCCTACCCCACTCCTCTCCTCTCCCCAGACAGCATCAACGGACATGCACACCCCTACCCCACTCCTCTCCTCTCCCCAGACAGCATCAACATACATGCACACCCCTACCCCACTCCTCTCCTCTCCCCAGACAGCATCAACGTACATAATCCCCATCCCCTCGGCATATCCTCCCCTGCCCGCCCAAGCCACCTCTCCCCTTCTCATAGGTGAAGCTTCCACCTATGCCCCTCCCCGGTAACCAAATCGTTCAGCAACACGACTACACACTGTGTAACAGCCCCCAAACCCGAGGCTTCCACCGACTGAGCTTCCTATAGAATACAGTACAAGGACACGTGGGAGTGATGCGCTGAGAGCACACCATCCGGACAAAGCCCCCACGTACATATCCTCCCTCACCTCTGAAAGACAAAAACCTCCATCTATCGACCCCAAAAACCTCCCCCACCCCAATCACGTACATACCCCCCCCCTCAATCACGTACATACCCCCCCTCCCCCGTGCGTAACAAATGCGCTTTATCCCAGCGCACTGTGCACGATTAGTCGATATAATTAATTTCGGAGATTTACTTCATTCGAATCACGTGTCTCGTATCTTGTCAAACGACGAAGCCCCCACGCACCACGCAACGTGCTGTGGCCGGTTACCTGTACGTACGTCTCGAGACACAGACGGGAGGCGACACGGAATCGGACTACATGTCCCTCGGGATTTTATTAGAAAGCTCGACATTTTCCCCAAGCGTCTGACGTGGGACACACGACGATGACAACCGGATACTAATGAACATGGCGCCACCAGGGTCTTCGTGCTCGAAGAACAAGGAAAAAAAAACAAAACACCGTTTGATTCGTTCAATCTCCTCTTTTATTCAGAACATGGACAAAAATAAAATAAAATAAATGTAAAAAATAAATAAATAAATAAATAAATAATCAAGCACATAATTCATACAAGATCTCCACACGCGGCATAACATGACCCGCAAAACGAGTTTACACATTCACCGGACACGGCCACACGAGTCAAGCTTCGAATCACCTGACGTAACAAAATGAATTATATAAAATCATAAAAACACGACGTCGACGTGTTCTCCACGTACAAACAAAGAGAGAGAAAAAACACGGTCAACAAAACGCAGCACGTCCAGGAAAATAAAAAATAACCAAAAAAAAAAAACTCAACTTACCTTTTCACTCTCACCTGTTACACCTCGAGAATATTCTTATTGGAAAAAAAAAATAAAAAAACAACAACAACAACAACAAAGAAAGCCGTGTACGGCAAGTACAAATGGCAAAGATTACCAGTTTACCTCAAACCTAACCTCTCTAAGTTACTCCAGCGAGCCATAGACTGATCCGCTTTGTAAAACAATCCACAGCGGAACGAACCGTATTTATAGCAGCTGCTCGGTCTTGATTGGCTAACGGAAGTCAGGTGACCTCCGACAAGCAACGAATAGCGCCCATACGAGGCTGACCCGCTCGGAACAATAAGAACCGAAGTATAAAAGCTGAATCAAACAACATCTCGCTCGGTAAACATGCTGAAAGGTTATTATTCGATGTTGTGTCCGCGCGTCGTCGATTGTCGGGGGTAGGTGATCTGAGGAGCCGCCATGGGTATGTGGACATCGTTCATCGTTTACCAAATTCACCGATTTTTAAATGTCATTTACATTAAAAATACAGTACAACATGTACAGGAGGATCGAGAAAGAGCGAGGTGACGTCAAAGGCAACGGACCAACGGTGGGACACGAGGCAAGGGAGGAGAACGAAGAGGTAAAGAGAAGGTTGAGGTAAATTCGAGTAAAACGAAGAGGTAAAGAGAATGTTGAGGTAAAACGAAGAGGTAAATGGAGTAAAACGAAGAGGTAAAGAGAAGGTTGAGGTAAATTTGAGTAAAATGAAGAGGTAAAGAGAATGTTGAGGTAAAATGAAGAGGTAAATGGAGTAAAACGAAGAGGTAAAGAGAAGGTTGAGGTAAATGGAGTAAAACGAAGAGGTAAAGAGAAGGTTGAGGTAAATGGAGTAAAACGAAGAGGTAAAGAGAAGGTTGAGGTAAATTTGAGTAAAATGAAGAGGTAAAGAGAATGTTGAGGTAAAATGAAGAGGTAAATGGAGTAAAACGAAGAGGTAAAGAGAAGGTTGAGGTAAATGGAGTAAAACGAAGAGGTAAAGAGAAGGTTGAGGTAAATGGAGTAAAACGAAGAGGTAAAGAAGGTAGAGGTAAAGAGAAGGTTGAGGTAAATGGAGTAAAACGAAGAGGTAAAGAGAAGGTTGAGGTAAATGGAGTAAAACGAAGAGGTAAAGAAGGTAGAGGTAAAGAGAAGGTTGAGGTAAATGGAGTAAAACGAAGAGGTAAAGAGAAGGTTGAGGTAAATGGAGTAAAACGAAGAGGTAAAGAAGGTAGAGGTAAAGAGAAGGTTGAGGTAAATGGAGTAAAACGAAGAGGTAAAGAGAAGGTTGAGGTAAATTTGAGTAAAATGAAGAGGTAAAGAGAATGTTGAGGTAAAATGAAGAGGTAAATGGAGTAAAACGAAGAGGTAAAGAGAAGGTTGAGGTAAATGGAGTAAAACGAAGAGGTAAAGAGAAGGTTGAGGTAAATGGAGTAAAACGAAGAGGTAAAGAAGGTAGAGGTAAAGAGAAGGTTGAGGTAAATGGAGTAAAACGAAGAGGTAAAGAGAAGGTTGAGGTAAATGGAGTAAAACGAAGAGGTAAAGAAGGTAGAGGTAAAGAGAAGGTTGAGGTAAATGGAGTAAAACGAAGAGGTAAAGAGAAGGTTGAGGTAAATGGAGTAAAATGAAGAGGTAAAGAGAAGGTTGAGGTAAATGGAGTAAAACGAAGAGGTAAAGAGAAGGTTGAGGTAAATTCGAGTAAAACAAAGAGGTAAAGAGAAGGTTGAGGTAAAACGAAGAAGTAAAGAGACGGTTGAGGTAAATCGAGTAAAACGAAGAGGTAAAGAGAAGGTTGAGGTAGAAAGAAGGTTGAGGTAAAGAGAAGGTTGAGGTAAATGGAGTAAAACGAAGAGGTAAAGAGAAGGTGGAGGTAAATGGAGTAAAACGAAGAGGTAAAGAGAAGGTGGAGGTAAATGGAGTAAACGAAGAGGTAAAGAGAAGGTGGAGGTAAATGGAGTAAAACGAAGAGGTAAAGAGAAGGTGGAGGTAAATGGAGTAAACGAAGAGGTAAAGAGAAGGTGGAGGTAAATGGAGTAAAACGAAGAGGTAAAGAGAAGGTGGAGGTAAATGGAGTAAAACGAAGAGGTAAAGAGAAGGTGGTAAATGGAGTAAAACGAAGAGGTAAAGAGAAGGTTGAGGTAAATCAAGTAAAACGAAGAGGTAACGAGAAGGTTGAGGTAAATGGAGTAAAACGAAGAGATAAAGAGAAGGTTGAGGTAAAACGAAGAGGTAGAGAAGGTTGAGGTAAAACGAAGAGGTAAAGAGAAGGTTGAGGAAAAACGAAGAGGTAGAGAAGGTTGAGGTAAAACGAAGAGGTAAAGAGAAGGTTGGGGTAAATCGAGTAAAACGAAGAGGTAAAGAGAAGGTTGAGGTAAATCGAGTAAAAACGAAGAGGTGAAGAGAAGGTTGAGGTAAATCGAGTAAAACGAAGAGGTAAAGAGAAGGTTGAGGTAAAACGAAGAGGTAAAGAGAAGGTTGAGGTAAATCGAGTAAAACGAAGAGGTAGAGAAGGTTGAGGTAAAATGAAGAGGTAAAGAGAAGGTTGAGGAAAAACGAAGAGGTAGAGAAGGTTGAGGTAAAACGAAGAGGTAAAGAGAAGGTTGAGGTAAATAGAGTAAAAACGAAGAGGTAAAGAGAAGGTTGAGGTAAATCGAGTAAAAACGAAGAGGTAAAGAGAACGTTGGGGTAAATCGAGTAAAAACGAAGAGGTAAAGAGAAGGTTGGGGTAAATCGAGTAAAACGAAGAGGTAAAGAGAAGGTTGAGGTAAATCGAGTAAAAACGAAGAGGTAAAGAGAAGGTTGAGGTAAATCGAGTAAAACGAAGAGGTAAAGAGAAGGTTGAGGTAAATCGAGTAAAACGAAGAGATAAAGAGAAGGTTGAGGTAAAACGAAGAGGTAGAGAAGGTTGAGGTAAATCGAAGAGGTAAAGAGAATGTTGAGGAAAAACGAAGAGGTAGAGAAGGTTGAGGTAAAACGAAGAGGTAAAGAGAAGGTTGGGGTAAATCGAGTAAAACGAAGTGGTAAAGAGAAGGTTGAAGTAAATCGAGTAAAACGAAGAGGTAAAGAGAAGGTTGAGGTAAATCGAGTAAAACGAAGAGGTAAAGAGAAGGTTGAGGTAAAACGAAGAGGTAAAGAGAAGGTTGAGGTAAATCGAGTAAAACGAAGAGATAAAGAGAAGGTTGAGGTAAAACGAAGAGGTAGAGAAGGTTGAGGTAAATCGAAGAGGTAAAGAGAAGGTTGAGGAAAAACGAAGAGGTAGAGAAGGTTGAGGTAAAACGAAGAGGTAAAGAGAAGGTTGGGGTAAATCGAGTAAAACGAAGTGGTAAAGAGAAGGTTGAAGTAAATCGAGTAAAACGAAGAGGTAAAGAGAAGGTTGAGGTAAATCGAGTAAAACGAAGAGGTAAAGAGAAGGTTGAGGTAAAACGAAGAGGTAAAGAGAAGGTTGAGGAAAAACGAAGAGGTAGAGAAGGTTGAGGTAAAACGAAGAGGTAAAGAGAAGGTTGAGGTAAATCAAGTAAAACAAAGAGGTAAAGAAAAGGTTGAAGTAAATCGAGTAAAACGAAGAGGTAAAGAGGAGGTTGAGGTAAATCGAGTAAAACGAAGAGGTAAAGAAGGTTGAGGTAAATCGAGTAAAACAGAGGTAAAGAGAAGGTTGAAGTAAATCGAGTAAAACGAAGAGGTAAAGACAAGGTTGAGGTAAATCGAGTAAAACGAAGAGGTAAAGAGAAGGTTGAGGTAGAAAGAAGGTTGAGGTAAAGAGAAGGTTGAGGTAAATGGAGTAAAACGAAGAGGTAAAGAGAAGGTGGAGGTAAATGGAGTAAAACGAAGAGGTAAAGAGAAGGTGGAGGTAAATGGAGTAAACGAAGAGGTAAAGAGAAGGTTGAGGTAAATGGAGTAAAACGAAGAGGTAAAGAGAAGGTGGAGGTAAATGGAGTAAAACGAAGAGGTAAAGAGAAGGTGGTAAATGGAGTAAAACGAAGAGGTAAAGAGAAGGTTGAGGTAAATCGAGTAAAACGAAGAGGTAACGAGAAGGTTGAGGTAAATGGAGTAAAACGAAGAGATAAAGAGAAGGTTGAGGTAAAACGAAGAGGTAGAGAAGGTTGAGGTAAAACGAAGAGGTAAAGAGAAGGTTGAGGAAAAACGAAGAGGTAGAGAAGGTTGAGGTAAAACGAAGAGGTAAAGAGAAGGTTGGGGTAAATCGAGTAAAACGAAGAGGTAAAGAGAAGGTTGAGGTTAATCGAGTAAAAACGAAGAGGTAAAGAGAAGGTTGAGGTAAATCGAGTAAAACGAAGAGGTAAAGAGAAGGTTGAGGTAAAACGAAGAGGTAAAGAGAAGGTTGAGGTAAATCGAGTAAAACGAAGAGATAAAGAGAAGGTTGAGGTAAAACGAAGAGGTAGAGAAGGTTGAGGTAAAACGAAGAGGTAAAGAGAAGGTTGAGGAAAAACGAAGAGCTAGAGAAGGTTGAGGTAAAACGAAGAGGTAAAGAGAAGGTTGAGGTAAATCGAGTAAAAACGAAGAGGTAAAGAGAAGGTTGAGGTAAATCGAGTAAAACAAAGAGGTAAAGAGAAGGTTGAGGTAAAACGAAGAGGTAAAGAGAAGGTTGAGGTAAATCGAGTAAAACAAAGAGGTAAAGAGAAGGTTGAAGTAAAACGAAGAGGTAAAGAGGAGGTTGAGGTAAATCGAATAAAAACGAAGAGGTAAAGAGAAGGTTGGGGTAAATCGAGTAAAACGAAGAGGTAAAGACAAGGTTGAGGTAAATCGAGTAAAAACGAAGAGGTAAAGAGAAGGTTGAGGTAAATCGAGTAAAAACGAAGAGGTAAAGAGAAGGTTGGGGTAAATCGAGTAAAACAAAGAGGTAAAGAGAAGGTTGAGGTAAATCGAGTAAAAACGAAGAGGTAAAGAGAAGGTTGAGGTAAAACGAAGAGGTAAAGAGAAGGTTGAGGTAAATCGAGTAAAACGAAGAGATAAAGAGAAGGTTGAGGTAAAACGAAGAGGTAGAGAAGGTTGAGGTAAATCGAAGAGGTAAAGAGAAGGTTGAGGAAAAACGAAGAGGTAGAGAAGGTTGAGGTAAAACGAAGAGGTAAAGAGAAGGTTGGGGTAAATCGAGTAAAACGAAGAGGTAAAGAGAAGGTTGAAGTAAATCGAGTAAAACGAAGAGGTAAAGAGAAGGTTGAGGTAAATCGAGTAAAACGAAGAGGTAAAGAGAAGGTTGAGGTAAAACGAAGAGGTAAAGAGAAGGTTGAGGAAAAACGAAGAGGTAGAGAAGGTTGAGGTAAAACGAAGAGGTAAAGAGAAGGTTGAGGTAAATCGAGTAAAACAAAGAGGTAAAGAGAAGGTTGAAGTAAATCGAGTAAAACGAAGAGGTAAAGAGGAGGTTGAGGTAAATCGAGTAAAACGAAGAGGTAAAGAAGGTTGAGGTAAATCGAGTAAAACAGAGGTAAAGAGAAGGTTGAAGTAAATCGAGTAAAACGAAGAGGTAAAGAGAAGCTTGAGGTAAATGGAGTAAAACAGAGGTAAAGTGAAGGTTGAAGTAAATCGAGTAAAACGAAGAGGTAAAGAGAAGGTTGAGGTAAATCGAGTAAAACGAAGAGGTAAAGAGAAGGTTGAGGTAAATCGAGTAAAACGAAGAGGTAAAGAGAATCTTGAGGTAAATGGAGTAAAACAAAGAGGTAAAGAGAAGGTTGAAGTAAATCGAGTAAAACGAAGAGGTAAAGACAAGGTTGAGGTAAATCGAGTAAAACGAAGAGGTAAAGAGAAGGTTGAGGTAAATCGAGTAAAACGAAGAGGTAAAGAGAAGGTTGAAGTAAATCGAGTAAAACGAAGAGGTAAAGACAAGGTTGAGGTAAATCGAGTAAAACGAAGAGGTAAAGAGAAGGTTGAGGTAAATCGAGTAAAACGAAGAGGTAAAGAGAAGGTTGAAGTAAATCGAGTAAAACGAAGAGGTAAAGAGAAGGTTGTGGTAAATCGAGTAAAACGAAGAGGTAAAGAGAAGCTTGAGGTAAATGGAGTAAAACAAAGAGGTAAAGAGAAGGTTGAAGTAAATCGAGTAAAACGAAGAGGGAAAGAGGAGGTTGAGGTAAATCGAATAAAAACGAAGAGGTAAAGAGAAGGTTGGGGTCAATCGAGTAAAACGAAGAGGTAAAGAGAAGGTTGAGGTAAATCGAGTAAAAACGAAGAGGTAAAGAGAAGGTTGAGGTAAATCGAGTAAAAACGAAGAGGTAAAGAGAAGGTTGGGGTAAATCGAGTAAAACGAAGAGGTAAAGAGAAAGTTGAGGTAAATCGAGTAACTTCAAGTAATTCGAGGGTTGCATGAGGAAGGGTTAATGGGGGGATAAAAGATTGCAGGTATAACGATTTGGGTGGTCACCTGACAGGGTTCCCACATGAGGGAAGGGTGCGATTGAAAGGCCTCGGTCAAGGTGGTTACAGAAACAAGGAGCAAAAGAGAGGAGGTGTGCAGCAATCCCTGGATTCGAGGAATTGAACCGGTGATTCCTGGGAGGATCGGAGGACAGGCGGTTAGCGGGAATAACCACAAACCGGTGAACCACTAACGCGCGGCCGCCGTGTGACATCGCGACAGAGTCCAATGATGTTGAAATAAAATTTCAATCAAAATTCGGGAAAGATATTTTTCATATTATAGGTCATCGAAATCAAACAATATATCGTCCGATATTATTAGTAATGATGTATATCTATATAATAACAAGTCTGAAGACGACAATGGTTCACGAGCGTTATTTGACGATGTAGATTGTTTCAGAAGTCAAGGATGAGACAATGTGATAATTTTTGACCAAGTTTTAAAAATGATCAACATGATGTGGTACTATACGAGTGACAGGTTATTAGCTGCAAAATGTCGAAAACCCAGTTTCGTTCAACAACTTTCAAAATTTGACCTTTGCATAACATTTAAAGGGCACAGAACAATGTTGTGGACATTAAAATAAGGAAACAGGATAGGTCCTATAGCTTGTTGGAGTTAGTTCGTCGAAGCAGTTCGAAACCCCGGTTCGATTCCCACAACTTTGAAAATTTGACCTTCGTGAACTTTAACGGTCAAAGGTCAAGGATTATAACCTTTGGTGCAAAACTTCCACCGGAACATTCCAGGAACAATATAAACGTCATATAGGCTATATGGCATTTCGCACTCCTCGGATTATATCCTTACTTTGATGAAATCGGCGTAAAAACAAACTTGAAGGGGGCGCCACGGGCAAGGTGTTCGAGATAGAGCAAAATGGTTTCGAGACTTTAGGTGGGGAATAACCTCAAGATTATGCATAAAAGATATTGTCATCCTCGCTCTCAAAGTTTGGGCGGTCGTATGATTTTTAAGTCAAAATTCACAATTTTCTAAGTTTTGACCTTGTGACCTTGACCTTGGGACGAAAATGAAAAATCTGACAACGACAAGTTTTAGATAATTCATTTTGCTATTCAAATACCAAAGAACACATTCCATTCAGTCAATTCCCTAGAATATAGATTTTTAATCCGACTACCCCCTAAAAATAGCTATTTTGGGGACGTGGCTCCGCCTACAATGGGCATGCCCTCATCCAGAAAAACACAACTAGACATTGATATCGAACACATAACCAAGTTTCATCAAGATCGGATCAAAGTCCACGGAGTTATGCTCTGAACAGACAGACACACAGACAGACATGAATATAGTGGTCACTGGCTGGCACTCATGAACATATATGTACTGTATTTTTACCCCATCTACAGACTACAGTACTGATGGAGGGAGGTGTATGTCGACCGTTTCTTGTAAATCCACATCTGTTTGTTTGCTGAGCTCGACGTGAAAAACACACACGAGTTGATTGGGCTCGCCCCCAGCTGGCCGACCAGGGTATCGCGGTTTCATCGTCCTTGTGGCTTGGTGATACGAATACGCTTTTGCTTTGGTTGAACGGGGTTTCCCAGCAGGGGTTTTGAGAGCTTTTACCGTTCCCATCAATGGCAGGACGGTGTTCCTCTCCCCATGTTTTCTAGTGCAGTGAGATGTTTTGAATTACAAGCAGTACGTATGTTTCTGCTTCGTGCATGCAACCCGGTTTTTTTTTTTCAGGAGTGATTGAGACGGCTGTTAGTTGCCTATACACCACCCAAATAAAACTATGCGTCAGAAGACCGTGTTGCTTGCTTGGAACGAGATCGCCGGTAGGGCGGGTACTCTGCTGGTATAAATTAATCATCCGATTTGAGGAACAAACTTCACTTCTGAAAAATAGGACCGCAGGTCCTGAAGCTCACCTGAATCAGGAGCAACAGTCACTCAAATCCCCTGCAACCCCCCCCCCCTCCAGATCCTGATGCTTTGCTCACCTGGAACGTAGTTCCGGGTAGCTTATGGGATGGCGCGTCGTCCATCCGTCCACAAATACTTTCAACTTCTCTGAAACTACACATACAATTTTAATGAAACTCAACTATGACGTTCATCGTCCACCAGACGGCAGTCTCCTTGGGTTAACCTGAAGCAGTCCCTTTGGGTGGGTGCCTCGAATGTCCTGTCTCTGTTATCATCTGAGCTCAAGCGTTTGAACAAAGCTATTGCAGCACTCTGTGAGGTTCGGAGACCTGATAGTGGCAAGAGCATAGCGGGTAATTACACCTCCCTTTGGTTTGGTTATTCTGATGGTTACCATGCCTAAGGACTTGTTATAGCTGTGTCCAGTCAGCTGACTCCGATGATAATTCAGGTAACACCGGTCAACGAACATCTTATGAGACTAAGAATTCGTCACTCCTTTGGTGTCGTTTCCCTGGTCTCTGTATATGCTCCGACAGGCGAGTGATCTCACCGTGAAGGACGCATTCAATGCCACGCTCGAGTCTGTGGTTGATCAGTGCCCAGGAGAGATACTCTTCTAATCTTGGGGGATTTCAAAGCATCAAGTGGAACTGATAGGGATGTTTATGAGACATGTGTTGGTCCCCATGGGTCTGGAACTGTGAACCAGAATAGCACTAAGTTCCTTGAGTTTGCAAGAAGTCATGAACAAAGGGTGGCTGGTTCATGGTTTCAGCACCCACAAGCTCATCGCTGGACTTGGTATTCCAACGCTGGCAGTGTGGGAAAGGAGATTGACCATGTGCTCGTTGATGGTTGCTGGAGGATGATCTCCTGGGATCCGTGGCATCCATGCTGCATGGTTTACCAGAGTGCTCAGTTCCTCAATACTAACCACAGGCTTGTTGTAGCAACTCTAAAGTTGTAGCTTAAATCCAGGAGAATGGTACCATCCCAGCCTAAGCTTGATGTTGGGAAGCTCAAGGATGAGAGGGTAGCTGAGGAGTTTGCAAACAGGCTAAGTGGATATTTGTGGAGTCTGGGTGCTTTGGGAGGTCCTGAAGAGTTGTGGAGTGCCTTCAAGACCAGCATCCTTGATGTTGCCGGTGGATGTCTTGGAACTCACCATAGGGCAAAGAAGAATTTTGTCTCTCAAGGGACACTGGATAACACTTACCAGTCGCAGGGCCAGGCTTAATGGCAGAGCTAAACTGTTCAGGGAGCTGAGGCGTAAAACTGTACATGCGCGAAGGGGGGACAAGAGGCCCATGTGCCATGAATCTGTGAGGGGGTAGGGCATCACCTGTGGTCAAGTGATTCTCGTTCTGCTTACAGGGGAATTCACGCATTACGTTCATCCAAGCCTATCCCTTGGTGTACTACAGTTACAGTGGAGGTGGTGGGCTCTTGACAGAAGAGTCCGAAGTGAAGGCCCGGTGGGCTGGTTACTTTGAGCGGTTGTACCAGGCTTATCCACCAGCTGTCGAGTTGGATGTTCGGGGGTGTTACTATCCCTATTGCTGACCCTCCACTCAACTGTGGTCCACCTTCGTTTGTGGAAACACAGGCTGCAGTGAACCGATTGAACTGGGGTAAAGCTCCTGGGATCGGTGGCATCCATGCTGAACTTCTCAAGGCTGGTGGAAATGCTGCATTCATGTCATTGCATGCAATTCTGTGCTCTGCCAGAAACACAGGCATCATCCCAACTGACTTGAAGAGGAGCCTTGTGGTCCTTCTCTTGAAACGGAAGAGTGATCACCAGGACTGCAACGCTGTTCTCAGTGCTCAGCAAGGTTTTTGCTCGGATAATTCTTGATCGGGTTCACCACCATCTGCTTGAGCACCGGCATCCAGAGCAGTCAGGCTTTACACCAAAGAGGTCAACGATTGACTGTATCCTTGCTCTTCAGGTCCTTACCGAATGCAGATGAGAGTTTCGGCAGGGGCTGCTTGCAGCCTACGTTGATTTCTGTAAAGCATTCGATTCAGTGAATCGGGATGCCCTCTGGAGGATTCTTTGTCTTTGCGGGGTGCCACCAAAGCTGATCAATCTGATGTCTGAACTGTACTCTGGTACGGAGAGTGCTGTGAGATGTGGCGATACCATCTCCAACTTATTTCCAGTTACTGGATTTCGTCAGTTGTGTGTGCTGGCTTCCGCACTTTTCAACGCTTGTATGGACTGGATTCTGGGGGGGGGGGATGTCAGAGAGATCAATCTGCGGTGCATGTTTGGGAATGTCAAAATCTCTGACCTTGATTTCACAGATGATGCAGTCACCTTTCTGGAGACTCTAGATGTCCTTTTGGGGACCCTTGCGGTGCTGAATGAGGAGTCGGAGCTGCTAGGATTATGGGTTTCCTGGGACAAAACTAAGATCCAGGCTTTCAATTACATCTTGGATGCTGCTAACTTGTCTGCACTTGTTTGTGGTGAGGATGCTTCGGTCACAGAGAGATTCACTTACCTTGGCAGTGATATTCATGTCTCTGCTACTGTGAGCCTGAGGTCAATAGACGTTTGGGTCAAGTCATGGATTCACTGGATCATGGGGTGTGACACTGTCGGTACTTGTGCAGGAGGACGAAAGTCCGAGTCCTCAGGTCCTTGGTGCTTCCAGTCTTGCTCGACAGAAGTAAGACTTGGACTCTGACCAGGGATCTGAGACAGAAGATTTAATTCCTTTGGTACCAAGTCTCTTCGGAGAATCCTTGTCTATCGCTGGTCAGACTTTGTCCAACGAGCAGTTGCTTGAATACTGCACTGAGTAAAGCTCTGTCGGATAGTACCAGTCATTGCCATTGAGAGAGACAGCTCGGAAAAACGCTGTCTGAAGATAATTGTGATGAGGATTAAGAGAAGAATTGCTTGTTCTGACCAATCTCCATTTTTTGCTTTTGCCATGATATGCAGTCCTGAAAAGTGATCCCTGCCTCAGCAATCAGCTGAACAGACCAGGTAGGCTCTCATTTGTAGCCTAAGCGATTTTTTCGAGAAGATACTCAAACTTTAGTTTTGCATATAGTGGGTGGGACCGACGTTTCTTTTTTCCACGCCATCCCTACATAGAGTGTACCAGCACACTCTCTGAAACGATTTATTAATTTTGATGAGAGTTAATTAAAATGACCACGTGCCAAAATAATAAATTCACTTATAATTAAAATAGCACTCGGTATAGCGCATACCTTCGCCACTCAATGCCTGATCCACGAGAACATATCGGGCCCAATACATTTTTGAAATATCATGCTATATAATCGTTTTTTGGTCAAGAATCACTTCAAAAATTATCAGATCCGGATCTGGATCTTCACTAAAATTTAATCAATTCTTCCGTTTCAGACACCCAACGTGTCCACCAAGTTTCGACTGAATCAGTCCATAACTTCTTGAGATATCGTGATATAAACTCAGCAAAAATAAAAACTTGACACTCATTATTTGTCAAATAGTGTTTAGAAACTTTTCTTGAAAGAGTTCTTGTTGTGATTATAGTTAAAGGCATTGTCGAGGGCATTGCTTCACACATTCATTCTACTGGTCGGGTCTACGTAGCACGTAACAGAGCACTGCACGCTAAAATCACGTTTCCATGTGACACAAGTCACGTGGCCTAGTGATACACCTGCAGTTGATCTCAAGGTAGCAGAGGAGAGTATCATCTCAGAAAAACAAGGTTTTATGGTTAATTATTCATTAATTTGCAATGCCACGACTGTCAAACATTCAGTGTGAACGTGCCATTGGCATGCTGAATACGGGAACATCCGTCACTGACGTTGCGAGGGTTATGGGATGCAGTCGACAGACCATCCATAACCTCCAGACACGTCTCCATCAAACTGGCACCACAGCTGACCGCCCCCGTCCTGGTCGACCACGTGTTACGTCACGCGCAGAAGACTGACAGATTGTCTTACGTCATTTGCGTAATCGGTTTGTCACTGCCACATTCACTGGGAATGAACTGTTTGGAGGTCGAGTGACTGCCCAAACCATTCGAAATCGCCTGCGCTCTGCTCGTCTTCATGCACGGCGGCCATATTGTGGACCAATTCTAACCCGTTTCCATCGACGCCAACGTCTTCTTTGGGCACGACGGCACCTGAGATGGACCCAGCGAGATTGGAATAGGGTTGTGTTTAGTGACGAATCAAGGTTCACACTAACTTTTGCTGATGGAAGGGTTAGAGTGTGGAGAAGACGAGGAGAACGCAATGCCCAGTGTTGCGTACAGTAAGTGGATCGCTTTTGGGGCGGTAGCGTTATGGTTTGGGGTGGTATCAATGGTCATGCTCGATCCCGACTCATTGTCATCCAGGGAAACCTTAATGCGGCAGCATACAGGGATCAGGTGCTCGTTCCAGAGCTTTTACCATTCATGGCAGCTCATGGCCCAGGTCTGACTATCCAACAGGATAACGCCAGACCTCATACGGCCAATTAAACAACGAATTTCCTCAGGGACGCTGGCATCAATGCCATGGAGTGGCCCTCAAGATCTCCTGACCTCAACCCCATAGAGCATGTGTGGGATGTGTTAGGCAGGCGGCTCCATCAAGTAAGGAACCCTCCACAGAACTTGCAGGAGCTTGGTGCCATGTTGGTACAAATATGGCGGTGCATTCCCCAAGCTGTGTTCAGACGCATCATCCAATCCATGAGGAGACATTGTATCGCAGTTGTGAACGCCCATGGAGGACACACCCGATATTGACATGATTTCATCAAGTTGTGACTCACAGTTTTTGATCATGGACATTGTCATCGCATTTCCGGTGGAACCAATTCCATGACAAACATGATCTGTATGCTATAGCATCTTTAATGACAAGAGAATTGAATACAATCGTTATTTCAAACCTATTTTCCAAAGTGTTCAAATTATTGACTTTGAAACGAGTGTAAAGTTTTTATTTTTGTTGAGTTTATATCGTTTTGGGCCCTATCTCTCAATGGTGAAGAATCACTTAAAAAAAATCGAGTAGCCAGATCCGGATCCGGGTCTTCACCAAAATCTAAACAATTCGTTCTTGTCACACACCAAACCTGTCCACAAAATTTCATCTGAATCCGTGCACAACTTTTTGAGATATCCTGCACACAGGCAAACAAACAAACAGGGGTGAAAACATCACCTCCTTCCACTTTCGGTGGTGGAGGTAATAACGGGCACGCTGATTAATCTGTTGACGATGGCCAATGTTTCACTGCCCTTCTTCAGGAATGGAATAACATTGGCTATCGTCTTAGAAGGTGATGAGCCCAAAGAGCAGGGACAGAGAAGTTAGTTAAACAAATAATGTGATAAGAACTGCATCCTTTGATCCACAGAATACTGGTAGAGGTGGTTGCCAAAGCAAACTTTTGAGACGACAAAAGTTAAGGCACTTAACTTAGTAATACTTATTGTGAATCCATCTTCAGTAGGTGACAGAGTCGAAAAATCAAATGAAGAGCATTTGGGAACTAAAGGAAAACAACCTCATGGAGTATTTGTAAGAATTACTGAGTTACGACAACAATGATCTAAAACTTGAAGCTTTCTGGAGTTGTGACAATCCAAAAATAACCGTTGTTCTTGTAAATGACATTCTATTAAAACGGAACACCTGAAAATGTTGCTATGCTCAAGCTTGAAAACATTACAACCTGGTCCTGGAAATGTGTAACCTAGTTTCTACTTGAGAACCTTTTTTCCACTGTCGGACAGCCACCAAAGGAGAATGCAATAAAGAAAGGAATGGCTAATCTCAACACAGAATTAGTAATTGGCATGGGCAGCAGAAGAAGTAAAAACAAAGAGGAAAGAAAATATCTTAAATGGTGATTGATCTACAGTGGAGGGAAGAGAAGCTCACCTTTTGGGCCTAACCCTTCGTCTCTTGCTCTGATGAAAGGTTAGGCCCGAAACATCAATCAGCTTCTCTTCTCTCCACAGCGGATCAATCACCATATAAGGTATTTAAATTCCTATTTGTTTCAACTAAAGAATGGCTTAACAAGCTTCCACCAGGATGGTGGAGCCAACCAATCAAGTTCTGCTTTGAGAGGGGGATAGTGGTGAGCTTTGGTTTGTTGGAGGTGGCACATCGGTTTAGGGTCTTAGCTCTCGCCACCCTATAACCAGCTCTCGATCTTCATGTCCCAGCTCTCGATTTTCCTGCCCAAGCTCACGTTCTTCTGGACCTCGCTCTCATGGACCCCACACTCTCAGCCAAGGAACTTGCACTCCTGACCACGACCACATTTCTTATGGCCAAAACCATGGCTCCCACAGGCTGAACCACAGCTCACATGCTCTGAACCACGGTCAACGCGTGAATAAACCACAGTCCCCGTGCTCCCAACCATGGACCCCACGCTCCTAACCATGGCTCTTGCATTCTGAACCATAGTTCAGGGTGGTGGAGACTACCAAATATGAACAGCACAATGTGATCACATCCCAGTCTTACACATATATTTTACCAATGTTGTACAATCTGCTGTATCCATAAAGTTTTCATTTTTAAAGCATCACAAGTGCTAGCTCTTAAATGAGCCATTTCACTGGCAACACATGCCAGAGCTCAATATCAAATACATCATCAGCAGCAGCTATGTCTCCATCCTAAACACAGTAAACTTATGACAATTACCTTTAAAAGGTTGTAAATGGCAAAATTAACTGCATATTTGGTTCTTGTCTGTGGGTTTTAACCAACGACTTTGCTCATGTCCCATCAACTAATGACAGAATATTTATCGTAGACCGAGGAGGCTGTTCCATTCAAAAAACCCTGACTCAAAATACCTCTTCTGCACCACTGAATTGCAAGTAACGAAACATGATATTTTCATCGTTCAAAATCAAAACACACCGTTAACAGCTAAAAAAAAACAAATCAGTTATTAATTAGAGCAAATATAAATCGCAATGAAGATATATATATATATATGTATGTATATATATATATATATATATATATATATATATATATATATATATATATATATATATATATATATATATATATATATATATATATCAAGAGTCCGAGTTTGGCAAACGACAGATTCATCCACAAATGCCGATGATTAATCAAGGTATTTTTGGTGTATAACAACAAAGGGTGGAAACAGCCGGTAAATATATCACAGTTCGAAAAAAATGCATTTTACTTTGGAATCCTAACAATAATTTATAGATGGCACGAAGAACGCCTGGAGAAATAATCAGATGCCATGACTAAATCCTAGGACTAAGGGACAACCAAAGCTCGGCCTCGCATCCGAAGCTCGATACTTCCAAATGACATCACAATCATGTGAGAGAATCACAATCTTTTGGAGAACTCCCCTTTCCCCCATAACACCTTTTAATTTCTATCAGACTGTGCAAAAAATTCCAGGTTTTTGGTCACAAATCGGGATGCAATCGGAAAACAAAATTAGATTTTTTTTTTTTCAAAAGCCATTTTGTACAAGATAGCCACATGAAAAGTGAAGACCATTTCACATTTTGAAAACCTGGCACTAACTGATTTTATGAGACCAAACAACAACTCGTTTGCAATTCTTTCCATGGAAATGCCATGTGATACGTATCAGACCGTGAAAAGGGCAAAGAGATAGAGTGGCAGCAGCATGTTATCAATTTGTTCTGTGAAGGCCTCCAACAAGCAGACCAGGCCAAGACTGGCAGCAAGGGGAAGGACAACATCCAATTTTGGACCGAGAATGACAAGGGCAAGTGCAAGCTGAGTGAGCAGGGAGAAAGTTGTTCCCTCCAACGTCTTAGACGTGCCAGGCCAGTGTATTCGGCCCAAGGAGCTGCCCGCCAATGCTGCAACCGCATCACCGAGGCCCACGGAAAGGACGCCCGCATAAGGGGCAAGGCTGGCTAGGCTTCCATGAGCTGGTGAAAAGCGATACAACAAAATATTCACGAAAACAGTGTGAATGGTTGGAAGCAGAAGAGGAGAAAACAAGTAATCAAAAAGAGAAATAAAAAAGCAGTGCAATGGAGAGTGGAAGAAAAAGTACAATGAAAACAAGGCAGCCAGCAAACAACAGTTAACAAAAAAAACTGATTTTTTTTTTTAATGTATTTGAAAATGGAAAACAAGAAGAGGTAAAGTGAAAGAGAGAAGCAGAAATAATTAGCATTTTTCATGTTCAAATGAAACAATCACCTGTATCACTTTGCCTTGCTGCCAGCCAGATGGGAGCAGAAAGGCCAAGGAGGAGGTAGATGTGGGTGAGGATGAGCCGACCAGCATCACGCGAATCCACAAAAGGTCGGAGTCCAGCCTCCAGGGATCTTGCTAGTGGCGGAATATTTAACGCACGACAGCACTCCAGCAGAACAAACAGTGCCAAAGCTCCAGCAGATGCCAATCGTAAGAGGCCTGGTTCACAGACGAGGCCCGGTACGTAGGCTGCAACAGCCAGTGCATGGAAGGCTTTACGAATGCGGATGATCTTGATGCGGTGATGCACGCTGCCAGGGTGGCTCATGGCCACCACACGGCCACTCCATGCAATGTCGCCCTTTTTATGCTCTGATGCTGTCATCACGACGACACCGACAGCGATGAGAAAGAGGACGACCCAGTAGAGTACCAAAAATGGCCTAAAGAGAAGTGCACATTTCATTGAGGCCATTATATGTAATTTCGAATAAAGCAGGTAAACAGCGTTTGTTGAAGGATCAGAATGATATTTCTCTGTGGTGGGTAACACCATAGATATTAGATACAGTCCTATATTTATAAAAATTTAAAGAACAAAAGGTGAAGTTGAGGAGCACTATGTTGTTTACCAGCAAGCAAATGAAAAGGGTTTAGTTACAACATCTATATCAATTGGTTGGCATCGTGTGGAAGAGAAGATGTGAAATGCAATTGACAAAGCATGACATAGCAAGTCACTCCATTGGTGGAGGGAAGAAAGGTCAGACAAAAGCAAACACATTGTCAGGCACATCTGGGTGTAACTTTGCAATGACCCCTTTGATAAAACAAGCTCAGACAGTTTAATCAGTTAGAGCGAAAACCAGTTCTCTTAACTTCCCAAATGGTTTAATTTAGAGCCTAATTGCACCACAGAAGCGAACGTGTGACACCACCTTTATGAAAACAAATAATTTATGATAAGCATAGAGGCACAAAAAGCAAATGACGCAGAATAAAAATAAATAATTACCGATGAGCATTAATTCATACAACATGCCTGGTGTTGGCTTAATGGTTATGGTGGTGGGCTTTGGATCCAAGGGTCCTGAGTTCAAATCCCACTCGGCTGTTCAATTAATACCAGGTGAGGTTGACTCTGCCTGTCATCCTTCCGAGGTTGGAAAATGAGTGCCAGCTTGCTGGGATCCTGTGTCGGAGTGGCGACCCGTCCAGGATTGCGGCCAAGAGCCAAGGAGACTGCTAAGGCAGCACCAACGCTCTGCACAGAGTATGGTCCCAATGGATGGATGCATGGATGGATGGATAGGAAGAAATAAAACTATATGGGAGTATAATTCAGGCCTGTTCGGAGGAGGCTGGGAGTGGGAGAACATGGGAATCACGTCCATGAGAGAGATCATTGAGCATTGACTGTGAAAATGGTGGTTGAACTGCAGACTCACGAATGGTGATGGAAACGTCACCAAACCAAAAAACGACTTTCAACCTCATGCAGGACCAAGCGTGTGCCGCTGTGCCTGAGGCCAGATGAACCAACTCCAAAACCTGGACATGACCTCCTCTCAAGCCTCTTGCGTCTCAATTGTACAGCTGCATCTCCCTCCATTCTGAATTCTCTTCTCTCATGAGATTGATTAACCCAACTCACATTTCGAATGTCATTGGTTATTAATCCTATTATGTTCTTTAGTTTCTGTTCATATATCACGATAATAAATTATTCATACAAATCAATGTGGTGTTACTCATTCGCTATTGTGGTGCAATTAGCTTGGTTTAGCTTGGTGAGGAATTATCAAACTTCATTCAGCTCTTACACTTCCCAGATGATCCTGGACAATTGGTTTTAACCCTTTGAACCCGAAGCTCCTGGGACTTTTGGCTCCCCCACCCTGGGCTACCTCAAAAAAAAAAAAAAAAATCTGGCCGCTCGGGTATATGGAGGTTTGAATCGCAGATGGTTGACTGGCCGTTTCGGAATGTGGAAGTTGAAATAGCGGCTGGTAAAATGGCCGCTAGGGTTCAAAGGGTTAAATTATAATCAGACACGATCAGACGTCCTTGATCATTTTATTTCTTGAATACATGGTTAAGGCAAGTGGAAGAGCAAGAACACAGAACGGATCAGGATGCAACATAAAAGGAACAGCAGAAAGAGAAGGGGAAAATGCCACCAGCAAGGCGGGGACGGACAAACACGGGATTGGGTAGTGATGAGGGGTCGGGGAGAACACAAGGGATGGACAAGACGGATGCAGAAGCAAAATTTTGGGTGGGGTGGGGGGTGGTTTAACGAGTGTAGAAAATATTGTGGTTTTGGATTGGGAATGATCTGAGATGGTGGAGAACAGCTGTCTTGAAGACCAGGAGGGAGGAATGAGATTGAAGAGTGTGTGAAAGTTGGTTTCACAGGCAGGACAAAAAAACAGAGGACAAATCAGTGGAGGTGACCAGTGGTTCTGGATTTTGGCAGTTTCACTAGGGGGTGGGGGGGTTGCTGGTGGACCACATGCACCCTGCAGAAACCTAGAGGGGGGAGGGGTACAAAGCATAGAAAGAGCAGAGGGTGCAAGACCAGATAGGAGGTGCAAGACAGACAAACAGACTACTGACCCGTCGGCGATGACAAAGTGATAAGCCCATGGACTCAGCTTCATCGTAGGAGATTCCAATGATCTTGATGGCCTTAGTTTCCACAGCATCAAGCTGAGCAACATATGAGGCAAGGGAGCCAGCCCAAAGGGGAGTGCCATCAATCTGTGGATGAAGGCCTTGTAGGTGAATAGTAGTTCAGGTGTGCCAAGGAAGGACTTTGTACAATGGAAGATGCCAACTTTGAAATGTCGTTTCCCCAAGAAAGATCATGGCGGAGAGTGAGATCCAGGAGTTTGAGAGGGTTGTTGAGAAAATAGATGGGGGTAGGGAGGGGGAGAGAGGAAGAGAGAGAGATAGAGAGAGATAGAGAGAAAGAGAAAGAGAAAGAGAGACAAAGGGAGGGAGAAAGAGAGAGACAAAGAGAGAGACAAAGAGAGAGACAAAGAGAGAGACAAAGAGAGAGACAAAGAGAGAGACAAAGAGAGAGACAAAGAGAGAGACAAAGAGAGAGACAAAGAGAGAGACAAAGAGAGAGACAAAGAGAGAGACAAAGAGAGAGACAAAGAGAGAGACAAAGAGAGAGACAAAGAGAGAGACAAAGAGAGAGACAAAGAGAGAGACAAAGAGAGAGACAAAGAGAGAGACAAAGAGAGAGACAAAGAGAGAGACAAAGAGAGAGACAAAGAGAGAGACAAAGAGAGAGACAAAGAGAGAGACAAAGAGAGAGACAAAGAGAGAGACAAAGAGAGAGACAGAGAGAGAGACAGAGAGAGAGACAGAGAGAGAGACAGAGAGAGAGACAGAGAGAGAGACAGAGAGAGAGACAGAGAGAGAGAGACAGAGAGAGAGACAAAGAGAGAGACAAAGAGAGAGACAGAGAGAGAGACAGAGAGAGAGACAGAGAGAGAGACAGAGAGAGGGACAGAGAGAGAGACAGAGAGAGAGACAGAGAGAGAGACAGAGAGAAAGACAGAGAGAGAGACAGAGAGAGAGACAGAGAGAGACAGAGAGACAGAGAGACAGACAGACAGAGCGACATAGAGACAGAGAGAGAGAGAGAGAGAGAGAGAGAGAGAGAGAGAGAGAGAGAGAGAGAGAGAGAGAGAGAGAGAGAGAGAGAGAGAGACACACAGAAAGAACAAGAGAAAGAGAAAGGAGAGATTGCAATTGCGATTTGTCAGGATTAAAAGACATATTCCAAGTGCTTAACCAGTTTGTGATTTTGTTGAGATCTGAATAGAGGGAAGAGCAATGTTACGGCAGAGGGTGGATTCATCAGCGAAGAGATAAAGAGGATAGTCCAGAGAGTTAGAGATCATTGATGAAGATTAGTAATAGGAAAGTGTCTAGAACACTGCCTTGAGACACTCCAGCCTTGACAGGGAGGGGAGAAGAAAGGATTCCATTGAGTGCCACATGTTGGTCAGTAGAACTGACCTTGGATGCCAAGAGTGGAACTGACGTTGGATGCCAAGAGTGGAACTGACGTTGGATGCCACAGGCAGACAGTTTGGAGAGCAAGGCGGGATGCGAGACCATATCGAAAACTCGAGATATGTCTGGAAAGGCCTGATCTCATATCTGACATTGAGGGCCTCCATTGTTGTGTGATTAGAAGCAGCATGTCCAAGGTGGAGTGACCTGGTCTGAAACCACAGTGGTGATCCGAGATGAGGCTGTTGGAGAAAAGGAATGATTTTATGTCAATTATGATTATGGATTCCATGACATTGCTGATGATTGGAAGTAAGCTGAAAGTCCTGTTGTTTGGGGGATTTGTTTTTGCACCTCTTTATGTAATGCTGTGATATTGACAGATTTCCAATCAGATGGAAGATTAGATGACCTAGGGTGAATGATAGAGTGAAAAGGGCGGAGAGGAAGTGCAAGAGCATCAGAGTAGGTTTTTTTTTTAGGACACGTGAGTTTGCTCCACTTATCACTTCTGTCTCCAAATCTTGTTATTGTTCACCTCAGTTCACTACTGGTTTACATTCTCTCAAATTGGCATGTTGAAACAAGTAAAAAAGACATAAAATGTCATAGTCCCCGTTGTTTTATCAATTTTGCTGCACGGAGATAAAGGGCTAGCCCACATTGATGTACAACTAAAATGGCCACCAGTCCACCAGTTGGCCATCTTTGATCAGATCATAAAATAAAATGAGGTGCATGTGTATGCCATCATGTATTGTGCATGTGCCAAGTTTGAACAAAATCAGACCATGCATGTCTGAAAAATGGTTGGGGACACATTTTAATAAAAAATGGCCACCAGTCCGGCCATCTTGGATTAGATCTCGAAAGAAAAAAAAAAACACGACACGCATAAGTAAGCCTTAATTCTTTATCCGTGTACCAAGTTTGAACAACATCGGTAAATGGATGTCCGAGAAATGGTTGAGGACATGTTCGACACTGGGTTTTTTTTACAACTAAAATGGCTACCAGTTGGCCATGTTTGATGCCATCGTGAACCAAAATCACGCGCATATGTATACCATCACGTGTTGTCTTTGTGCCAAGTACGTCCATAAATGTCCGAGATATGGTTGTGGACGCACGCACACATGCACACAAAAATTGAGACCAAATCCTTAGGCCCCCGTTTAGGACTAAGTCCAACGGGGGCTAATAATGTACATTGCACTCGCCCATTTCTATGACATCCTCTTCTAAGATTGTAAAAGTAGAAAGAAATTACATGTACATCTTTTCACTAACATACTGCTGATTTTGATCGAATTGATATACAATGTAGCTGCTGTCCTACTTTTTTTGTGTTTTACATTAATTTTGCATGAGAACACCTGCCCCTGCCTTTTGATCTCTGGTAACTCACACTTTTTAGCTCTATTTCTTTGACCTTGTATAGCCCAGCACCCAGGCTGAGTTTTCCTTTTCCCTTCTTTAACTCCATTCACCCTGGTTTCCCCCTTTCTCAAATTTACCTCATCTCCGTTTCCACCTAATGATGTGCTGTTATTGCACCTATCTTCTCTTGTGCTATTATAGTCATGATAATTGATAATTAAACTTATTTGCATTGCTCGTCATGTACAGTACTCGTCATTCCTCAGTATGCGCAGGAGACAGGCCGTTCAAGAACACATTCTTCCTTAATTGTTTATACATCACATATATAATGGCGACGGTTTGGTCATTTTGGCTTGCAGTGATCAAGACGGTTTGTGAATTCATCTGTCCCTTGTTGTAATGTCGCTTTTATCTGTATGATAATTAGTACATAATGTCATTATATTAAAATGTACTCTTTTGCATCCATTTCCCTTTTCTCGATGTTCGAATGTTTATGTTCGGTTGAATAAAACCATAACTACCATTACGAACTACATTAAGTATCTTGCTAAAGACAAGGCTGCACACTTCCATTTCGTGATTGAGAACAACTCTGCCAAGATTAAGGCTCTCTCTCTCCCCTGTCATTGATGAATTCCTTAACGGGGATAAAAGCGCTTTTCCATTTTCCTCATCTCTTTTTTACTTGCAAAGCAATTTGCTGCCTCCTTTTACGATAAGCTATCCATCCATAGTGCACTGAACAAACTTTCCCTGGATCCTTCACTTTTATTTTTGCCATAACATATGAGAACTTCCTTTTTGTTTGAATAATTTCTGATCTGTCAGTCAAGATACTGTTAGTCAATTATCAGTTAAAAATAAAAATAAAAAAACTCATTTTTTACAGAACATTTGCCCATTTTAAGGGCAAAGTTTAAATGGCTAAAGCTTAATGAGAGTGATTTAACTTGGAAGAAGTGAAGTTATTATATTTACGTTAAAGGTGTTTGATTATTATTTCGTATTACAGCCTGTGACCGCTGGTTGCATCATTGCTGGGATCGCAGCTGTGCCGCTGATTCAGTGCTCCCTGTTTCCAGTAAGATGGTACTCATTTTGACCACCTCAGAAGGATGACAGGCTGTGTCAACCCACTTAGTGTTACTTTATGACAGGGGCTCAAACTCAGGACCCTGTGATCTCAAGCCAGCTAACTTAACTGATAAGCCAACAGCAGGCTTAAAGTGCTCGATTAAAAACAACAAAATTGTCGCTTTTTAGTGCAATTTGATTTCGTCATTCAAGGACCACTTACCACAAAATGGGTCAATAGGCTATAACCATTTTGTGAATCTATGACATGGTTGATGCCCATTATTTTGTGGATATTAACCATTTCTAACATCCTTTTGTGTGTCGCTCATGACATCCTCAAAACGATCATGACTGCAAATTCACGTGACTTTGCGAGGTACGCCAATCAAGAAGCATCGTAAAAGTCAATTTCTTTCGACACTTCATGGCTCACACAAGATCAAATGACAGAGAATTAAATTAGTAACGTAATGATGAGAGTGGAAGAGAACTGGTGAACATGAGCTGACAAGGGCAGAAAAGGTTGCTGAGTTGAGGAAAACATGATGTACACAAATCTGTAAATATTTATAGACATGTCAATGGTGATTGGTAAAATAAACTGCAGACATGTGCACAGGTAAAAATGCTTAAAAAAAAAACAATACATGAACAATAATAAAAATCATTAACAAAATTTTTTGTCATGGCATCCGTGAAATTTTTCTTTTGAATCTGTATACATATTTACAAGTGTTTGTGTGTAAATTTGTGGGTTTGTACTTTGTGTATGTTATTTTCACGGCCGAAGCGTAGCACCTAAAAGCCCCAAACTTTGGGTGTAGGAACTTAATAATCTGGGCAAGGTTCGAGCTACCCACCACCACCATAAAATCGCACCCCCCCTTCAAGGAAATTATTTGTATGTATGTTTGTGTAGTTCTGAAAATCATGGAAAAAAAAAAAACTAAAATAAAGAAAACGGCTGGGCCAATCTCCACGAGATTTTGCACAAGTGTCGGGAGTACCCAGGTTTAAGTCAAGAGCACCAAAAAAAATCCCTTCCAAAATTACCCAAACCCATTTTTATGATATCGATTGGGTGTAAGAACTTCATAATCTGGGCAAGGTTCTAAGCTACTCGCCACCTTCACAAAATCCCCCCTCAAGGAAATTATTTGTATTGTGTGTATGTTTCTGTAGTTCTGAAAATGATAGAAAAAAAATGGCTCAGCCAATCTCCACTAGATTTAGCACAAGTGCTGGGGCTACACAGGTTCAAGTCAAGAGCACTGAAAAAAAAATCCCCCCCCCCCAAAATTACCTGGACCCAGGGAGTGCTGGTAACCCTCACCATCCCCCCTCGGCAGTAGCCCTTGCTAGTGTAGAATAATTTTAAGAAAAATAACCAGAAATGGGTTCACACGTTTAGCATTCCCATATAAACCTATGGTTCATGATGCGAGTAATGCAAGTTCCAATCTCATTTGAACCCAAGCTACCGTATATGTGTTTGTCCTTTTCTTAACAACAACCTTGTAATTCATGCAGAAATACAATGATGTCTACCAATATCCTTCATTGTATTTACAAGCTTTCACAATGAGCATTGGAGATCAATAAAAGTAAAAGATCAAAAATTAACAAAATGTTAAGTTGCAGAAATCTAGCACGCAAATCTGTAAATGAAAAGGGTCGAGTTACAATGACTCTATTGCGGACAATCTTTATGAGGTTTCACGTGTACAAACCTCGCAGGCGTCCCCGTGAAGAATTCCATAAACCAACGCATGGGGTTAGGTTGTTGGCTTATGTACGAGAGAAGAGGCCAGCAGATCCCAAGGCCATAGACAAGGCAAAGGCCAAAGAAAACCATCGCACGGACTCCTGGTGGTCTGAAGGCTAAATAATTGCTCAAGATGCCGAGCGTGAAACCGATGATTCCTGCTCCACCAGACGCAATGAGGCAGAAGGCAGTAATGGGCTGTGTTGTCTGTCGGTAAGAAAACAGGAAAAAGTAAAATGACAACTTCGAGACTGGACCCTGTCTGCACAGAAGAAAATCTTTACAGCCACAGGACTTAAAATATTGCACCTAAATCAATCATAAAACAACTTGTAGCGGGAAAAGAAAGTTTTTATAATTGACAACCTTTCTTATTGGTGTGTCCTACTGATATAAAACTGCTTACTGGCAGGATTATTCTTTATTAGAAACGAAGATGTTTTTTTTGTCCTGGACTTTTGTTTACAAAAGGCAAAGCAATGTAATGGCATCAATAATGAGAACAGAACTCGGTCGAGCGTATACCTCTACGTCTACGAGGTCGAACAGTTTACATTTTGCATCCCACTGATAAGCCGTATTTGCATCCAGACCTGAACCAAAATCGAAGCGGCTTGTTCTTGTCAACTACCCAACTCATACATCTGGTTTTGTCATAATCAGTCCTTAACTTTTTGAAATATCATGCTATATATCGTGTTTGGCCCCATCTCTTAATGATGAAGAATCACTCAGCAAATGAATAAATTTTAAAAATCTCGTATCCGGATCTTTACCAAAATCAAATCAATTCGTCCTCGTCACACACCGAACCTGTCCACCAAGTTTCGTCTGAATCTGTTCATAATGTTTTGAGATATCCTGCTCACAAACAAACAGACGGGTGAAAAGGTGGGCACGGAGGTAATTATATTTATTGTTTTGGGAACCAAAACACATAATCATGCATTTCCTGCTTGAATGCAGGTGCAGAAAAATCAAGGTGGCAGCGAGTGGGATAATTAAGAGTGAAACAATGCAAAATTAAAAAAATTCTGAGAAAAATAAAAGCAAACAAAGAAAACATCAAAAACGATTGCCTGCACAGCAACGATTGCCCGGTGAGTACCTGTCAATGTGATATTACCTGTCAAGCTGATAGACAAGGTTAATTATAAACAAAAAAAGTCAGATTTCAGCCACACACATTTTAAGATAGTATGATGGGAATATCTAACAGATACCAGAGAGGAGCGAAGAACAATTTAAAAAATTGGTTTGCCCTCTGCCGCCGCCTCATGACCATCGCAACACGCCTCAGTCTTTTCCACATTATAAATATACTTTTAATTATTTGCTGAACATAACACTCCAATTATATTTTTATAACTCAGGTCTTATTTTACCTTATCCATCAGTTGGGTCAACATAGTTACCTTCCTTCCACTAAGGCGTGCTGTTATGAGTCAACTCGGGTTCTTTTACATTATCTACATTCCACTAAGTGATTCCAGAAAGGAAATTAAACATTTAACATCCTCTCCAGAGAACTGCAAGATTCACAAAGTGTAGCTCTATCCATCTGAACCAACCATAATATGCGTGGAGGTAATTGTTAACATTCATCTGTTTTGTTAAGATCTGTTAATGAATCACTCTTCTATGAGCCTCAATGTCATATAAAAAATTTTTAAATGAAGTTGGTTATATAGTCATCTGGAGTTGACTTTTTGCGGGATGAACATGTCAACATAGGCATGCTATGTTATAAGGCCACATGAGACATATATTGATCCATTAACTTGATATTTACCATGTTCAAGGTAAAAAGTAACGTTCATCCCCTGCCCTGCCCTGCGCCCCACCCCTGGTGTAGCGATGGCCAATGCCCACTCTCCAGCAAGGATGACGAGACCCGTGCCTGCTGCCAGCGCCTCGCCTGGCGTCATTCCATGGGGGAGTAGACAGGGTAGCGCAGGTCCCAACGCAAGCCACAGTATCGTGTGTCCCACTGTCTCCCATGGAGTTGCCATTGCTACTGGAGCCAGTATGGCCGCAGACAATGTGATGAACAGCAGCGCCATAAAGAATGCCACTCGGGACTGCAATGCTGCAAAGACAGGAATATTGGCTCAGCAAAGCACCGAGAAAATTTCCCATATTTGCCGAGGTGAACAACAATGAACCAAAACATTGAGTGCCTTCACTCAGAGTTAAATTTATAATATAATTACAACAAACCAACCTCAATCTTATCTATCTATCTATAATTCCAGCAATGTGTGTGTGTGTGCGCGTGTGTGTGTGTGTGTGTGTGTGCGCGTGTGCGTGTGCGCGTGTGCGTGTGTGCGTGTGTGCGCCTGTGTGTGCCTGTGTGTGCCTGTGTGTGTGTCCGTTGTTTCTCGACAACCACTGGTCCGATCGAATTGAAACTTGCCAGCTATAATGCTGGGGACCTGAGGATGTGCCTTTTCAAGATTTGATATTAATCAGACAAGTGATTCCCAAGTTATGGCCATTTATTTACCAACCAATGACAGGACACGTGCTGCGTAGGCGTGGCCGATGCGCCATTTAGTTACCAATCACAGCACACGTTGCTGCGTGGGCGTGGCTGCGTAGGCCGGTGCGCGGCCGGCCGACGATGACGTCACGTTCCGTGCTGGTTACGATGGGGATCGATCGGTGCCTCAGTTACTGTGGGGTAGGAGTGCCAATGGTAAATGGCAGCGAATGTCATGGCAAGCAAAGACAGGGAGGTAAACTTGATTTTAATTTGGATTTTAATTAACTCTGTGTGTATAAGTATCACAGCAGTTGTTACTTCAATGCAAGCGATAATTCGTGGAATGATGTGAACATTCCGTACGGGCACACACTACTTTTGGATAGTGATGACTTACTGTATTCTAATAATTTCTCGATTTCTTATCCGCATTTATAGATAAACACAATGCCCCAATCCAGTCGTCGTTTATGAGAGCGAAGGAATGGCCTGTGTAGTTGTTTGAAAGTTTTTTTTTTTTGCATGTACGGCCATGCACATATGGGCATGCGAGAGCAAAGGAACGGCCTGTGTGGTTGTTGTTTCTGGCACGCGGTTTGAAATTTTTTTTTTGTATGTACGGCCACGCACGTATGGGCATGTATGTACGGCCATGCACGTACGGCCACGCGAGAGCGAAGGAACAGCCTGTGTGGTTGTTTCTGGCAAGCGGTTTTAAAGTATATATATATATATATATATATATATATATATATATATATATATATATATATATATATATATATATATATATATGTTGTTGTTCGTCTTTCGGCTGCTCCCGTTAGGGGTCGCCACAGCGGATCATCCGTTATTATCCGGATACTGATTTGGCACAAGTTTTACACCGGATGCCCTTCCTGACGCAACCCTGGTCGCCTCTTACGACACAAGGATAAGGATTGGGTTTTGCCATGATTCCAGAATGCTCTCCACCCTCTCATAGCTTGGCCCAGCACAGAGCTCCCGTCCTCAAGCGATCCACCAACCCAAGCCTCCGAGTAGCCGGATTACAGGCGCACGCCACTACGCCCGGTAAAGTATATATATATATATATATATATATATATATATATATATATATATATATATATATTTTTTTTTTTTTTTTTTTTGCACATACAGCCATGCACGTACGGGCACGTGAAAGCGAAGGAACGGCTTGTGTGGTTGTTGTTTCTGGCACGGGGTTTGCACGTATGGCCACGCATCTATGGGCATGCACTGGTCTTAATACAAAGACCGATCAAAACTTTCACATGAAAGGGACAATTGAGTCTAGAAAGCTCATGAGGAGTGAAAGTTCAACTTCAAAAACTTTTCAAGAAATTAAAAAACAAAAAAAAAAACTTCAAAAGTCAAAATGGCCGATACATTTATGATAACACATCTTTATTGGTGATATTAAAATGCTCATGTGGTTTAACATTCTTGAGAAACAGAGCAAATTAAAAAAAAAAATACACTGACCACCAAGTGCAGAGACCCAGACAGCAACAAGAGCAGCGATGCCGTCGATGGGTGACAGAGACGCTGACAAGATGACTACAGGCCCGAGGAAGCCACCGGCCACCAATCCACAGCTTGCACCACTACGCCAGCGCAGACCGAGATGGCCATGTGCGTCCCATGCGGCCTGGCCCAGAAAGACACTCGGCAGGGACACGAGCATCGAGAGGGTCAAAGGGCTGTTCCTGGTGACATGTAACCAGACCAAAATGGCTGCCAGCACGGCACACTCCAGGACTGCATGGGGTTTCACGGGAACCATCGTTCTCGGTACAATGAGACCTCCTCAAATCTGCTGCACACAATCAGTATTTGTCAATGTCAAGATTTTAACGACTCAGTAAATTCTTTACCCAGTAAAGAAAAGTGGGGGAGGAAGTGATGTAGGGGCAAATATGAAAGCAGTCAGGAAGAAAATCTACAACGTAGACTTTTTATGACAGTCATGTGATAATGTGCCCAACTTTGAGCCATTCATTCTGGGCTACATCCCTGGTATGGTAACATCCAACTGAAACTGGTGGCCTGGTGCAATTGTTGTGGGCCGGGGTTCGGTGGTGATCAACGACCACGAGGTGGAGCAGTGGAGTCGTCTCCCACTGAACACCCGGAATTTAGGTCGTAACCCTTAGATAACTCCAAAGGTCACAGATCCCTTAGCGCAGTGCTTCTCAACCTTTTTCAACTCGAGGTCCACTCTGGCTCTGAGGAAATTTTCGAGGCCCATCATACAGAATCGGAATGAGAAAAATGCCAATAAAACTTAATGCCAAAACAAATCATTATGCTTACCTTTAATGAGACACTTGAGCTTCTTCTTGGAAATATGATGGTCAAGTCGTGGTTTGATGGGGGACAGGCTTACACGCAAAGTGGCATTCAGAGTGTCTGTTTTTCGATTATTTCGTGTTTTTATTTTGTCACAGTTACAGTCGAGAAGCCCGATTCACAGAGACAGGTTGTGGCGAATGGTAAAAGAAATCTGATGGCACGCTTTGACAAAGAAGTGTATTCACTGCTTGCCAATATCCAGAATGAAGGAAGGTCGACTTGTGCATGCTGAAGCTTCAGACTACTGTCTGCAGAAAGTTCCATCAGTTCATTTTCAAGTACAACGGACAAGGCCACATCTTCTGAAGCAGGATCCACTGAGAAAGGGTTCAAAATCCAAAGGTTTCCTTGCCTTGGGTCCTCTGGAAAGTAGTCTGCAAACTTTTTTGTGATAATTCGGTCAAATGCTGGATTATGAGCCCCGATGTGTCTGTATGAGGAGTGGATTCCAAAGTTTCACTCAGAAGTGGAAACATCTCAAGTCGTCCATCATTCACTTTTCTGTTCCAAAGAACAAGCTTTTTCTTGAAGCCTTCAATTTCGTCAGCAACCAAGAACACTGAACTGTTCCTACCTTGCATTGATATGTTGAGCTGATTTATAACTGGTCAAACACATCTGACAGGTAAGCCAATTTGGCACAAAAGTTATCATTACTGTAATGATCAACAAGTGGTGAGTGTTTCTCTTCAAGGAACATGTGGACTTCATGTCTCAGTTCCAAGAGGCGATTAAGCATACGTCCTCTTGAAAGCCACCTCACCTCACTGTGGTACAGAAGCTGCAAGTGATCAGAATCAAGTCTTTCACACAGTGCAGAAAAACACCTTGAGTTGAGTGCACTCTTCTTGATGAAGTTCACAGTTTTAACAGCAACATTAATGACTTCATTCAGTTCTGGTGACATCTGCTTTGTTGCCAGATTTTCTCTATGTAAGAAGCAGTGGGTCTTCTTGGCATCTGGCACCCTCTGTTGGATCTATTTTACAACACCACGATGGACTCTTGTAATTGATGCAGCACCATCTGTGCACACACCTACGCAGTTCTTCCAATCAGTACTCTTGTCAGTGAAGTATTTGTCAAGGCAGAGCATCACATCATCTGCAGCTGTTTTTGTGGGAAGGTCTTTGCAAAACAGTAGATCCTCATGAACATCAGTGTCCCCGCAGTCCCTCACGAAAATTAGTAATAAAGCATTATTGCCAATGTCAGTAGATTCATCCAACTGAATGGAAAAATACCTTTATTTTTTCCACCAGTTGGCATTCAATGTCATCACTCATTTCAACAATTCTTCTCATCACAGTATCATTAGAGAGTGATACGGACTGACGTTTGGTTGCAGCTGCCTCTCCAGGAATTTCTCGACACATCGACAGCGCTGGGTAAAATAAGCTCTTCCGCGATTGTGAAAGCTTTCTTGCTACGAGCAACATGAGCAGCAACCACGTAGCTGGCTTTCAATGCTGATTTTGACTGAGTTGTAAATGTTGTAATCACTTTCTGCTGTGCCTGAAGTCCAGCCATTTTCCTCTCAAGATATTCCTTTGGCTTACCTGCACTATTCGGGTGTCTTGTGTTTTAGTGTCTCTGAAGCTTTGACGGTTTAAGCGCCTCGTTTGACAGGATTTCAGCACATTCAATACACTGTGCTTTTGGCTCAACATCACTGCCTGCCATCGTGAATCCATATTTAATGTAATCGGGGTCATATTTCCTCACCACAACCTTTTGAGATTTCACCGTAGCAGATTTGTCTTCTCCATCACACTTTCGTTTCAAAAATCGATCCATTTTCGGTTCAAGAAATTATCCGCGTTAGTTGAAAAGTTTACAAAAAATTCAAGTTCGTCAACGCATGAACTAAGTACAAGTCACGTACATGCATACACACACACACACACACACACACACACACACACACACACACACACACACACACACACACACACACACACACACACACACCGTATATATGCGCACGTGCACAATACACACGGATATAGTACGTTCACATCACAGCTACATGTAGATCGAACGCGCGTAAACGACCACTTAACTGCATAAACATGACGTACATAGCACAAAATGACTCAATATATCTATCTCGCGCGCGCGCTCGCGACACGGTTTCGGAAAGACGGAAGTACAAACAGACCGAGCTGAATTCCAGCTGTGTCGTGTAAGTCTTACACTGTAAGATCAGACCCTTTTTTTTTAAATATACTTCTTCTTTTCTGCCGACCTCACGGCCCACCTGTGAGGGCTCCGCGGCCCACCGGTTGAGAAGCACGGCCTGAGAGGACAACCATAGACCGCTCGTCGACAACCATAGACCGCACCGCAATCCCCACAGATTCCCGTCTGCTGAACACTCGTTGACAACCACAGACCGCACCGCAATCGCCACGATCACCATCTGCTGAACGCTCGTCGACAACCACAGACCGCGCCACAATCGCCACGATCACCGTCTGCTGAATGCTCGTCAACAACCACAGACCGCACCGCAATCGCCACGATCACCGTCTGCTGAATGCTCATCGACAACCACAGACCGCGCCACAATCGCCACGATCACCGTCTGCTGAACGTTCGTCGCCAACCACAGACTGCACCGCAATCGCCACGATCACAGTCTGCTGAACGCTGGTCCAGACAACCACACTCCTCCTCTTGAGGAGGGAGGGGATTCTTCTCCCCGCCACTCGCCTCCTGATTGGCTGGTAGGTTGTCAGGCGACTCGTGGCGGCCTCCCGATTGGCTGGGGCACGCGTGTGGCGCTCGCCTTCCGCTCATTGGCTGGAGGAAACGCTCTCTGCTCCTCCTCGGAACTTCGACCCGAGGCGACGAAGGCTCCGCCCACGTCCTCAGCCAAAAACACATGGGCAATGGCGACCGGTGGAACGAGGTGACGGTCCGTTGTTGTAGCGGATGTAGTAGTAGTTGTTGTTGTTAAAATATCTAATAAACCTGACTATACAATAATTCGTAGCACACATGTAATTCTCATTAGACAAAGGGGGGATTCGAACTGTAAACACATACTTATCTAAATAACTAAGCTCAGCGACTCTGACTGTCTGTCTGCAGATGTCTTCCAAATCCGTAACACAATGACAGTACATCAACTTGCATCTCGGTTACATGTAATCCTCGGATGGAGTTCTAAGTCTGGTTGTCCTGTTTGCATCTACAGTAGGTTGTGGAGAACAAATATCCCATGGTATCTACTATCGATAGCAAAAGGTTGCACGATTGCATGTAAGAACCTTGGCCAAACTCCCTTACCTGTAGTTTCAATGAGAAAGGCAAATTGATTTTGGTGAAGATCCAGATCTCTTTTTTAAGTGATTCCTCATAATAAAAAATAAAGACCAATTACTGCAATGTAGCCCCAAGAAGTAGCCCCCCCCAATGTAGCCCCAGGCTACCAAGAAGGAAGCCAGACAAAATGGCACGCACACACACGCACGCGCACACACACACGCATTTCCCAACTCCCCAGATCATCAGCTGGGCACCGTTTTTCATCGAGGTTTCGATCCTTTCAGCCCAGAACGTCTCCAAACGGCAGATCCACAACCCCGGTCTCAGATCCACATGACTAGATAACACAACATCAATGGATCCACAACCTCAAAGTTGTGTCCAGACAGTCAATCAACACAGCAATTCAATATCCTTATTCAAACTTATTTAATTATAACTTTCATTTAAAGTATTACTACATATGACTAACTTTAATCAGACACCACTTTCTATGATAATATTGTAATGTACTCGATAGACAGGGATGAAGGCTCTGAAGTGGGAACAACAGGTTTAATTTGGACACGGGCACAACACAGCACAGCACAGCATCGGAACATGGGCGGGTCACATGACTCTGCTTTACCATGCCCCGGTGTACCCATGTATACATGCATTATCGTAAACTACTGATGCATCTCAAATATATTAAGCGATAAACACTTTACCTTGTGGACATGACCATGACACAGCACCTCCATCTAACCATAGACTCAAACTGTCATTCAAATATTCAAACTGTCATCAACAACCAATTTTAACATACTGCACTGTATATCCTAGCAAGCACCAACAAATTATTTTAATGCTTATATTTTATACTATATTTCATAAATAATATTTATTTTCTTTTTCTCTAAATACCTCCATAATTTAACACACATATATATATATATATATATATATATATATATATATATATATATATATATATATATATATATATATATATATATATGTTTAATCAATAATATTAATTAAATAATTTACCTCACTAAAATAATTAATTCATTATTATTATGTCAAATGCAATGCAATAGGAACTTGTTTACATGAAAACCAACCAAACTTAAGTAAAACCAACCAAACTTAAATAAAAGGTGATGGAGTCGAAAGATATTCTCACAAGACCCGATCAAACAATCAGCCAAATATCCTCTGTTTAACATGATGGAAAAAAAATCTTCTCAGCACGTTCCACGAAATCATCCTTCACTGAACAAATTATTACAAATTTAAGTAGCTTCGATGAAAAGACATTGTAACCCATTTTAATTGGTACATTGCTACATGGAAAGGTGTGAAAGATTACCAGGAAACTGAAATCATAAACTTTATGATATACACATTTGCACTAAAACCATTCTGTCCAACTCTAACCAACACATCCAGATCCAGCAACTGCACAATCATTACCACTCCTGTTTGCAATCAGGCTATCTAGATAAATCTTGTGAAGCTGCTTATCAAAACAATTATACTTAACCACACAAGTATCATCTATATAACATGTACGACATAATTTTTTCGCTAATCCTAATTTGTTTCTCCTTCATCAGTTTCTGCAGAAATGAAACTTCACATAAAATAAGAAAAATGTCTGCTAGTAGGGGACTGTAATTCTCACCCATGGGAATACCCTAAACCTGTTGAAACATTATCCCACAAAAAAACACAAAAGTATTAAATAAAATGAAATTAACAGCATCCTTAAACTTCTGCTTATCAAAGCAATGAAAACTTGAGTGTTTCTTTTTGGAAAAGAATGCTCTATCAAACCTCACACATAAAAACTTATTTAAAAAGTTCAAAACCTTGTCAATTACTTTGAAGAGTGAAACCCTCATGAGTACTAAATCAAAGTTTGTACATAGTTAAAAAATCAAAAATTTCAACTGATTAGATATTGAGGTATCTCATTCTATCTAAGAATTCTAAAGAAGAATTAATGCTCCAGAAAGTGTTAATACCAAAATTCTTCTCAATTGCTGAACAATATTTCCTGAATTGTTCTCCAGCAACTTGTAAGCATGAGTAAACTACAACCGATAACTGCTTGGTGGAACACTGCCTGGTACCCGCTAGAAACCTATACTTGTGCAGGTTCTTATGAAGCTTACGAATCCAGAAAAGCCGAGGAAGACAAAGATTTACCTCTTTACATTTAATACCGAAATTATTCACTAAAACTTCCTGATGCTCAGAGATAATATCTTGGACTGACTTATGACAAGGAACGTATGTGCCATTTCCTACACAAGTGAAAGTAACCGTATCAATTAATAAAACCTCCACATAAAACTCTTTACAAACTAAAACAAACTTATTAGCAGCCTTATCCGCTGGAGCTATTACGTAGCCATCATGGAGATCCCGGATGTCTTTACGAACACTCGGCTTGTTCAACACTGGTTTAGACCGTCCAAGTGAAAGCAAGCCCCGACTACTAAAAAAAGTCAATCCCATTATCCAGGTCTTCCACAACTCTATTAAACCATGCATTAAAACTGTTTACAGATAACTTAAACTTGGTGCACATTTTGTTAACAAAATTAGAGACAGAATCCACAATTGAAGACCAAATGCAGCTCCAAGGTTGAGTTACTGGTTCCCTATATTTTGAGAGATGGGGTAAAAAAGCAAAATAACATGATATCTCAAAAGGTTATCAATGAATTATGACAAAACTTGGTGGATGAGTTGGTTAGGTGACAATAACAATCCAATTAGATTTTGGTTAAGTTACGGATGCAGGTCCAGACTATCAGTGGGATACAAAACAAACTGTTCAGCCTGATGGAGGTGTACGTTCTACCGAGTGCCATTCTAGTTATAAATGTGATGAATTATTTTTCGCACGCTGAACAAATTACAAATTCCTGCCCAAATCTCGTTCAGATGAATGGCAGAGCAGGCAGGCGAGCTGATTTGTCAGAGACTTGGGACAAAAACGTTTTCTCAGCTGACCCCACAATGTGGGTATAATTGGAGGATTCAAATAAGTAGTCTATATACAGGTGGCTCCTGAAATAAAGGTTGGCAATCATAGTGCATGCTTGATGGGCCTAATAGCCTCATCTTGCATTGAAGTACTTTACAAGGGAACTTTTATTATTTTTTATTATTTTATTATTTATATACAGCCCAAAGGCTGAGAGGTGGCATCATTGTCTGAGGGTGCGGTTGTGCCGCTGATGCCCTCTGCTGGTTAGGGCAGAAATTTGTAATTTGTTGATGGTGCCGGCGATAGCTCGACTCCTCTTCGTGAAGGACACCATGGGATCTTTACATCCACCAACTAATGCAAGTAGAGGGGACACCCATTTAACGTCCATCCGAGGGACGGCACACACATTGATGAATCGCTCTGCATGAGAAACAATGGGATGACAGTTTATAGCTGGATCAGGATTCAAACCCACGCAAGATGGCTTAAAGGCGAGTATGCGTACCTATTGAGTCTAGACTCTAGACCATCCTGTCAGGCCATTATTATAATTATAATTACTAGTGTGTGGCCGTACGTGCAAAAAAAAAAAAAAATCTTTCAAACAACCACACAGGCCGTTCCTTCGCTCTCTTAAATGATGACTGGATTGGGGCATTGTGTTTATCTATGAATGCGCATAAAAAAAAAATCGAGAAATTATTGGAATACAGCAAGTCATCACTATGCGGAAGTCTGTATGTTGTAACCCGTAATGAGGAACGCGCTCAAACTTGGCCACAACTTGGGAACCACTTGTCCGATCAATTTCAAACCTTTTGAAAGGCAAACAAACAGAGATTGTTGGAACTGTGGGTGAAAAACGCCAAGCAACGTGTCCTGTCATTGGTAACTAAATGGCGCCCTTTCCCCATCGGCCACATCAACGCAGCAACGTGTCCTGTAATTGGTTTGGTAACCAAATGGCGCCCTTTCCAGCTTTCCCCATCGGCCACGCCTATGCAGCAACGTGTCCTGTCATTGGTTTGGTAAATAAATGGCCATAACTTGGGAACCACTTGTCCGATTAATATCAAACTTTGAAAATGCACATACTCAGGTTCCCAGCAATATACCTGGCAAGTTTCAATTAGATCGGACCAGAGGTTGTCGAGAAACAGCGGTCACACACACACACACACACACACACACACACACACACACACACACACACACACACACACACACACACACACACACATTGCTGGAATTATAGATAGATAATATTTACTGTATTAAAGAAAACTAGGATTGTGGAGCACACGTCACCTCGTATGGATTAGTTAGACTTGCAAACTAGAAAATGTCATCTTAGACAACAAAGACCAACTCTGTCAACTCACGCTCTGTAATCATGTCCATTGTCTGCAGAGCGGCGTTGTCTCTGTGCAGAGTTATGCTGGGTGGTTTGCCATTGCCTTCCACGCAGTCAGTCAAGTACAGGGATTTGTAATTCGTTCAGAATGCCGGCGATAGCTCACCTACTCTTCATTAAAAACACACCGAGAGATCTTTTAACGTCCACCAACAATTAATGCTGAAGGGACGGGACGAACACCCAAAACATCCATCCCAGGGATTGGCTCACGACCGTCACAACTTATGCATAAAGATCAATCGACTGGTGGACCGTTAAATGGGTAAACAACAATCACCACCACGGATTTATACAAACCCTCCAAACGACCGAACGGCGGACCCGATATCCAGGTCGTGACGCCGTCCCCGTGCACAGAACGTTCATCGTGTGAAAAAACAACAGGTGTGATCGCGACGGGAAAAAAAAAGGTAAATCCCTTGAACACGAAGGTACGAGTACGTACGGTGGACGTCGTTCGCATTGAACACCCGTACGGAGGAACGCGCTTACGGTCAACTAAAACGGAGAACGGAGATTGTGGACTCCCTAACGCATAAACACGTGTTCGTCATCAGGTGCGCGAACGGACGATGAAGAAACTTATACAACATGGAAACCTCGGGTTGGAACGTTTACAAAAAAAATTTAAATCTCACACATCACTCGTGGGAAGCAACAAGACTCCGATCCGTGCGGTACGTTTTACACAGTATAGCTACCCTCGGGGCGATTCGTCAAGTCGATGCGTGTCTGCTTCGTGAAGTAAAAAAGCCCTGCAGGCATCTTTAGTTTTCATTGAGCTTTTTACGGTCGGCTCGTCGTACTCCACTTGTTTCAGCTGTTTGGACAGGTTATGGTGACGTTGCGTGGCTTTGTCCGTGTCTACGTCGTGTTTGTCCGATGAATCTGTACGTCGACATTTTAATTGAGTTTGTATAAATCTCTTGCATTTTCTTGTCCCCACAGCGATGTCGACCTTTCAAGCCCTGGACAAGCAGACGGTGGCGGTGAGAGAAATGGGGACAACCCGGACATATCCTGCTTTGGTATGACGACGACACAAACCATACGTTTGGTGACGAACACTGCATGCTTTTATGTCTCAGGTTTGTCGTCATTATCTGGTGTTGGCTGAACGATTAAGGTGGCTATCTTCGGGTCTAGAATTCAAGACCTAACAGGTCTAGAATTCAAGGGTCTAACAGCTTGAATGAACACCGGTTGGGGTTGACTCTCTGCTTGTCATCCTTCTGAGGTTGGCAAAATGAGTACCGGCTTACTGGTAACTAGCACTGCATCAGCGGCACAGCAATGCCCCCAGAAAATGATGCAGCCAGCAGCCACAATCTGCGTACAAATTAATAATATAACTCAGATCTCACATAATTTGGCCTTTTACTACTATAGTTCCGTCCGCCCATCGTCCATCCACTGGGACCTCTGTACGGAGCATCGGTGCTGCCAAATCAGCGGCCTGGGATATTGGGCACAATCCTGGACGGCTCACCACTCCGTCGCAGGATACTCAAATGGCTCGATCATCCCAGCAAGCCGGTACTCATTTTGCCAACCTTAGCAGGATGACGGGCTGAGTCAACTCCAACTGGTATTAATTCAATGGCTGCGCAGGATTTGAACTCGCGACCTGAGGATCCCAAGATCACCACCCTAAGCATTAAACCAACACCACGCGTACAACTATGGTCGAACTAGGTCCAAATCCTTTAGCCACACGAGATGTCCTTTTCCAAGGAATTCTTTCAACCAAGTGTTGAGAGCACGAGTGGTATGTTTTGTAAATACTAGTGCGTACCCGTACGTGCATAGCCGAACGTGCAAAAAAAAATTTTTTTTTTTCAAACCGCATGCCAGAAACAACAACCACACAGGCCGTTCCTTCGCTCTCATATGTCCGTACGTGCGTGGCCGTACGTACAAAAAAAAACTTTCAAACCACGTGCCAGAAACAATAACCACACAGGCTGTTCCTTCGCTCTCATATGTCTGTACGTGCGTGGCCGTACGTACAAAAAAACTTTCAAACCACGTGCCAGAAACAACAACCACACAGGCTGTTCCTTCGCTCTCATATGTCCGTACGTGCGTGGCCGTACGTACAAAAAAAAAACTTTCAAACCACGTGCCAGAAACAACAACCACACAGGCCGTTCCTTCGCTCTCATATGTCCGTACGTGCGTGGCCGTACGTACAAAAAAAACTTTCAAACCACGTGCCAGAAACAACAACCACACAGGCCGTTCCTTCGCTCTCATATGCCCGTACGTGCATGGCCGTACGTACAAAAAAAAAAAACTTTCAAACCACGTGCCAGAAACAATAACCACACAGGCTGTTCCTTCGCTCTCGCGTGCCTGTACGTGCGTGGCCGTACGTGCGTGGCCATATGTACAAAAAAAAAACTTTCAAACCGCATGCCAAAAACAACAACCACACAGGCCGTTCCTTCACTCTCGTAAACGACGACTGGATTGGGGCATTGTGTTTATCTATAAATGCGCATAAGAAATCGAGAAATTATTATAATACAGTAAGTCATCACAATCCGGAAGTTCTGTACGTTGTAACCCGTAATGGGGAACGCGCTCTAACTAGGCCATAACTTGGAGACCACTTGTCCGATTAATTTCAAATCTTGAAAAGGCACATACTCAGGGCCTCAGCAATATACCTGGCAAGTTTCATTTGGACCAGTGGTTGTTGAGAAACAGCGGTCACAGACACACACACACACACACACACACACACACACACACACACACACATTGCTGGAATTATAGATAGATGAAGGTTACGTGATTACATTACATCATCATTGGGTCAGGGTGTCTTGGCTAAAGTGTCCCAGAATTGACATTTTTACCTGATTGACGGATGAGTCAAAGTTTCCATTGTTTGGATCAAATCGACTAGGACGGTGCCACGATGAGAGTTTTGCTAACATGGTTACTGGAACATTAAATATCTCCAGGTGTATGTGAACGAAGTGGTTTTGCACAGGTGAAACTAATTATTTCTATCTACTTAAGGTGCCGGTAAATTTGCTGAAAATTGGTGGTATATTCAAGATCGACGACGGCAAAGTCCCAACAAATGTTAATCCACCATGAAATCCCCTAGTGGTGAAAGATTTGTTGGTCTGAACTTCATCTTGCAGCAAGACAATTATCCCAAAATCACTCATCTGGAATAATTAAATCTTATTTGCAAGAAAAAAGAAGAAGCTGGAGTCCTTCAGCACATGGAATGGTCCCTCAAAGTCCAGATCTCAATATCATTGAAGCTGAGTTGGACTAGGGGACAAAGAAAAAGTAAAATAAGAATCCGAGCAACTGAGATGGCGTTTGTAAGGTCCTGGAAGAAGCGTGGAACTCCATTCCACAAGAGTTTACAACAATATTATTTGAAAGTGTCCCGAGAAGAATTTCAATGGATTTGATGGAAAAGGGTGGACTTACTCGTTATGAGTTTTATATCAAGGTATATTGTGTATAAATTTGATTATTTGAACAAGATTTTGTTTTTTTTTATAAAGGTGATTTGCATTGAACACAACATTTTAGTTTCCTTCTACATCAGAGAAGAAAAATGCAGTGTGTGTTTGAATATATATATATATATATATATATATATATATATATATATATATATATATATATATATATATATATATATACATTGTTTAATGATGCAGCCCTAACTGATTGGTGAGTACACCACATTGAGTTTGTTTACAGCTATTGTTGCACGATCTGGGAACAAGTGCCATCTGCCGCATGGACACATTGTCTTCCACACCACCATTTACAACCAGGAAGCATCATCGCATCACCATTATATTTAACAGTCGGGAGTGTCACGAAGATGCTGAATCAAGTTCTCCAATATGGATGAATGCATTGATGATATCATAACTGCAGCCACATAAAGACCTCTTGCAGTGAAAACATGCCAAGATGAAATGCTGTCATCAAGGAGATGGAAAGTGAATCTAACTACTAGTTTTGCTCTTTTTCTTTTCTTCTGTTTTTAGGGGGGGGGGGGGGCAAAAGGACATCTTTTTCTTTCAAGATTCCCTTCTGAGGCTGCAGTAATGACGTCATTGTGACGGCATCATTACAGTGCTCGCCTAGGTCAGATCACTTCATTAAATATATATATATATATATATATATATATATATATATATTTTGTTGTAGTTTTCCCGCCGCGCCGGCGTGCGAGCGACCGCCTTTAACTAATCGCAGCCGCACGCCCACCGGACGTGGCAAACCGAGTCGCAGCTTTCGGATCAACGCCGAAATCCAGCTACGGGTGTGTCTTTAATCACACCGAAAATCGGCCAACTGTTCTGTCCGCGCGCGACAGGGTCCGATCGCCGAATTGTCGATTTACCTAAGTATGCGAGCAGACAGAAATGCCAGGGATTTACACCTCAACGGGACCTGCTTGGAAACGAGCCGCTTAAGCAGCTCGCTCCGTTTGCGATTTGCCAAGCGGTGTATATCGCCAAGCCCCGCCGGATCCGATTACTTTATCGGCTATTTAAAAGACCGATTTAATATTTTAATACAACAGACCGGCTATTTAATACAACAGCTTTGTATTATACAATCAATAAGCGAGTTCAAGTACACAGTGTTCACTAACCTGACTTTGGCTTTCAATTTCCTCTTCAATGCAGCAACAGCAGCACTTGTTTCTTCCCCTCAGGCCCAGTTGAAAATGAAAGTATATGATACTTCAAAGCAATTGATGGTCGTTCCCTGTGTTCCCTGTCATGGCTAGGTTAGAATGATTGTATAATACATTACAAATGCTGATTTTCGAACCTATATGCCATACGTACATGTACATTATTGCTCATATCTCAGAAACTATTGGAGTGCCCATCACAAAATTTATGTGGAAGCTTCTTGACATCATAACGTACCTCTGGGATGAATTTGAGGAAATTTGAAGGATACATTTTTTGGGGATTCACAATTGAAGTTTATATTTTGTGATAACTTTTTTGTGGTTGGAGGTAGGAAAATGTTGCCCAGACAAATTCATAGGGCATGAAAATACTTTTAAAATGACACCAAAACCAGCTCTCGAGGTGTTATACTTTTAGAGATATGGCCATTTGAATTCGCGACGTCGTGCTAATTAGTCCAAAGTTCGTTAGTTTGTATCTCACTAATTAAGAGGCTGTTAGCAAAAATATTTGAGTTCTTGCCGTTTTTCATGGGTCCCAATTGGTTCCCAAAGTTTTACAAAAATCTGAGAGATGACGGCAGATTCTTTGATGATTTGACATGGAATGACCCAGTAGTATGATTGTATTTGCTGAGAACGGGAGTGCTGATCAGGATGTTCGTCACTTTAAACGTTTATTTATTTATTTATCGTAGATTAAACTTGACAGATTAATCTCCCGATTTAATTTTGTACTTTTTTATTATGCCACTGATTTAGTGTCATTGTTGTCTTTGTTCACCACCACTAATTGCATTACCATGGTATCCTAGTGTTTCGGGACACACTTGAAGCTTGAACAGATAATCACGTTTGAGAAATGTCTGTCTCATACCCTTTCACAAGCACCGCTGCTGGCACACAAACCGGGTGTTTGTTCGCTATGAGCCTCCGCCAGCCGGTACTGACCAAGGAGATATGGAATTGTGGTGCGAAAGAGCACGTTACCTTGCTCGAGACCTTCATTGGTTACTGTGTCTGCCTCATGCTCATTTCTGGTCACAAGTAAGTGCAACTGCATTGGATAGCTTTGCACTTTATAATTTGACTACACCACTTATTCCTGTGTTTTCACCATATACAATGTATCTAGTTTCTGGTTGCATCATTTCTGGTAGCTACTGATCAAGTACCTCCATAGATCTGGGGGTTGGGGGTGGTTTAGAATATCACCACGGTACTGGCATACAATTGGGAAATATTTGTAATAGTGACATCAATGTGATAACAATGAACTTAAAATTGTGACAACAATGAAGGGCTCTCACACACACACACACACACACACACACACACACACACACACACACACACACACACACACACACACACACACACACACACACACACACACACACACACACTAGAACTTCATGGTTTTCAGTACGGTGCGACTATAAGAGTCGTGGTAAAACCGTCACTGGAATATCACCAAGTATGTGCGAAAGATGTGGTTTCACACAGTTGGAAATAATTTATTTTCCAGTTAAGGTGCCCACGTCTTGAGTTGTGGTTGGTTACACCAAGTATGCTTCGCTTTGTTGTCACAAACTGTCCACACTGTGCAGATTGACTCGTGCATAAAAACAAGTTGTGTGTCAAACTCGGAAGTGCACCAAAATTAAAAAGGAAAAAAAAAACTGATGAAATCGGGCGGAAGAGATCTATAAAGACCATCTCTTTTCTCCAAATTATCAGAGTGGCAAGTAAGACAAGGCCCGCAAATATACCATCTTCATCAACTGTCAAGAGATTGTATGTTCTTAATTTACTCCATGAAGTTGTGCTGTTAATCAGTATTATTTAAATGATGTTCCTCAGTCACTGAGGTCAAGTGAAATGCAGTCTCAGAAATTTGGTCACAATAAATGATAAATGAAAAAAAATAAAAAAAATTTGCACAACAATGATTAGTTGCATTGGGGGTTGTGGTTGTGTCGTCTTCTTCTTGCGTATGGCAGCTTGACTGCCGGGTAGCTATCATTTTGTTGGGACGCGACTTTGCCGCTAATGCTGTGCCCCTATACCAGTATACTGGTACTCATTTTACCGACTCCAGAAAGATGACAGGCTGAGTCAACACCACCTGGTGTTAATTCAACAGCCAACAGGGCTCAACCTCAGGACCCGAATATCCCAAGCCAGCCACCCTAACCACGAAGCCAACACCAGGCTTTGCGGTTGTGTGAAGACTTGGCGATTACTACAATCGACCTGATCTTTCACCCTACGACCTCGTCCACCTCCCCTCAGCCAAAGTCTGAGACAGGGGACATTAAAATGAGCTCCGTCCGACCGACTGATCATCTGTCCATGTACAGGGTGTTTCAAAAAAAGTGGACTATTTGAATGTTTTATTGCAGAAAAATTACAAAAGGTAGATGGAAACCATACACCATGGCATTTTCAAATCCCTCATTATACTGTTTGTCATTGACATTTTCAATGTGTGCTCTACCTCTGTTCAAGCAGGCTTTGATCCTGACTCTAAAATTCTCCACAACTCATCTGCAAGTGGCTGGAGTGGTAGCCTGGCGGTAGTCCTCCACCTCCTGCTTCAGGACAGCCAGGGTTCGAGGTTTGTTAGCATAAACTTTACCTTTGGCAGCACCCCAAAATAAAAAAAAACTCCAATGGATTGAAATCCGGGCTGTGGGACGCTCACTCATGCGCTGTGCCCAGGCTGTTGACACAATTTCCAAACACCTGCAGTGTGCGCTGGGGCACCGTCCTGCATGAACCACGCAAGTCTGAGTTGGTTTGGAGACGGTAGTTGAGCAAGATCAGTGTGGAATCGGTGTAAGACCTCGTGGTACCGCTTTCCGTTGACTGTCACCGTCTTACAATTGGCGTCCTCGAATCAATACAGTCCCAGTTCAAAACAATTTGCACAACAATGTGCTGGAGTTCAATTCACAGAAGCAAGTGGACTTGGGACCCTTGAGAGACATCTCAGACACCTCCTTAGGAGGCTCAGCACCCCCAGAAGATGTTGTTGTGATTGTTGATAGCCACATTCAAGTGGAATTGTGCTTCATCACTGAACCACAAAGAGTTGATCCAATTTAGGTACCTTTCCATTCAGTCACTGAACCAATCACACATTGTTATTCGGCTTGCCATGTCATTCAGAGTTAGTTTATGCTTTATAGATATGATGTAGGGGTAGAGCTTGAGTTCAGAAGTGAGAATGTGCCACAGATGAGACTGAGATTGCCAGTTCTCGGGAACACTGACGGTGGGATTTCTTAGGACTTTCGATGGCAGAATCTTTCACAAGATCAATGTTCCCTTGGTCCTTGGTAATACTTGGTGGGTGGCCACTGTTGCCTTTGTTTTGAGTTTTCATGCTTCCATGTGCTTGGAAGTGCTCCACAAACTGCTGAATGCTCCCATTGGAAGGTCCATTATGAGCATGAACATTGTAATACTGACAATATCATCAGCGCACCTGTACGTAAAATTTTGCCTCAAACCCCAAAGTCACGATTTTCACTTTTTGTTCCACTGAGAACACCATAGTTGATGTGGGGTCCTACTGACTACTTGTTAGAAATAGCATACCACCACCATCATCACCTGCAAGAGAGAAGGGTATAGCATGAGAAATGACAGAATATCAGGCTGCTCAAATAGTCCACTTTTTGAAACGCCATGTACTTTTGTGTACGCAATATTTCAAAAACTGCTGAACATATAGCTTTCATATTGCAGATATGTATTTCTCATAGCAATATCTCAACCTGATTAAATCACAGCTGTGTTTGGCTGAATTATGTTGCCATGTCAACTATCTTGGTAACTTGGTTTGTGTACATGATATTTCAAAAACCGTTCAAGATTTACCTGTCATATTGTTGCGGGGCCGGGTATCGGTGGCAAGCACGACAGCTAGAGGGAGCAGTAGAGTCGGCTCCACCGGAATTTAGGTCGTGACCCTCGGATAAGTCCGAAAGGCACGGGTCTCTTACAGGACCATGAATTGCCAATAATTTGATAATAATTTGCCAGGCGCGTGGGGTAGGGTTAATCGCCAAACTTCAATATACCTCATTACCCACGTGGCAAAGCTACCGGGGAATCCACACCCTTGACAAACCTCGAGCGGGATGAGCCGTTACCGTGCTCGAACCGTGTGTAATCCGAGCGGATGGTTACCAAGGCCCGTCGGTCCAAATGAACAATTTATTGCCTTGCTATTCCTCAACACGCACCGTGCTAAGCCAATAAAATAAATGACAGGGAACGAGTTGGGACATTCAACAATAGGGAAATTAATTTACAATAATCGGGGGACAAGGGGAGCACGTAAGGGCAGAGCTATCCGAATATAGAAGGGAATCAAATGTACAAGCAATTCCTTAAGCAATTCTACTTAGAGACAGGGCCCACGGACACACACACACACACACACACACACACACACACACACACACACACACACACACACCCCAGAAAGAGATGGACCTCGAGGTCTTTATTGCCCCTTCAGCTCGGGAGGGAAGAGGAGCAGAGGGAAGAGAACGTGGCTGGCTACCTGGCCACGTTCGCGCGGCTGGACGACCGCACCTTCCCGGAGCACCAGGCGCCAAAGAACGGACCAAGGCAGCTGAACCCAGAGGAGGCGAGACGATGTTATCTCCCGTGATGAGATGGTCGACCGCTTGTTGTAATGCGCCAGACTAGACGCCTCGGATGTGTGGGATGCAGTCAGCTGCAGACCCTGACAGAAGAACTCTCGAGCAGACGGGATGCAATCATCAATCTTCTTTTCGTCGTTTTTGGGTGGGGTCCGCTCCCCCGTCGCCTGCTCTCATTGGGTGGACAGCGAGTCACGGCTTCGCCTTCTTGAAAAGGACCGCCCCGGCTTTGGTCCGCACGTCGCCCATTGGGCGGAAAATGACGCATACCCTTATTTGGCGCGAAGCCAGAACAAAGCGCTCCGTGCCCATATTTTGGGCCAAGCCAGAGCGAAATGCTTCGTGATCATATTTGGTGCGAAATCCACACCTCCTGGGGCATGGAATTCCACGCACGCACATGCCCGCATGCCAGCGAGCGCGCAAAGAGCGCGGACAATGCCGTGAGCAGAGGGTTGTTGTTGGGGTAAAAATCCTATCTATAAAATTACTTCGCAGCACACGTACACTTAATTTCCATTTGACATATGGGAAAGGGAGCTATCTATCCACATTTACTTAACGAAATAACTGAGCTACGGGGACCTGAATGTTGAGTGCTCACTGCTCATGGCTGCCAGATTCGTAACAATTAGATCACGGCTGTGTTTGGCTGAATTATGTTGCCATGGCAACTATCTCGGTAACTTGGTTTGTGTGTACATGATATTTCAAAAACCGTTCAAGATTTACCTGTCATATCACACAGATCTATTCCTCATACCACCCAAAAGGTGAGGAACCTAAAGTATCAAACATAATGGCACTGTCAATCAGCTCCTTGGTTTAAAAATTACAACATCAGCTCCTTGGTTTAAAATCTATGACAAAGCCATTGATACAATATCACTGAATGCATCCGATGCTTTGTAGAAAATGAGATCTGCAGTGTTATGAAGCAAGATTCCCAGAACTTTCACCAATAGGTCGAGGCACCTTGTAAAGCAAGAAGTAAAATAAGAAGCTTCGCAAGGTGTTTTGGGACTCTGAGTAGGATAAAACCATTCAACATGGTACTTGCATTCGATTAATCAAAAGTCCAACTAGAACGGGCACTCGTCGAGCGCATACCTTCGCCGCAGCCACTAGTTACCTTTGTATTAAATTGTCCACAATGCATCTCAATACAAATATGCATTTCGTGACCCCCACGACCTTTGACCCACAACCGCTACCTAGGGTGACAATAGTACTATACCTTGTGTCATTTCAGAAGATGGGGAATTGAACACTGAACAATTTGGAGTTAATTTGATGTAAATCGGAAACATATTAACCGTTTTCATCATGAAAAAACGATGTTGACCTTTTTGTGACGTTGACCTTTGATCCGATCGCTCCCAAAATCTAAGGGATTTGTCCTTTCATGATGCCAAACAAATCCAAAACAATTAAAGCCTCTCTGCATTTTGTTTTTTTGCGTTAAGTTGTCCACAACGCTTTCCGATATAAATATGAATTTGTGTGACCCCCTTGACCTTTGACCCCCAACCGCTGCCTTGGGTGACAAAATTACTATACCATGTGTCATATTAGAGGATGGGGAATTTAATTTTGAACATTTTGGAGTTAATTTGCTGTAAATCAAAACAAAATTGACAATTTAATCGCGAAAAAACGATTTTGACCTTTTTGTGACCTTGACCTTAACCTTTGATCCGATCGCTCCCAAAATCTAATCGATTTGTCCTCTCGTGATGCCAAACACCTCCACAAAATTTCATGACAATCTGCGAAGTGGTTTTTGTGTAATGTTGTCCACAACGCTTCCCCATCAAAAACTCCATTTTGGTGACCCCCTTGACCTTTGACTTCCACAGACTAACTAGGGTTGCAAACACTATACCATACACTATATCAGTGGATCGGGATTTGAATACTGAACATTTTGGACTTAATTTGATGTAAATCGGAACAAAATTGACACTTTAATCGCAAAAAAACGATTTTGACCTTTTTGTGACCTTGACCTTGACCTTTGATCCAATCGCTCCCAAAAGCTTCGCCTGGCGTCCTTGAGTAACTGCACATCATCTCTGAAAATTTAATGCAAATCAGTCCAGCAGTTTTTGCGCAATGTTGTCTGCACACATATTTACCAATAAATAAATACACAGGGGTCAATACAATACCTTCGTCAAACGAAGTTTGCGAAGGTAAACATAGTGAAAGAACTCTTGCAAGGCCTCCGACCTGTGATGAATGGTCTCTTGCGTCTTGTATGTTTGTGATATATTATGGATTGTAATGATTGGTCTATGATGTGGCTTGCTTGATCGCAGGTCGTATTCGATGACAGGCTACAGGGAAGCCTGGACTCGTACCTGCAGTTGGCTCCTCGACCCTATGATGGGACTTGTATCCCTGCTGCTGCGTGCCAGCTGCACAGTGCACTGCATCGTCTTGTGTTCCTCGTGTTCCTGCGAGTGGGCAGTCCCCGTGAAGACGAGGTGAGCCGCCACTTTCACCTCATTTGTTTGTTTCTATCACTGTTGTAGCCGAGTCCGGCAGTTCCGAGTCCGAGTCTTGTGCTGAAAATGTATTTTAAAGTGGCATAAAATAGCGAACTTATTTGTGCTTATGTAAAATGTAAAAAATGCTTTTCATGTATAAAAGCAAATGTCGGTCAACATGTGGATATGACTTCATCAGCACGCTCTGGGTTTTCTGCTTGTTTCCCCATTAATATCAGTCGGGGGCATGTTCACTTCAGTATGGGATGCATAGGAACTACTAACTACACTTTTGAGGGAAAGTGTATAGAAGTCTATCTATCCAGAATGATTTATATTGATTTGTCAGTTTTAAACAAAATATGAACTTTTTCGTGAAGTCTCTACATGAATTATATAGGTTGTTAACATGTTATAAATAACTGTCACTACATCTAACTCCAAACAGCTATTAAATAACGAATATTTTGTTTACCTCTATAATAGAGCCCCAGTTTTTGCATTCACACCTTGCATAAAAATTTTGGGGAAAATTGCAGCATATGTTGTATTTAGTCATTTGTATACTACTTGAAAATGTAGATCTACATAATATACTTTACCCATCCATCCATCCATTGGGACCATACTAAGTGCAGAGCGTTGGTGCTGCCAAAGCAGTCTCCTTGACTATTGGGCACAATCCTGGACTCCGACATTGGGCCACTCCGACACAGGATACCAGCAAGCTGGCACTCATTTTGCTGACCTCGGAAGGATAACAGGCAGTCAACCCCACCTGGGATGAATTGAACAGCCGAGTGGGATTTGAACTCAGGATGCTAGGATCCCTAGGATCCCAAGCCCACCACCCTAACCATCAAGCCAACACCAGGCATATATACTTTATATCAAGTGGCAAAGTATAAATGTGTTATTTTCGGAAATACGAGCGAAAGGCGATGTTACCCCTGAAATTTCCTCACGGTATATTGATTGTTGGGGTTTGGAAGTCGATTTTAGTGGTGTGGAAATTTTTTTTTTTACTGTGAACCACATATTAGTGGGGTAGATAACAGCAATTTTTGAGAGGAATTGTGCAAGTGATGATACAAGCATCAAATTGGGCACATTTGTTCTCCAGGGGATTCTAATCAAATCTGCCTGATTGGCCATTTGAAAATCAAAAAAAAAAAAAAAACTTCAAAAAAATCAAGATCACGAATCAATGTTGGATGCTGGCTGAGATTGGTGAATGTTTCAGAAACATCATCAAAGACGTTCCAAGTCTGCCATGCAGTTTTCTTCCCTTTACCACGGAAGGCAGACACGACGTCACATCCAGTGAACGCATGGAAGTATGGGATCCCTCGAGCTTTCTCAGGCCCTATTACAGAAACTACCTCATGGACTGGAATCCATCATGCCTTGGCCAAAGGCAATCCACATGTTCTCAAGACCTAGTTCCTATAAGGATGGCAGTACAGATATTGCTATGACTAGTACATCCATGTCATTAGCCTTAATGATAATGGACTTGCTACCATCTGTCGTTGCATCCCTGGCGTGTACAAATATTCGAGTGTCAGCTTCTTCATGACAACATGGAGACACAGCATCCAGTGACTTCCGTGTGTTGCTAATGGCATCGTCTCCTTTTGTGACAATGACTGTGTTTGTCGTCTGTGCTTCACACATCTTTTCCGCAAGGAAGTGAAACAGCTCAGTCTTGTTGCTGTCATCTCGAAGAAAGCTTCTCCAGTTACTTGGGGTCTTACTGGTTCCTGTCACTCTTCTTCTGATTCCTTGCCCCCTTTTCGAGCTTGCCTCGAACTTCAGACTTGACTTCTTGTACACATCAAACACTACGTCCACCCTCTCGTACCTGGCACCATAGGATTCCACCTTTGGGATGATGTCTTCTTTAGCATAGTCATCAAATATGTTTGAAGTGCGTGGAGGTAGGGCAAGTGCTGAGCCATCAATGATGACTGCATCTCCTTGGTTCTCTGTCTGGGATGTTCACTTGCGCTTCAAGAATTTCAGCCAGCTGTGACTTCCAATTTTTTATAAGTTTTTTTTTTTTCTTTCAAAATTTGGATTTTCACATGTCCAATCGGGCAGATTTGATCAGAAAGCCCTGCAGAACAGAAATGCCAAATTTGATGCTTGTATCATAATTTGCACGATTTTTCTACTATATACTACACTATATGGAGAAATCACTGTGCTGAAAGTGAAGTTTCCAATTTTTCAGAAAAGAGTTGTCAACCATAAATGTGCTTTAACGTGTTAATATCACGGATATATTGAGTGCACAGGAATTTTGAACAACATCATTACGCTGAAAAGTGTAGTGCATACAAGATATATATATATATATATATATATATATATATATATATATATATATATATATATATATATATATATATATATATATATATATATATATATATATATATATATATATATACATGTCACTCAGTTAAGTACTGTGCACTGAATTCATAAAATGTTGATGGTGGTGGAAGGGGGGGGGGTGTCTGGTCTAGTTTTATGGGGGCAGGGAGTGTCAGATTTTAGCAAAAATAGTGTTATGTAGTTTTTGAACGGTGCCTTATATATCATAGACAATAACAGATCTTGAACTTCCACGTGCAGGGTGCATGCACGCATGCGTGAACTTCATTTCAGTATGATAATGCAAACAAACTTTCGGTTTGAAACGAGCAATAGATACCCAAAATTTTTGCCAGAATCGGGCCGAGTACCCAAGTCCGAGTCCTGAAGAGTCGAGTCCGAGTCGAAATCCCACACAAAATGGATTCTAGTCAGAGTCCAGACTCAGGTCCTGCATCACTAGTCTCAGTATTATTCAATTAAAAACATAACTGGAAAGCATCTCAAAATGCAGAGCCTGTCCAGTACTTAACTGATCAGTATCTGCTTTGTACTCAAACTAAACTTGACAAAAACAGCTAATACAAAAAGAAATGTTTTTTTAATGTTAAATTTATTAATTAGCGTTCTCCATATTCACATAATATGGGTTTGTTGAAAATTTGATGAGAAAAACTCAAATGGATTAAAAAAAAAAAGGTATGCGCTGGACCCTCACACACACACATGCAGAAGCAATTGCAAAACCCTGTCTCCTGCTGCGCAGTGAACAGGCTAATAATTGGTAAACGTATGAAGCTGGCTTTTTGTTTGAGGGTTGAAGACTTTAAAATTATCTGCTGGTTGGTGTGGATTTGACTCCCGTGGTTGCTCACTCTTGCAGACCAACACTTTGAAACTGAGTACCAAGTATGCCAAACACCCTGCAACATGATTTGAGGGAGGTCTTCGTCTTGCAGTTAACTAAATTGTGCTAAAGGAGGTGAACTTATTTAGCCTGTCTGCCATGCAGCAGGAGACAGGTTTTGAAATTGCGTGCACTGTGTCTGTCAGTGTGTCTCTCAAGCCCATAACTTTTTCAACAAACCTTTATCATGAGAATATGGAGAACACTTAATTAATAATTTGGTCAAAATGTCAAAGAGCAAAGTCACAGGAAGTACAAATAGGAATTGTTAGTCCGTCCGGTGTGCAGCACGAGAAGGAGGTCAGGTTTTCTAATCGCTTCTGTGTTTCTTTATTAGCCATTTGAGCTTTTGTCATCAAATTCTCAACAAACTTTTGTTGTAACAATATGGAGAACACTAATTAATAATTCTTACTTTTTTTGTTTTAGCTGTTGTTTTCGTCAAGTTTCGTTTGAGTACAAAGCAGATGTGGACAGGCTTTGCATTTTGAGATGCTTTCTAGTAATGATTTGCTTTGAGTTTTGAAGTAACCTCTCCATCACTCTTGCAGGAACACTTCATCACGCCCTCTGTCTATGGAGAAATAATCTACGAGAACTACCTGTTCGACTTGCCCAGGATGTTGGATCTATGTGCTCTATATGGTCAAGGGAACCAGGCCATAGTGATGCGTATTCTTGGTAACCATACACACTCATATTTGAATGTACTGTACAATATTCACAAACCACACTTAATTACCTTGGTATTTGATACTGGTTCATAAAAGCAGAGATTTTGTTTGTCTGCATATATACCAAACTAGCAAAAGAACCCATCGCTTCGCAGACAGATTTCATCAAAAGACAACAAGTTTTACTTCGCTAGCATTTTTCTCTATTCAATCTATCATTTGCCTGAGGTCATCTTCCATCTGCTTCGAAGTCAGCTAACATCACCTCCACTAACATCCTTGCTGCTTACATATGGATCACTTCCGCTTCACTGCAAAGCTCCAGTGTTGTTTATTTAGGTTTGAACCTCTGCTCCAAATGAGTGAAATGAAAAAATTTTGAAAATTCTGAATTATTCTCACTTAGATTTCAACATCACCATAATGCATATTATCAAGTTGTTTAAACTCTCTTTATATAATAATAAGATCATTTGTAATACCAGCTCACCCACAAGGGGCACTATACGATACACACTTACATCGAAATAATTGAGGTCTTCCTCCCCACCCCTCTGAACTCTGAACCCCACCCCCCAGATATGCTACTCTGCCAGAAACCATACTTGGAGTACCCTTAGGGAAAATGCAAAATTTGTTTGGATTTGGTATCTACAAACAAGTAAACAAATATGTGTACAAATTCAAATATATATGATGAGTAATGTCATTCTCCGACCTGAGACGAACGTCGTGACGTCATCGCCACGACACATGTACAATCTGCAGCTCCAGGAAGAGATATCTCGCAGTGCTACTTACCAAGGTGTAATTTCAGGTGCTGTCCCAAGTGCATGGAAAATGCAGTTACCGACTGGTTTCACCCTCATTACGGCATCATCAGGGCAACATAGCAAGCTTCCATGCACTTGTGACAAAAAAAAAACTTCTCTGTTATAAATCAGATAGTGTGCTACCCCAAACCATGAGTGGTGAATGCGCCGGCACCGAGTCCCATATGGCCCTTGCTGCACAATACTATGAGCAATGAGTGCCACCTGCCATGCAGAACATTGTCTCCTGCTTTACCAAATACAATCTGGAGTCATTAATGGTTTGCAGTCGTGTGCAATGATAATGTCGTTAATGTCGTTACCACTTGAGACACTTCGTGATGTCACTCCCACATTAATTATATTAAACGATATTAATTATCATCATTGCGCCCAACTGCAAACCATTAATGTTCCCTAACATGTTTGGTAAAGCGAGACGTAATGTTTCACATGGCAGATGGCACTTATCGCTCCCGGTATTGTGCAGCAATGGCTGCATGGGACTTGGTGCCGGCACTTTCACCATTCATGGTTTGGGCTAGCACAGTATAATGTATACGATCAAGTACAACCCATTGTTTTGCTGACAGAAATATTAAGGGGGGGGAGTAAGGAGTAGGGGGTGGGTAAGGAGTAGGGGTGAGGAGCGAGGATGGGTGGGGGAAGGGAAGGCAAGATGAGGCGAGGGGAGGGCAGGGCAAGGGAGGGAGGGCAGGGCAAGGGAGGGAGGGGAGGGCAGGGCAAGGGAGGGGAGGGCAGGGCAAGGGAGGGAGGGGAGGGCAGGGCAAGGGAGGGAGGGGAGGGCAGGGCAAGGGAGGGAGGGGAGGGCAGGGCAAGGGAGGGAGGGGAGGGCAGGGCAAGGGAGGGGAGGGCAGGGCAGGGCAAGGGAGGGAGGGGAGGGCAGGGCAAGGGAGGGAGGGGAGGGCAGGGCAAGGGAGGGAGGGGAGGGCAGGGCAAGGGAGGGGAGGGCAGGGCAGGGCAAGGGAGGGAGGGGAGGGCAGGGCAAGGGAGGGAGGGGAGGGCAGGGCAAGGGAGGGAGGGGAGGGCAGGGCAAGGGAGGGAGGGGAGGGCAAGGGAGGGAGGGGAGGGCAGGGCAAGGGAGGGAGGGAGGGCAAGGGAGGGAGGGGAGGGCAGGGCAAGGGAGGGAGGGAGGGCAGGGCAAGGGAGGGAGGGAGGGCAGGGCAAGGGAGGGAGGGAGGGCAGGGCAGGGCAAGGGAGGGAGGGAGGGCAGGGCAAGGGAGGGAGGGAGGGCAGGGGAGGGCAGGGCAGGGCAAGGGAGGGAGGGCAGGGCAAGGGAGGGAGGGGAGGGCAGGGCAGGGGAGGGCAGGGCAAGGGAGGGAGGGAGGGCAGGGCAAGGGAGGGAGGGGAGGGCAGGGCAAGGGAGGGAGGGGAGGGCAGGGCAAGGGAGGGAGGGAGGGCAGGGCAAGGGAGGGAGGGGAGGGCAGGGCAAGGGAGGGAGGGAGGGCAGGGCAAGGGAGGGAGGGCAGGGCAAGGGGGGGAGGGCAGGGCAAGGGAGGGAGGGCAGGGCAAGGGAGGGAGGGAGGGCAAGGGAGGGAGGAGCAGGGCAAGGGAGGGAGGGGAGGGCAGGGCAAGGGAGGGAGGGAGGGCAGGGCAAGGGAGGGAGGGAGGGCAGGGCAAGGGAGGGAGGGAGGGCAGGGCAAGGGAGGGAGGGGAGGGCAGGGCAAGGGAGGGAGGGAGGACAGGGCAAGGGAGGGAGGGAGGGCAGGGCAAGGGAGGGGAGGGCAGGGCAAGGGAGGGAGGGAGGGCAGGGGAGGGCAGGGCAAGGGAGGGAGGGAGGGCAGGGCAAGGGAGGGAGGGAGGGCAGGGCAAGGGAGGGAGGGCAGGGCAAGGGAGGGAGGGCAGGGCAAGGGAGGGAAGGGAGGGGAGGGAGGGCAGGGCAAGGGAGGGGAGGGAGGGCAGGGCAAGGGAGGGAAGGGAGGGCAGGGCAAGGGAGGGAGGGAGGGCAGGGCAAGGGAGGGAGGGAGGGCAAGGGAGGGAGGGGAGGGCAGGGCAAGGGAGGGAGGGAGGGCAGGGCAAGGGAGGGAGGGCAGGGCAAGGGAGGGAGGGAGGGCAGGGCAAGGGAGGGAGGGAGGGCAGGGCAAGGGAGGGCAGGGCAAGGGAGGGAGGGGAGGGCAGGGCAAGGGAGGGAGGGAGGGCAGGGCAAGGGAGGGAGGGAGGGCAGGGGGAGGGAGGGAGGGCAGGGCAAGGGAGGGAGGGCAGGGCAAGGAGGGCAGGGCAAGGAGGGAGGGCAAGGGAGGGCAGGGCAAGGGAGGGAGGGCAGGGGAGGGCAGGGCAAGGGAGGGAGGGGAGGGCAGGGCAAGGGAGGGAGGGAGGGCAGGGCAAGGGAGGGAGGGAGGGCAAGGGAGGGAGGGAGGGCAGGGCAAGGGAGGGAGGGAGGGCAGGGCAAGGGAGGGAGGGCAGGGCAAGGGAGGGAGGGCAGGGCAAGGGAGGGAGGGCAGGGCAAGGGAGGGGAGGGAGGGCAGGGCAAGGGAGGGAGGGCAGGGCAAGGGAGGGAGGGCAGGGCAGGGCAAGGGAGGGAGGGAGGGCAGGGCAAGGGAGGGAGGGAGGGCAGGGCAAGGGAGGGAGGGAGGGCAGGGCAAGGGAGGGAGGGAGGGCAGGGCAAGGGAGGGAGGGCAGGGCAAGGGAGGGAGGGAGGGCAGGGCAAGGGAGGGAGGGCAAGGGAGGGGAGGGCAGGGCAAGGGAGGGGAGGGCAGGGCAAGGGAGGGCAGGGCAAGGGAGGGCAGGGCAAGGGAGGGCAGGGCAAGGGAGGGAGGGAGGGCAAGGGAGGGAGGGGAGGGCAGGGCAAGGGAGGGCAGGGGAGGGCAGGGGAGGGCAAGGGAGGGCAGGGGAGGGCAAGGGAGGGCAGGGGAGGGCAGGGCAGGGGAGGGCAAGGGAGGGAGGGAGGGAGGGCAAGGGAGGGAGGGCAAGGGAGGGGAGGGCAGGGGAGGGAGGGCAAGGGAGGGGAGGGCAAGGGAGGGAGGGGAGGGCAGGGGAGGGGGAGGGAGGGCAAGGGAGGGAGGGCAAGGGGAGGGCAGGGGAGGGGAGGGCAGGGGAGGGCAAGGGAGGGAGGGGAGGGCAGGGGAGGGAGGGCAAGGGAGGGGAGGGCAGGGGAGGGCAAGGGAAGGGAGGGCAAGGGAGGGAGGGCAGGGGAGGGCAAGGGAGGGAGGGTAGGGCAGGGGAGGGCAAGGGAGGGAGGGCAGGGGAGGGAGGGCAGGGCAGGGCAAGGGAGGGAGGGCAGGGGAGGGCAGGGGAGGGCAAGGGAGGGCAGAGGAGGGCAAGGGAGGGCAGGGCAAGGGAGGGAGGGCAGGGGAGGGGAGGGCAAGGGAGGGAGGGCAAGGGAGGGAGGGAGGGGAGGGCAAGGGAGGGGAGGGAGGGGAGGGCAAGGGAGGGGAGGGAGGGGAGGGCAAGGGAGGGAGGGCAGGGGAGGGGAGGGCAAGGGAGGGGAGGGCAAGGGAGGGAGGGCAAGGGAGGGGAGGGCAAGGGAGGGAGGGCAGGGGAGGGCAGGGGAGGGCAAGGGAGGGGAGGGCAAGGGAGGGCAGGGGAGGGAGGGCAGGGGAGGGAGGGCAAGGGAGGGAGGGCAAGGGAGGGAGGGCAAGGGAGGGGAGGGCAGGGGAGGGCAAGGGAGGGAGGGCAGGGCAAGGGAGGGAGGGCAGGGCAAGGGAGGGAGGGCAGGGGAGGGCAAGGGAGGGAGGGCAGGGGAGGGCAAGGGAGGGCAGGGCAAGGGAGGGAGGGCAGGGCAGGGGAGGGCAAGGGAGGGGAGGGCAAGGGAGGGAGGGAGGGAGGGGAGGGCAGGGAGGGAGGGAGGGCAAGGGAGGGCAAGGGAGGGAGGGAGGGCAGGGGAGGGCAGGGCAGGGGAGGGCAAGGGAGGGGAGGGCAGGGGAGGGCAAGGGAGGGAGGGCAGGGGAGGGCAAGGGAGGGAGGGCAAGGGAGGGAGGGGAGGGCAGGGGAGGGCAAGGGAGGGAGGGCAGGGGAGGGGAGGGCACGGGAGGGAGGGAGGGGAGGGCGAGGGGAGGGCGATGGCAGGGGAGGGCGAGGGGAGGGCAGGGGAGGGCGAGGGCAGGGCAAGGGAGGGCAGGGGAGGCAAGGGAGGGGAGGGCATGGGAGGGCGAGGGCAGGGCAAGGGAGGGGAGGGAGGGCAAGGGAGGGCAGGGGAGGGGAGGGCAAGGGAGGGCAGGGGATGGCAGGGCAAGGGAGGGCAAGGGAGGGGAGGGCAAGGGAGGGAGGGCAAGGGAGGGAAGGGAGGGCAAGGGAGGGCAGGGCAGGGGAGGGGAGGGAGGGCAGGGGAGGGCAAGGGAGGGAGGGCAAGGGAGGGGAGGGCAGGGGAGGGCAAGGGAGGGGAGGGCAAGGGAGGGGAGGGCAGGGGAGGGCAAGGGAGGGAGGGCAAGGGAGGGAGGGGAGGGCAGGGGAGGGAGGGCAGGGGAGGGCAAGGGAGGGCAGGGGAGGGCAGGGGAGGGAGGGCAGGGAAGGGGAGGGCAAGGGAGGGGAGGGCAAGGAAGGGGAGGGCAGGGAAGGGGAGGGCAAGGGAGGGCAAGGGAGGGCAGGGAAGGGGAGGGCAAGGGAGGGAGGGCAGGGAAGGGGAGGGCAAGGGAGGGAGGGCAAGGAAGGGGAGGGCAGGGAAGGGGAGGGCAAGGGAGGGCAAGGGAGGGCAGGGAAGGGGAGGGCAAGGGAGGGAGGGCAGGGAAGGGGAGGGCAAGGGAGGGGAGGGCAGGGAAGGGGAGGGCAAGGGAGGGCAGGAAGGGGAGGGCAAGGGAAGGCAGGGAAGGGAGGGCAGGGGAGGGCAAGGGAGGGGAGGGCAAGGGAGGGCAGGGAAGGGGAGGGGAGGGCAAGGGAGGGGAGGGGAGGGCAGGGGGAGGGAAGGGAGGGCAGGGGAGGGGAAGGGAGGGCAGGGGCAGGGGAGGGGAGGGCAGGGGAGGGGAGGGCAAGGGAGGGAGGGCAAGGGAGGGAGGGCAGGGGAGGGTCCGACCGGGCATAGCCACCGTCCGCACGACGGGTATACTAAATGGGGGGCAGGGGGAAAAAAGAGGGAGGGTGGGGGAATGAGGGGTGAAGGGAGGGGAAGGCAGCATGAGGGGAGGGCAAGTTAAGACAATGTAAGGGGAGGTGTCGTCCAGACACGACCGGAGATGACCACTGCCTGGAAATAACCACCGTCCAGACATATCTGGAGATGACCACCATCCGGATATGTGCGGAGAAGCCCACCATCTGGGCATAACCACAGTCCAGATACGTTCGGAGATGGTGAGGGAGAGCAGTGAGGAGGGAGAGGGAAAGAAGGGGGGAGAGGGAGAGAAGGGGGGAGAGCCACTAACACGGGGGCATTTAACTTTCATTCATGGATTATTGGAATAAAGTTTATTTTAACTTTCATTGGGAGCTATGCTGTTGTCTACAATGATGTATTTTGCTTCCCCTTTTTCCTTTGTGTAGAAAATGTGTTTACCAACAAACCAGAGTACAAAGAAGATTTGACGAATGTAGTTTCCACAATTCTCCAGGTACACTATCCTGTCATTTATATTTTTCACAAGGTTCTAGATTAGAAGTGTGGTGATAGCTTTCCATGTGCAGACACGTTTCATGTCAAAATGAAGTGTATTTTTGTTTGCCTGAAACTTATTTTCCCCTTGTTCCTTTGCTGTATTTTCTATAACCTCTCTATTCATGAAACATCCCACTATTTCCTTCTTTGCTCTTTATTTTCTTTTAATTTTCACTACATCTGCACATTTTCCTTTTACTGCACTCCTTTTGATCTAAATGGCATTTCAAACCATGCTATTATAAGAGAACCATCTTCTCACTGTCGGAATTTTTTTGTTTATTATTATTAATACTGTCAGACCCCGACATTCACGGGGGATATGTTCCTGAAAAATGCCGCGAATGTCGGGGCATTGTTTCAATGGGAAAAGAGGAGATTGGTTCCTGGCAATTCATGATTCATAAGAGAAAAAATAATGATAATTGTGCAAAAAAAACACGAATACACGAAGCACAAAGCTGCAAATATAGAAGCAAGTCGGAGAAAAAACGCGAATACATGAAGCACAGGACCGCAAATGTCGAAGCGGGTCACATTTTATGAACCGCGAATACACGGGGTCCGCAAATAGCGGAACCGCGAATGTTGGGGTCCGACAGCACTCAAATCAACACCACCATCAGGCTGAGCAATACAGAGCTGTCCTTTGAAAGAGGAATGCTATACTCTCATATGCATACATCTCTCTACAAATCTCATTGATGTTGCATCCACAATTATTGTTCCTGGTGTCGCACCTTTGTATTCAATAACCAGACATGCATGTCTTGTGTCTAACCTCATTGCTGTGATTACAATGTTAACCCAGGAGCCAATCCATAAGCTATTTCCTGAGCACTCACAATTGCTCCGTTGATTTGTCACATTATGAACGTTATGTGAACATTACGTGACTAATGTCAACAGCCAATGAACAGAAAGTTTGTTACTTTGTTTAGATTGTTCAATCACTGGTGCCTATTTTATATACTTGCTATTGATTGTATTGGCCTACTTTGTTGTATGAGTGGCATACTTTTATTTCCTTGAACAGAGTTTAATTTCAACATTATTTTGATGTAGGTATTAAACTTGCCAGAAGATGAATTAATCAGATTGTTTTCCATCCATTGTCTCGGTGAACATGCTCTCAGCCATGATGATAACGGTTGAGTTAGCATCATTGATGACTTGTATGCTGATGTACAGTATGTTGGACAGATTGGCACAAAGGAAGTGCACCTTCCGATGAGCTGTCTCGTCTGGATTCGATACTCGATTCCACAATGAAATGTCATAGAAGTGCATTACATGTAGTGCATTGTGTCAAAAAGTTCACCGCCCATTGGATGGGACACTAATGGGATGGGACACTAAGCTGGAGACATAGCTGGTAGACATTAAAGTTTCCACAGTGTCTCTGGCAAGAGTAGGTCATTGATGCCAGCACCCTGGGCAAGTGTGAAATTCTTGCCCGAACTAGCTCTACATTGTTCAACCCATATGTTTGGGCTTTGTCTCCCCTCACTCAATATGTTCCAACGGTACAGTACAAAGTTTGAAATGCCCAGGATAAGATACAGCAACATAAAAACAACTCTAATGTGACAACAACAAACCTTATTTTAAAGCAAAAAACATTGCTTTGGTCTAGCTCTTAAGTGGGTGCTGAGCAAATCAATAGAAATGACTAGAAGGGCACTCGGTAGAGCGCATACTTCCGTCGCGTAATGCTTGATCCACGAGAACATATTGGGCCCAATACATTTTTGAAATATGCTATACAGTACCATATCGTTTTTGACCCTATCTCTCAATGGTGAAGAATCACTTAAAAAATTATCAGAACCGGATCTGGATTCAGAGAATCAATTCTTCCTTTTCACACACCCAACATGTCCACCAAGTTTCATCCAAATCCGTGCACAACTTTTTGAGATATCGTGCTATATATTCGCTTAGCCCTATCTCTCATTGGTGAAGAATCACTTAAAAAATTCTGGTAGTCGGATCCGGATCTAGATCTTCACCAAAATCGATTCAGTTCGTCGTTGTCACATACCTAACCTGTCCACAAAATTTCATCCAGATCCATGCACAACTTTTTGAGATATCCTGCACACAAACAAACAGACAAACAAATGAAAAACCACTCGTAGAGTGACAACTTGACAAAACAGAACGGCACTCCATAGAGAACATACCACTGCCAGGCTGAATAGTTTACATTTTGTATGTCACTAATAGGTCGGATCTGATTCCGGACCTTAACCAAAATCGAATCGGCTTGTCCTTGTCACCGAACCAACTTTTCCACCTCATTTTGTCACAAGTCGACCACAACTTTTAGCGATAACATGTATGCATAGTTTTTCGTCCCTCTATCAATGGTGAAGAATCACATGAAAAATTCTCGAATCCACATCCGGATTCAGATCTTCACTAAAATCGAATCAATTAGTCCTTGTCGCACACCCAAACCTGTCCACCAAATTTCATCCGAATCCGTCCTCAACTTCCTGAGATATCATGCAATATCATTTTTAGCCCCATCTCTCAATGGTGAAGAATCACTGATAAAATTCTCAGGTCTGGATCTGTATTCGGATCTTCACCAAAGTTTAGTGTTGCCGTCCTTGGCCAGTCACCTACACACAAAAAAAAAAAATTCAAAACTGTGGCAAAAAATCGTGTGACAAACAGACAAGCGCTACAGACCAACATACTTGGCAAAAAAAAAAGATTCCAAGTAGCAAACAGACAGAACAGGATGAAAACATAACCTCCTTCACCTTCGGTGGCGGAGGTGATAAGCAGGCAATCTAGAAACGTGATTAAAAAAAATCTCATATCATATTGTGTCATATTGTACGCATATTGAGCTGGGAGCCGATTATGAGTTTGTTCTGCTCGTAGAATAATTTTTGGGAGGTGAAACTATACCTCTGATGTGGTTTCCCATATAGGTTAGGACAGGAAACCTGAGAGTAGTGGGGGGGCTCCCTCACAGCCTTTAGTTTGCTGTGCACCTGCCATTTTCCAGTGGACTGAGCTTTTAATTCTTTGAAACACTGATAATGCAATTGTTCTCAGCTGATCATTTGGTCAGCTTTCTTTCCTTAATATACTGTGATTGAAAATTATTGTTCTACCGATTTTATACTGTACTTTCAAAACACTATCTGAGACAGCTCTGCATTCGGTTAAATAAGCACAAAAAACACATTTTTCATGAATTGTAATATTGTGTTGTACAGCTGTATTTAAAATTGAACTTTAAGTCACATATAACTTTATTTGTTGAAGAAGTGTTACATTACATAAATGCATTTTCCACGGTGTGCAGGCATTTATTGCAATTGCTGCACAGTGTGGTGCGAACATCGAGGCATCTGCCAGATCTATACCGATCAAACTTGAATCCTTGGACCTGACTGTTCCTGGTGAAATGGCCATTGAGGTATGACTCGACTTTGTATCATCTACGTTCTTGAGTAGTCGCTTAAAAATATATTACAATGAAAACTCTCAAATCCGAAATTTTGAAGTCTGAAATATCCCAAAATCTGAACAAAACTCGAACTTTAGCACATCCGTAGATTAAAACTTCCTGGCAAGATGCCAGCACGCATCGTGTGTGTCCTTGTCTTCCTCGTTTGAACCTGTTGGCGGTGTTACTCCGTGCTTTTTCGCAACATATTTCTGTATTTTTGCCTTATTCTCTCCTCATAATGTTGTCCAAGTGAGTCTCATGGTGAAAGGAGGAAGCATGTTACACCTTTTGTTTTTTGGTTTTTTTGGATACATCCAATGCCTATAGAACGTGTACTCCCCTTTAACAATTTTCACCTTTTTTGCCTCATAGCCTGTATTAAATTGCGTTAAATCAGCCTTTTTTCACCTTTATTTACACATCGTAACCCACAACGTCCAAATGAAAAACAAATTCTACAAAATTCAGAAAATTTATTACAGATACAAAACTAGAATATCTTGGTTGGATAAGTTCCCCCCTCTCCCCCCCCCCACTCCCCTTATAATAACAATTGTAAATTAGCTTGGATGTAACCAATATCAACATCACACACCAAGTTAAATTGAAGTGATTATGATTATTTCAGAATAAAATCAGCTGTTTCTGCAAGTTTCCTCCACTGGGTAGTGCATTTCACAGCATAGACTCAATCACGAGAACCAAGGAGCTTTCAAAAGACCTCCGGGATAAAGTTTTGGAAAGGCACAGAACAGGGGATGGGTATAAAATATTTTAAAGACCTTGACTATCCGTTGGAGCACATTCAAGACAATGATTAAGAAGTGGAAGGCTTATGGTACCACCAATACCCTGCCTAGATCAGACCGTCCCTCCAAACTGGATGATGAAGCAAGGAAGAGACTGATCAGAGAGGCCACCAAGAGGCCAATGGCAACTTTGAAAGAGCTACAGGCCTTTATGGCAAAGACTGGTCACTGTTTGCATGTGACAACAATATCCCAAGCACTCCACAAGTGTGGCCTGTATGTTAGGGTGGCAAGAAGGAAACCATTACTCAAAAAAGCACACCTTGAATCCTGTTTGAGGTGTGCAAAAAAAAAACACTCCAGAGACAAAGTTTTCTGATCTGATGAAACCAAGATGGAACTTTTTGGTCTAAATGCAAAACGTTACGTTTGGTGCAAACCTAAATCGGCAAATCACCTAAAGAACACCATCCCTACTGTGAGGCACAGTGGTAGCAGCATCATGTTGTGGGGATGTTTCTTATCAGTGACTGGGGCACTTGTCAGGATAGCAGGGAAAATGGATGGAGCAAAATACAAAAAAATCCGACAAGAAAATCTGCTGCTCTCTGCAAGAAAGCTGAAATTGGGACGGAAGTTCACCCTTTAGCATGATAACGACCCAAAGCACACAGCCAAAGCTACACTGGAGTGGCTGAGGAACAAAATGATAAATGTCCTTGAGTGGCCCAGTCAAAGCCCCGACCGAAATCCAATCGAAAATCTGTGGCATGACTTGAAGATTGCTGTCCATCAACGCTCCCCACGCAACTTCACTGAGCTTGAACAGTTTTGTATAGAAGAATGAGCAATTATTGCCCAATAAAGGTGTACAAAGTTTGTAGGGACTTATCCCAACAGACTCACAGCTGCAATTGCTATCAAAGGTGCTTCCACCATGTATTAACTCAGGGGCTGGACACTTATCCAACCAACATATTATTGTTTTGTAGTTTGAATTAATTTTCTGAAATTTATAGAATTTGTTTTTCACTTGGAAGTTTTGGTTACGATGTGTAAATAAAGGTGGAAAAGGTCTGATTTGATGCAATTCAATTCCAGGCTTTAAAGAAACAAAAGGTGAAAATTTTTTAAGGGGGTGTGGACTTTCTATAGGCACTGTCGTTGAGGCTCGTTGGAAGAGCTAGTACACAGAACGGATTGTGACATAACAGGATGCAAAATGAACTGTAAAGACACATGAAAAAGGAACAATAGAGAGAGGGGGGAAGCAACAGCAGGGTAGAAGGCCAAGATCGAGGGAGACTTGAACACGCAAAGGCTGTAGGGAGGAATGAGGGACAGGAGAGGATGCATGGGGTGGACAAGATTGATACAGAAGGAAACTCCATGGAGAGAAAACTGGAAATTTTGATGGAGGAGGGATTAGGGTATATGAGGGGAAGGGGGGATGGAGTGTTAACGGGGTTTTCTTGGATCATGGTTTTGGATTGGGGATAATCTGAGATTGTAGTAAACAGCTGTCTTGAAGACCTGTAGGGAAGAATGAGATTGAATACAATGTGGAAGTTATTTCCAAGGGAACAAATGAGTGGGGTGAATGCATGGTAAATGGGACATTTCAATCTTAGGGTATCAAAAGTAAATGTTTAAATCCATAATTATGCCTGTTCAATAGATATAAATTTCATATTAAATCTAGATCTGCACCAATATGAATAGATGTTATGTTGAAAATTTTGAGGCTCTATGTTGAACGGTTACTATTTTACAGGCAAGTGAATATTGCCATGTTTCTGCATTTACAGTGTCATCAGTGGCCAAATTTGACATGGCATTTTTATTTGTATAATATAAATCAGATAGCAGCACAGGTAGTAATTAATGCCACCAGAAGGAGGCTATGGCCTTGACCTTTCATCCACATGGAATTTTCCTAGAAATGCAGCATGGTTTTGACAATATAACCACTGCAGATGACATGCCTTCGTAATCAGCTTGTGAAAGAAATCCATAGATGCCGCAATAGCCCACACAGGTAAGCTTAATTGTATTTTAAAAACATGTAATTACTTTTCAAATATTAAGTAGAAGTCACACTACTTATAACAAGTGCTAAAACTTGTATTTGGTGCTGTGTATTTAATACATCAGCTGTGAACTGGCAAGTAGTCCATTTCTGTCACGTACCTCAATACCCTACTTACCCCATAATTTTGTTAAAATTTTCAAAAATATAATATTTACTATAATTTTCTTTATGTCAGTTGGTACAGGACATGTTATTAGTAAGTAAGGGCATCTCTAGAATATAGATTTATATTTTAAAATAATTAACTTATTATTTTCTGTCACATACCTCAACATTTTCTTCATGTTTGTTATTTATGCAATATTAGGTGCTCTATACTGAAAATTCTACACAATGAATGAGCCTTGTGCATTAAATATCTCCATCTATGGTTACAGCTAGTATGATATATCCCCAAGAGGCTTATTTAACAGACTGATTTGACTGTAATTTTGGTATGCCAAGATATGCGATCATGCAATATATCCCAAGTAAATTGTGGAAAAATTGTGCTGTGAAGCACTTTTTGAGGATTGCTACTGTCTCACATAAAGTATTGTATGGCTATATTCTAATTTTATTGGCATAACTACCTAGTAATAAAGCACTTAAAATGAATAAAACATATATATATATATATATATATATATATATATATATATATATATATATATATATATATATATATATATAACATTTGATTCTTTTGAAATAAATTGTCAAAAATAGGGAAAATAGCAAAAATGCCTAAAATTAGTCCACCAGCAAAAACTGCAGAAAATGCATAAAATTGTCCCATAAAGTGTTTTGGACAGTGTGTGTTAAGTATTGTGTTATGTGTGTGTTAAGTATTTATATGTTAAGTATATATAAGTATTTATATGTGTAATATTCGGTTTTTACCTGCTGCAGTCAGTCAAACCAACATTACATTGTTTATGAACAACACCAATGTCTGTGTGTTTATTTATGCTCCATTCTTACTTTAATAAACATTGGTAATTGCTAATATGACAAGGAGAGACATACATTTACTCCAAATGAAAGTAAAAACTCACTGGTCACACATTTTGTGAAATTTCTGTGCCTAAGGGTGCCTCGGCTTCACCCCATTTAACTGTTCAGACCTCTTTAACTATATTTATTTTCTTTTTTTATTTTCTTATTCAGCACACTCTCATGTACATTTTGGTATATGATACATGGAAATACATTGATTTTGAAATTTTCATGTCTGTGGCCACTTTGTGTCCCATTTACCATGCTTTCACTCAGTGGAGCTGAGCAGTGATCCTGGATTAAGGTACTTTCACGAGAAGGGGGTTGATGATGAACCGTTGATGGTATAAAGTATGGAAAGAGCAGAGGGTACAAGACCAGAAAGGAAGTGATAGAAGACAGAGAGACCACTGACCTGTCTGCGATGGTGAAGTTATGGATGCATAGATTCAGCTCCATCGCAGTAGATTCCACTCATCTTGAAGACCTAGGTTTCCACGGCATCAAGCTGATCAAGGTGAGAGGCAAGGGAGCCAGCCCAGAAGTGAGAGCAGTACTGTGGATAGATCAAGCTGTGGATAGAAGGACTTGTACGTGGTCATTCTCTTTAATGTTGAAAAGGATATGGAGATCGATACCACTCCATGGTGAACAGGTCTCCAGCCCACAGCTGCAGCACCCAGCAGAGAGGTGAAGCATCCAGTGAGGTGAGGAGGGCAGAGGGAGTGGAGAGAGTGAGAAAGAACTTGAAGAGCGGCAAGAGCAGCAAGATAGCTGAAAGAGGGAAGGCCAAGAGAGCGTACCCCGACTCCAACTGGCTACCGTTTTTTGTGCGTGGCTTCTTTTAGCATCTCCCTTGGAGCCACTCCCACAGCGTCTGAGCATCCCTCCTCGCAGACCGGCTGCACCACTTGTGCGTCACCATCATTTCACCTCTTGAATCATCGCGGGCTGTGGGGAGGTTTTAAAAAGCCATACATGGGATGCAAACGCATCAAAGATCTCCTCTGGTACCACCCCATCCTCATCTTGCCCTGTTCACAGAGAGGCCATGTATGGATATTCTTTCCTACTTAATGTCTATGTCAACTCTGCCCCCTTCACGGCAGAAATAATAATCTTCATAATCAGCAGAAAACTTCACTCTTGTGGGTCCCTGGTTACAAAAATATGTTCCAATGTACATGAACACACAGCCCATGCTAACTTAACATACTAGCTAATATATACATGCTTCCTCCTTGCTTGACACTCAACATTGAAGAGCATGGATAGAAGAGTGATCGACACTATTTGCTGAAGACCTGCCATGATATTGTCTTTGCCTGCTGTCTGCAGCCAGTATTGGAGACTGGGTGAATGTCTCAACTTTGTCTACATGCAACCTCATTCTGGGTCACCTTTAACATACCTTTTTTGATTGTGCCTACATTTATCGTGCCTTGTTTATTGATGGATCTTTCGCAACACTTGGGATGCTTTTAGGTAAGCATGGCCAAACTACATTGGGAAGGCAATGGCAAACCACCCAGTATAAACCTTGCCAATAAACTGCTGGCCAGCACCAATGCTTTCTCTATAAAGAGTATAGTACATTTTAAAAAGATGTATTTATTATACATACATACCATGATGTTTAATGATATCTGGTGAATATCTAAAATTGGTCTTTGTAGCCTAAATTTCAGCTAATGCAGATGTGCTAAATTGCATGATGGGGTCCTTATTAAGGATTTCATCACCAACCTTAACTCAAAATTGTGTGTTGACTTTTTATCTACCTTTAGGAGCTGTCAGGCCTTCTGGGCTACCTTTGTGACATCTCTGTGACTCTCTCAGCCTTCGTAGCTTGCTGCACCACTGCTCAGCCCTTGTTGTTCCGCCAAGACTTCTTGCCAAAGTGATAATTTCATACCGTGTCAAATGCAGTTTGTTGTAATCATTATTTTGTTTACTTTAAACCATACAACCCTAATATTCTCCACACCTTGCTGTTTTATATTTTTTGGTACCTCTTTGCAGCATTGCGAGTTTCTACGAGCAAGCTGTTCCTCGATTGGAAGTGCTGATTGGCAGGAATGAACAGAGGTGCAGTTGATATGACACGAATTGGAAAGACTTCTTTTTCCATTCTTTTTTTTTCAAATCCATGCATTTCCATGTCACTCTAATGTTATCTGAACTTTCACTTTCTCGATCTTTTTTTTTCCTCCCCTCTCTTTATTTCATTCTCTCCATTACTGTAAATTCAACTTTGCTTATTTTCACATGTTGACCGCCAGGTTAGGAGCAGTCGCTTGGCAGCAGCTAGCCACCGCACGACACTATTTGCTGAAGACCTGCCATGATATTGTCTTTGCCTGCTGTCTGCAGCCAGTATTGGAGACTGGGTGAATGTCTCAACTTTGTCTACATGCAACCTCATTCTGGGTCACCTTTAACATACCTTTTTTGATTGTGCCTACATTTATCGTGCCTTGTTTATTGATGGATCTTTCGCAACACTTGGGATGCTTTTAGGTAAATTGTTTAAATACTGTTGACCCGGACTGGGTCTTGTTGCTCTCTGAGCAGAGAGGAGGGAGCCACTGATCATGTGGAAGATTTTCTGCAGATATTCCTCTCACTGCTGCATGAGAAGAGGTACTTAAGCTGTTGCATGTTGTCTCAAACTTTGAAAGTCTTTGTCACTTTTGTCGATATGCAATGGTGTTTGTCGTTCTCTATTTAAGGGTGCCATTACCCATGTTAACCCCACCTAACCCAATCCTTTTACTTGCCCTTTCTTGTGTTTCCTCCCCTCATCTCTCTCCTCGTTTCCTCTTTGTTCATTTACTTGCTTATTATATCCTACTCTGCCTTTCTCTCAGTACATTGCCTTTTTACCCTGTCCCCTTGCTCTTCCATGAGCCCAGATTTTGTATAATACAAAAACACTCAGCCATCTTACTAGGATCAATATAAATGCGTATTTCTTGTTTCAGATCTTGCCTGTCCATGTTGCATGACCTGAGACCTTGCCTTAATTCAATTTTGATGAGATGGTGGTGATAGGTGGAGTGCCACTGCCACCAAATACAAATCGTAAAGTTTGAAATGTGCTTTATTATCACAGTGGTGCTTTTTTATGTCAGGACATACTGAGCATGATGTAGATGGATACAAAGGCCAACATTGGGTTTCTTGTGTAATTTGTTGTTTACAATTATTAATAACACTGTTCTATATTTTACTAATTCTGAATATGTCCTCCCTTTAATGCAAGTGCATTCATTACCGTTTGGTTTTGCCTTACCGTTTGGTTGCAGATTGACTCAATTTTTGTTTCTTAAACTTTTTCTCAGGTTCCTTGCTGATTGGGATCGACTTCACCCAATAGGAGATGATCTGCACCTATTGCAAGTTGTTTGCCCGTCAATGTATCCGATAAACCTTCCAGAGCTGGACTACGAGCTCCAGATATACAATGGGAAGTATTGTAGATATTGATGCTATTACCATTTGGTGAGGGTAAAGGGGTTAATCGAGGTCGTGAGGTGTAAAGGTGGGTGGAGTGGCAGAGCAGCAGAAGCATAGTGAGTCATAATGGGAAGGTCTCTGTTGTATGCAATTGGTTATAGCAGTCGTGTACGTCTAAGTACCAGTAAGATTTTTTAAAATGGGTTTTTTTTTATTTATTTGTTATATACAATGTCAAGGCTCGTTCGTATAAGAGGTAACACACAGAACATATAACAAGGGGAGCAGGAGACGAGGAACGGGAGAGGGAAACACAACAACAGTGGGGAAGAGACACATGATGAGATCTGTGGAAGGGAGAAAGATGTGGCGAGGTACACGGGATAAACAAGGTGGATACTACAGGGACTTTCAGGAAGGAAAGCAGGGAATTTGAAGGAGTTGTGTTTGAGTTGGATTAACGGGTAGAAAAGATCGTGGTTTTGGATGGGGGAAGATAAGAGATGGTGGTGAACAGCTATTTTGAAGACCTGGAGGGAAGAGTGGGATTGAAGAGTGTGTGGGAGTTTGTTCCAAAAGTGGGGGAAAAAGAGGAATGAAAGAATGAAGGTGAGCAGGGCTCCATTAGTTTTTGTGCATTAACGTCGTGAATCGTCGTGCCGAGTTTCAAAACTATTTGTTGAGCTGCTTCAGAGGAGCCGGGGAAAAAATGTTAATGAAGGAAGGACGGACTGATTGAAGGATATTGTTATGGCTTTAACAGCTCATCTTGACTTCATCGTAGACAAGCTAAAAATATTGTTCCTTTAAAAAAAATAATTAAAGTAGTTTGTAGGAATTTTCTCCTTAACCTTTGTACCAGGGATGAATTGCGAGCAGGATATGTGAGCGAAGCCGTGCAACAAGCTCACCTTGTTATGGACACAGCCACAGAATCTAAACGCACACAAACGGTTGTGGAGAAATGTGTTGGTGCTGAGAAGGCCTTTGTTGGTCCAGACAACAGTGGTGGTAAAGAAGAGTGTATGATGAACAAGAATACAGAGGTACAGCTTCCTTTTCCTAATAATTGTCATTTTTCTCCTAAATGTCCATTCTGGTTTACTTTAAATTAATATTTGGAAACCACTAGCTTTCTGTTTTAAAATACTCCATGATTTGTTGTCTTTATTTTTATACTAATGGAAATATGTGAAATCCTTTCATTACCTTCACCACCAGAGGTGGACAGAGGTTATGTTTTCACCCCTGTCTGTCTATCTGTTTGTCTGTTTGTCTGTCTGTGAGCAGGATATCTCAAAATGTTATTGGCGGATTCGGACGGAAATTGGTGGACAGGTTTGGGTGTGTGACGAAAACGAATCATTTACATTTTGGTGAAGATGTGGATCTGGATACTACAGTTCTTTAAGTGATTCTTCACCATTGAGATGGGGCCAAAAACAGTATATTGCACGATATCTCAAAATGCTGTGAATGGATTCGGATGAAACCTGGAGTTCAGGTTGGAAGGAATTGATTTGATTTTGGTGAAGATCCAGATCCAGATCCGGCCCATCAGTGGGATACAAAACGTATACTGTTCAGCTTGGTAGAGCTATGCACTCTACTGAGTACCGTTTTATTTGGGAAATTATTCCGCCTGGTGTTGGCTTGGCGGTTAAGGTGGCTGGCTTGGAACCTTAGAGTCCTGACTTCGAGCCCCTGTTTTTTCACCATTAAATTAACACCAAGGTGGGGTTGACTCAGCCTGTCATCCTTCTGTAGTCTGTGAAATAAGTACCAGTCTACTGGGGTAACAACCATTCGAGGTAATCTGTGTCGGAGTGGCGACCCGTCCAGTACTCTAATCCTTGCCAATGAAACTGCCTCGGCAGTCCTCTGTGCGTTTACGGCGCAAAAGGAATGATATCCATCCACTGGGACCATACTCTGTGCAGAGCGTTGGTGCTGCCTAAGCAGTCTCCTTGGCTATTGGGTACAATTCTGGACGGGTCGCCACTCCGACACAGGATACCAGCATGCTGGCACTCATTTTGCCGACCTCGGAAGGATGACAGGCAGAGTCAACCCCACCTGGTATTAATTCAACAGCCGAGTGGGATTTGAACTCAAGATCCTCGGATCCTAAGCCCACCACCCTAACCATTAAGCCAACACCAGGCATAAAAGGAATGATATTATTCTTATTATTACTATTCTTGTATATGTACTGAGATTCGTAATGAATCGCTGGTAGACCCATCAAGGACGGGTTATGGGATGGTGTCGGATTTGGTCGGACAGGAAGGCCATGGAACGATAGCAATCCCCTGTTGAATGGAATAAATGGAGATGACGCCAACAATTGATGGTTGGGCTTAGAGCACTGCCCACTGGACTGCCATGGTGATGTCATCTGGCATGGCGAATGCCGTGAGAAAAGTCCACTTGTGACATGAGTATTTGATCAGCATTTTCTTTCGTCCAGATATAAAATATTTTATCGTTTGTCTTGTCATGACAAGGAGAAGGAAAGAAATCAAGGAAGCTTGAAAGTGCAGCAGTTAATCATGAGTGTTCCAAAATTCTGAGCTCTGCTTCACCTCAAACCTTTTGGTTCATATTAAGAATGGATGCATAACAATTCATATTAAGATGCAGAAAATACAATTTTTGTCCTTATTATGGAAACTCATTCATACACATGAATGACTGAATTTGAATTTAGTGGTATCAATGGAATTTGTACTTTTTTGTTTGTTTGTTTTTTTGTATACCTTGTCAAGGCTTGTATGACAGTGAACACATAATGCACAGCAAGGGGGCATGAGACAAGGGGTGGGGGGGGTGCTTTTATGCATTAGCAGCACTTTGGCTGATACTTTGCATCATGCTGATGATACAGTGCCCGCCATAGATCAAGGAAAGAATTTAGAATTCTCCTCGGCAAACAATTTGACCAGTATAATCTGTGTATGCCTTGTGTTGGTGGAATGGTTAGGGTGGTGGACTTGGGATCCTCGGGTCCTAAGTTCATATCCTGATTGGCATTGAATTAATACCAGGTGGGGTTGACTCAGCCTGTCATCCTTCTAAGGTCGGCAAAATGAGTACCAGCTTGCTGGGATGATTGAGCCGTTCAAGTATCCTGCGTCAGAGTGGCGACCTGTCCAGGATTGTGCCCAATAGCCCAGGAGACTGCTTCGACAGCACCAACCCTCTGTGCAGAATATGGTCCCAATGGATGGATAATTATCGGTACACCAGCAAACAGATTTACTTCAAAAAAGTACTGTGGATCGTTAACCTCCATAAGCTAATGATAGTGGATGGGGCAGTTGGCTTAATGCCCCCATCTGAATGCATTGTGTACTCATTGATACAACGTTGTGCTTGCACGATGAACCATATTGACAGTTTTTTTTTGTCAAATCGGGAATCAAACTAAAATTATACAGCTCAAATCCAAGTACACTACATCTTAGCCTGTCTAAGTACACTACATCTAATGTTTCCAATGAGCTTTGTTGCTTGAAACGTTGCTGTTTCTTGCTTCTCATGGCGACTAGCATACTTCATTCAACGATATCCTTCATTTCACCCATTATTTTTGAATGAAGGCCCAGGAGAGATTACACTGAACAACAAATTTCAAAACATTTTTTTTACTGGAGATGTGTAAAGTGATTAAGACTAATTTGGGTATGCTGATTTCAAAAATCATAACCGTTTTGCTGTATCACGTCAGGATTTTCAGGAACAGAAATATTCCCATTGCCTAGAAGTCAGGATTTCAATGAAATTTACATATGTCTTTAACATGTCTATTTCGTACAATTGTTGTTAACTTGTGTTATATTTCTTTCTTTCAGATAAAGATGAGTAGGCGTTCCTGTACCAATCATCCTGACAACTTCTGTTATGTCTGTGGTCGGTATACCAAAAAAGATCAACAGCGAAGTATATCTACAGCAGTGAAAATGAAGGCCGCCTACTTTCACTACTTCGGGTGTAAGGTGGGGGACCAAGAACAGAGCTGGGCACCACACATCTGCTGCACAAGCTGTCACACAACCTTGACTCAGTGGTTGGTGGGCAAGCGCGCGAGCATGCCATTTGCGGTGCCCATGATATGGCGTGAGCCGCAGAATCATCATGATGATTGTTATTTCTGCTGCACAAGCATCGCCGGCTTCAACAAGAAGAATAAAGGTCACATCAAGTTCGCTGACTGCGTCTCTGCTCGTAAACCTGTGCCTCATGATGACGAGAACCCCGTTCCAACACCTCCAGCTGATCAGAACATAGCTGTAAGCAGTGGTGAAGAGGATGGTGATGATGAACCTTTTGAACCCGACACTCAAGAATCACACCTTCTGAACCAGGGAGACTTAAATGATCTTGTAAGAGATCTCTCGCTGTCAAAGGCGAAGGCAGAGCTGCTTGGATCAAGGCTGCAGCAGTGGAATCTACTTGAACCTAACACCAAGATATCCTTGTTCAGAGCACGTCACAGAGACATGGCTGAGTTCTTTGAGATGGAAGACACGATGACATTCTGCAGTGACATCAACGGTCTGTTGAAAGAACTTGGGTGTGATCACGATCCTGCAGACTGGCGCCTCTTCATCGACTCGGGGAAGAACAGCTTGAAGGCTGTTTTGCTCCACAATGGCAACGAGAAACCATCAGTCCCACTGGCAGTCAGGCTACACGAAATACATGTGCTTCCTTTGTCTCTGGGATAGCAGAGACGACAAGAATCACTGGACGAAGAAAGATTGGGAAGAGCGAAAAGAGCATGTACCTGGTCGACACAACGTGAAGCATGTCGCCCTTGTCGACCCAGCCAAGGTTTTCCTTCCACCACTCCACATAAAGCTCGGCTTGATGAAAAGTTTTGTACGGGCAATGGATCTGAATGGGCGTGGGTTTTTATACCTCAAGGAAAAGTTTGGCAACACCTTGTCGGAGGCCAAGATCAAGGCTGGTGTCTTTGTTGGACCGCAAATCCGACAGATTATGAAGGACGAAACTTTTCCGACAACTCTAAACCCCAAAGAGCTGGCAGCGTGGAGGAGCTTCAAATCTGTGACGGACAACTTCTTGGGGAACGAGCGCGCGCGGACAACTATGAAGAAATAGTGCAGCAGCTGCTGGAGTCCTTCAGGAAACTTGGCTCCAGGATGTCCCTGAAAATCCATTTCCTACACCAGCACCTCAACTTCTTCCCTGACAACTTGGGAGCAGTCTCGGACGAGCACGGCGAGCGATTCCACCAAGAGATTTCACTCATGGAGACGCGTTACCAAGGGCGGCACAACCCGAACATGATGGGCGATTTCTGCTGCTTCCTGCATCGTGAAACTGACACAGAGCAGCACAAACGCAAAGCCAAATGCCTAAAGCATTTTTAATTACATTCTAGTGGAGTTTTTCTGTAATTTCTATAATTTTGAAGCATTCATGATGAAATAAATGAATAAATGAATTTTTGTAAATTTCATTGAAATCCTGACTTCGAGGCAATGGGAATATTTCTGTTACTGAAAATCCTGACGTGATACAGCAAAACGGTTATGATTTTTGAAATCAGCGTACCCAAATTAGTCTAAATCACTTTACACATCTCCAGTAAAAAATTTTTGTTGTTCAGTGTTATTATTTACTATAAATAAGGGATTTTTTTTGTTTGTTTTTGTCAAACTGTCCTGTTTGTAAGAAAACAAACTTCAATTTTACTTTTTAGCAGAGACCCCAAAAATGTCATGTCACTTTTGTATTACACAGCCATTTGTGACAAGGCATGATTGCCTTCCACGAATTTAATGAAGCTGCCATTCACTGTTTATCTGTGTATTTTTGATTTTATACAAGGATGGGAAGTGCGTGCGTGCGTATGTGTGTGATTCTAAATGGTTCCTGCTATCACAGAATAATTACAGTGGTACCGTTGAAGAGCTAATATAATCGATTTACTTGATTGGAAAGCTCAAAATCTATTTCCTTGGAACGAAAATTAGTGTCTGTTTAATCATAAAGATGCCTGTTTTAAAAGCCTCTCTTTCCGGTATTGAGGTAGAAGACGCGGGAACGGGAGCTTAATGTAGCGGTTCCAACAATAATATTAATTGTTCCACAACAGCAGAAACCCTTTTAATTAGACCCGTCAGCAAAGCGACGGGGAGGCACACCGAGTACCAGTTAACTCTCAGACTTCAGTTTCACTCCAATTGCATTCGCCAATTAAAACTTAAGAAATTTAAAAACGTCTTCGGAAATTGCACTGTGAAAATGTTTGCTGGACAATGGGATATGAATGGAAGAGCAAAACACCTGCAGAGCTTGCATTACTGCATCCAAACCTCGTGTTGGCTTAATGGTTAAAGTGGCTGGCTTTAGATCTTCAGGTCTTGAATTTGAGCCCCTGTAAATCCGTTAAATAACACAAGGTGGGTTGATTTAGCCAGTCATTCTTCTAGGCTTGGCAAAACAAGTACCAGATTACTGGAAACAGGGAGCACTGCATCAGTGGCATGGCCACACTCCCAGCAATGATGCAACCAGCATCCACAGGCTGCATACGAAATAATAATAACCATATCCTGATAAAATATAATGGTGGTGAGTTGTGGTTTTACTGAAAACCACATCGAAAACAAAAATGTATTTATTATTATTATTATTATTATTATTATTATTTTTTGTACAGCTGACCCAAAGGGTATTTAGTGACCTACAAAAGTATTCACCCCCGACCAATAAATCCACATGTCGATGAATTACAAATTATGTAAAAACAATTTTTCCAAATGAACTGTTTTATTTATAACTGAAGCGATCAAACTAAACACTTATATTTGAAGGAGGTTACATGTCAGGAATAGCTGCAAAAAACATGTACAAATCAAAATTCATTGGTTGTAAAAAAAAAAAAATTCAGCCCCTTAGGTGAGTACTTGGTGAAAACACCTTTTGCAGCAATGACTGCTTCGAGTCTTTTTGGGTAGGTCTCTACCAGCTTTGCACAGCGAGATGATGAAATCTTGGCCCTTTTTCACGTGAAAATTGCTCTCGTTCTGCCAACTTTGACGGGGATCGTCGGTGGACTGCAATGTTCAATCTCGCCGTAAATGTTCAATTGGGTTCAAGCCAGGACTTTGACTAGGCCACTCAAGAACATTTATTTTCTTCTTATTCAGCTACTCTAGTGTGGCTTGAGCTTTGTGCTTCGGATCATTGTCCTGCTGAAATGTGAATCTCCTACCCAGTTTCAGATTCATGGCTGACTAAAGCAGGTTTTCATCAAGGATTCCCCTGTACTTTGCAACATCCATTATTCTTTCTTTCTTGACAAGCTTGCCAGTCCCTGCTGAAGAAAGTAGCCCATTTAACATGATGCTGCCACCCACTGGCTTGACAGTATAAGAATGGTGTTGACTTTGTGAGGTCAGACGTAGGCTTGTGTTAGGCTGGGGGATGGCCAGGCAGAAGCCCCTGGAGTACTGGCGGAAAGTGGATGCAGTGATGGACTGCTCCAGCACATGCTCCCTTATCTGACCTGACCTTGCCTCCTGTCCAGTGAGGCCAGCTTTGTGAATGGAACAAGATCTTGTTGATTGATGAACTCTGACCCCATCTCGGACATAAAGCCTTGTAGATCTTTCAAAATCATTAATTGATTTACAGTGACATCTCGAACTAGTTTCCTGCTTTCCCGGCTGCTGAGTTTGGATGGGTGGGTGACCTGTTCTGGGTAGAGTTTGGGCGGTATGATGCTTCTTCATGATGGATTTCACAATATGAAAAGGGATAATGAGTGACTGAAATCTTCTTATAACCCTCTCCTGAACGGTGCTTCTCCACCACTTTGTCTAACTTCTTTGGAAAGCTCCTTGGTCTTCATGTTTGCCTTGTTGGCTGACCAAGTGAGTTGCACCTCACAACTTCTTTGATAAGTGGTGGAGCTTAATTTCTAAGTTAATCCCCTGATTACATACAGGTGAAACCTATTACACTTATTTTGTAACCTTTCAAGCAAATAATTTGCTCCTGAAGGGTTAAGTTGGCAAAGGGTTTGAATACTTACGCAACTGAGAATCATCTGATTTTCGCTGTATATCTAACTTATTCATGTTTTTCTGCATTTATTTATCTTTATCAAATTGGAGTAGTTTGTGAAGACTCTATATACAGTATTAAGCTTGATTTGAAAGCTTCATGCAATAAGCTCAGGTGGCATCAAAATGTGAAACCTTTGGTGGGGGGTGAATACTTTTTGCAGGCCACTGTATATGGATTTCACGCAAATGTATAATTCATAAGAATTGTGGTTGCAAACTGCGACATCTTTAGTGCATCCGACAAATGTTTGAATGGGATTGAAGGCTCATTTTTTGCATTGAGCTAAAGGCTAAGGAGATAAAAGTGGCGGAATGAATTGTAAATTTATAATTGTAATTTTAATTGCCTTTTGGCTGCTAGGCAATGCCTGCACTGCCTTTGGAGAAAGTGCAGCTGGAGTCACTGGTGTCTGCTGTCCGTGACGTCCTTCCACACTTGGGTGAAGGCTTTGTTGCTGCATCTCTTCGTCACCTTGCCAGTAAAGCCCTTGGACCTTCAGAAGACCTTTCTGCCACCCTCATCCGCCACGTCCTCGAGGATACTTTGCCAACTTCCCTTGCCTCTTTAGATATTGGCATGCCTCGGTGCATATCCACACATTTTGATTTGATAATGCCTTTCTGCTCTTAAGGTTCCTTCTGAATCTCAAAATGTTTTCTTTTACCCAACCATCTGGAATGCTTTTTTGCCCTGAAATTATATTTCAATGTGGATTTGAGATGTAATGATTGACAAAATTATGGATTTTTCTGTGATTAGTGTTCTGTGGGTTGCTAGTTCTCAGGGGCACGCAGAAGATAGGGCACATGGCAGTTAGGGTGGAGTTCGTCTGTGTTGACTGTTGGTTTAATTTTTATTTCAACAGAGAAGACACATTCAACGTGGAACAGGAGAAAGAAATGACTGATGAGGCACTGGGTTCCCGAAGAAATATTTATGATGGTGATGAATTTGATGCATTCAGCCAGAAAACCATGGATTGGTCAAGGGTATACAAAGGAAAAAGGTCGACAAAAAGTTTTCATTTTACCTGTCTTTAATTTTTCTTTCAGTTTGTGTGTCTTTACCTGTCTTTTGATTGATATCTGATGTTACTGCTTTCTTTGTAAATTCGGATTTCTGACTGCCTTGTTCTTGCAGAACTATTTCATCTTTCCAAAAGGTAATGAATGACCACAGTGAACTTTTAGATGTTCGCCATCGCTTTGCTCCATATTCTTTGGTTTCTTCAATGCAAACTGAGACCGAGGAAAATAATTTTGTGGTGGAAGATTGCAATGTGAACCGCAATGCGACTTACGAAGATGATTATGACGACACTTATGATGGAGCACGTGTTGGAGCCAATGATGCAGACATTGGCGAGCAGGAAAGTAATTCATCCTTATTGCACTGCAGGTGGGTCAAAAATGGCATTTGACCTGTCATATAGCAAAGCCTTTTAGCATCCCATATGCTTGCTTACTACAACCTTCTGTCCTGCAGGTCCTTTGTAACGCCCCGTGTGTTGGAGGCGAACTGCCGAAATAAGGATGATGCTGAGTCCCAGGAAGAGCAGAGACGATTGCCAGCGAGGGCGAGTGCCAGCAGTGGCAATGTCAGAGAAAGTACCGGCAGAGGCGAGGTCTGGGAGAGTGCAGCTGACATTCAGGTGATGTGGAGCTTGTGTGGTGGTATCTGTTTGCACAACATCAAGGGCTTTTTCTTACTCGATGAATGCAAAACACAAAGGAAGGATATTTTTGTTCTTGATTTTTCCAGAAGCTGATTTATTGTGTTGAGTATCTGCTTATAAAACTGTCTGTCCTATACTTATGTCTTTTTTTTTAATCTTTATCCTAGTTTTTTTCAAATCCTTCCTTTCTCTATATGTCAGGTCAGGTATGGGAACATGCGCCGGAACAGCACGTTGCTGCATCTACTTTCCGCCAGTCCTCCAGGGGCCTCCGTCTGGCCATCCCCCAGGCGGATGCCTGGCCCATCCCTATCTCCTTGAGATGCCAATGTCCGAGCCTTATACATCTGTCTTTTAAACTTAAATAATTTCTTACTTAGCCACCAACATTCTCAAATGAGATATTTGTTGTAGATGTGGAAAAGAGAATGGCAAAGAGAGTGGATAGGTTGAGGGAGCTTGGTAGGAGGAAAAGAGGGAGAATGAAGTTGAGATGGTAGGATTGTGTGAGGAGAGAAATCCATAAGGTAGGGGTGGTTGGAGAGTGGAGGGAGTTTGCTCAGGACAAAAGGAGGTGGAGCAATATCATGGTCAAGGCAGGGCAGAAGTTTGTTGCCATTGGACCACACCCCTGATAAGGGAAGAGGAGAACAACAAAAGTCCTTTTTCCCCTGTCTGGAATGAACTTGCTCTGCTCTACTTTTACTTTGTCTGCTAAGTCCCTTTTCTTGTCTCCAGCTGAGAAAATTTGTTTCTGCTCTTCAGGCTCGGAGACCATTCCTCGAAGACCCAGCTAAGTTACGGGCACAAGCTGAGGAGCGACGTGCAGCAAAGATGGCCTGGCGGAGGTGAGAGCAAAATGTTATTTGCAAACACATGTGCCAAAGGAAAAGGAATTTTCAGATCTTGAACAGTCCATTTGTAATATACCATGGTCAAATTTACATAATATTCTTGGGGGCAATATTAAACATTTGTCTATTTTCTACTAATGTCCATGTAATTTATGTGAATGTGTGATAATGTCTACTAACCTCTGTCCTGCATGTGATTATATTGTAACGGTCGTCAAGTTCAGAGCAGAGTCCTAATCTCAATCCTGACCACCAATGTAACGCTTGACCATGAGTGGACACACAGTCAAATCTTCCATCAGGACAGTCACCATTTTAGCGATGGATGGTACTTGTAGGCCGTACTCTGTCCGCCAGGAAAGCCAAACAGATCTTTACTTCAGTTTCTGACATACAGAAACTCCAACAAGATCTGTCGCCTCCAGCCGGTTCACCCGTCCAAAGGATGGTGGCCAAGCGATAACCCTGGGTGCACCACTGCATTTTAAAACCATCTTTCAAAGATTTTTCGCGCCAGTTTATAACAGCCGTGGTCCGACCCACGTCGTTAATTGCTGTTCCCAAGTCCAGCCATGCAACAGGCCTACCTACACACCAGTGGGAAAGAGGGAGTTATTAAAGGATGAAGGGTAGGGAAGTACGAAAAACAAAACACACCGATAGCAATAATTTCTCTAATATTGATTTCCCCTGCACTCACAAGATCTCGATGGCTTGCATCAAATATCTTATGGCACAGTCACACAAACACACTAAAGACAGGGATAGATCACAACACAGAAATAACCTTGCCACCACACAATGCTTGCGAGGGGTGGCGATGGTGGTCTCAGTAGATGAGAAATGTCTGGCTGGATCACATCTGAGCTCTTGGATCTGGGCCAACGATCACTCGTGATTCTTAGTGCCCGATGCTCAGACTGTCATCCTCAAAGTTTGTTGTTGTGTGTCTATCTCTATCTCCTATCTCTATCTCTATCTCTATCTCTATCTCTATCTCTATCTCTATCTCTATCTCTATCTCTATCTCTATCTCTATCTCTATCTCTATCTCTATCTCTTTCTCTTTCTCTTTCTCTTTCTCTTTCTCTTTCTCTATCTCTTTCTCTTTCTCTTTCTCTTTCTCTTTCTCTTTCTCTTTCTCTTTCTCTTTCTCTTTCTCTTTCTCTTTCTCTTTCTCTTTCTCTTTCTCTTTCTCTTTCTCTTTCTCTTTCTCTTTCTCTTTCTCTTTCTCTTTCTCTTTCTCTTTCTCTTTCTCTCTCACTGCGCTCCGTGGGACTCAACCCTGTTCAATCCATTATGCTGAACTGGAACTGTACTGTTAATTTCACTTGGCTCAGCTCTCAAGACATTTTATATTCAGGTCAGGAATGGAACCTCAAAGGCAGGTACGCTTCCTTTGAACTTCTCTGTCAGCCGTTATTTTGTTTTGATTAAAGGAAAATTACCATTTAACAAAATTAAATTCAATAACTAGTTTGGAGTTGCAGCTGATGTGAAACATCCTCACAAGAGAAGACCATGTTTTCTGAAATCATGTAGCCATTGCTTTGGTGGACCTCGAAGGTTTATTAGCCTGTCCGCTGTGTCGTGGGATATGGGGTATTTACAATCGCTTCTGTTTGTGTGTCTGTCCATGCCATAACTTTTTTTTACCATTTTTGTTTTTGTCATCTTATGTTTTTACAAACCTCTATTATGAAAATATGGAGAAGGATAATTAATAATTGGGTCAAAATGTCAAAAGGCAAAGTTACAATGAATAGAAATAACCCATATTAGCCCATCCGCCGTACAACTCGACACAGCCGGGTTGTGTAATCGCTTCCGTGTTTCTTCATTTACCATTCGAGCTTTTGTCATCAAAATTTCAACAAATCTTTATCTATGAGAATATGGAGATCATAATTAATAAATTTTACGTTTTTTTATTTTTGTTTTAGCTGTCATTTTCGTCAAGTTTAGTTTGAGTACAAAGCAGAGGCTTTGCATTTTGCGATGCTTTTTAGTTTGTTAATGTTTTTGGTAAATGTTATTTTAATGCTCACAAAGCTTTATTTTATCTCTCCATGTGTTGAGGTTGACATAAAACCGTATCTCAAGCTGATAGAGGACCTTGTGTATTTTATTACATACAGGAAAATAACATTGAGACGTCACTGTATTCTTACATAAATGACATGGACATTAAATAATGGATGAATCTATATGGTGTATGGCATTTGACTACCTTTCCCCCAAATTACAGGGCAATATTAAACCTTTATCATGATTATGCTTATGCAGTTTGGCAGCAATAACTTTATCAAGAGTGAAGATACTGATTATTTATGGTATTCTGCCAGGATGGTGCAGAGGTAGCACACGTACCAATGAGATATTTAAATCGGGGTTCAATTCTTGGCTTGACTACATACCATCAGAAGGGGGTTTTGCAAACAGGGTGTTATATCAGAGTTTCTGTTTTGGATGGTAAGCTGGGGACCAATCTGCTGCCTTTAGTTGATTGATGTTAAAGATCCCATGATGTCTTTTGACAAAGTCTCCCACAATGGTATCTCCCACGATGAAGCTGAGTCATTGGTATCTCCCACAGTGAGAGCTGTCTTTGGGTCTCTCTCACTCTCTTACTCGCTCACAGCAGGCAGGTCGGTGGTCTTTCTGTCTTCTTCCGACCGCACTCCGGCCTTGCCCCCCCTCTCTCTGTCTGTGCTCTGTACCCCCAATATTTCTGCAGGGTGCTCAAGGTCTGCCAGAAATCCCCTTCTGGTGAAACTACAAAGGTCAAGAATCACTGCTCACCATCACTCTTTCATTCCTCTTCCCCCCCCCCCTCCGCCTCTGGAACAAACTCCCACACTCTCTTCAATTCCACTCTTCCCTCCAGGTCTTCAAAACAGCTGTTTACTACCATCTCATATCTTCCCCCATCCAAAACCATGATCTTTTCTATCCCCATTAATACACCCCAAACCCACCTCCTTCAAATTCCCTGCTTTCCTTCCTGAAAGTCCCTGGAGTACCCATCTTGTTTACCCTGTGTACCCTGCTCCATCCCTCTCCCCTCCACAGGTCTAATGTATCTGTTCCCCACTGTTGTTGTGCTTCCCTCTCCTGCTACTCTTGTCTCCTTCTCGCTTTGTTATATGTTCTCTGTGTTAGCTCTTATACGAGCCTTGACAAAGTATACAGAAAAAAGGAAAAAGAGTTGGTGAAGTATTGCTGGCACTGAACAAATTCCTAATACCTGCCTAACCTGCAGGGGACTGCATCAGTGGTATAGTCAAGCCCCTTGCCCCCACCCATAAATATTGCTACCTGCGGGAGAAACTTGGAATTGACTCTCAGGCCAACATGCACACAACATGAGTAAATGACACTGAATGCACAAATTGGGGAGGTAAATTAAAATTGACTTGCTGATGACCTTGTTTTGTGTGACAGAGGCCCAACCACTGCAGGACGCAGCAAGGCAGTACAGGGTGGCCCACGAGGGCGGGGCCAGAGCCAGGATACCGAAGCGGCGAGACGCAATAAAGAGGAGAACAAGGCTCGCCATGCCAACCATGGGCGCAGAGAAATGGCTGCTCGCAAGCATAGCAGAGGCATGATCCCCTTTTAGGTCTTATTTTGAGATGTTGAAATATGGGGAGGTGGTGAATTATGTGTGAAGGATGATTGTGTGGGTACAGAATGCCTAGAGGGAAGAATTTATGAGCACAATCAACAACTGATATTTCAAAGAAAATGAATAAAACATGGTTGATTTAGTTATTGTTTTCATGTGAAGGGGGAAAATGGCCTTAAAATATTTGTGTGTTTCATGTGAGGGGAGTGGAAGGTTTATAAAGAGAGCAGACGTGCACTTTACCAAATAAAAATTGGGGCAGCATTGAAAAACTGAGTTTATCTGAGTCTTTTTGTTTTCTTACTTTGACAAAAGTTTAGCTTTGATGCTGTGTCCACCATTTGTTGACTGAATACAACTTATCCTGGAGGATGACACAACCATTGCTTTAAGGAATTTGAGTGTCTGAGGTTATTGGTTGCAAAAACACTCTAATGGCATCACTCACCACATCCTAATGCCACAAACAGACTCTGATGACCATGGATGAGTAATGCTACAGATTAGGAAACAGGGTTCCAGCCTTCCTTACATGGCATCTTTAATGTCCACAATCAAGTGCTCTTAGATTAGTTTGCCATTCTAATTTCCCATCTGAAAGGATGGCATATAACCGATGATGCTGTGCCCTGACAGTAGTTTGTAATTGGAGCTTAGTCGGGAATAGCATGCACACTGTGTGATTAAATGTCTTGTCTATACTAAAGTGTGTGTGTGTGTGTTTTTTTTCCATAACTTCAAAACCATGAAATCTAGCACCCTGAAACATTGCATGCACACGAAGAAAACTCAAAGGAAGCGCATGACTGAAAATTGGATGTTTGGGTTAATTAAAACACCCCCTTTTGAAGATGATTAATGGCCTTATTTAATTCTCTCTCTATCGAGTGCAGCCTGTGGCTGCTGGTTGCATCATTGTTTGGGACGCGGCGATGCCGCTGATGCAGTGTCCCCCTTACCAGTACACTGGTACTCATTTTGCCGATCTCGGAAGGATGACAGGCTGAGTCAACCTCCTGGTGTATTTTAATTCAGCGGCCAACGGGGCTTGAACTCAGGACCCTAGGATCCCAAGCTGCCACCCTAACCACTAAGCCAACACCAGGCTTCTTATGTAATTATATTGTTACGGCTGTGGAAATTCGCAATACACCATAAAGGGTCCTTAGATCAGTTATGACGCTAAGTTTATGTGCAGATAGTTCCCCACCGTTGTTTAAAGGGAAGTCGTGTGATTCATCGGGCTGCGACTCTTTGAGATAGCCGTTTTTCTGTTCTATCGTTATTTTGGACCGTCCGAAGACTTCAAACGAAGGCCCCGTGAAAGGCCTACAACGGCGCGCGAGTTTTCCCGCCTTTTTTTGCGGTGCCGGGGCTGATGGGAGAGGCTGCGAGAGCTCGCTGGCGATTGGTGAATACGGGGTGTGAGGCGGCCGTGAGGAGGAAACGCCCCTTTTCGAGGAGCTTCTCGAAAGGGCTAGAGGAGAGGCGGAGCCAAAAAGGGGGTCGAGTGCTTCTCTCTCTTGGTGGACGTCGTGTTTGAGCTCTCTTCTTCTTCGCCCTGGATCGTCGTGTTTGGACTCCTTCAGGCTCTGGATCGTCGTGTTTGGACTCTTCGGGCTCTGGATCGTCGTGTTTGGACTCTTCGGGCTCTGGATCGTCGTGTTTGGATTCGTCGGGCTCTGGATCGTCGAAGTGGGCTCTGGATCGGCGAAGGCTCGTCTCTCCCTCTGGGCGCCAAGTCGTGAGGGTTGCGAGCAGTGGTCCCGGGTTGAGGCGCGCACGAGAGGAGAGTGCCGAAGAGGGCTCGCCGACCGTCGCCCCTTGAGGGGGCAGGTAACCAGCACGGTATCGCGGGCCTATTCGGTCATCCACGGCCCACGGCAATAAAGGTCTACGAACCCCGTCTACCCCCCTTGCCTGTGAGGAGGGTTTTTCCTTTGTTTTTTTTGTGTACAACTGGTGGCGCCGTCTGTTAAGTAAACCTGTGTAAGTGACTGTACATCATCGTAGTCGGTAGTAGTACTTTCTTTGTCGCTTGTATATTGCATGATTCCTTGCTTGTGTTGTGTGTGTGTAATATGTGCTTGCTATAATAAATGTCCTTGTGTGAAATGTATCCCGTTCGTCATCTCTTTCCCCATTGAAAGTGCCATCTTGAATCGTGGAATGAGTAGTGGGTTTTAAACACCCGATAAATAATCTGAACCGTCGAGGTCGGCGATAACACCGCTTGGTTATCCCTGTAGCACGGAACGAACCGCTTAAGCGGTTCGTGTCCTAAGCCGACCTGCGGCATGGTGCAACCCTTCGGTAGGTTACCCGCGCAGGTATTTAGGTATATCGACATTCGGCGATTCACCCTATTTCGCGCGGGTAGAATGCGGACTGGGTTGTGGTGAGGTTAAACCCCCACCCGTGACTGGCTCCTGGCGATAGTTCCAGGAGGGTCACGATTGAATTGTCCGTCCGGTGGGCGACGCGGCTGCCATTAGAGGTACGCGTCCGATCACACACCAGGCGGGCCAGAATTCGTAACAATATCCTTTATCAGGCGATCCTCGGCCACCTTGCTGTCTGGGGTCTGTAGCTGCCATGTTTTTTGGCCTGTTCAACCATGCCTTGACTTCGAACAGGCAGCAACGATTTCTTAATGATAAAGTTTTTTTTTTTCACTTTCCTCACTCATATTATCAAATGTCTGTTCATCACAGCTACGAATCGCTGTATACATCGCTTTTGTACGTGCTATAATTTTCAAATTCGGAGCTTGGAGTGATTTCATCCATCATATGATGCCATTTTCCACGATCTACTCTCGGGATTAAAGTATATCATCGAAGTATTATTTTGGCTTTGACGATCGGATATCATCTGGACTAAATAAGTGTCAATATCTGGAGTGAAATCTGATAATTTAAAGAAGTAACAAGTCTTACAACTCAGCCTATAAACCTATTTACTTTAAGCAAGCAAGGCTATGGTCCATCCTCCATATATACATAAGAAAATGTGAAATTTCTAAAGCATTAAACTACCTTCTTTTTCGATTGTTTGGAGAATTATATTGAGTGAACAAATGATTTAGGAATGTGCCAAAACTAACCAGCTTCATCGAGCTGGTTTCATTGAGTGCAACAAAAATAATTAACCAGCGGGATCGACACGAAGGCAGCTGTGCCTGGTTTCTCCGTTGGGACTCTGGAGTTATGAAGGCAAAATCAATTAAATTAAAAGAAAGAAAGAACGAACGATGAACAATGGGAGGATTAGGGTGAGTTAAGCAACTTTGAAAAATTTTCCACTCTTTTTTTTTTTTCTGTCAGGAATGCATTTCCCCTTTAATACATCTTAAAAATCAATGGGATTTTGTAGTTCCATTTCAACGACGTTTTCCAGGAACGCGTGTGTGTGTGACATAACATTATCTTTGACTCACACTCCCTTTCCTCGCTCTCCTGGCTCCCCAATTATTCCCCCCTTTCCGACCCTCCCTCCTCCTCACCCCTCCTCACTCTCCCACTCCACCTCAGTCCCCCTCCCTCCTCTCTCTCGCACACACCCCCTCCTTCTCCTGGAATGTTTAACGACCTGTGGTGAGGCATTGCTCTCTCCCCCCCCCTTTTCCTCGCTTTCCCTCTTTTCCTTGCTCTAGCCCTTCCTCCCCATTCCTTGCCCCCCACCCCTCCTTGCTTCTTCCTCACTCCCCTCCCCTCTCCTCTCTCCCCATCCTCCTCACTCCCACCCACCCCCTCCTTCCGAGCTCTTCACTCCCCTTCCGAGCCCCCCCCCCCATTCCGAGCCCCTCCTAGCTCCCCCACCCCTTCTCCCTCCCCTCGTTCACCTCCTCCCCTCTCCCTCCTCTCTCTCTCCCCCTTCCCTCCATCCTCTCTCGCTCCACTTCCTCCTTTCTCCCTCCTTTCGTCCCTCTCTCTTCCCCCTTCCTCCCTCCCTCTTCTTTTCCTCCCCTCCCCCTACTTTCACCTCGCTCTTCTTCTCCCCCTCCATCGCCTCTTCCTTACTCTCTCCACTTAATATTTCCATTATTAAAGCGAGGGTTGTATTTGCTTGTCTCAAATAAATAGCTACATTTGAAAGCCAGAATTGGGGTTCTCCTTTTCTAACTCGTAGTGTGAGGCTCAAGATTGACATGATTTGCTATTTTTCTATCTATTTCATTATGGAGGGCTGGCAGGATGGTCAAGACTAGAGGTATGCACAGTTGCCTCTAAGCTGTCTATCCTGGATTCAAATCTCGACCCAGCTATAAACTGTCAACCTCGTGTTTCAAAGGCAGCGTGAGGCATAAATGTGCACGTTAACCATTTGAATAAATTGAAGGATGTTGAACACTTTTAAAGGTGAACGTTGAAGATCATATGGTCTCTTGTGAAGAACATAGGAGTTATCGTCGGCACCCTGGCCAAATTCCAAAAGATCCTCCACGGCTGCGGTAGGCAATGGTCTGCTATGTTAGAGTGTCATTGCTGTATGGGCAGCACTTTTTTCACAATAAAGAAATTTTCGCAAGTTTCACGTTAACAACCGTCTTTGACTGTAAAAGACAACCAATTCCATGTTTATTCTTCACTCTTGTCTTTCAAGTTGGCATTTCACTGCTGTCACATTGATCAACAGTCCTGATATTTATCTTTTCTTTAAGTCTGCCTATTTTGTTTTAATTTTTTTCATCCAATGCCTTCATTACCCGACCATGTAACCAATCCTTGTTTTTATTTTACCACGAGCCGTGACTTCTGCAGGAACATATTCCATCTGATATCTCTCTAATTTAACTGATCACAAAGTTAGTGTACAATCTTATGATATCTAATTTTGCTTGTGTGTGTTTTTATTTGACTTGTATGCACTCCTAAACTGCTTTACAGAATGAGTTGTAATTTGGTGGAAACACCAGGTTGACAGTTTATAGCTGGGCTGAGATTCCAACCCAGGCTCGACAGCATCGAGGCGAGTGTGCATACCTCCAAGTCATCCTGTGAACCCTGCACACACATTGACTTTAACAGCCAAAGACCCTGCACAGTCTCAACCAATGACTTTAACATAAAAGTAAAAATGAGGATTAACAAACTTATATTCCCTAAGCGTGTGCAATATGTATGTGAAGTTTCCCCTTGATCTGACCAGCCGTTCTGGAGAAGATGTTTGAAGGTTTTAGGGTAAATGCAATATGGCCACCAAACCATGTGATTTATCAATTAGAAATTAACAAACTTCTGAAAGGATGTCTTGGGGAAAGTGTATATCAAATTTTGCCTCAATCTGTCCAGCTGTTCTGGAGAAGATTTTTTTAAATTTATTAATGTTCAATCCAAGATGGCTGACGAACCATATGACATATGACATCATAAATTTACATTCTGCCTCCAACCCTCCAGGGGAATATGTGTGTGAAGTTTCGTGTTAATTGGATGAGGTGTGTTTTTTCTATCCAAGATGGCCACCAAACCATGTGACTTGTGACATCATAATTTTTACTATGTATGCGGATATGATGGAAGATGATAGTTGCAAATTTTCGCTTCGTTAGGTTATGTGATTCCAGAGAAAACATTATTTAATATTTTTATTGAATCCAACATGGCTGCCAAACAAACTATGTGACCTATCAATTAGAAAATATCAAAAGTCACCAGCTCACCACTTGCTTGATATGTGTACCAAATTTCGTAAATATATCTTGAGGGGATTTGTAGTTAAGCTCTGGAAACGAAATGTGACAGACGGACAGACGGACAGACGGAACCCATTTCTATATCCCCCCACCAACTTCGTTGGTTGGTGGGGGATAAAAATCGAAATTGGAGGTGGCCATCCCAAATTAGTAGAACGTACCCATGCACACACAAAATACAAGCACAACTTTTCAACTTATTTCGTCCAGCAGCTTAGGAGTGCTAAAATCGAGCACGTATGCAAATTGCCCAAGTAGTTTTCAATTCCATAAGGTTAAACTTGTTTTGGTGCAGAATGATTCGTTGATGTGCTTGCAGTCCCTCGGATTGATGTTACACTGGGCATCCCGTCTGCCGGTATTAGTTGATGGACGTTAAAGATCCCACATTGTCTTTCACAAAGAGTAGGTGAGCTTTCACTGGCATCCTGAACAAATTACAAATTGCTGCAATAACCTACAGGGGGCACTGCATCTGGTGCAGAGCCACGCCCTCAGCCAATGTTGCGACCCCACAGCCTTGTGCTGCGAAAGAAAGAAAAAGCTCGTGTGCAGCTTGCTTTCATTGTTCATTTCCTCTTTCGTCCCCACTTTCCTGTTCCTTTTCCTGCTGTGTTTCATGCAGCTTGGTCACTCTCATGTGTCCTTCTCCCCCTCCCCTTAATCTTACTCTCACTTCTACTCTGCTGTTGTTGTTTTTTTCTCCTCTTCCATGAGCCTCGATCATGTATACAAAAAAGAACATTTCAATGCTTTGTCTTTTTCTCATCTTGGTTTTTTTATCCCACTTTAGCTGGATTTTCCCCCATCTTGTACCTTGTGTACAACTAATGAGAAAATGGGACTTGGAATTTTTTTGTAACTCTTTCGCATGGAATTGAGCAGTTTTCCGTTCCCAGGGCAATTTATTGGGTGAATTATTTATGTATTTATTTATTTTGAAATCTAGGGCCCTCTGAAAGTAGACCGAGTTGAATTCTGCCGTCTCCAATTCCACATACCAGTGTGTCGCGGATGAAGTGGTCTCGCATTTCACCAAACTCACAGAATTCCATGAAACGCCTCATCTCGGCTACATTCTCGAGACCCTGGTAGCGGAAATGAGAGTAACTTAGACCCACAACAGTTGCGCTTGGAATCGGGCTAAAGCATTGTTTGGAAAAAGTCGGATCGGTTTCATGAATGTCGTCTCCGGGTCTTGCGGGTGACAACAGGATTCTCATTCGCCTGTATGTTTCAGGCCTATTTTATAACACTCCATAGAATGTACCTCTTTAGCTTCATCGTTAATATCATTTGCATGAAACAACACACACGTTTGTGCAGCACACACACATTGTACAGGGTAAGCTGACAGAATGTCTTAGAGGTATTCACACTCACTTCTAAGCTGGCATTCTTGGGTTTGAATTCTGATCCAACTATCAACTGTAATCCCAGTGTTTTACAGGCAAGGCGATTCATCGATGGGTGTGCCGTTCCTCGGATGGACGTTAAACTGGGCGTCCCATCTGTAGGCAGTTGGTGGACATTGAAGATCCCATGGTGTCCTTCATGAAGAGCATGTGAGTGATCACCAGCACCCTGACTGAATTCCAAATTCTGTGCCTAACCTACAGATGGCATTGCATCAACGGTGCCCTTGGCCAATAATTATACCCTGCAGCCTTGCGGTACATATGAATGAAGAAGAAGAATTGTATATGGTGTTTCAAAAGTCTAGAACCTTGTGACTTTTTTATTTTTCAGACGATGCCTTTGTGCTGGAACTGGAGCTGTCCCCACGTCGTCCAGATTTAATGCCACTTGACTTTTTTTTCTTTGGGGCCACCTGAAATCAGTGGTTAATACCACGAGACCACGTACTATTGAACATTCAGGAGAACGAAATCAGAAGCGAATGCAAAAATCGAAGTGTCGGTGTTAAACGTTCAAAGAAACCCACATGCAGAATTGATACGTACGTGTATGCACGTGAGTGGCTTGCAATTTGAGTAATTATTGAAATAAAATTGTAAAATAAATATCCCTACGATTCTGGACTTTTGAAACACCCTGTATAAGTCTTTGTCATTGGAAAATTTCCATGTAATCCATCCGTGAGTAGCTGTAATGTATTATTGCACAAGTGGATGGTACTTTGATTATGACCTCACATGCAAAGTGGGGTTAAGCAATTGGTTCACTCTGTCTGTCTGTCTGTGATCAAGGAACTACTTAATTTCAATTGAATTTTATATTTTGAACACTGGAACACAAACCTGCAGTTTAGCAGTAATTTGTCTCTGAATTTGACAAATTGTACGGAATCTCGTCCCGATCGCGCATGCGCAGAGGAGTAAGGTGATTTGTTTTAGCCTACCTGACTGCTTGGCAATCAAACAAAATTGAAAATCATTTCAAACAGGAAACTTACTGTGTTTAAGGACGTTATAAAGGACACAGACAACAGGAACAAATAACTAATGTCACGTGTTAAATAAGGTAGTGTAAAAGACGCTGCATCAACGGCGGTAAACTTCCGCAAAAACTTTTTTTTTCTACATCCTTTTAAAGCCTTAATTTTATTTCAGTTGAATTATTTATTTGAACATCCTCATTCCCAAACATTCATTCTCCAACTCTGTATTCACACAAAAGGTCCTCAAGACTCGGACTTCCATCGTCCTGTGCAGGTACTGACAGCGCCACTATGTCGAACTTATGTCGAATTATTTATGTCGAATTATTTATGTCGAACGCAAATCGTCTTCTTGCCACTTCCAAAAACCTCCAGTTTAGCAGAACGTGAACAAAATATTACGCCATTTTTACATCATTTCGACCAATCGAATTTGCCCTTCATTTTCTCCGCGTTGGGAAATATCAAGATTCAGACAATGGATCGCGGCTCATAAGAAATGTAGATCATGCGAGGAAACGGAAAGCAAGAGTGGAAAAGCCCCTTCCCATGTCCTTTATCTTAAAACTGTGTGGGGTAAGGTGTTCTATGAATTTCCTTGTTGAATATGGATCTTCCTAAGTACAACATGCTTTCTGCAGGGTTAACATTGTGCTAAGATTAAATGATTGACTTCTGATTATTTTTGCATTTAATTTAACTGTGATTTTGAATGTATATTTATGACTTCATCTGCTGGAGGTGACGGTTTGGTTCCATGATTTTTGCTAACATTGCTCGTTCTTCACCCCTCATCTGTCCTTCAAAAGCTATAATCTCAGCGTTGAGATATAGATGAAGAAGACAAAGAAGAACCACTCCTTTTGCATCTTCATTCGCATGGGGTTGCTAGGACAGTTTTCCATTGGCTCGGGGGCACAATCCTGGATGAGTCACCACTCCAATGCAGGATATTCGAATGGCTCATTGTTACCAGAAAGCTGATACTCATTTTGCCGACCTTGGAAAGATGACAGGCTGAATCAATCCACCAGGTGTTCTGTTAATGGTACAACTGGGGCTCAAACTCAGGACCCTAAGTTCTCAAACCAGCCACCTGAACCATTAAGCCAAGACCAGGCTTGTTGAGATATACCACTGTCACTAAATATGTTCTTCCACAGATGTCAAAGATCAAAACATCCAGCTTTCTCTGAGGTGCATTTCTGAGATGCTGTGGCTGCAGCATTTCCTTTTGCTTGTCTGGTTTAAATTGTTGACGTGTCTCACCTGTTAGACATCTGCTAGATGCCATGTTTCAGTGAGGGACAGGAAACTGCTTGCCCAGGTCATATCCTGCATCAACCTGTCGTGTCCAATATGTGCAGTATCGAGCTTTTGTTTGATATAGCTTTCCATGCCCTGGGGAATCACAATTCATTCTCATTTGTGGATGACACCACTCTGACTCCTTTTGTCACAGACATCATGTTATGGATGAATATCAGATAGTATAGTTATTGGTATAAGTATACAGTATGATGCAAAGATGAACTGATTCGTTGGCAGCATCAAGACGTCAAAGGTCAGAGTCCTTGATAGGTTTTCGTTACTACAATAACTTAACAGCAGCTGAAGGGATCAAAGTCAAACTTTGTACAAATATGTATAATGATGTATACAAAAAACTTATTAGATTATGGGGTCAAGAGGTCAAAGGTCAAAGATCATGTCAGGTAAAAATGTGATATTTGAGAACAGCTGAAGGATTTAAATCAAGCTTGGTACAAGTATGTACAGTGTAATGATGTGTGGGCGGGGGCATATCTGTCGACGTCACGACGTCGAAGAGTGCCGTTCTAGTTCTAGCTGATCATTAGAATCTGTTTCAAGGAGAAAAACTTTTCAATAACTCAAATTGGGGTTGCATCTGAAGAGCATGTGGACCACCGGAGTGCACTATGTTGGCCACCTGCACGTCATTTGGTTTCGCTGTTGCTCTGCTGGGCAGTTTCTGTCTGTCTGTCTCCAACAGCCATTTTCACTTGTGGAAATTCTTCATCACCTTGAAATCCATTGTTCTTGGGAGGTGAAAGCTTACTTTGACCATTGTCATTAAGCTTAGTCTCAGCCAACAATCGGGATGCATAATCAACTTGGAAGCTGCCACCATGTTGAGAGATACCTGCAACAGGTACAGGGGTGTCGTTACACTTACTTTTATTCACAATTGAAACAGAAGTACCAAATGGCCTGAATCTTCAGGGATTGTCCCTTTTTTGTTAACGATCCTGCATCCCACACGGATGGACATTTGTGCCATTTTTGTGTTATTGTGATACAAGATACCCACACCTATGACAAGAAGTCACTTATTGCTATCGTCCTTTCATATTTTTCCTACAGCAATTGCTGACCAGCACGTAGACGTCACTTATTGCCATCGGCGTGGACATCTTGTGCAGCTCAATATGGGCAGATAAGAAATATGTTTTAATCAGTACCTCATACAATGTCCATAAATGTGGCCCTTGCTCCAGATTTTACAATTGTCATTTCAGACAGAAGATTAACTTATCGTTAGGCTTTTAGTTAATTAAATAATCTTGTCCACCCATGAGTCCTTCCTTATGCCTCTTTCTTCCCCCATCCATTATTTCTCCAAGTTCCTCTCTATTTTGTCCCTCAACCCTTCTCTTTCCACTGTTCCTTTTGTTCTGATACGTCGTGATCCGTTCTATGTTCCAATGACTCTTTGAGCCTCAACTTTGCACACAAAACAAGGAAAAAAAAATAGGCCTTTTTCTGTTATTATCACAAAGCTTATGTATGTGCTGTGTTCAGTCTGCAATGGCCATTTCTCAATTTCATAGGGTGGGCTTAATAAGGGAATGAGGCATGTCAATTGAGCAAAGCAGAAGGAGCTCGCTGCTCTAAGTACGAGCAATGTCACGATAACCCGGCATCTGTTATCAAACAGCAATGGTTAAGGTATGACCAAGACTGAAGTATCGTACTTTTCATTACTTTCCTCGTTGAACCCAACTTTCCGTGGATTGCTGGTGACCCACTTTTCAGGATCAATTTCCCACACTCTCCCACTGCAAAAATATAAGACAGTAGTGCAGTAGTCGATCTTTCTGATGGTTTACTGCAGTCAAAATAACCCGATCTTGATCAGGTGACCCAGCTGTGTGTGAGTGTGTTTATGTATATATGTATCTATATATTCGAGAACAGACCCTCACTGCTCCTATGGTTGGCAGCGAGTGCCCCGGAAGATGTGGGGGAAAGAGAGTGGCACTCAGATATATGTGGAAGAATTGCGTTGCTCAGCCGGTGGGTCGCCCAGATAGCTCAGATGGCAGAGCACTTGTATGGTTTGTAGAGAACCTGGGTTTGATTCTAGGTCTGGGTCTGAAAATTTTCCACATATATTTATGATGTTGGTTCTATCCTGTTCATTTCCAAATATATCTTGTATATATTGTTATGGCCACAGGTACTGAGTGTATTATGAGGGGGTTAATCCAAGGAGAAACGAGGAAGAACCGGACTTGGGGCCACCGCTCACAATTAACTTCGTGGTGCCGTGGGTTGCTTTACAATCACGAACGCCAATCAGTTAACCACGAGTTCCAGTGTCCACTGTTTAATTTGCCGTTTAACTAGAGGTCACATGGCCTCCTGACCGGGGAACACACCCTTGGCGATGCACCAATGTTATCTTGATTAGATCTTAAGTTATGTGGCCGAGTGTTTACCGCTGGTGCACGCCGACTGTGACAGGTTAATTAGTTTGGGAATTATAATCTCCCAGTCTATCTAGGTTCGGACAATGCTGGATCAATGGAAGGAAATGACAATCACAGACACGTTGAAATGTCAACAAGGAATTTATTATTAAGAAAAATAAATAAACTGACGAACTTTTATTTCCTTGTCGATTAAATGGATGAATTCAAATCAATCAAATGTTCAATCAACAAAATAATGTCCAACAAATAAAGAATTCAACAACCATTTCGAGAAAAATGGACAAAGAGCAGATGCTTATGACGATGCCTTACTTAACAATTAAACACGAGACAATGATACACAGCAGATCATTCAGGGAGGAAAGAAATCTGGTCTTGGCTTCCCAAGGCAGAAGTCTTGCGTCTACTAAAATAAACCAAAATGTTTGAGCGTGCCTTGGTCTACCTCTCCAAATGAGCTCTCCACAGCCCAGCTTGTTTCCACTGCCAGCGCCCTGCTTCGCCGTGCACCCATCCGTGAACAGGCTCAAACACCAATCAATGTCACGTCGTCACCACCAGGAACGCCAAGAATCAGGTACACCAAGAAGCATATATGCCAACAATCGGGCACGCCAAAAGCCAGGTACACCAAGAGTCAGGTACTGAGCAGAACCAGCAGGAATGGTCCAACTGTCACTAACCGCCATTGCTGCTGTCCCCAACAACCATCAGCAAGATCTCTCACAAAGTCTGATCAGGATCTCTGACCAACTGCCATCAGGATCTCCCACCAACCGTCAACAAGGCAGTCCTGCTGTCCTTTTATAGGCGACCATTGTGGGCAGTGCCTGTGGGCCATAATAGTGACATGTTCAGTTAACGCTGGTGTTTTTGTTCTGAATCAACGCGTGAGGTGAGACTATGCACTCTACGAATGACTTTCTAGTTTTCTATGTGTGGTTTATATTTGTTTATGTATGAACTTTTTATTGGACTATCGTGAATATTTTTTTCAATACCCTTATATTCCCCGAGTGAAGCACACCATCAATATCTTATTTCTGTATCTTACTCTTAACATCTAAATCTCATTATATTCGTTTGCAGAGTCAACGTAGTCATGATATCTGAAAGGATGACACAGAAGTAACCCACTTACCTTGGAACTGTCTTGCTTGGGTTTGATTCCTGACCCACCTATAAATTATCAGATTGATGCTTCGCAGTTAGGGTGATGTGAATGCGCCATGCACCACGGATGGCCGTTAAAGCGTGTATCTCGTTTGCTGGTATTAGTTGGTGGATGTACCATCCATCCATTGGGACCATACTCTGTGCAGAGCGTTGGTGCTGCCTCAGCAGTCTCCTTGGCTATTGGGCACAATCCTGGATGGGTCGCCACTCCGACACAGGATACCAGCAAGCTGGAACTCATTTTGCCGACCTCAGAAGGATGACAGGCAGAGTCAACCCCACCTGATATTGATTCAACAGCCGAGGTGCATTTGAACTCATGATCCGAATATCCCAAGCCCACCACCCTAACCATTAAGCCAACACCAAGCATGGTGGATGTTGAAGACCCCATTATGTCTTTGACAAAGAGTAGGCGAGTTATCACTCTGGACAAATTCCAAATTCCTGCCTTGACTACTGCTGGGAAGGCAAAGGCAAACCATGCAATCTAATCCTGGCTGGAGAACTGCTTTGGGAGCATTGAACCTGACTTCAGGCACGACATCAGAGAGACTGACAGATGGACAGTGATGATAGAGATGGAGGCATTGGAGAAGGAGTGAAAGTTTGAAAAGTGTTCTCTTGCGAAATGGTCTTTAACATCAACAACATTGCCCACTGGACAACCACTCTTTACGTCCTCTTCGAAGGAAGGCATGATACAAGATTCAGCACCCTCTGCTGCTACCGCACCAGGCGGACATATCTCGTCTAATAAATTCGACTCCAGGGTAAGATCTACTTATCAGGAGAGTTTATCGTGGCACCTCGTCTGTGTGAAGTGGTGTATCAAATTGGTAACCCTCAACGAGTCCACCAGATACAGGTAATTATTTCGTTCCCATGGCCATTGACTCATTGCTGTCATTTTGATGAAATGTCGTGGCCAACATTCCTGGCCTTCCGGGCAAGCAGCAACTCAACCTCAAAACTTCCTCTGCCCCACTAAATCATGCCGTCCCTTTCAAAACGTGATTCGCTTACTGCAAGCAAATGTTGCACAGCAAAAGAGATATGTGCCCTTATTTTGCAGGGTTCACTTCACATGCAGAATTTACCATGTAAGTGCATAAACTGCCTGCGATTCCACGAGGAATGGCTGGAACGTTTCACCATCCCACAATTTGAACAAGTACTGCCCCCTATGTGCCCCCTCGGCCCACGGCAGCCCCGAATGATGCGCAGACTCCTTTTCCTGAATGCTTTATGAGAAATCAAGGAAATTGTCTGCTGACACGACCTCTCTGAAAGCAGCTTGATGTTTGTGGACATAGACAGAAAATCACTTCAAAAATACAAGTTCTGTCTGGGATTGCGGTCTTCATGAGACACTTTACATAGACATGGGGAGGGAAGTCCGACGTGCCTTCAATTTGCTTTCATCAAATTATAATGGTCATCGTTTATCATTTCACGTGCAACATGCGACTGATTGGTTGCATCGTTGCTCGGAGCACAGCTGTGCCAATGATGCTGTGCCCCCCCTGTAGGTTCGAGAAGGAATTTGTAATTTGTTCAGGATCCCGGCGATAGCTCACGTACTCTTCCTGAAAGGCATCGTGGGATCTTCGAAGTCCATCAACTGAGGTTAGCAGACTAGAAGTCCAGTTTAACAATCCATCCGAGGGTCAGCGCACACATTGATGAAACACCGGAATGGCAGTTTATAGCTGGTTTCGAGAGTCAACGTGAGAAGTGTGGTGTTGATTTAGTGGGTCGGGTCGCTGATTTGGGATATTAGCGCCCTGAGTTTGAGCCCTGTTGGCTGCTCATTTAACACCAGGTTGGGTTGACTCTGCCTGCCATCCTTCCGAGGTTTGTGAAATGAGTACCAGTGTACTGGTGGAGGGGCACTGCATCAACGGCATAGCTGTAAACAAACAAAATGATAGCTACCCGGCAGCCAAGCTGCCAGAAGAAGATTTGACGTTAAAAGCCAGACCAGACCACTCAGAGATGATTGCACATAATTAACAAGAACTTGTGTTTGGTATTTTCTTTACTTTCACATTGATATAGTGCTTCCTTATTACTTGTCTGTGAAGACATCAAAAACTAGAACAGGACTTTGTGGAGCGCACACCTCCACCAGGTTGAGCAGATTACATTTCGTGTCCCACTGACAGGCTGGATCTGGATCCGGACCTGGAGCGGGAATGAATCGGCTGGTTCTTCTCACCTAACAAACTCATCCACCAAGTTTTATCTTAACCCGTCAACAATATTTTGAAATGTCACGGATTTATCGGTTTTTGGCCCCATCTCTGGATGGTGAAATAATAACTTCAAAATTAAAAAAAAACATTCTCAGATCTGGATCTTCCCCAAAAATCAAATCTATTCTTCCTTTTTCACAAACCCAACTCATCCACCAAGTTTTGTCTTAACCCGTCAACAATCTTTTGAAATATCACGGGTTTATCGGTTTTTGGCCCCATCCCTGGATGGTGAAATAATAACTTCAAAATTATAAAAAAAACATTCTCAAATCTGGATCTTCACCAAAAATCAAATCAAGTCTTCCTTTTTCACAAACCCAACTCATCCACCAAGTTTTGTCTTAACCCGTCAACAATATTTTGAAATATCACGGGTTTATCGGTTTTTGGCCCCATCTCTGGATGGTGAAATAATAACTTCAAAATAAAAAAAAAACATTTTCAGATCTGGATCTTCACCAAAAATCAAATCAATTCTTCCTTTTTCACAAACCCAACCTGTCCACCAAGTTTTGTCTGAACCCGTCAACAATCTTTTGAAATATCACGAGTTTATCGATTTTTGGCCCCATCTCTGGATGGTGAAATAATAACTTCAAAATAAAAAAACCATTCTCAGATCTGGATCTTCACCAAAAATCAAATCAAGTCTTCCGTTTTCACAAACCCAACTCATCCACCAAGTTTTGTCTTAACCCGTCAACAATCTTTTGAAATATCACGGATTTATCGTTTTTTGGCCCCATCTCTGGATGGTGAAATAATAACTTCAAAATTAAAAAAAACATTCTCAGATCTGGATCTTCACCAAAAATCAAATCAAGTCTTCCGTTTTCACAAACCCAACTCATCCACCAAGTTTTGTCTTAACCCGTCAACAATCTTTTGAAATATCACGGATTTATCGTTTTTTGGCCCCATCTCTGGATGGTGAAATAATAACTTCAAAATTAAAAAAAACATTCTCAGATCTGGATCTTCACCAAAAATCAAATCAATTCTTCCTTTTTCACAAACCCAACCTGTCCACCAAGTTTTGTCTGAACCCGTCAACAATCTTTTGAAATATCACGGGTTTATCGGATTTTGGCCCCATCTCTGGATGGTGAAATAATAACTTCAAAATTAAAAAAACCATTCTCATATCTGGATCTTCACCAAAAATCAAATAATGTCTTCGTTTTTCACAAACCCAACTCATCCACCAAGTTTTGTCCGAATCCATCAACAATCTTTTGAAATATCACGGATTTATCGTTTTTTGGCCCCATCTCTGGATGGTGAAATAATAACTTCAAAATAAAAAAAAACATTCTCAGATCTGGATCTTCACCAAAAATCAAATCAATTCTTCCTTTTTCACAAACTCAACCTGTCCACCAAGTTTTGTCTGAACCCGTCAACAATCTTTTGAAATATCACGGGTTTATCGGATTTTGGCCCCATCTCTGGATGGTGAAATAATAACTTCAAAATAAAAAAAACATTCTCAGATCTGGATCTTCACCAAAAATCAAATCTATTCTTCCTTTTTCACAAACCCAACTCATCCACCAAGTTTTGTCTTAACCCGTCAACAATCTTTTGAAATATCACGGGTTTATCGGATTTTGGCCCCATCTCTGGATGGTGAAATAATAACTTCAAAATAAAAAAAACATTCTCAGATCTGGATCTTCACCAAAAATCAAATCAATTCTTCCTTTTTCACAAACCCAACCTGTCCACCAAGTTTTGTCTGAACCCGTCAACAATCTTTTGAAATATCACGGGTTTATTGGTTTTTGGCCCCATCTCTGGATGGTGAAATAATAACTTCAAAATTAAAAAAACCATTCTCAGATCTGGATCTTCACCAAAAATCAAATAATGTCTTCGTTTTTCACAAACCCAACTCATCCACCAAGTTTTGTCCGAATCCATCAACAATCTTTTGAAATATCACGGATTTATCGTTTTTTGGCCCCATCTCTGGATGGTGAAATAATAACTTCAAAATAAAAAAAAACATTCTCAGATCTGGATCTTCACCAAAAATCAAATCAATTCTTCCTTTTTCACAAACTCAACCTGTCCACCAAGTTTTGTCTGAACCCGTCAACAATCTTTTGAAATATCACGGGTTTATCGGATTTTGGCCCCATCTCTGGATGGTGAAATAATAACTTCAAAATTAAAAAAAACATTCTCAGATCTGGATCTTCACCAAAAATCAAATAATGTCTTCGTTTTTCACAAACCCAACTCATCCACCAAGTTTTGTCCGAATCCATCAACAATCTTTTGAAATATCACGGATTTATCGATTTTTGGCCCCATCTCTGGATGGTGAAATAATAACTTCAAAATAAAAAAAAACATTCTCAGATCTGGATCTTCACCAAAAATCAAATCAATTCTTCCTTTTTCACAAACTCAACCTGTCCACCAAGTTTTGTCTGAACCCGTCAACAATCTTTTGAAATATCACGGGTTTATCGGATTTTGGCCCCATCTCTGGATGGTGAAATAATAACTTCGAAATAAAATAAAAACATTCTCAGATCTGGATCTTCACCAAAAATCAAATCAATTCTTCCTTTTTTACAAACCAAGCTGCCCACCAAGTTTTGTCTGAACCCGTCCACAACCTTTTGACATATGCTCTCAAACAAACAAACGAACACACCGACAGGAATCAAACCTCCAGGGCTCCGTTTACCTTGAGTGGTGCAGGTGATGAATGATATTACCTTCATTTTAATCGCGGCCATGTTTAAACACATCATTGTTCAAATCGCTTATTGTTTCTGCTCTTTGTCATTACAAATCATCTAATTCTGAAGTTCTATTAATTTGTGTTAAAAGTGTAAACGTTGCACATGTTACTGGTTTTGATGTCAAGTGATAAAGTTAACCTTGTGGTTGGTTTGTTGAACGAACTTTAAGATCGTGGAAAATGAGGAAAACAGGATTACGATGACAAAGGAAAAGGGAGACGTGGTGCGAGCAGCTGAGCCTGTTCTGAAGATGGATGATGAAAGGTGTGGAGGAAAACATGGGAAACATTTCGAGAACAGGGCGAAGGAATTGGAGGGAGGGGAAAACCAAAGGGGTTTGGGGAGGAGAACCAGAGGGGATAACTCGAAAGGAATGGAAGACCAGAATGAAATGGAAGGGATGGAAGACCAGAACCAGAATGAAAGAAAGGAATGGAAGACCAGGAATTAGGGGGGTGGGATAAAAACCAGAGGGGGGGGGAAGCGGAGGATAGAACCACAGGATAGAACTAAAGTGGGAAAAAGCAGAGGGGGGATACCAGAAGGGAGAACCAGATGGGAGAACCAGATGGGAGAAACCATGAGAAGGGAGAACCAGAGAGCAGAACCAGAAGGGATGGTGGAACCAGAGGGATGGTGGAATCAGAGGGAACGGAGGGGGGACCATAAGGGAGACAAGAGGGTTGGCAGAGGGGAGAACCATGAAAAGGAAGAACCAGAGGGATGGTGGAACCAGAGGGAAGGGTAGAACCAGAGGGAACGGGGGGGGGGACCATAAGGGAGACAAAAGGGTTGGCAGAGGGGAGAACCGGAGTGGAAAGCAGAGTGGAGAACCATGAAAAGGAAGAACCAGAGGGGAAAACCTTGCAAAGGGGAAAACCACAGGGGAGAAACATGAGAAGGGAGAACCAGAGGAGATAACCAGAGTGGACAGCCAGAGGGGGAGACCCAGAGTGGATAGCCAGAGGGGGAGACCCAGAGTGGATAGCCAGAGGGGGAGACCCAGAGTGGATAGCCAGAGGGGGAGAACCAGAGGGGATGGTGGAACCAGAGGGGAAAACCCAGAGGGAATGGTGGAACCAGAGGGGATGGTGGAACCAGAGGGAAGGGGGAAACCAGAAAGGGGAAAACCAGAGTGGAGAACCAGAGGAGAGAACCAGTAAGTCGGAGAAGGAAAACCAGAGGGAATGGCAGGGGTGGAGGAGGAGAACGAGAGGCGAAAGGATGGTGAGAGGTTAGAGGAGGGGTGGTGAGAGGGGGGGAGGATCAGGGAGAATGAGAGGGGAGGAAGGGTTTGTCTGTGCAGTTGGCCTAACTCTGGAGGAATGTGGCCGCGGCAGTAAGCAAGACTTTTATGGAAAGTGGTGCCACAGCTGTTGCAGAAAGGATGGGGGAGCTGGTTGTGGCCTTGTGTCAGAGCTTTAGTGGCTTGCTGCGATCCGCCACGCCAGATCTCTTCTAACTGCCACCAGAAAGTCGTCATCACAACCCATCGAATTCAAGGCCATCATAACCGGTCACCCGGACGGTGTCCATCAACGCGGCGCTCACAGAATTGGCCACCAGGATAGAGTAGTGCGTGAGTACCTACTATTTATTTTCCTTCTTGATGATTACAAACTCCAAACCGGTACGGCTTCGATGAATGCCTAAATATCCAGCACATTGAGATGACACAAGCACAACAAGGCTTTACATTTCACCTTTTATCATTCCAGAGTTGTTTCAAAGTGTTTATACCTGTTGTTCAAATGTAAGAGCTGTTGGTTGATTCAATGGAATATCCCGCATGTTGAAGTCTATGCTAAAACTAGTCAAGATGTGTAGCTGTGGGAATAGTATTCCGTTTGAGTGTATGAAAGATGAAATGGAAAGGGCGACCAAGAGTCTATAATCCAGGTAAGTTACCGACTGTTCTCATTGTGTACAAATGATGTCCAGGACTATAACAGTTTGAGTTGCTATTTGCATGTTCATGGTCATATCCATTTATATCATGAAGGACTTCACCAAAATGGCAGACATTTCATCGCTTGCCGTGTCTGCCAACTGACGTCCATCGGATAGAAACCATCTCTTCTCTTATATACCATTTCATTCTCTTCATCAGTTATGTCTTTCCCAATATTTAAGATGAGTTAATGATGTATTGCTGTAATTGTGTTCACATGGCAACTTTCACAGGTAATGAGAATTTGGCTAAGTTGTTCTACAACTATCCTCGGGTGTAGTTAGTTGTGATGGTGATCCCTGTTGCACGGTGGATTCAGTATCAGATGATGCTTGGCTCCATTGATATGGCTCACCGACATGATACAGTAATTTAGCCCTGAGCAGAAGACAGAGCTGACATGTGGCTAATAGTGTGTGTTTCTCTGTGCCTTTAAATAACCAGAGGAACAGCTGATTGCTTGGGACTTTGGATATTTATAGGGAGGGGCACCAGGCAGTTCTTGAGGTATGGCAGTTAGTCATCAGAGTAGAAAGACAAGTATATGTTCAACCATGACCCTCGTGTTTTTATATCTTTCCAACAACAATGGCTTACCGATAACAGCCCTCTCTCTTTTGTTCCAGAATCTACTCTTCCCACTGTGATTCCACCAACTTGCAGCCATGGCAGAGGTTGCACAAAAAACCGAGGTGAGATGGTGAGATGGTGAGCTCATCTCACTGCAATGACATTTTTGGATGTCCTACCGATCTCGCCTCTTAGCTATCTAGCCTGGGTTTGAATCCCAACCCAGCTATAAACTGCCATCCCGGTGTTTCGCAGGCAGGGAGAGGCATCACCTTATGTGTGTGTGCCGTCCCTCGGATGGACATTAAATGGGGCGTCCCGTCTGCCGGCATTAATTGGTGGACATTAAAGATCTCATGGTGTCCTTCGCAAAGAGTAGGCGGACTATCGCCGGCACCCTGAACTAATTACAAATTGCTGTCCTGACTGACTGCTGGGAAAGCAATGACAAACCACCCAACATAACCCTTGCCTAGAAACTGCTTCAGAGGCACCAACGCTCTGTGGTTGAGAGTATGGGACATATCATCCAACGCTCTTTTGAGAGTATGGGATATTTATCGCTCTGTTGAAAGTATGGGATATATCATCCAACGCTCTGTTGAGAGTATGGGATATATCATCCAACGCTCTGTTGAGAGTATGGGATATATCATCCAACCGTCTGTTGAGAGTATGGGATATATCATCCAACGCTCTGTTGAGAGTATGGGATATATCATCCAACGCTCTGTTGAGAGTATGGGATATATCATCCAACCCTCTGTCGAGAGTATGGGATATATCATCCAACCCTCTGTCGAGAGTATGGGATATATCATCCAACGCTCTGTTGAGAGTATGGGATATATCATCCAACGCTCTGTTGAGAGTATGGGACATATCATCCAACGCTCTGTTGAGAGTATGGGATATATCATCCAACGCTCTGTTGAGAGTATGGGATATATCATCCAACGCTCTGTTGAGAGTATAGGATATATCATCCAACGCTCTGTTGAGAGTATGGGATATATCATCCAACGCTCTGTTGAGAGTATGGGATATATCATCCAACGCTCTGTTGAGAGTATGGGATATATCATCCAACGCTCTGTTGAGAGTATGGGATATATCATCCAACGCTCTGTTGAGAGTATGGGATATATCATCCAACGCTCTGTTGAGAGTATGGGATATATCATCCAACGCTCTGTTGAGAGTATGGGATATATCATCCAACGCTCTGTTGAGAGTATAGGATATATCATCCAACGCTCTGTTGAGAGTATGGGATATATCATCCAACGCTCTGTTGAGAGTATGGGATATATCATCCAACACTCTGTTGAGAGTATGGGATATATCATCCAACGCTCTGTTGAGAGTATAGGATATATCATCCAACGCTCTGTTGAGAGTATGGGATATATCATCCAACGCTCTGTTGAGAGTATGGGATATATCATCCAACGCTCTGTTGAGAGTATAGGATATATCATCCAACGCTCTGTTGAGAGTATGGGATATATCATCCAACGCTCTGTTGAGAGTATGGGATATATCATCCAACGCTCTGTTGAGAGTATGGGACATATCATCATCAACTCCTCAGTTTCATTTACATGATGTTCCAGCTGCTCCGTACAGGTTGTGTTGAACTCATTACCAAGCTGAGAACAAACACAGAGTCGAAAAGTGAGGATAAGTTGAGAGTGCTACAATGAAATCACAATGCCACCATTGCATTTTGTTCCCTAGAATGATGAATTCCGTGGATGAAAAAAAAATGTATACTTTGCAGGAGCTGCTGTCATCTGGAAATTCTACGACACAGACCTACGTCCCTAAAGTGACAGCCTCTGCGATCGGTCATGGCGAAGGTAACGTGGCACAGCGGTTTGAGAATGCACGGCAGTCTCGAGAAGAGCGAAGCAGGAGACGTTCGAACAGTGAACGGCAGCGGAGGAGCGAACAGTTTCAGAGGGAAAAAGAGCGAGCATTACGCAAACAAAACGTAAGGGATGGCTCACCTGATAATAACCATCGAGAGAACTAAAGAGTTCTAGAACACCGAACCCTGCACGGTGTTCAAGTATATCATTCAACTGAAATAAAATAATGATTTTACTCATCGTAAATAAATAATTCCGGAAGTTTACTGCCGTTGATGTCTTATGCACCAGCTTATTTAACATGTTGAATTAGTTATTCGTGCCTGTTGTTTGTGTGCTTGTAAGGATCTAGGCTCATGGAGGAGCAAAAAGGACCAAGATGCAGCAAGTTCACAAAATAACAAAGGGTATGGAGGTTTGGAGGCATGTTATGCCTGGTGTTGGCTTAATGGTTAGGGTGGTGGGCTTGGGATCCAAGGATCCTGAGTTCAAATCCTGCTCAGCTGTTGAATTAATACCAGGTGGGGTTGACCCTGACTGTCATCCTCCTGAGGTCGGCAAAAATTAGCTTGCTGGTCTATTGTGTCAGAGTGATGACCTATCCAGATTGTGCCCAATAGTCCAGGAGACTGCTTAGGCAGCAACAATGCTCTGCACAGAGTGTGGTTCTGATGGATGGTTTGGAAGCATGTGGGGGGGGGGGTCTAGAGGGATGTATGGAGGGCTGGAGGGATGGACACAAGGAGGAAAGGGAGGATAACACAAAAACGATTAGCAATGGCTTGGAAAGGAACAGACTGGGAACAAACCAGCAAGTATAGAGGAGATTGTGGAAGCGCATGTGTGAGTATATGAGGCAGTGTTGTGCAGTGTAATTGAAAGACTGAAGTGAGGAGGACGAGACAAAGGAGACGGACACGATTCCACAAGCAGAAGAATGAGGAGATAAATTAATGCATGTGGACAAGCAGCTTGGACTTTGGGAGGGTAAGCAGTTGGGGGTTTCTGTGTGACCTTGAGTGGTTTGAAAGGGACAGATATTGAAGAGAGCAGGAGGAGCAAGGCCTGATGTAAGCTTGAATAAAATATAGCACCCACCAACTTGCCACCTGCCGATGGGTTAATGACAGTCTCTGTTAATCCACTTCCTACTTTGAGATACCAATGATGTGGAAGGCCTTGTTTTGGACCGCCTCAATAGGAGCAAGCCACGTGATCATCATTTATATAGAATTTGACATTCAGGAACTTCTTTTTCAAGTTTTCTCAATAAAGTATGCCTTTATGTTTGTAATGGTTACAATCATCAGTTACGTTCAGTTACAATCATCCGACATAATAATGTGACGTTACATTTGTCGATATTTCATGTACCGGAACATCGGCCTCTTGCATTGATGATCTGATGTTTACGATTCAAGAACCAAGAAAATGGTGGAAATAAATAACGTTTTATCCACAGATTGAAGAATTACTTGCTTCGGATGAAGAAGAGCACTCACAAAGCAAGACATATATTCCAAAGTTTTCCGGCAAGTTTTGTTTTCACTTTTTCTGAATCCATCCATGTTCATCTGAAGATTTTATGAATTCGATTCGTTTACAAGTCAGTAACTCATTTTCATTTCTATTACATCGTAGGGATTCCACGTGAAAAGGAATTTTTTAGGAGAGATGCTGCACATATTAAAGGGACATTATGACAAAGAGGACACATGAACAAAGGACATGGGATTCCAACTTGAACCTCATAGTATTAGTGGATAATAATGTGTACTCGGCCTTGTGCAGGTCGATATTGTGAATTGCATTCCTGGTTGTTCCCTGTATTTCAGGAAAGGTGCGAGGCAGGTTTGAGGAGATGGCGAAGCAGAAGGAGGAAGGGGAACGCAAACGGGCCGAGGAGGAGCGACGCCGTCGTATCGAGAGGGACATGGCGGAAAGACTTCTGCTTGAAAGAGAACTTGCCAAAAAGGCTTTACAGGTTGGAAGATTTGTTCTTATTTACAGGTACATTTTATGAATCCATGGAATAACCTAAACCTGGATATTAAAAGCAAGTAAACTTTTCTCTTATCATACTCATTCTAACAGCATACCTATTACAATAGGGGTAACTGGTGGATATACCGTCAAGGACAGGTAATGGGGTGGAATGTCATTTGATAGGTTTGGAAGGCATTAGAAGAAGAAACGACCACCAAAAACAACCACAGCACTGATGGACTTTTGGATGGAAAGTTACACTCACCAGTCACCACCACCACGTGAAGGTTAAGCTTCATGCACCACTCACCAGAATGCTATGACAACATCTTGCATGATGAATACTTTGACAAAAGTCTACTTTCTACTGTGTGGAATGGAATGAACGAAGTTGGAAACAGTTATCTGGTGTAACCTTCCATCCAAAAGTACAAATTAAAGAGTAAATTATGATTATGGTGGCCTTTGGTTGAGCAGTTAATTAATTATTTATTACTCGACTGGCTGGTGTGAGTTTGATTACCGCAGTGGCAAATCCAGGGGGGTTTCCTGGTTGCCCGGAACTCCCCCCCCCCAACAAAAATATATTTACCATTACAGTGGCAACCCCAGGGGTTCCCTGGTCACCCAGAACTCCTTCTCCCATGAAAGTGTGCCACAAAAAAGACCAGAAGCCTCAGAAAAACTGTATCAATATAGTACCTAATAAACAATAAACCACTAACGGCTCACAGTAATTTATTTGGAAAATTTATAATTTTCTGTTATTTGGAACCCCCCCACCCAATTCCTGGATTTGCCCCTTTACGGTGACCGTTCACTCTTGCGAACCTTCACTTTGTCATGTGTGGTGAGTATACCAAACCATCCGCCCCCCACACCTCTCCCCCCCCCCAACATGAGTTGAGGGAAGGAGACCTTAATCCCATAGTGCACTGGAAAAAGGTTGCTTTGAGAATTATTGTTCATGAAAATCTACTTTTACAGAATTAAATAGATTTCTAAGGTGTTCTTTATTTTAGTTTTATCTTTTCATTTACCAATAATTATTGGTAAACTTTCAGTTTAGGCCACTAATGATGTCATTATCCACAAATACAATTGTTCATATTTCTCTTGGAGCATTTTCTACAGAAGTACAGTCAAAGAAAGCTTAGAATAATATTTCAAAATGGCTGCACAAGTAAGTCTCCAGTGAATCAGAGGAATCCGAAAAATAATGAGTAAATTTTTGGCCTCTAACTGGAATTAGAACAGATTATAATCTTACAAAGATTATAATCTTACAAAGATTACAAGCTTACAAAGATTACAAAGATTAAAATCTTACAAAGATTATAAGCTTACAAAGATTACAAAGATTATAAAATTACAAAGATTATAAGCTTACAAAGATTACAAAGATTATAAAATTACAAAGATTATAAGCTTACAAAGATTACAAAGATTATAAGCTTACAAAGATTATAAGTTTACAAAGATTACAAAGATTATAAGCTTACAAAGATTATAAGCTTACAAAGATTATAAGCTTACAAAGATTATAATCTGTTCTAATTCCAGTTAGAGGCCAAAAATTTACTCATTATTTTTCGGATTCCTCTGATTCGCTGGAGACTTACTTGTGCAGCCATTTTGAAATATTATTCGAAGCTTTTTTTGACTGTACTTCTGTAGAAAATGCTCCAAGATAAATCTGAACAATTGTATTTGTGGATAATGACATCATGAGTGGCCAAAACTGGAAGTCAGGTTCACAGCAGGCTGGAATTTTCATGCAATGTCCCATGTTTTAAGGTAGTGTGTTAAACAAAAATAACACTTTTGACATTATATTGAGTCACAGTGTACAATAATATTTCTCATTTGTAACTGAATATGTTCAGTCTTTGTTTTACACATGTAAATGGGGGGGGGGGGGACCAATAACGAATGTAGTACTAATCCATATACAGAATTATAGATTTTAATCTGTGACGACAAGGCCTCAATGTTAAAACCTCATTGGTGGATTTTAATTTATTTACCCTTCTCGTCTTCTTTCTGCAGCATACCTTGCTTTTCAGCAAATAACATCACTGATCTTTCACTGGCAGGACAAAGATGATGAGGAAAAAGAAGAAGCATTTCGAGTTTCAAAAGGAAAAGATGAAATTGATGCGAACGTTTCACTAAGCCTGGCTGAGCGGCTCATTCTACTACAGGTGACCTTCTTGGTTTGTGTTGTGCTTGCCTAATCCTTGCTGCCTTCCAATCTGATGTTTACCCCCTTACTACCTAACACAGCAAGCTCTCAAGCTTATGTTGCTAAACATTCTCAACTTGGTAAACAACCTCTTGCTTGGGAAAGTTTATTTTCTTCAACATCTGGTGGAAATTATAGATAAAGCAAACCTTCTGTGCCAAATATTATCCACCCAAAAAGTTATCTCTTGAAAAACCTGAGCAAAAAATATAAAATAAAACCAGAAAGCATCTCAAAATGCAAAGCCCGTCCATATCCGCTTTGTACTTCAACTAAACTTGATAAAGACAACGGCTTTAAAAACAGTAAAATTTATTAATTCGAGTTTTCCATATTCTCATCAGAAAGGCTTGTTGAAAATTTGATGACAACAGTTCAAAAGATAAAAATAAGTTATGGCATGGACATGGACACACACACACACACACACACACACACACACACACACACACACACACACACACACACACACACACACACACACACACACACACACACCTGTGTGGGGGCCTGACTAGAGTTGCTAGTAACTTTCAAGGCTTCCTAGCAGTATGACACCTCGAGTTGACAAGGAAAGAACCATGTCATACCTACAACTTCAGCATGTTTTTGATACCGGCATAATTACAAACAAGAGTCCATTACTTAAAGTAAGTCATACAATTACAATCCATCCATTGTTTGAAATTTCATAAAACTGGTCCCTGGAGAAGATCTTTGAATGAAAAATAAAAAGATGAATAAACCCAAAAACCTTAAAAAAAAATTAAAAAAAAAATTACTGCTTCTCCTGTCAAAATCGGTCATGATGTCTTGGTAGCTGTGGACACCACCTTGATTGCTCAGAAAGGATTCATGGGATGTGGTCACAAGTATTCAAATCATAATTGCTATTGCATATAACATACGAGCAAGGTACCTGTGCTATGCATTTGAGGGGGCTGGACAGCCGGTTCGTGAAGGACTTGGGCAAAAAAAAGTTTTCTGTAGCTGAGCCCAACAGATGTAAGGTGGGAAATATTTCAATGATGTTGGTGAATTTCAATGATGTTAAATATGGAATGCTGTCCATATTCGTGATCCACGAATGTCACGGCTGGAAACCTTCATATAAATTCCTCATTCTGCTTTAAACTCGATCTCTCTCCATTTTCATTCTAAACAGCATCATTCCAATCACAAATTAATACTATACCATTAGTATAACAAAATACAAAGACTCGTGAGGTCAACGAATGTGGACGGAATTCTCACGTGACACCAAATACGGACGGATCTGCTGGTGAGAAAGGATGGATACAAAACACTTCGTACGAATCGAAAATTCAAATCATAATTGTGTTGAGAAGTTCTTAATGGTTAGGGTAGTGGGCTTGGGATCCTAGGGTCCTGAGTTCAAATCCCGCTCAGCTGTTGAATTAACACCAGGTGGGGTTGACTCTGCCTGTCATCCTTCCGAGGTTGGCAAATTGAGTGCCAGCATGCTGGTATACTGTGTCGGAGTGGCGACCCGTCCAGGATTGTTCCCAATAGCCAAGGAGACTGCTTCGGCGGCACCAACGCTCTGCACAGAGTATGGTCCTAATGGATGGATGAGAAGTTGATGAAACCTCCCACCCACATTAAAATGGACAAAAGTGGGGTTGTTCGGATGGAAACTCGAAATCACATTTGTACTGAGATATTATCAAACCATCAAATGTTTCTGCGGAACCCGTGATTGTGCTTACTTCCGGATGGGGACCAGCTTCGTACGGATCAAAAGTCAAACTCATAATTGTATTGAGGTATTTCCGTTACCTTCCACCCACCTTGGAACATCCGCTGGGACCACAAAACATTCCACAGAAGGTTTGATGGGGCTAGCCCCAAAACTGAGGGAGTAGTTCAGGGTCAGACGGACAGACAGACGGATGGATAGACGCTCCTGCTTTGTAATACAGATAAATAATTGGTTTTCTCCATGAAAATCCATCAACCTCTTGATGTTGAAAAACAGTCCATTTTGAGTGGCCTTTGCTGGCCATTTTATTTTTCAGAGATACTTCTCCTGCACAACGTTGAAGGAAGGGTGTAGGCCTATCGATGTTGTATGCTAAATATCAGACCTTCTAGAGAAGAAATTGCTCAATGAAAAATTTTGAAAACCACCAACATCCAATAAGTCTGCCGAACAGCTCAACCGACAGCAAAGAAGACACTTTTACTTTTATTTTAATTTACTTTTATTTTGCTGCTTTTGCACCACCTGTCAGCCATTTCCATGAAGGGAGATGATTCTTGGGGAAAATATCTCTCCATTCTTTATCCTGGTGTCCAAAAACATGACACTTTTTCGTTCAAATAGGACAATGTGAAGACATATTGGCATTTTGATTGTTCGATGGCTGATGACGATATATCCAATTTTGCATGAGGTTCTGGAGAAGACTTTTAAAATTTCTTTGAGAAAATTAATAAATCCAAGATGGCTGCCAAGCCTTTTGACAAATCAGGTTCATTGAAGGATATACATGAGATATGATGACTTGAAAGGTCCTTCATAAAGGTTATCAGTATACTGGTCTCCAAGAAATAGGACTGGCAATATTTGAAGGAAAGAACAAAAAAATCCCAGCAACAACAATAAATAGTTTACAGCTCAGAAACCGAATGTTTTTTTTTTGTTTTTAAGGTTATAAAAAGCAAGCTTGATATTAGAAATTGCTTTTGGCTCTTTAACAGATGTAATTTATTCTGTCACATTCTCAGTTCAAGACCAAAGTTATTCTCCTCTTTACTGGCAAATTGTCATTTTAGTTGTAAGTGGAAAATTGCTCGAGTTGATTGAAAAATGGCTCGCGCTGGTGAGAAGCATCATGATGTTTCTTCTCAGAGTCCATCGACGTCCAAGGAGTCAGTGGCTGGTCATGGTGGCTCGAGCTCTCAGCCTGGTCGACTGATGCTCAGCTTTGAAGAGCAGGAACGACGGCGGCGGGAGGAGGAGGAGTGGAAGGCCGAAGAAGAGGCTCGGCATCGCATTGAAGAGGAGAGACGGTCTTTCGTTGAAGCCCGTAGGAGCCTGGTTCGTTTGAACTTAAACTCATCTTACATTAACCATTGGATCGGTTAACTTATTTTTCATTTCTTTAAATTTTTCCGAAATTTTATCTCTCGACTTCACTAAGCCTGAAACTACAACACCAGTCATTGGGTGTGAAAGACCATCATGCGGCACCAGTGATGTGACGCTTCCAATGGTATCACTTGAACATCCTTGCTCAAGATCTCAGAGGTTAATTTTCGAAGGCGATGACTTGATAGGTACCAAAGGCAAAAATTCTTGCACACATGCAAGATCTGAGATTTGGGAGCAACCTTCCTTCATTCACAAGAACGTTGTGTTGTCCAAAGAGTTTATCTGAGGTGCAAAGTTCATTGAGGTTGATCTTTTGTCCAATTGAAATGCATCAAATGCTCAGATAAATCACATTCCACACTGTTTTCCCAACGTGGTTGAGGGTCATAAATTTCACTTGTCTAAATTGGTTCGGTATTGTATTCACTGTGCAAGCTGAGAGACGAACATATGATTTACTCGTCTGGAAGACTTGCGTCGTTTACCTTTGAAGGTCTGTGGTGCACACTACCTCGACATCCTGAGGGTGTTCTAAGAACAGGCTCTTCGTCCATTACTCCATTCCCAATTCATGCCTTCATTTAAATTGCCATAGTGGGATTCGGAGAATTGCATGCACTTCTACTTTATTCAATGATCATCATAACTTTTAGAACTGTTCGGATAAGTTGATTGCCTGTCATTGGGCCTATTCTGGTCCAATGTATGTTGTTTTGATTTCTTCTGGGTAAAAAAACAAAACGCTGCAAAATAAATACGGATTTCAAGGTGAGCTTAGAGACATGATCTGGCCAAGCCAGGTTAAAGTTGATAGTCATGAGATCCATGAGCTTCAGAGACTGGACTTTATCCAAAAGGCTAATCACAGAAATATATTGGGGAATTTGCGTGCCGGCCCTTCGGGCATATTCTACCTTCCAAAAGATTCCCTTGGTGGTGCAGTGATGTGAAAATGTTCATTCCTTTTATCATATTTATCATAACAACAGGTTGAATGATGCATAATAACTTTGTCCATGTTTACAACTAGCGGGCACTTCTCTGCTCACCACTCCATATCATAAGATAAAGGAAGATGATTTGTCATCCTGGCTACCATCAAAGGGGGTGATATTTCTGCCATATGTCAATTTTGGAGTTTCGGTGACGTCCACGTTTGCTCCATTATAATAAGATATAGGAAGATATATCGGTGTCGATAATAATGGGTTTCGAGACTTCGAGAAAAATACTTTCCTGAAACAAAGCAATAAATACTTGTTTGTGCTATCCACTAAGCTATTCGTGAGTGTCAGGATAGATGGATAAGAAGTTCGGAGTACCTCTTGATTACATATTCAAACTATAATTGCAATCAGGAGAGCACAACATCCATAAATAAAATATATATAGAAATGAAAATAAATAAATGAAAAAAAAATACAGGTGAGCGACCCGAGACAATGGGGAGGAAAGGTAATGTTGTATGCCGACAGACATCAAAGCCGATACACCAGAAAAAATCACAGAACCATCAGAAAGCATCCGTAAATGAAAAAGTATAAATAAATAAATATATATATATATATATATATATATATATATATATATATATTGGTGTGGTTCTACAAAACTGCATGCCTCGAAGGCAATGGCACCCAACATACAGTGATCCCCAGGCAGTTATTTTGTTTGTCTTCGTCCAGTTAGACCTTCCTCTCATGTCTAGTGGGTTAACGAGATGAAGTGCGTTGTGTGGGTCTAATATTTTTTTCCTTCCATTTGGGGGTTTTGGGTGGTGCTGCCTTTTTAAAGGTAGGATTTTCATATTCATCTCAAATTGTCTTGAGGGCATTAAGTCATTAGCAACAATGTGGATTGACATCATGTGTAAACCACATAAATTAGAGCAGGGAAATTACTGAGTAAACTGGGGTTTCTTTAACTGACATCCCAGAAATGATAAACTCAGTTTCCAGCAGCTTGAATCCACAAAACCTAGGATACCAGTCTATGGTGTCCTCCACTCTCGGCCACCACTAATTATGCAGTCACCATACTTCCCGATCTGATTGTATGCAATAGTGACCAATGTATCTCCCACCAGGCTACAGAAGAGGAGGGAGAGGCAGAAGAAGAGGAGAAATATGGAGTGGGATTGCCTGATGTCGTGCCTTCCCAGCGTCTTGACCTTGATTTTGAGGAACTTTTGCGGCGTCGTATCGAGGTTGAGCAGCAGCGTGCAGAGCAGGAACGCCAAGTGAGGATGGAAGAAGAACGCAAAGTTATGGAGGAGCAGAAACTACTGATGGAACCTGTAAGTCCAACAATATTTTACTTCGATATATATATATATATATATATATATATATATATATATATATATATATATATATATATATATATATATATATATATATATATCAGTGATGGAGATGATTTGGCGTGATGTGATGTGACAAATCCTGCGTTGCATGGTTGATCTGATTTATTACTTGGTAACCGAAGGAAGGCTTTTTGATGTTGAACTGGACTGCTAGAGTTTTTTTTTGTTTTTTTTTTATCTGTAGGATTTGTTTATTCATTGTCTTGTGTTTTACTTGCACTTTAAATGCTCATTCATGTGACACATGGTCAATTAACAAAGGAGGTCATTGACCCTCAGCTTCATATATTTAACCAAACCAGGAATATCAATAACATAGTGTTGGAGAAACTACATGTCATGCGTTCTTTCTGCTGTGTCGAATGATATTCGAGTTTTTGCAATGAGGCGATGAATAGATTTACAATTTCTGAATGAAACGGGTGATTTCGCGACAATGAGTTCCCTCCACATTGAGATACAAAAATATAATTACCCTCGCTGGAGGAGAGGGTGTTGCGTTTATGTTCGTTTGTTTGTTTGTTTATTTGTCTGTTTGCTTGTCCGCACAGAACTTTCGTCTTTTTGTCCGCAATTGCTTGTCGGATTGAGGTCAAGATTTCACCATAGGAGCAAAGTGCTGCAATGTGTTATTGATAATTATGACGTCATAGGTCACGTGGTGTGGCAGCCATGTTGTAAAAACGGGAAAACTTTTGACCTCTGCATCTCTGAGATCACACCAAGGAAAAAATTGAAACTTGGCACATGGCAAGTACACATTCCTCATGGGGAATGTGATTTTTATGATGTCATAGGTACCTTCGTTATGACGTCATAATTGCATATGTAGAACGTTACATCTGATCCGTATGAAAATTTTCGAGGGTCATCTTGGAATAAAATGGTCCCAAATTTTTTTTTTTGATTTTGTGATCGGTCACGTGATTCGGCAGCCATATTGTTAAAAAAAAAACCTTCAAAAATATTCTTCTCTGAAGTGGCTGAACAGATTGAGGCGAAACTTTACACATATGACCGTCTATTCACAAGGAATAAAAGGTTCACACATATGACATCATATGTCACATGGTTTGGCAGCCAAATTGGATTTACCCTAAAACCTAAAAAAAATTCTTCTCCAGAATGGCTGGACAGATCGAGGGGAAACTTCACACAAATGTTCCTCAAGCCATGGGTGTACAAGTTTGTTTAGGAATAATTGATAGGTCACATGGTTTGGCAGCCATATTGGATTGAAGAAAATATTAAATACTGTTTTCTCTGGAACCCCTTAATCAATCGACATGAAACTTCACATTTATCATCTAGTAGTGATGGGGAATATGTCTTAAATTTTAACTTGATCGGACGCATGGTCTGGCAGCCAAAAGTATTTAATTGTTTTGATCTGGGGTTTGTGTTTTTTTGACTAAAGCTCACTTGGCTGTGCCTGGATGGGTTTGATAGTGGAGGAGTAGCAGCTGAAATGTGAATCCTATCCAGGTTCCTCCTGATGACTTCATCTTTGCTTTTTGCTTGTTTGGGTTCCTTGATTACTCCAATGCAGTACCGTATATATATTTGGTCTTCCATTTGATTTGAATTTAATTTATTTTAATCCCATTCTAAATTTAATTGAATAATGAATAACAATAATTAAAAAAACGTTATAGGTCAGGGTCAGGTGTCCAATCAAAGTGGGGTTGCATCAAAGTGGGACGTCTTGGTACCCAGTCATCACTGCCAGCATTTGTAAAGTGACAGTTCTAGTTATGTCTCTTATTAATGAAGTAACACACCAGCACACAAAATACACCACACAAAACTACACAAACACCACACAAAAGTTCCGGCGAGGGTCTGCAATCTGTATTTGCTCTTTTCCTTGTTAGGTATTGTAAAGATGTATAATCACACCTGACGTCACTGGTACTCCATTCTAAATACGTATGGAGAAACAAAAATGTATTTTAGCCAGTAAGCTTGTTGGAGTCTCAGAAGAGTGTCTTAATTGAATTAACACTGATAGTTCCAGAATACTGTTTGAGTTTATCAGGGAAAACCTGAGAACTACTCAACACATACATTCTCTGATTGGTATGTACCACAATCTGTTGCAGAGCATCGGTGCTGCCGAAGCAGTTTCTTGGTAAGAGTAATACTGGGTGGTTTGCAATTGCCTTCCCAGCAGTAGTCAGGGCAGGAATTTGGAATTTGTTCAGGGTGCTGTTGCAAAGGACAACGTGGGATCTTTGACGTCCACCAATGAATGCGAGCAGACAGGACGGCCATTTAACATCCATCCGAGGGACGGTACACACATTGATGAATCACTCTGCCTGTGAAACACAAGGATGATAGTTTATAGCTGGGTCGGGATTCAAATCCAGGCTCGACAGCTTGGAGGTGAGTACCCGTACATCTAAGGAGTCAAGGCCATCCTGCCACTCCCAACACATCCATAAGTAACAGCAAAGTGATTCCACAGTGCACCTTTTTACCCAAAAGTTAGAAAAATGAGCATTATTAGATCAGATAATTCTCAACCCCCGACACTTCACTTTCTTGTGTGAATAGAATGCACAATTAATCAGTGAGTCTCCCAGTAAATTCACTGGTGGCAGCCATGTTTCGCAAGACAAGTCTCGTCGACTTTGTTGCCCACGTGCCGATGATGCTGTATTGCAGGATGTGGTGAACGAGAGCTATGAGGTAAGAAGCCGCGAACAAGACGAGATCCGGAAGTTGAGCCGGTCAGGAACGGTGAAGGCGAAAAGCTTGAAAAACAAGTTTGAGAAGATGGAGCAGCTCTCTGAGGAGGAGGTGCAGAGGAAGATTGCGCAGGAGCGGGAAAAGCGCAGAGCCATGGACGAGGAAGTACAGGAGCGAGAGGTGAAAGATCTCCACATGGTGAGCGTCGAGTTCCAACTTCCGTCTCTTTTTCTGTCTATCCGAGTCACGGCAAAATCCCATTTTACTTCTGTATAGAAATGCACTTCAGTTTAAATACGTTATCAACCTGTACTTCGTTTTCAATAAATACCCCATGTTTCCACATCCACCACGATATGTGACCATCATGTCTGGTACTTTTTGGACTTCAATCACGGCCATCCCAATTTGCTCATAAGATGGCGGCAGACTAGCTTGTTATCCATTTTATGAGTTGCTGCTCTTGGTTGGATTCAATCTCAAGTCTGTAAGGTGCTAACGAGGCTGGTGCATTGTGGACCATGTGCTTTCCTTCAAAAGAGCCATTTAACTGCACCTGCCATCTCCAGCAAGGAAAAACATCCACTCTATAGCACCTTTGGTGTTGTGATTGCACTCGATCACCTGACTCCAAACCTCAGCAACTTCAATTCCAAAGTGCCTTGACTGTTTTTTCAAAAGAATTGTAAATGTTCTCATAACTATGAAAGTGCTTATAATTGTCAGGACAATTGCAATACCCAGCCATTACTCTGTCAACACTGGTATGTAGAATTCAAAGTGCTTGTGTCAGCCTTTGTTCCTCCCAAAGGCCGATGGCCTGCAAGGTATTGGCCTAACATGAACGTCATTTGGAGTCTTCCATTTCCCATGGGATTGTTTCTTGTTATAGGCTGAGGAGGAGGAGGAGGTTGAGGAGCCACAAGTGGTGGAAAATCCGAGCGTGCAACGAAATGGCATGCGTGCTCGAATCCTGGAGATGGAACGGACTCGGGAGGCTGAAGAACAGAGGAGGATCGAAGAACAGAAATTGCTGCGCATGCAGTTTGAGCAGCAGGAAATTGATGCAGCTTTACAGCAGGTACTTTTTGATGCTCCATGTAGATACACTTTCTAACAGAATTGCTAACAAATTTTAAATTGTTGTCTACATTGTGATCTCGTAGATATAAGAGGTGCAAAAGTGGTTTATCGATTGGTCAAAGCAAAAGGATGACCGTTATAAGAAGGGTTATAATGGGTGGTGTTTGTACTTGAAGCTTGTTTATTGAAATTTACTTTCAATTGACCTTTTAATTATTGTTGGTGTGGACTTGGTTAGTCTGAGCCAAAATGTTTTTTTTTAACTAATGTAGAAAGTTGTGCATGATGGTGCATTTACTGTGAAATACTGTAAATGAGTCTAACACAGCATTATGACTTGCGGCAACAAACAACAGAAGGGAAGTGGGGAGAGGAAAAAGCACATTAACATGCAAGTAAGAGGGTTCATTGAGGTAGGGTAAATGGGATATAAAGGATTGTGACCAGAGATGGTGATGAATGGCTTTCTTGAAGCTCTGTCGGGAACAATGACATCAAACTGCTTCAGGAAGGCAGTTCTACAAATGGAAGAGAACATAAACAAAAGAGTGGAGGTGAGAGATAGAGAGAGAGAGAGAGAGAGAGAGAGAGAGAGAGAGAGAGAGAGAGAGAGAGAGAGAGAGAGAGAGAGAGAGAGAGAGAGAGAGAGAGAGAGAGAGAGAGAGAGAGAGAGAGAGAGAGAGAGAGAGATAGATAGATAGATAGATAGATAGATAGATAGATAGATAGATAGATAGATAGATAGATAGATAGATAGATAGATAGATAGATATGATATGATATGTGATGCTGGTTCCCAGCCCATAGGAGAGGGTAGTACTCCACTGTGTTATGGACAAAGCCTTGCAGGCTACGAGTAGTTCTTAGTTGTCAAGGATCAACTTCGAAAGATGGAGGATGCCCAATCTCTGGATGGCTTTGGAGAGCAGCTTTGTGATGTGGTCGGCCCAGGAATGGTCATGGTTGATGGCGAGGCCAATAAGTTCACGAGGATGAACTTCCTCCAGTGGCTGACTATGGAAGTAGAAAGGTGGGTTCATTTGACAATCCTTCTGGAGTGTCAGGGTGAGAGTGACATTTGTCAGGATTGGAAGCTCCATTTATCAGACCAGCATTAAATCAAATCCAGATTTGTATTATTTTGTATGCAGCTTGCGGCTGCTGGTTGCATCATTGCTGGGAATGTGGCTGTGCCACTGATGCATTGCCCCCGTTTCCACTAAGCTGGTATTCATTTTGATGCCCTCGAAAGGATGACAGGCTGAGTCAACACACCTGGTGTTATTTAACGGCCCAACATTGGCTCAAACACAAGGCGCTAAGATCTTAAGCCAACCACCTTAACCGTGAAGCCAACAGCAGGCTTATGAACTCCAGATCAGCATAGTGATACAGCTGTTGGCTGCGAGTCAGTGGGATGGGGTATTCGATGTTGAATCATCTTTTTTTTTAAATAGAAGAGGGGGTTTTAAGGGCATCAGATAGGTTTTTAATTTAGATGAAAAGCAACACTAGGCCAAAAAATTGCCTTTGATCATTCGAACCTCAACTGGGAGTGATAAGGAGAGGGTTCCATCAATAGCAACGTGCTGATTGGGTAAGTAGAGAAAGTCAGAAAGCCAGGTATGAAGGTGTAAAATAGTTGTTCATTCCAGCAAACAACTAGTAGTTTGTATTAGCTGTACAACAAAACTAAAACCACAAAAATAAAATGCTTAAAATGATCTCTCATAAATTCTCACAAAGTAGAGAACTGACATTTCAGGCCCTGCCCTTCATCGTGGTAAAAGAGGGGCCTTTTGCTCCAATGAAGGGTAAGACTCGAAACGTTGGTGCTTTGTGATCTTTTACGGCAGATAACTTTAACTATCTTAGTCTCAGGTATTATGGTGGCCTTGTAGACCACAGGCATTGGGCTTAACAAGCAGATCATGATTCCAGAGTGGGTGAAGTGCTTGAGATATATCCAGGTGGGTGGTATGGACATCCTCTTTGAGATTTTTGGCTTGAGATAAGCTCAGAGAGAAGCAGCCGCATGTCCAAGTTGAATGATCGGATCTGAATCCAAGCGAATGGTCAGAGATCAGGCTATTTGAAAAGATGAAAGACATCAAGAGCTGTTTTTACACCATTCTTGCAGATGGAAGTGGTTTACTTACTTCCAGGCAGACAGGAGCTGGTTAAAGGATGAGGACAGGCTGAAGAGTGCAGACATAGCCAAGGAGAAGCAAGAGTAGCAGAGCAGGCTTTCAGAACATGGGCACTGATGCCATCTGGGCCCGTCATCGATATAGAGTCGAATCTGGACAGGAGCTTTTTCTACCTTCTTGGATGTGAAAGATACAGAATCAATGGGTATGAGAGGGTAACGAGGGAACAGAGTATGGAGGATTTGGTGCATGAGATTTGGAGGCAAATAATGGGTCAAGCACTCTGCCTTATCTGGAAGAGCATACGCGGTGATGCCATTTCAGGCGAGCGAGGAGGATCATGCACTCGCGATAAACTTGACAAGGCATCACCATGACAATGAGAAAGGGGACCAGGTGAAAACTTCAGGCTTGAGACTTGTAAGATGCTTGCAGGCTTGCCTATGGAGTGGGCTCACCTTTTGCATGCTTTAGCAATTGACCTAAAGTTGGGATTGGAGATGACATCAGAGAGTCTTGCACCACTTTCTTTTCAAATTCTGTCCAAATGCTCACCCCACTGACCCTTCAACTTCAACTGACCCTCACTAAAATATGTCCTTTCCCTATGCCACATGTTCTAAAGACAATTGAGGAGGAGGGTACAACAAATGGAGTGGATGGTGCTGGTTTGAAGGATGAGGCCCTGTGCTCTGGGGCTCCATGGTTCAAACAACCTCTCAAGAATCTCCAGGTGAAGTTATCTACTAGCATTATTATAATGGAAATCTGATTTTAAAAAAACATGCATAGATCCAAGATTTTTTTCTGAACCCAGCCGGCCATCCGACAATGGAAGACACAATTTGAAGGTTGTCTAAAATATCCGATAAACTTTAATTCATTTCTTGGCAGAAAATGAGAAATTGTCACCAAAATTGTGTGAAAAAGGGATTGAATCACAGCATTCAAGTTATAGGGATGGAAATGTTGATGTTGGTGGGAAATGCTGATGATCAATACCTATACATAACATTTTTTTAAATGTAAAAACAGAGGGATGAAATTAAAAAAAAACAACCAAACCAGGTAGGAATGACACCTCATTACGATGCCACAATCCTCATGGATTACCATCACGACATCAATTGACATTTCACTTTTGTTGCGATATTGTGATGGAACCACAAAGCCAACTTTGTTATTTGAATTGTTTTAATACTTGTTTCAGTTGATTTCGGTGATGCTTTGGATATGTATCGCTTTTGGAATGGTTCTGTCCAGTGTCCATTTCCCCACCTCACAATCCTGGCCTGGTTTAGTTGAGTCCACATTTACGTTTGATTTCTTTTCGTAATAAAACAATTAATATTTGATATATATTTTTTAATTTGGGGTTGTGTGCACTAGCCCAGAGACAAAGTAACTTCCTTGCATTGGAATCGGCATCATGGCTTCAGCAGTTATTGAGGTAGGTTGGGCTACAGTTTTACATTGTTTTGAGAGAAGAAGAAGTACAAATTGGTGTTTCAGCAATCTCCCAATGTTGTACTTTAACGATGTATTCTGGTATCTTTTTAAGTCTTGGTAGTTCAGAAAATGCTCGAGAATATAAGTTATGGCTTTTAAATGCTTATGACTTCACTCTTTCGGAGTTTACGAGTGTATCACTATGTACACATTTGACTGGGTGGCCATTCCCACCCCCCCCGTATAATCCCTCTATATGGAGTACTACCATACTCCATGATATATGTATGAGAGTTTGTTTGCTAGCTTGTTTGTTTGTCCGTTTAAAACACCTTGGGCCAATTTCCTTGAAATTTGCTGTGCCACATTATTTTCAGGTCAGCGTCTTGATAAAAACTTTCATTTCTTTAACAAATTGATTTCTTAAGGGCAACAGAGCAGCGTAGGCCGGGTACCTCCCTCGGCAGGGAGAGGGAAGGAGCTTGGACTGCCCCTGGTCATTGAAGGTCGATGCTTTGTTGGCAATTCAACCTTTTAATTGCATTTAAATATTTATTTTCTGTATGCAGAATGAAAATTAATATACAAAGGGTCCACAGTCTCTGTGGGGTGACACGAAGTCTAAGTTTTTGCACAATCCTTTACAACCATCTAAAAATTTGGACCACCATTGCCATGTTGCACTCCCAAGAATTTTGCTACAGGTGTAAAACATCCATTTCTGGGTTCTGGAGTTTTTTTCTGGGTGTTTCTTCCCCTCACCCTTTTTACCTCTGTTGTGTCCTACCTTTCTGTTGGTGCATTTCCCTCCTTTCCACTGTGTTGATGTAATGACTTTGCTTATTCATGACAATCTCAGCTCACCACAATCTTCTTGATGCCCGAACATCTAAATAACCTAATCTTGATCGGATGACCCAACTTGTTTCAGATACCTTATTATTAGCACAAATATATGATTGGACGACACAAATATATGCTCAAGGCTATTAGGATACACGCCTCCAATTTGGTGTGGTTTGCTTTCAAAGGAAATGCCTCAAATTTAGTTCGCAGCTTTAACAATAGAATATTTTTTTGTATACTTTGTCGAGGCTCATAAGAGCTAACACACAGAACGTATAACAAAAGGACAAAGAGACAAGAGGGGCGGGAGAGGGAAGCACAACAAAAATAGGGAACAGAGACGTGAGATCTATGGAAGGGAGAGGGATGGGGCGGGGTACATAGGGTAAACAAGATGGACACGACAGGGACTTTCAGGAAGGAAAGCAGGGAATTTGAAGGAGATGGGCTTGGGGTGGATTCGTGGTGGTAGAAAAGATCATGGCTTCAGATGGGGGAAGATATGAGATAGTAGTGAACAGCTACTTTGAAGACCTGGAGGGAAGAGTGGGATTGAAGAGAGTGTGGGAGTTTGGTCCAGAAGCAGGAAAAAAAAAGAAGAATGAAAGAGTGAAGGTGAGCAACAATTCTTCATTTTGGTAGTTTTACCAGAAGGGGGTTGCTGGCAGACCTTGAGCACCCTGTGGAAATATTGGGGGGGGGGCATAGCACAAACAGAGAAAAAAGGGGGGTGGGAGGCCAGAAAGACAGAACGACCGGTGGAAGACAGAAAGACCACTGACCTGCCTGTATTGAGAGTAAGAGACTCCAAGACTTAGCTTCATCGCGGGAGATACCAATGATCCTAAATGCCTTGGTTTCCACAGTATGGAGCCGAGCTGGGTGAGGAGCAGGAGCACCAGCCCAGATGGGAGAACAGCACTTCATCAGGCTGTGGATGAAAACTTTGTATGCGTTCAGGAGCTCAGATGTGCCAAGGAAGGACTTTGAATGATGGAAGATGCCCAGTCGGTGACTTAGCTTGGAGATGTGGCTTTCCCATGAAAGATCCTGGCAGATAGTGAGACCCAGAAGCTTGAGAGACAGAGACAGAAACAGAAGAATGGTGCTGGTGACTCTCATGACACTTGCAATTACCTTTGCATTAAACTCCAATAACATTTCCTCATGTTAATTGGCTTCGGTTTGTCATAAAGATTAGGTTCCCCCCCTCCCCTTCATACAGGTATGAGGACCTAATGCGCATATGCAGTTGGTAGTTTTAGAGCAGTACAGGTTCTTGCAGTTGTTTTTTTTTTAAGCTTTTTGGAGTTGGTAGATGGAGATTGGTAGTTTTGGAACAGTACGAGTGGTGGTTGTGCAATTATTATTGTTTTGATTGGTTCTTGCAGGTGGTAGATGGAGAACCTGTGAGGTTGGTGGTACGGGTGATGGCTGAACTGGAGCCAGAGGTGACCTGGTGGTTCGAAGGGGAACTTCTCAACGATGGAGACGATTATCGCTACGAGAAACGTGACAATGGAATATACTCTCTCTTCCTACACGAGACGTTTCCTGATGACACAGGAGAGTTTTTGTGCCGTGCAGAGAACTTGCACGGCTCAGCCGCAAGCTCTTGCCTCCTCACAATCGAGAGTAGGTGTCCGTGTAAGCAGTCTGACGACAATCACGACAGTGATTGCCACAGTAAACAAGTGCAACTACATCCCGTCCACGACGGTGATGAAGATCATGATGCTCATGTTGTAGACAGTTATTTGTGTGACGTTGGACAGAGGTGTAATGACAATGATGATGAACACCATTCTGATAGTTTTGTTGTCGATGGCTCTGAAGAAGTTATTTCTGATCATGATTCTTGCGCCAAACTTTTTCAAAGCAATGACTCTGATGAAGATATCAATTAAGCAAGTCGCACACTTTTCAGTGGTACTAAGACATTTGATGTTTGTCTTTGTTTTTAATGATTGCCATTAAGCTGTAAAGGTGCTTTCCTATCATTGAACAATCTTATCACAACTAATAATAACTATTGCCATTGGCCCAATAATCCTTCATCCTTAAAATATTGAAATGAAAAGGCCCAACAAGGTTAAGTTAATTATTTGACTGCAGTGTCCTCTGTTCCTGCTTTCTTTCTGTCTCATTTCCAATCGCTTTTCTTTTCTTCTTTCAGCTGATGATTTCTGAACTCTACTGCAAGGTGGCCCTTTCCATCGTTCCAATCTCCAGTAACTCAGTTTCTGTCTCAATCTGTTCAACTCTTCACTCCCTTAACTGCATCAACACTTTCTTTCTTTATATTCTTCTGGAAATTTGGAGGATTTGTTTCTGTAAAACATCCAGAGGAAGAAGTTACCTTTGGTAATCAATCAAGGACTATTTACAGTCAGACCATGTGAAGATCTCCACCTTTTGCAATTCAATCAATTAGACCCGCCTTCTCACCTGAAAAACCTTTATTCCTTTGCGTCCACAATCACGTGTGATGCAAATTACATGTATATTTGAAATAATTAGCACGATGTTGGAATAAACTCGAAAATGCAAGATTTAAGCTCATTTCTCGGTAAAGAATGTCTGTCCTGTGCAACCTTTACCCATCTCAAAGCTGATTGATCTTTGTTCTTAAAAGTTGTCAAAATAAGTAAGGTCTCCAGATGTAAAATAAGTGCAACCTTCTCAGCTTGTATCATTCAGAAGATTTTAAGGTGGTGGCAGTACATGGAGTTGGTGGTTCCCCAATGGACTTTCCTCACCAAATCTAGACGATAGGCCGAATCCAGCCTGGTTATCCAACAACACTACAACATTTGTGTAATTATTTTAGCAACTTAAAATCGGTTTAACTGCATTTATAAGCAAATATGACTTGTATTTGGTTATGTCAAATAAAAAATAAAAATAAAAACTTTATTTACTATCATGTCTTCGTATCTTGCTTTTTCTTTTAAACTAGTGGCACGAATTTGGAATTCGATTGCACACAACATACTGGTTCAGCTATGTCGATAAGTGCTTGTTCCCGAGATAGCTCACCTTCCATTGTTTAAATGTTCAGAAATTGATTAGATGCGCTGCAGATCGATTTAATAGTTCGGGAACGAACAATGGAGACATCCCTCCCCCTCTTCTGCGAAGAGCAAGAAGAACCCTGCCGTCCCATGACTCATGATGTCAACAACTCCCCTGTGGCTGAGCGGGGGATGGAGCACGAGGGCACGAGTCATGAGTCACGCCGGGAGCGGGGAAAGGATGGGAGAAGGATAAGAGATCTTTTCTTTTGTTCGTGTGGGGCAGAGTTGGAGAAGGGAGTTGTTCAGCCGTCGGGTCCTGCTTGGCTTGCGTTAGGGTTGAGGCTTTTTGCTTCGGCTGGCTCAGTGAGCTTTGGCTTCTGCTTAGCTCGGGAGAGCTTTTTTTGCTTCGAGCTGCTTTGCTTGGAAGAGAATTGAGTTGGTCGCTCGGCTCGAGCTGCGAGTGGTGGCTTCTTCTTCTTCTTCTTGGTTCGTGGAGCTCTTTGTTCTCCATTTTGGTTCCCGGATTGGTGTGACTCATCAACCTCTTCTTGGAGGTGGTTCCTCGGGGAAGCGAGGCATCGACGGAAAGGATCGGCGTCTCGTCTCACTAGCACGTGTTGAGAAGCGCGGGAGGTGGTTCCTCATTGAAGCGACGCATCGACGGAAAGGATCGGCGCCTCGTCTCACTAGCACGTGTTGAGAAGCGCGAGAGGTGGTTCCTTGGGGAAGCGACTCATCGACGGGAAGGATCGGCGCCTCGTCTCACCAGCACGTGTTGAGAAGTGCGGGAGGATTCGCGGGAGCTCGGGAAGGATCACAGCTCACGACAATTGGATCCAGCTCGCTCTCGCTGGAGTCCGGGTCCGAACAACTTGAGGACCACATGAGGGGGAGAGGTTCGTGATAGGTTCTGGGTTTCAGCTCACCTATTCTCTGAGCTGGAGCTCATTAGTAAAGGCCTCTGCCACCATTTCTTGGGTGTGTGTGCATACGTGTCTCCGTGGGCCCGTCTAATAAGTAGGAACTGCTGTTAAGTGCAAGTGACTGTACATAATAAGTAGACGATTGTAGTTCTTTTGTCGTGCTTTTGTTGCTTGTATAATTGCATACGTGCTTAATTGTAATAAATGTCCTTGTGTGAATATAAACCTGTTCGTTGCGACCATTCCCTTAATTGAGCTGCCATCTTGCACTCGGAAAATAGTTGGTTTTTTTAATAGCCGGAAAAGTGATCGGGTCCAACGGGACTGCGCGATAATACCCCGCTCGGTTATCCCAAAAGGATGCGAGCTGCTTAAGCGGCTCGTTTCCAAGCGGTCCCATTGAGGTACAATCTCTCGGTAACCGACCCGCGTGAATAATTAGGTAAATCGAAGATTTGGCGATCGGACCCTGTAGCGCGGGTAGAGTGGGGACAAGGTTGTGGTGTGGTTAAAAACACACCCGTGGCTGGTTTCCGGCGTTGATCCGGAAAGCCGTGACTGGATTGTCCGTTCGGTGGGCGAAGCGACCGCTATTGGTTAGTCGCGGTCATTCGCACGCCGACGGGCGGGAATTCTACAACACTGGTGTCAGCGAGCAAGAAACAGATTCATTCCCCTCCAAACTAAATTAACGGGAAACGGACCAAGGGTGTGTAGAGCGACCCTCCGTTCATCATATTCCGAGTTTTTTAAATTTGCCGATATGCAAGATGGCGGTTCAAGGCGAACGGGAGCAGGGTGGATTAGGAATGTGTATCTATGTCGGATCTATGGCCCGGGACGGTTCTTTTTATAACCCCACCGCTAATTACAATCAGTGGGGGAGCTCACCCTCATATACCGTGCATGGACTTGGCCGACAAACAAACTCGGAGTCGCACCTCGGCGCAACACGGAGCAGGCTGCTATTCATAGCACAACTAACGGCACGACACGATGCGTGGGCTCCCAATCAACGATGCAAACCATGTGGTTATGGCAGGCGAGGCAGGCGGACATTGGCAAACTTCGGGCACAATTCGGGGATGTCGGAACAAAGGTGGAGCGTTACGAAGATTATATCGAAAAGGTGCAAATTGGATTGGACGAGGCACAGCGGCGCGCGGACGAGCTTCAGAAAAAGTATGTGTGCTTGGAGTCACAACAATTGACCAATGCAAAGAAACGAATTCAGGAGCTGGAAGAGGAAAAATGTGAACACGATTTGGAAGTAAAGCAACTAAAGGAAGAGGTAAGAACAGGAAATCGGGAAAGAGAAAGCCGAGAACGGAAGATAAAAATAGGAGAGGAACATCTGGAGGGAAGGACGGAAGAATTGCTGGAAAAGTCAAAACAGTTCGAAGAACTACAGGAAGAAATGAGGGAGGAAGGAGAAAGGAAAACAAAGCTAGAAAAGGAAAAACGCAAACAAGATGGGGGAATTGGTACAACTGAAGCGAGAGGTAAGGGCAGGCCAGATTAAAAGAGAAACCCTGGAAGGGAAAATAGAAATAGGAAAGAAATATCAGGAAGACCTAAAGGAATTGAGGGAGGAAGCATGCGCAAGAGGTGAGAAGATGAGAAAGATAATAGACGAATTGAGTGAGGAAGGAAGGAAGCACGCGAAATGAGGGAGGAAACATGCAAATTGAGAGAGGAATCATGGAAAAAAAAAAAACTCTTGAGTTACAAAAACACCAAAGCGGAGAGGGGGAACTACAAAACGAACTGAGGATGTTAACAGAGGAAAGAAAGAGAACAGAGAATGAAATGTTAAAGGAACCACACTGTGCAGATCAAACAGTTAGAAGCCAAAGCAAGACTAAAAAATGAGATGCAAGAAAGAGGTGAAAGAACAAGGAATTAAACAGGAAAGGGAGATTAACCAATTGAGGGAAACTATGAGATTGGAGAAGGAAGAACGTGAGACAGTGGGATAGAAAACAAAAAGAAAATGAATTTGAGGTTGACCAATTGAAAGAAAAAGTGAGGTTGGAGTACGAGGAGATAGTGAAAGAACAAGGAATGAGACAGGAGAAGGAAATCAGCCAATTGAAGGAAACGATGAGATTGGAGAATGAAAAAAAATGAGGAACAAAAGAGACAGTGGAATAAGAAACAAAAAGAACAACGAACAAAACAGGAAAAAAAGAGATCAACCAATTGAAAGAAACTATGAGATTGGAGATGGAAAAACTCCGGCAAGATAATGAACGACTAAAGGGGGCTTAGAGAGGAAGAACGACTCAAATGGGAAGGAAAATGGAGCCAGGAAGAAACGGAAATAACAAAAGGAATAACAGAGACAAGGGAGATAGAAAAAGTAGAGGAGAGACTACACGATAAAGATTGGGTGAAAGACGAGCACACACACATGGAGTTAGTGGAGGACAATGGGGGCGAGCTGGTGGAATGTCCCGTGACCCGGTGCGAGCAGCAGGATGGCCCTCTCCAGGAACGAGGGGAGGGACTGTGCCCCCTAGAGGCGGATCGCGACGAGGTGAGTCCGGTCGAGCCTAAGCGAGGTAGAAGAGGCGAGTGCTCTTAACGGGTGCACGTGGAGCTTGGGGGGTATGGAGACCCTGGGAGCGCTTGAGGTAGCGCAAATCCCCAGCGTGGTCGTCCCGGTGTGTGTGTACGAGTGAGCCGAAATGCGTGCTGGAAAGCACGCATAGCGTGAGTGTTATGGTGTGAAAGGGACCGCGTGTGTGAGTAAAATGGTGTGTGAGGTTGTGAGTGAGCCAAAGTGCGTGCCTCCCAGCACGCCCTGTGTGGATGAAGAGACAGTGTGTGTAAGTGAAAAGGTGTGTGCGAGTGAACGGCCGTGTGTGTGAGGTCGCTGTATGTAAGGGAGATGGCGGTTAGCATGTGGTAGACCGCAACCGCATGTCCTCGTGTAATGGTGAGGTGTGTGAGCGTCGTGGCACGCAGGAGTGTGCGCGTTGAATGGCGACGACGACTGCGACAGATGAGGGACAAAAGCCAGGTAGCGGCCGTAGCTGTTTTGAGTACCGTGCCGGGTTTACACGGCAGCACGTTCGGGGTCCGTGCTGTGTTCCGCACGAGGCCGCCATGTGCACGCCTGCGGGAGTGAAGCCCGGTCCGTAAACGCACGCGCTGGATTAGCCGATCCCACGGATGGACAGAAGGTAGGCTGGATAATGGATTTGGACCGGATGGGTTCTCCAGGCGGGCATGTGTGTGAAGCTCCGACGAGCAGAGCACATGTGTTCGCGTGGGGAACCCCTCAAAACGCAAGGCTTGTTTTTGATGCGCAGGGTGACGTCGTGGCTGCAGGGTTGGAATCCGGCAGAAAGGAAATCCCTGCCGGATGGTACCGTCCGAGGAGGGACGAGATGAGCGAACAGCTGCCATGACGTCAAGGGGAAAGGAGCGCAGGTTGCGAGTTGCCGCGCTGGTACACGCATGAAAAAAAAGCAAGCCTCGCTTCGGGTAAACAGGATGCCTTGGGCAAGGGGTGGAAGACCCCCCCCCCGTCTGGGGGGCACAGGATCTACTAGTTAGGTGGATGGGTTAGCGATAGTTCGACCGGCTTTATGGGGCAGGGACAAGTCCTCATGGAGCCTGTGGAATGGATTAGTTAGAGGGATTTTAGTTCAGATTTCGGAAATGGGAATTTTTTTGGATTTTCGGAGACATGGACAGACTGGAAATGTGTAGTGGAGACGTAGTTTAGCTACATAGAGTAAATGGAACGTGCATGAGTTTTAAGGGATGACGAGGGAGCACGAATTAGTCAGAGGATTTATTTAGAAGGATGGCAGTGTGGAGTGTTGGTGTGAGTTGCGAAATGGAAATTGTGTGAGGAATGAGTGTGGGACAGTGGGCTCAAGTGTGCGAGTGGAGCGAATGTGGTATGCATGGTGCGAATGATTTGTTAGGAAACCAGCCACACCCGTGGCTGGTTTCCGGCGTTGATCCGGAAAGCCGCGACTGGATTGTCTGTTCGGTGGGCGAAGCGGCCGCTATCGGTTCAACGTGGCCATTCGCACGCCGACGGGCGGGAATTCTACAACACTATAGTCAGATCTAGCAAACTAAGTATAACTGAGTTCAGTTAGTACGAACTGGGGTAAGAGGCCACAATGGAAATAATGGACTTGAATAGTGGGCCAAAGGACAATTGGAATGCTCAGTAGTTCATGTGCTGGCCTCTCTGGTTATGGATTATTAGGGACAAACTCAGTAATAAAACAGAACTGGCCACTGCAATGTACGGTGTCAGTCAGTCAAGCTTTTTTTTTCTTTTCTTTTTCCTTGCAAATTGCGTCTTTCATCAACTGCAACTAAAAGCTCGAAAGCAACTTAAATACTGAGTGTGTATGTGTAATCATACATATACTACACACACACACACACACACACACACACACACACACACACACACACACACACACACACACACACACACACACACACACACACACACACAGCAAAAATCTCTCTCCCTCTGTTTGGGTGTTCTATGCATGGCCACATCTTTTAAGTTACAAACTCGAAACTCAGGGTATAAATGCAATTATGTGTGCAGAGTAACATAGGCTATGTGGCAAGCACCTTGTCGCAAATCATGGCCTCACATGGGGTGTGGGGGGGGGAGCATAAATTATCCATGTAAATGTGTACCGTGCAATGCCACCTAGTGATGACAGAGGGTATAAATTATCCATGTAAATGTGTACCGTGCAATGCCACCTAGTGATGACAGAGGGTATTACAATCTCCTTTTTTTTACTTGGGCAACCCAAGGTTAAAGCACCCTTTGCATGGGTCAATTTCTCCTTCAACCCCCCCCCTCCCCAACTGGGTGAAATAGGATGAATCGCCGAATGTCGATATACCTAAGTACCCACGCGGGTAGAATGCGGACTGGGCTGTGGTGAGGTTAAACCCCCACCCATGACTGGTTCCTGGCGGTAGTTCCAGGAGGGTCACGACTGAATTGTCCGTCCGGTGGGCGACGCGGTTACGATTGGAGTTACGCGGCCGATCGCACGCGAATTCGTAACACTGGTGTCAGGAGTGGGATTGTGGTTTGGTTGCTTGTAGTTGTGGCATGGCGGGTGGTTGCGAAGGTGGTTAGGTGATTGATGGGGTGGAGAAGGTGGTGAGGTGATGTTGGTGGTTGGGAGTAAAGTGGTGAGGATGGTGTGGTTTGTTGAGGCGCGTGTGGTTGTGGTGGAGGTTGCTGTGAAGAGATTGTTGAGAGCGACGTTGGTGGTCGTGGTGCAGTTGTGGTTGAGGATCGTGGTTGTTGTGATGGTGGCATGGTTGTAATGGTGGTTGAGACGTGGTTGGTTCCAAATAACGATAGAAAAAGAAAAACGGCTATCTCAAAGGGTTGCAGCCCGGTAAAACACGAAGAATCCCTTTAAACAACGGTGGGGACCTAGCTGCACATAACCTTAACGTCATAACTGATCTGAGGACCTTTATGGTGTATTGCAAACTTCCACAGCCGTAACAATATATACATTTAAAAAATTTTTTAACATGATATAAGGTTCGTAGTGGAGCAGCCAAACACACACTGACTGTTAGATGAGACAAACACAGCCATAGAGCTTGGCAGAAGTCCCATCACTTACACTCTGGGTACCAGTGACATCACAACAATGGCGCCGCTTTTCTCACCGCATTCAGTTGGGCATTTCCTAAAGATGACTTTCCTCCTCCCAAGGATGCCAATTTATCAGGATTGTCTGTGAGCTTAACCTTTTAAATGCTGAACGTCAAGCAAGGGAGTAGCACACACCATTTTAAAAGTCTTTGATATGGCTTGGCTGGGGTTTGTACAGTCATGCTCCCAGACTCAAGCAGATGCTCTCACGATTGAGTGGTTTTTAATCCATCTTCTTATATATTATTTCGGAGTTTGTGGTTTCGTGTCGCGCTATCTTCGACTTTGTTCTGCGCTCGAGTAACGTGATATTCGGCTTACATTATCTCAAAGACCATATGAGGTGCATGGTACAAAAAAAAAGTAAATAAAATGGTTCTGAAACAGTAAAATCGTATTCCACTTACTGTATTAAAGTAAAATTACTACTGATACTCTGCATCAGTTCCTTTCTCAAACACACCCACCCCAACATGTCGCACAGAGCGTGAGTTATGCTAGTTATATCTTTTTTTACAGCTGCAAAAATCCTTATGATGTGTTGGATGCCTAAATATTCCAATGGATTTCAGTGAACTACTATTTGACATTTAAGTCCACTTTGTACAGTTTGCCAGCTCAACTGTTGAAGGGAGTCCACTCAATGACAATGATGGCCAAGGAGGCAGAAACACATCCATGAATTGATTCCCCTTCCTGGAAGGGCTGGCATTGCTTTAAAATAATAATAATAATAATAATAATAATAATAATAATTGGATGAATGATACTGCACTGAGGAAAGTAAAAGCTGACATCATTTGTTGCAGTGGGTGGTTGTTTTTCACAGACTATCTAAAAATTGGAAGTACCTTCAAATGTAATGTGTGTGTGTGTGTGTGTGTGTGTGTGTGTGTGTGTGTGTGTGTGTGTGTGTGTGTGTGTGTGTGTGTGTGTGTGTGTGTGTGTGTGTGTGTGTGTGTGTGTGAATGGTGGAATTCAATGCTCAAATTGGAGAGCAATATCAAATTGCATTTATTGATGTCAATTGCAAGATATTTAAAAAAGATTTTAAAAACTTTTTTGAAAACAAATTTTCAAATTAAAATAAAATTAAATTCTTTAAAAGACTGCATCACAAAAGTGATGGAAAAATTAGTGAAGGTAATGCCTTGCCACCATTGTTTTACAGGACGATTATGTACAAGGAGAATCGAAGAGTTAATCAAACAAAGAACAAAATTTGATAATCTCAAGGTTTCAACCTGTGACATGTTCGAACCAGCGCACCGATTTCCCATATATACCACACATACATGACCATCATGCAAACAACTTGAAATGGACAATGAACATCACTCTATTTTCGAGCTGTTTCTCCTCAAACGTACGACTTCATTCGTTCAATGCTCAGCCGGATCCAATTCCGTTCAGCTTCAAATTTAAAGCATCTCAGAAACGAGTACGTTATTGCTCACCTATGTGGTTCCTCCCAGATGTTATCACCCCAAATGTTTGTCGGTGAACCTGGAACATTCCTGTGCAGCCAGCAAATAGTCATTTTAGTTTCAATGGAATTTTAACAAACCGTTCATGCTGTCTTGTTGTTCATCTGCTGCTCAGGTTAAAATAAATATTTACCGCTCAACTTTTTAAGCCAAGTCAAAAAACCAAGAACAAAGCTATACACTCGCTTTTATTTTCGGGATGTAAAAAGTTTGTTTTTCACAACAAAGCTAAACTAATTTTCATCACAACTAAACTAATTTTCACAACTAATCAAGTCTGTTACAAACTAAAAACACATTTTTTTTTTGTTGCACTTTCAAAAGTGATTAAAGCCATTGAGGCTTTATTAGTGGGGCAACTTAGCTAAATATAGCATAACAATTGTGCATTTTGTGAGGAAAGCACCAAATTTGTCACACGAGTAGCCTATCATATTATGAACAGATTTGGATATTAGGCCATCTCAAATTCAGCCGCTGATGGCTGTGGCAGCCATTTTCCACTGCCATCAAAAATTTTGAGATGGCCCAATATCCAAATCTGTTCATAATATGATAGGCTACTAGTGTGCCAAATTTGGTGCTTTCCTCACAAAATGCACAATTGTTATGCCCCACTATATTGCAAAAGTTATGTCAAATCATTCCTGCAGCTTTTATGAAAATCGGTCTTTCCAGAAATATTCTGCAATGTTCTTAGTATTTGGACGTTCAAACATTCCCCACATTTTACATTTAAAGACAAATGTAATTTTTCATATACGCGTATTATAAAGTTCAATTGTCACTGCAATTTTCACAGGTATTGAATCAACTGTTGCAGAGATACAGCAATGCAAAGAAAAAAAAAAAAAACAAAGAAGATCAGGAAGTGAAAAGATATAAAATCAGTCGCACATAAAAAGGGCAACATTTGATTATGTCAAAATTTTCTTAGTAATATGGTTATGAATAAATTTCTGCAGATCACCTGCCACACAGCTTTTTATTACTATTATTATTATTTTTTCAAATAAGTTTTTAAAATAATGGGGAAATTTACCATCGATCAGCACATCATTAGTTATGACACATACAATGAAAGTCACGGAAGAGAGTATTTCAAAGAAGATTGCCAGCATCTCATGTACCTGCTTACACAACGAAAAAAGGTATTTGTGTGAAAGATGAAAGATCCTGGCTCATTACAAAAAGTGAATAAGGGCTCTTCAGGACGGAGTGTTAGTGTTTGTGTCACAGAGACCTTTAAAAGGTTGCACAGCAATGTGCAGAGAGAAGTCCACACAAATCAACAAAACAGCTCAGGTGAAACAATAATCAATCATTCACGCATAAGTATAGCAAATACTGAAGGAAGACTGAGCTTTTTCTTTACAAAATTCAGCTTTTCTAAGCACTTAATAAAAATGCTCACAGAAGACAGTATGAATCTTGAAACTACTTTTCTGAAGCACTGGAAAATGAAGACTTCTGTATCGATGACATCATTTTCTCTGATGAGTGACATTAACATCAACGTGAGTGAATATACAGAATTGCAGATTTGAAAAAGTCATAAGAACATGAAGATGCATCACTTCACTCCCCCCCCCCCCAAAAAAAAACGTCTAATATATCGATTGAATTTGTCACTAATCTATGATCCCAAATTTATTTGAGGACCAGAACACCGAAACAACACAAAATGAGACAAGATCATCTTCACATGCTGAAGATGTTTATGGAAAAGGGAGAGAAATAATGGAAATCCGGTTTCAACAAGATGGAGCCATGCCCCACAACTATAATGTCTCACTTAGCTGAGGGGGGGGACACACACACACACACACACACACACACACACACACACACACACACACACACACACACACACACACACACACACACACACACAGCTTTTCTTGGTTGCTTTACACAGCATTCTTTGGCTGGAAGAGAAGAGGTTAATTATCAAGATTCTAGCCACCTGGGGATAATTGATTAGGTGACAGCTGATTGGTTGTTCCCTCCAATTGCAGGTGAGGCATGATTGGGTCATAATATTTATATGACTGCTATTGGCATTGCATGTGGTACATGCTTGGGAGCCTTGGTGGTGTGCATTTGTGTAGGCCTACACTGTCGCTGATGACAGCAATAAGTGTTGAAACCGGTCTGGCAGATGATGCAAGGGTGTAGTGTTGGGATTCTCATGTTGGTGCTACTTGTGAATGGCTACAACTGTGGAAGTACTCAGGTAGGGGTTGAAAAAACAAAGTACTGACCTTGTATAGCTTTTTAACCCGCACACACGAATCAAAAAGCAGGGTTAAGCAATTGGTTCACTTTGTCCGTGTCTACAAACGTCAGTTTATGATTGAAGAACTCGATTTCAATTTAACGTTATATTTTGAACATGCATTTGAAAACAGGCTTGTAGTTTAGTTGAACTGTGGTTCTGAATGTGACCCAATTGTGCATTCGTAGAGAGGAATGAGATAATATTTGTACTCTGTCTGCCTGTCCGGCAATCAAACAAAATAGAAAATAATTCCAAACAGGAAACCTGGTTTTTAAGGATGTTATAAGGACACAAACAAGCACGAAAACCGAATGGATTGTGTTAAATAAGGTGGTGTAAAAGACGCTGCATCAACGGTGGTAAACTTCTGAATTTGTTTTTCCCAACCTTTAAAATCTTTGTTATTTCCATTTGAACACGAGAACACAAATCACCTTTTTGGCATTTTCAAAACCCTTACGTTTAGCTGCACTTGGACAAAATACAGTATCTCACGTCATCACAACTAATGAAGTTTGTGCTCGCAGACCTCATCTTGGTTGCTTTAGGCAGTTTTCTCTGGCTATAAGAGAGCAGGAGGTTCATAAAAAAGATCAGCCACCTGGGGATAATTTTAGGTGAGAGCTGATTGGTTGTTACCTCCAATTACAGGTGATTGATGTGATATATATTACATATATCCTATACTATTGCTCTTCACTACAAGGAAAAAAAAAAAAAAAAGATGAAGCGATTAATGAAATAAACACTGTTTAAACAAAGTTTTAATCGACTAATGGAATAAAGTTTTCAGATATCAGGGGAAAAAAAGAAACTTTGCCCCCCCCCCCAAAAGGTTTTTTTTGTATACCTATTTACCTCTACTCAACCTTGCCATGCATACAAGTTTTAGTGTTATCCATCAAAGTATTTTACATAACTGCTCAAACAAAATCCATTCTTTCCCCAATCACATCTTTAAAATAAAAATAAAAATCGCTTTTACATGTTATTCAGTTTTCATAGCTAATGTTCAGCTCTTTAGGCTGTGTTCTCAGAGTTTGTAGCTTTTTCAAGTTTCAAGGTTTCAATCAAAGTAACAAGTTACCAACCAACTACACAGCTCATTGTGGAATCCATCCCCTGTAAGCATTTATTGTTTTTATACCAAATGATTTCAACAGAAAAAAGTTTTTTGGAGTGATAGCATATCAGGGTGGATGCAATTGCAGCCAGATTGAGTGATCATTAATGTCCAGGTATTTTCAATGTAAGGATTTCATCAAAGTGAAAAAAAAAATTCCTACTCAGAGGTGAAATCTCAAAAAAAATTGTTGCAATACTGAAGTGTTGAGCTAATATTACAAACTGTGGATCTCTGAGAATGAGGCATCAAAAGAAGAAAAATGGGATGTGGGGCTCCCCACCCTTACACCCATACAAGTAGTGCTACCTCAACTTTGTGCAAACCACAGAGAAAATTCAAGTGGAAGTGGAATGAAAGACATGAGAGTGGTCAATACGGAGAAATCACGATTTCTCCTGGAGTTCAATGGCCTTTGTCAAAATGGCTTGTACATCACCAATTGGGTACTCCTGCAGGACAATCAAAAGAAAAGCAAAGCCATCTCATTCATATCAAATACATCTCCCTCCCCTCCAATTTCCCCCTTCAGACACAACAGGTCGATACTTCACCTGCAAAAGCTTCATGTTAGTTGGAAAATCGCCGTCAAGAAGTTTATCTCGGATCAACCTGGGAAGGAGAGCGAGAGAGAGAGAGAGACAGAGACAGAGACAGACTGTGAAATCCTGCACTACATCCTTCTATCAAAATCTTTTCTTTCTCTAGTCGAGACAAACTGTTCAGAACATTCCAAAATCATTATGGATATTCAGACCAGTCAGTATATAAATAAAACCCAAAAATTTTTTTTAGTTGCCATTACCATTGCCAAAAATACGTCAGTTGGTGAAAAAAAAAAGGTTAGTTTAGCTAATTGCAGTGTGATTTTGTTAAAATACACAGCCTTGAATACAGGCAAATCAATGCATCAGCTCATTTTTGGTTCGAAAGAAGCAAATCCAGGGTGGTGTGTATATGGCACAAACTAAATGACGAGAGATCAGAGTAAGAAAAAGAGGCATGTTCAGATTTATTTTGTGATTATAGCTTCCATAACTCTGCTAACAATGGAAAGACTCAGATTTGTAATTACCTCCACCACCAAAGGTGGACAGAAGTTATGTTTTCACCCATTTGTCTGTGAGCACAATAATAATATTTTGTGGCCATGACTGACTCTCAGTACCCGAGTGGCGAGCACATATTCAAAATCGAATGGAGATTGGCCCAGCTGTTTGATTCTTTTCGGTTCAGACATACATACATACATTCATTCACAAAAAAGGATCTTTTATAACATGTAATTAATGTTGGCGCTGCTGTGGTTGTTTCTTGTGTGTTCTTTCCATGTACATTTATATATTTTTCCATTGCTTGGAGAAGTATTATATATAATTGTGTGTTCCTTCCATGTCCTTCGAAAGGGTTCCTGCTGTCATATAAATAAATGTGAACGTCGGAACTGCTGAATTAAGCTCCCATTCCTGCTTCTTCTTCTTAAATACGAGAAAGGACTTTTAAAATCGGCATTTTTATGATTAAATGGACAAATTTTTGTTGCAAGCAAATAGATTATTAACTCTCCAATGGTACCCTTTTCATTATTCAACAACAGCAGGAACATTACATTAAACTTCGAGGTCTTTCTTACTCTTCTTCACGTGACGGACAGACAGACACATTCCCTCTGGGAGTGAAAAAAGGGGTCACTACCCACTCCCTCTATGTATGTAAAATATGGTGCATTATCAGACGTACAGAGAATTGCCTTATTTTTATAGAGTAGGATTTTGGTGAAATTTGACAATCTTACATGCAGCTCAGAGAACTACTGAATGACCTTATAAAGAGTAGAGACAGCTCAGATGAGCATGCACGAAGACCCCAGACATTGATATTTGTTCTACAACGAGCAGCAAGGAGTTTCTCAGTAACACAGGGAGAGAACATACCAATGCTATCAATTTGTGTGGATGAACCAAACCAGCTTTAGCCAGACAAACCCATCCATCAGGCTTGTTTGTTCTTCCACCACAAGTACAATATGGTTAATGACCATGTTTGATCCTCTATTTTTATTAACAACACAGGGGAAGGGTCGAGCTCAAAACCAAGAGAAGCCCCCTGGGTGATGTCCTACATTAGACATTTCTGTTAACAGAGTAAAACTTCACCTTCCACAGCTTCACATGTCCATGTTTATGTCTCTACATACTTATTCACCATTGACAATACAATGCTTCGTGTGTCCGCATTTTGTTTTTCCTGCGTGTGTCCGCAATACTCATTACAGAAGGTCTTACACATTATAGTACTCTTTACCTATTCAGCCAGAAGATTAAAATCACCACCACCTCAGTGCACCTATTATGTATACATTACCTCTGACCGAGCCACAACACAAGCTACTTGAGTACATGGTCCATACTATTCTTACATTCCATTTATGGATCCCTCTCCTCCCACGGAGCTATACATACATGCAGGTAGTAGACAAAAATATGGAAACGCCAATGTAAAGTCACTTTATGGGGCGTTGGGGCAGCACACGTGGCCAGTATATACCATGGCATAGAGTCCACCAGCGTCTGAAATTCTGCAGGAGCGATGCGGCACCATTCTTCCATGAGAAAGTCAATCAACTCACACCTGTTTGGTGGAGGGGGAGAACTCTGTCTCAGGCGTAAATCCAGAATATCCCATAAATGCTCGATTTGGTTCAGATCTGGTGATTGAAAAGGCCATGACATATCGATAATATCAGCATCAGTGTCATGCTCACCGACCACACACACTCTGTGGATGTGGGCATCGTCATCCTGGAAGACACCCCTCCCGGCAGAAAAGAAATGCTGCAACATGAGGTGAAGATGATCACTCAGTACCATTAAGTATGGATTGGCATTGACCTTGCCTGCTAAGGAAGTGATTGCACCCAAACAAAGGCCAGGAAAATATGCACCACAACATTATGGAACCACCAGTCCTTCAATGCTGGAAACAAGCACTCAGGGTTGTGGAGTTTATCAAGTTGGTGCCACATGTGCACTCATCTATTTGTTGAGAACATGGTGAAGGAAGATTCATCTGACAATATCACATTTCTCCACTGCTCAGTATTCTATTGCCTGTGCTCTTTACACCACTGGACTCACAAACGTGCATTGCAACCTGACTATGGTATCCACTCTGTGGAGTTTTTGGCAGACCGTTTTTGATGGTTGAAATTTACAGTCAATTGATCAGCAGCTGCTCACCTGCTTTGCCTTGCACTTCAAATCAATGCGTGGATATAACAATCCTGGAGTATGCACTTCCACCCACTGTTAACCTTTGCTGATGATGCCTTTCCCTTACATGCATCAGCAGATGCCATTTGGGACAACTAGCTCTAGCAGGGTCCTCATGCCCAGCATTACCTTACCTGGTGACCTAGTTATCTCAACTGGGCACTGCACTCAATGTCCCGCCTGTCTACTTATTAGGTACGACCAAGCAAAACCATAGGTGGGGCGTTGGCTATCTCGGACAGCGAATTAGTGGGGCACAACATCCTGTCTATTTATTATGTACACACTATGCAGAACCAATGAATGAGAAGAGACAACTGAGTAAGTTTGAAGCAGTTTACCAAACTAGGCACGCATTTACCGGCAACAATCAAGTATGTACAGAAACGATGCAGTGTCACAAAGAAAGTAATCATCCCTTAGCACGTAAAAGCCCTTAAACAATCTTACTTACTCCAGGACACAAGACAGGCACACCATAATCATCCAGAAAAAAAGTAGAGAGAAATAACAAGAAGATAGAGGCAGTACGAGGCTTAGATGCAGCCTCCTGTCATACTCGGCAAGCAGGCGAGCTTGCATAGATTCCAAAGGGGAGGGAAGGAAAGGAAAGGAAAGCAGTGTATGGTTGCTATGTGTAAGGAGAGGTGCAACGTATGCGGCGCAAGCTTAGAGGAAAAGGTGTGAAGTATGAGTCAGTGCCTCGCCCAACTGTGACGGAGGTCAATCATTGATAGCTCTGTGCGTCTCAAGTAGACGGATTCGGGGTTCTCAGAGAAAGAAAGAAAAGATTGTGCAAGTCAGTATGGAGCTACTGCTGTGTGCCAAGAACCACATGGTGTCATCCATTCTCAGGTCTCACCCCATGCTTATCTTGCACTAGCGCAGCTGGTCCTGGTAGGCAGCTAACTTCATGTGCTGGTCCCCAGCGCACACATCATCATCATCAGCAGCAGCAGCAGCAGACAGCTCTCATCGCTCGTCTTTTATCTATCGCTCACGGGAGCATAGCTCATTCGAGCACACTCAAACCCCACGCGAGGTATGGCTCCAGGGAACAAGGGTTGCCGCATGCTTTCTGATGCGGCAAAGGGCATACTCATTGGCTCGAGCTCACCAGCTGTCCAAGGGGTTGATTGTGGTGGTGTTCCAGCAGAGAGCTTCTCAAATAATCAATTGCGGTGGCACTGCAGTGGAGTTTTTTCCAGAATCAATTGTGGTGACAATGTAACGACAGTTCTTTCCAGTGTTGGGATTGATTTGTCAGATCAGGTCAGGTATGGAAGCATATGCCGGAGCAGCGCATCGCTGCAACCACTTTCCACCGGTACTCCAGGGGCCTCTGTCTGGCCATCCCCCAAACAGATGCCTGGCCCATCCCCATCTCCTTGAGATGCCGATCAACCTGCTGCAACCACGAGGTACGTGGTCGGGTCATGGGCCTCCTCCACTCACAAGGCTCCCTCGCTGAGAGAATCTGGTGAGCAGGATCAGCATCAGGAAAATGAGCCACATGTCCATACATCCGCAGCTGATGCTCACGGACTCTGCAGATAACAAATCTCATTTGAGTCTCTCCCAGCAACAGTTTGTTGGACACAAAGTCTGACCAAAGAGAGCCAAGAATTTTCCGAAGAGACCTGGTACCAAAGGAATTAAGTCTCTGTCTCAGATCCTTGGTCAGAGTCCAAGTCTCACATCCATAGAGCAAGACTGGAAGCACCAAGGACCTGAAGACTCGGACTTTCATCTTGCACAGATACCGACAGCGCCACACCCCATGATCCAGTGAATCTACGACTCACCAGGCCCGACCCAGAAATTTATTGACTTCTGGCTCACAACCAGCAGAGACAAGAATATCACTGCCAAGGTAAGTGAATCTCTGTGACCTCAACATCCTCACCGCAAACAGGTACAGAAAAGATGTCATTGAAAGCCTGGATCTTACTTTTGACCCAGGAAACCCATAATCCCAGCAGCTTTGGCTCCTCAATCAGCACCTCTAGGGCCCCCAAAAGGAAATCCAGTCTCCACAACACGTCCCTTTGGGGATCAGACAGGGCCAGTCATCTGAACAGAGACAACCAACTCAGGCTTGTAAGAATTAACATTGTACGACTTTTGTCATCCTGCATAGGTACCGGCATCCTCCAAACCATTTGCAGATGCAACAACGATTCCCTGTGCCTCTGCAATTGGTCACCATTTACTAAATAATCCTGTGTGCAGAGCAATATCGGTTGGTTTAAAATCCTGAGTAGAGGATGGAGTTTAGCTCACCTTCGTGCAATGCAGGCCACATTCATCAGGTCAACCAACCCTATTCTTTGTAGACAGAAATAATTTGTCTGAACTTTATATCCATTTTGACGACGATGGCTCGACTGTGACAACTGTACCACAGGCAACGTTAAGTCATCATGAAAACTACACCCGCACCGAGCCCTCAGCTAATTAGCATTACGTTTCCGCAGGTTTTTTGGCGATTCATCTCCGCCTCATCGTTATTCATGATGTTCTGTGGTTCCACCAATCAGGTAATCTTGTCCTTTCTTTCTCTCAACCAATCAACATTGAGGACTTTATATTGTAACTTTATAAATGAGAGTTTGGTGCTTCTTCTTCTTCATCTACTTGCGGTTTTATCCTAAGGAGTGCAAGTTGAAAAGCTTTGATAATGTCCATTTTATTGAGAAGGATAAAAGGCCAAATGATCTCCACCTGCCCATTCCTGGTTTCATATGCCCTTCCAACTACCCCCGCTCAATCTGATTTGTCTCAATACAGAGTTCCATCTGACAGCACTCTTGATTCTTACAGCAGCATTGCAGAGCAGACATAGATGAGGAAGTCAAAGCGATGAAAGTCTGCAAGAAGCGAATCCCACAGCCGAAGCACATCTGGCAGCAGAAACTCCTGGGAGAGCAGCAGCGTGAGCCAGCGGAAGGCAAAGAACTGAGGCTCAATATGTTGGCTTTCCTGCACACAAAGACAATCGAAAGGCTGATAGCATCATGTTTGCAAGTGGTTTAAAAAACTAAAATAGAAAAGTATAATGTGCCAGCAGAAAAGGTCGTTTCATCATCTCTTACAAAAGGAGACAAGGTGTGTGTGTGTGTGTGTGTGTGTGTGTGTGTGTGTGTGTGTGTGTGTGTGTGTGTGTGTGTGTGTGTGTGTGTGTGTGTGTGTGTGTGTGTGTGTGTGTGTGTGTGTGTGTGTTGAAAAGAACACAGACTGCTGGTGGTTCCTGCTGTCACAGAATCATAAAAATGGTATGATTGGAAAGCTAATAATAATCGATTTACTTGGAGCAAAAGATTTAGAGAAGAACAAAAAGAAGAAGAACAACAAGGAATGGGAGCTTCAAATAGCAGTTTAAACAGGTAACATTCATGATTCTACGGCAGCAGGAACAATTGAGGACACACAAAACTTATATATGGTAACATTTTGTGAAGCAATAGAAAAATATATAAAAGTACACAGAAGGAGTACACAAACGACAGCAACTGCAACATTGGGTTATATAACAATAAAAATGAAAATATATATATTTTAATTGTTTTCACATGTTTCACTTATTTTTACATCCTAATTGAGACTCGTATAGAAATGCAACATGTGTGAAGTACAACATGCTGTCTTTTGATTAAACTCGTCAGTGGAGTGATGGGTTTTCACGCCTTGTGAGAAAATTTGTGAATGTCCATTTAGCTCACTGGAGTTCATCGGCCTGGAGCTGGGTCCAAGTTAAGAAGTTACCAAAGCATTTTGCTACAGCATTTTCTAGACTGCTGAAATAGAGATGAGTTGCCACCTTTTAGTGCAATGCTGAAAGAAGACACTCGAGTGGTTTAAAGCGGTTACAAGTTAACAACTAAAAAAAAAAAGCTTACATTGTCCACCATGCATGCTATATTCCAGTATTTGTCTGAATTATACCATCTTTTGCTCGAATATTTGCAGAAACAGAAGCAAGATTGCACAATCTGTCAATAATGTCAGGCAATATCTTGTGCAATTCCCCCCCCAAAAAAATCTTGCAATCTGTGAAACTCGAACCATTTCTCCACCATATTGACAACGTTACTTGCTGAAGTTACAGTCCAACACATCAGGTCATTAATCAGAAATTGGCAGCCACACAGAAAGTCTGAAAATCAGAGTTTGAAAGTTTAAACACACTGAGAAACTGCCGATTTAATGCATGACTATATATATATATATATATATATATATATATATATATCTTCTCTTCTTCTTTCGGCTGCTCCCGTTAGGGGTCGCCACAGCGGATCATCCGTATGATCCGCATAGTGATTTGGCACAGGTTTTACGCCGGATGCCCTTCCTGACGCAACCCTGGTCGCCTCTTACGACACAAGGATATGGTACACCTATTTTATCCGGGGCATATATATATATATATATATATATATATATATATATATATATATATATATTAGTTGTATTTTCTGTCTGTCTGTCTGTCTGTCTGTCTGTCTGTCTGTCCATTGATAGAATCGACCCCCCCAATATTGCGAATGTCCATTTCTTATTATTGGAATGCTCTTGGCAAATGGAGATGCAAGAAAACATTTCCAAACCGACAGAGTAGGGGGTTCAAGGTGGGTGGGAAAGACCCCAAATTCTCTCTACGTAAATGTGCATCGTATAGCGCCACCCGGTGGTAGGCAGCATTACAAATCATGTTCATTTCTGGCACCCAACAACCAGACTTGAAATGTTGTCTATCTAGACTCTAGAGCTATCTGGAGGCACTACAGTCATCATTATGTAGTATTTCCTTATTGTATCATATGATTGCCTGTTATTTTATATTAAATATTGTATTAATCGTTACATTATAGCATTGCCTGCTAAATTATATGTGATGAATTGAATGGAATTATACATAGTACCTGGCTCTCTTTTTCTAAACTCTAAATCCCTTCAGCACAAAGTGTGGGTATCTCTGCTAGTAGAATATATGGCACTTGAGGATTTGGCAGACTATGGGTTTGGTATTTGCTCCAAGCTGGAGACTTGTGCAGACCTGTTTAACTTGTGCAGACCAAGGACGAGAAAGTCCCTGCTAGATATCATCAAATAACTCCTTTACGCAGATGATGCCGCACTTGCCTGTGATAATATGGAAGAACTACAGAAAATTATTGATGCCCTGCATGATGCTTGCACCAGGTGGGACTGTCAATTAGTAAAGAAAAGAAAAGAAAAAACGGATACTACACCATTCACCACAATCAGCTGGGGTAATACCCATTATTCTTGGAGACACCCCATTAAAAACAATGGACTAGTTTGTGTACTTGGGAAGCATGATCACCAGTGATGGAAACCTGGAAAGTGAAATCCAGAAGAGATTAACCACTGTAACATCCACGTTCTACTCCCTCTAAAGTCAAGTGGGGCGTCGTTCAGGTCATACCCTCGACACCAAACTGAATGTATACCGCCATGGCATCTTGGCAATACTGCTATATGGCAGCGAGACCTGGGCTACCCTAAATGAACACCTACACCAGCTGGAGATGTTTACGCCACATCATGCATATTCGCTGGTGGCAAAAGATCACCAATATGGAAGTCCGAACCCATGCATACATAACCACAAGCATGATGGTGAGGACGTCAAGAATGAGATGGCTAGGTCACATGTGCCATATGCCAGACAATCGTCTCCCAATGAGTACTTATATTTTTGTGAACTAGCCACTGGAACCCACCCACGTGGCAGGCCCTATAAACGTTGGAAGGATGTCCTCAAGGAAGACCTAAAGATCTTCAATATTGAGGGGAACTGGCTAATTTGACACAAGGCAAAGCTGGAGATAAGCCATTAGAAAGGGTGCAAAGGCAGCTCAGCAACGTGAGAGACGGTAAAGAAGGCTACGGTGTCACCCGTCGTCACATTGCTTGACGAGAGTATATTAGATTTTTTCATTTTATTTGGTGGGACAAACTGATGTACTTTTATTTATTTATTATAAAATACATTTTTTTCTCCCATTAAGCAGGCATTCCAAAATTACGATTAATGGGTGCTCCAAAATCGTACCATATGTACTGGGACAAAGACAAACATGAAGATGACTGCACAGCCATTAATGTCTATGATGCAGCACCAGGTGCAGGAGGAGATCACTGTCGTGCTGGTGCAGTAACGAGTAGATGCGGTTCATGTGCAGTCCAATTCCACACTGCGTTCCATCGAGACTCTTGATGAAGTTGTCTCGAATTTCAGCCATAAGATTCGTGAAGCAGAAGAACGTGTCGGCTTCCGCATGCTCTACCAAACACCACACCATTGCATTTGCTCAATGTGCTTCACTTGTATCAGAAAGAAATGTCTCTATTCACCTCTTCAACAAACTTTCACCCTACCCTCCCCTCATTACCTTGGCACTGTGGTTGTGAGTCAGAGGCAAACGTGTAATATATTGGACCCACAATCTCATTCATGCCTTGCACATAAGCTATACCAGGATTCAGCTTGGCATATACAAACAACACTCGTTCTACCACCTCCCAGTGGACCTCCCCAAGTTCCTCTCCTGTGACACTCTCCTTCCTTGTCTGCTGTCTCACAGAGGGGGAGGGGGCAGATCAATGGTGTGGTTGGAAAAAAGTTAAATAATCACAAGTAAAGAAAAAGGGATGGGAACACACACGAGGAGATAATGGGTGAATACTACAGGTAAAAAGGAGTATGAAGGTTGCCTACAGCTACAAGAGGAATGATAATTGTGAGCTGCTTGCACAAGACAACAATCATCCCTGAAGTTACCTCTGAGTGTTGTATGTTGTTCACTCCTGAGCGCAAGCTTTTAACTGGCACAGCATTCAATGAACTTCGCTCTATGCGCCTCCGCAAAGTCTCAATCCCTTTAGTAGAGTCGAGCAGCAAATGGCAGGGGAAGGCTGTCGGTCGCTGGAAGAAGGCCATGTCAGGGTACAAACGCCTGGGAAAGGAGTGTCCTTTATAAGCCGTCATTTTACAAACAGACAAAAAGTTTTAAAATCATAAACCTCCTTCCATTATTTTATCTTTTTATTTTAAATTGTCAATACTCAACCCTCCAACCACCTCCTACCCCCACTCCCCAATGAAGAAAACATGCTACCATAGCAATGACTGCACCGTTCGAAGGGTAAATTTAATACTATAAAAATGTTGTCAGGAGTGGTGGGGAGGGTTGTTTTTTTGGGGAAGGAATGGGGCTGGGGGAGGGCTAACACCAAGTGCATTGCTTAGGGTAATTTTGAAACAAATTGGAGTCTCCCATGATGATCACCTTCTCATTGCAGACAGGCCAATGGTCTCTCAGCCTTCTACCACCTCCTTTCTGATATTGCACCCTTGACCATTTCCATGCTTAGTCCCTCACCAGGTTTCAACAGGGTGCACAATGTCTGCCAGTACTCCTCTGGTGAAAGTTCCAAAATCCAGACTCACTGCTCACTTCCACTCACTCACTCCTCTTTTTCCCAAATGTGGGACCAACTTCCCCAGTAGCTTCAATCTTGTTTTTTTCTCTCTCTCTCCAAGGATTCAAGAGAGCTGTTCACCACCATCTCAGGTACTCCCCCTCCCCCATCTGCAGCCATTATCTTTCCACCCCCATTAACACCCCCTCCCCCCCAAAGCCAACCTCTTTTCAGGTTTTAGATAACAGCTCGTCTACCAGTATTGTAGGGAGACAGCATTGTAACCTTTCGTGGCTAGAAAGGGTTCACAATATCTTTTCCCAGTTTGCCACGGAAGACATGTGATGAGAGACGCCTCGGATGTTTCACACTGTGGCACACATGCCCATTCCCCCCTCCAGACACACTGGGGAACAGGGAGAAGCTGCAGCTCTCCACCACGGCCACCCCCAATTGGCGACATTCCATTGGACAATCATGCTGCTCAGTGGTCATGCACGACACTGTCGCTCGGTGTGGGGGCGACCTGTGATTGGTAAGGCCTAGGTCACATTTGCCACAGCGGCCGTGGGGTCTCCAAAATCTACGGCCACTCTCAATTATACGGCGGCCGCAGTATTTCCACGGTCACACAATGTAGCAGTCACATATGTTTTTATTTTCGGGGAGCTGCACGGCGTATTTATAAATTGTGGAGACCGAAAACGTGGGGTTGCCGTACGGTTTTGATTTGATGTCGCACGGTGACCTTAGGGCGTTCCTGCGGCGGCCATAGAATTTTCAAGGCAGACGCAAAGTGCCCGCAGGGGGACCGCAGGGGGGCCCTAAGGCGAACGTGCGGCCAGACGGCCGGTAACGAATGGGTTAATTATTTATTTTTTTACCAGTTTTTTTATTTTTCGGCTTGTCGAATTGCTACGGCGAACGCAGAAATGAAAAAAGTTATAACTCCACGTTAGAGTTCCACGGCGACCTTACGACCTGTAAAATATAGCCAAACGGCATAGGGCCACCCAAGGCCACCGCAAAAACTCTGCGGTCGCCGCACGTTTCTGTCAATTCAGAGGGCGTACGGCTGCCGTATCCTCGCCGTAGAGCAAATGTGACTTAGGCCTAAGTAAGGAGGGCTGATGAACGGAGGGCAGACGCCTCAGGGGCGGGGGAGTGGACAAGGGGGCATATTTTCTGTGGGCAATCGAGTGAGATATTGGTGAGTCTGCACAGCTCGGTAGAGCAAGTGGCATGTCTCATTTCAGGAACTCTTCTCCCAATTGAGACTGAGAACTTTCTTGCCTGCATTCTTTATCTCACCGGTTTCAGTGTGAATGTTTGTTTTGTGTATGTGGTGCCCTTAAAGGGGTGTACTTCCCCATTTATGTTAAGTGCTGTCCATCCATCCATCCATTGGGACCATACTCTGTGTAGAGCATTGGTGCTGCTTAAGCAGTCTCCTGGGCTATTCGGCACAATCCTGGACGGGTCGCCACTCCGACACAGGATACCAGCAAGCTGGCACTCATTTTGCCGACCTGAGAAGGATGACAGGCAGAGTCAACCCCACTTGGTATTAATTCAACAGCTGAGTGAGATTTGAACTCAGGATCCTCGGATCCTAAGCCCACCACCCCAACCATTCAGCCAACATCAGCCATGTTAAGTGCTGTGCTATTTTTACTCAGTCTTAATTTGGAGTTTCGTATTTGTTGTGTCTTTTGCATTTTTATTGAATCATTATGCATTTCCTCAGGCATACACATGTCTGTTCCTGCTATCCTTTCACCACGATCGGTTTCTGCTTTATTAAGAACATCGCTGGAGGATTAAATTGGCATAATTATCATCTTGAAAACCGATGTGCTTTAGACCTGGTTCAGTGTGCCATGCGCACTCTCCACTCAGGTGCGCTTTGTAACCAAATTGCCTTCATCTCAGTCATTCATGGAGTTAATCTCCACTGTGCTCAGCATCCACATCAGCTGCAATCAAAGCAGACGTGGGGGGGGGGGCGCATTATTTTTGCACACCACAATATTTATTGCACGACATAAAAAGGACAGACACAGGAAATTGGAAGGGAGAAACCAATTCAAAGTTAAGTTAAGCTTTCAAGGGAATCACTCAATTACATCATCCCACCTAAAAATCCATGCATGCCAATAATAAATTAAAAGCTCCAGACCTGACATCTTTGTCAATTTGCAGCAGCACCTCATTGTCCTTGAAATAGCTGTTCCACTGGCTCTCAGGATTTGTGTTTAGAGGCTGCAAAAAGCAAAAAACAACAACAACATTTTTTTTTAAAGCAAAACAAAAGAAAACAGAATTCCAAATAAAAGCCCCTTTGGTGGAACATACTCTCTTATTCTTCTGAAAGCATTGGAAATAGGAGCACGGCCCCCAAAAATAATGTTTAATGTGTACAGGCACATCAATCTTTCATCTTTCAGTTGTATATTTGGCACACCAATTACTACTGCACCTTATTGTACAGGATATAGTAACCAAACTACTCTGCAGGAGATAGAAGTAATCGATGAATCAGGATAATTAGCATTATACTAATCTATATGATTGTTGATAAAAGCCAATTGGCTCTGAACTTCAGGAAGGAGGTCTATTGCACCCGAGTTGGTGGAGTGACTTGGGATAGGGCACCAACATTCTGCATTTAAAGAAAGGACAACTTTGCCTCGCTAAAACCAATCAAAAAGTACAATTCGCTCATTTCACAAAACTAAATTATGGGAAGTGCGAGTCTCTGTGAAGGCTCGTGTCGATATGCAATGGCAGACAAGGTTAAAAAATAAAAACAGTGGATTATATCAGCCAAAAGTTGACAATAGCATGTTTGCCAATGTGAAAAACAATGTCCCACGACGGTAAACTCGACTCGTATGAACTCTTCTAATATATATAAAACAGAGCGGTGTCTTATGCATGGCTGGTAAGTAATCTGAGTATACCCTGAAAAATTGGTTAATTGGCCCAAGGGTCTCACAGGTTCCATACTTAGGTTTTCAACTATACATTTTGCAAAATATTTTTGAACGTTTTCAGATTTCTCGTAGGTGTTATTATTTGGGTCATATCTCCATTGTGGCGAACCAGTTCCATTAATTGCGTCCGGTAACTCCTATTACGCATGTATGAGCCAAATTAGAATTGTCTCCCTTTCATTCGAGATCCCATGAGCAACCAGATTGCGCGATATTTCATATTCAGACTATACCTTTTTCAGCAAGTAAGGTGCAAACTCATCCCACCTGGAGGGTGGATACTCTGCCAGTAATAGACAAAATCCATTTCCTAAATTGCGGGAAATGCAGACTTCACACCACTAACTGAAAGTTATCTTGTCGAATCAATAATCCTGTTTTAAGTTTGCCCGAAAAACAAATGTAAATATGTCACAATTTCTCATAATTGTATTAAATGGCATCGCAGAAAAGTGTAGAATTGTTATAAAGTGATTATTACATTTGGCTGAATGATACAGACACGCTTCTAGTTGAACCATCTTCAGTTTTAAACTTCATTATTTTTGTGTTCTGTGGTGAAATAAGCTGATAAATTCTAAAAAATGTTTTTTATTTGAAATAAGAGCACATCTTATCTGCAATATGTGGCAGTCTTTGAGAGACTGAACATTAGCTGTGCTTCTTCGCAGAGCGGCCTCACTGTCCTAATTAACGAGTGTCTGTGGACAGGGCCTTGTACCTCCGCGAAACTAACGGACTTTGCTATCCAGCGAATCTTCCTGCCAAGACAGTAGAAACAAAGATGGCAGCCCCACACTTCATTTTAACAGTTAGTGATGGTAATAGATCATAATGGGAAATAATAAGAACCACACATGTTTAATAATTTACTATTTAGAAGACACAAAGCACAAAACCTGATGGAAGTCTCAAAGGGAATGAACAATGGACATGGACCGATTAAATATGTTTTGGTTGTTTTTGCATTTGTCTTTCTTCATAAGAGAGGCTTCGAGAGAACATTGTACGGGGAGATATGAACAGAAAATAATAGAGAAAGGAAGGGAGGAAACACTACAACCTGCCAAGTAAAGGGAAAGGACTTGGGTTAGGAAGGGTAAATGGGAGCAACAAAGATCATGGATTGGGATGGGGGGAAGGGAAGGGATGGTTAACATGAGAGGCTGGTACACCATCTGCTTGAAGCTCTGGAGGGAAGAGTGGGATAGAACAGCCTCTGTAAGGTAGTTCCACAGACAGGATAAGCAAGGAACAAAAGAGTGCAGGTGTAACAAGCAGAACCTAAATGCATTTTTAGAAATGAGTACTGCAACATTGCTAGAAACTAAGATCAAGTACAAGGAAAGCAATGACCGAGTGGAATGCACCCACGTGATCCTCAAAGGTCACATCCTCACGGTTGGTTTGATGCGGTCCTTTGGCACTTGCTGGATGAAAGACCAGCTCCTGCAGAAACTGCATGTACAGCGCCCTGTTTATGGAGATGCAAAATCAGGTTGTACACATGCAGTGCAAAATATTACTCCAATTCAACAACAAAATAAATCAAACACTGACATAGGAGCAAACAAAGGAATGCCACTTCTTGTACAGATGGGTTTGAAAACTTATTTGGGCAGCCATATTAACAAAGATGAAAGACGCTTACCATGCTCAAAACCAAACTGCTCTGAAGATGAGTAGCAAACTCAAAACTACAGTGACCACTTCCATTTCTCGATACTATCCGAAAGAGGTTATTGAAAGAGGTTGTTGAAAGAGCCACGCACGTTAAATTTAAGTCAAGGCCAATGGGACAAAAGTGTTTCGCCCCTTTTAAAGTGTTTTTGTCGTCACCTTGAAAGTAATGATTTTCTGTAAAGGATATCAATTTCAGGAGCAAAATATACATTTCCTCTCGAGTAGAATTTCCCATCGTCTGGCAGCAAGAGCATTTTATGGAGGGTGGAGGTAATAACGATCATGAGTACCAAACTCAAGAGAAACTCATGGGCATCATTGCCCTGCCAAACTTATTTTTTCTTTTATTTAAATAGCAAAGCTGTTGTAAAACTTACACTGATCGATTGAAATACAAGACTGAAAACAGTGAAACAGATGCATGTGAATTCTGTTGAATCTCTCAGAAGATTAAGCGAATGCGGAAGTAGAGTGCAATGAGCATATCATTCAGAAGCTGTAAGAATTACAAAATAGCAGTAGCTCCAAAGCATAAAGTAGATTTCTGGAGGTACAACAGAAAAATCAGAAAAAGTTGTTGTCTGTACAAAATAGACAAATTAACTGGCAGTGATGTAGTCAAGGCTGAGCTCCGATCTAACTCAAGGGGACCCCAGCCCCTATATGATTTGAGGGGTGTTGGTGTGTGCCATCCCATTCAAAGCCCAGGCCAAGGGCGTTTGGGCAGACTTTAAACGATGAACATAAGTGATTGCTGTCGATCTTCAGCACAGTTTCCAATGCCTGATTATCTTTTTTCAGACCTGTCGAAGGGACTGGTTCCATTGCTTTACTAATTGTATAATCAGGTCGATTTATCAGAGGCAATTAAATTGCCAATGACGCAATGAGATGAGACATGAAAATAGCAGAGGTTCTACAAAATGTCAGAGAAACAATTGCAAACAGCTTGCAAGAAAGTTAAAGGTAAATAAACAAAACTTCCAAACAGGCACCATGGATGGCATATATCAAGTAAGTGCCAAAGTATAAAAAAAGAAAGAGAACACGTCACAATGCACATGGTCAGCCCAACCTTTGTTTTTAACCAACGATAGAATGTTGCTAACTTTTTTTTTAAAATCAACAACTATTTTCAGATTCCTGTTCAATCAGATGACTTGTTTTCCAAACTCTCTGCCGATGGCAACCAAGACAAACTCCACAAATGGCAAACTCATTTCCTTGACTCTCGCAGCCATTGTATGGCTCTCAATAAAATCCTTTCATCTCCTCTTCCTGTCAAGGCTGGAGTGCCCCAAAGCAGTGTTCTGGGCCCAATCCTATTCCTCATCTTCATCAATGATCCGACCATCTGGAAAATCCTCCTCATCTCTTTGCTGATGACCCCACCCTCTGCCGTGACATCCCTCATCATTCATCCTTCAGATAGGTAGGCTGTAGACTCTTCGCTCTCTTCAGAGCTTCAAAAAAAGAAAGAAAAGACAAGCTGGTCAAATGCTTCGAATAAATCTATCAATACCAACATCATCAATTTGGATTCAGACCAGGTCACTCCACCCTGGACATGCTGCTTCTGCTTTCCCAACAATTGATGGAGATCCTCAATGCCAAACATGCGATCGGAGCTATCTCCCAAGAGCCGAGCGACATCATGAACTTTTGATATGGCCTGGTACCCCACATTGCTCACCAAACTCTTCTTATGGTATCCAAGGTAATATCCACTCATGGCTCACAGACTTCTTCTCCTGTCAGTCAATGTGTGGTCCTTAATGGAGTTCTCTCATCCCTCTTCCTGTCCAGGCTGGAGTTCAAGACAGTGTTCTGGCCTCTGTTCTTTTTCTCGTTTTCATCAATGATCTCTTCAACTCTCTGGAAAATTCGCTTTATCTCTTTGCCAATAACTCCACCATCTGCTGTACCATCTCTCATCCCTCTGATTGGTAGGCAGCAACTTCTTCACTCTCTGCAGCTCTGAATAAAATCACAAGCTGGTCCAACACATGGAACATGTCTTTCAATTCTGACAAATCTCACACTCTCACTGTCTCTCTGAATAATCACCACCCCCCCCCCGCCCCACCACCCCCCAAATCTACTTTCTCAACAACCCTCTTGAAGAAGTCCTGTCATTCAAGCTTTTGGACCTCACTATCTGCCATGATCTTTCCTGTAAAGCCACATTTCCAAGCTGGCCTTCAAAGCCAGTCACCGACTGGGCATCCTCTGTCGTGCAAAGTCCTTCCTTGGCACACCCAAGCTCCTAACCAAATACAAAGCTGTCATCTGCAGCCTGATGAAGTGCTGCTCTCCACTCCGAGTTGGTGCTCCTGCCTCACACCTAGCTTGGCTTCACGCTGTGGAAACGAAGGCTTTTAGAATCATTGGTATCTTCCATGATGAATCTGAGTCTTTGGGTCTCTCTCTCTCCCTCACCACTTCCAGTTCCGGTTTTAGAGCAGCGAGAGGTCTCCTTCGGGGCTCCCTGCTGACGTTCTCAAAGCTAAGTTCCCGGTTGTTATTTGTCCCGTTTTAACTGTTTAATTTTCTCACCTACATGTTACTGTGTGTTGCTAGTTCGGTTTTGTTTCAAAAATCGTGCTATTTTGTGAGTATTTTTGTCGACGTTCTTACCTGTGCTTGAGGCCTAGGCTTGAGGCCTACCGGTTCCACTCGGTGTTCGATCGTTTTTTTTTTTTGTTTGTTTTTTTCTCCCCATTACCTTCAATTTCTATCCTCCCCATTACCTTCAATTTTGATCCTCCCCACTTTCCAAACATCCCCCATTCTCCCAACTAATCTCTTTCTTATCTCAAAAAAAAAAAAAAAAAATACCCCACAACAACAACAACACGCTCACCTTCTCCCGCTTCTGTTTCTTCTTCTTCCTCTTAACTTCCTCCTCGTCTTCTTCCTCGATTTTTTTTTTTTTTTTTTTTTTTTTACACTTCCATGACCTAATCTGTTGAACTCTCTCATATATCAATATTAACAACAAAAAATATATATATATATATATATACCCAACAACAACACGCTCACCTTCTCCCGATTCTGCTTCTTCTTCTTCCTCTTAACCTCCTCCTCGTCTTCTTCCTCGATTTTTTTTTTTTTTTTTTTTTTTGCACTTCCATGACCTAATCTGTTGAACTCTCTCATACATAATTTTTAACAACAAAAACGATCTTATAATGCTTCATCTTCCTCTCTCACACATGTGGTACTCTACTGTTTCACAATGCACTACTCTTCTGCTATTTTAACAGACTGCTCTCATTTCGACCTTTCCTTCATTCCTTGCCTAAAAAATCCAACTATTACAGCGCTTCTTCTCTCCATGCTCTGAATTCGCCTTCATTGCATCCATCAAGAATTGTGTTACATCGCATCTCTGACCTAAAACTTTTAAAAACCACAGTTTGCCATGGATGCTCGCTTTCCATCAAACATTCTTTTTTTCCAACTTCAGTGCCAACTCACCCCCCTCACCCCTCACTCTCACTCTCAAAGCAACCATCCCACTCTTCTCCCTCCAACCCACCCCCTCACCCCTTCCAAAACTCCCTCTCACCTTTCTCCCACCTTTCATCCCCCTCACTCTTCCTTCTCAAAGTTGCCCCCCTCTCATCCACCAACCTGCCTCCCTCCACTGCCCTCTCACCTCCATCTCTTCACTCCACCTCCTCAAATCCTCAACTGCCTTCTTCCTTGTCTCTTGTCCCCCCTCTCCCCCAGCACCACAGAGCCTTTTCTCCTCCTCATTCGGCCCCCTCCCCTCGCTGATCTGCAATACCCCACACTCCCTCAGCAACCCTCCTTACCTGCCCCCCTCGCCCCTTGACCTACCCTCCCCCGCCCCCCCCACCTCCTGCACCCAAAGCCTCCTCCCCTTCCTCTTCATTAAAAGTGTGGACCTCAAATATCCGGGGCCTTCGCTCAAACCTTTCAGATCTTTCCATACAGGTTGCCACTGACAAACCAGACATTATCTGCCATGACGTGTCTGACTCCCAAGTATCTCTCCCTGGCTACTCCCTCTTACGGTATGACAGACCTGAACCTCGTCCTGGTGGAGGTGTTGCTCTCTTCATCAAAGACTCTATTCCTCACTCTCCATGCACTGCTCTCACTTCCCCACACCCCCAGGAATACCTCTGGCTTCGGCTTCCCCTCCACTCCCACCTCATGTTTATATGTGTACTGTACCGTCCACCGAACAGTGATGACTCCATCTACACCTCACTATCTGAAAACATGGACCATCTTCTATCTTCTCATCCAAACTCTCTCTTCCTCTTATGTGGTGACTTCAATTGTCATCACGCCAGTTGGCTAGGTGTGGGTACCTCTCTCACCTGCCATGGCACCTCAGCAAAAGCTTTCTGCGACTTATTGGGACTGACTCAATCGGTCAACTTCCCGACCCGGATCTCAACCAATGGTACTCCATCTCTTCTGGATCTGGTTTTGACAAATTTCCCTGACAATATCTGCTGCTCTTCCTTCGCTCCAATTGGTTCTTCTGACCATGTCCTTGTCAAAGTGGACATCTCTCTGGCTGTTATCAGAGAACCACCTCACCGCCGTCGAGTCTGGCATTTCACTCAAGCCGACTGGCAGGGTCTCCGAGCAGCCATCAAACTTACAGACTGGTCTCCTATCACTACTTTCTCAAACATCAACTCATCCTGGGAATTCTTTCAAAGAAACTTGCTCTCCCTCATGCACAGATTTATCCCCTCTCGTGTTCAGTTGTCTTACCCTTCCTCCCGCCCTTGGTTTACTGGAGCTTGTGGTGAGGCAGTTGTCCTGAAACAACTTGCATTTGCCTCATGGAAAGCAAACCCAACTGAGGGCAATCTCAGTTCTTTCCACAAAGCTCGGAACAAGTGTGTATCTACCCTCAGGAGAGCCAGAAAACAACATCTTTCTCATCTCAAGTCTGAACTCTCAAACCTCTCTCCCTCCTCAAAATCCTGGTGGCGTTTAATCAAATCTGTTTCTGGTGTATGTTCCCCCTCCATCCCCTCCCTTACCTCAAATGGCCGCACTGCTGATTCCACACGTGATAAAGCTGAATGTCTAAACTCGGTGTTTGCAGCTAAATCTTGTGTCCTAAACCCATCACTATCTCTACCCACTTTACCCAGTCGCACCCAACTGTCCCTGGACTCTGTATCCTTTTCTCCTGACAAGGTGGAGAGCTTGCTTTCAAACCTCGAGTCAGATTCTGCAACCGGTCCAGACGGCATCAGCCCACGTGTCCTCAAAGCCTGCTCTTGCTCACCCTCTCTCTGTTCTATTCACCCTCTCATTTGCCCAAGGTCATCTGCCATCTGCTTGGAAATCTGCTAACATCACTGCCCTGCATAAAAAAGGTGCAAAAACAGATCCCTATAACTACAGACCAATCAGCCTTCTCCCAATCATCAGCAAGGTGATGGAATCCATCATCGCTTCAGATATGAAATCCTTCCTTCTCTCCAATGGCTTGATTTCCAATCATCAATTTGGTTTCAGACCAGGTCACTCTACCCTGGATATGCTGCTTCTGCTCTCCCATCAATGGATGGAGGTCCTCAATGCCAGACAGGAAATCCGAGCCGTATCCCTGGACATATCACGTGCTTTTGACACAGTCTGGCACCCTGCCCTACTCACCAAACTCTCTTCCCATGGTATTCAAGGCCATCTCCACTCATGGCTCGCAGACTTCCTCTCCTGTCGCAGTCAACGTGTGGCCCTAAATGGAGTTCTTTCATCCCCTCTTCCTGTGCAGGCTGGAGTTCCTCAAGGTAGCGTTCTGGGCCCTGTTCTTTTTCTGGTTTTTATCAATGATCTCTCGGACTCTCTGGAAAATCCTCTATTTCTCTTTGCCGACGACTCCACCCTCTGCCGTACCATCTGTCATCCCTCAGACCGGCAAGCAGCAGCTTCTTCGCTCACTGCAGATCTGGATAAAATCACAAACTGGTCCAACATGTGGAACATGTCTTTCAATCCAGACAAATCTCACACTCTCACTATGTCTCTTCGAAAGGACCGTTTACAAAACCCCCCATCCACTTTCTCAACAATCCTCTGGAAGAAGTCTTTTCTTTCAAGCTTCTAGGTCTCACTATCTGCCATGACCTTTCCTGGGAAAGTCACATTTCCAACCTCGCCTCAAAAGCCAGTCGCCGACTGGGAATCCTCCGTCGTGCCAAGTCCTTCCTCGGCCCTCTTGAGCTCCTGACCACTTACAAAGCTTTTGTCCGTAGCCTGATGGAGTACTGCTCTCCCCTCTGGGCTGGTGCTCCTGCCTCCCACCTTTCTCGGCTTAACGCTGTCGAAACCAGGGCATTTAAGATCATCGGCATCTCCCGCAATGAAACTGAGTCTTTGGGCCTCTCACTCAATCACCGCAGGTTGGTCGGTGGTCTTTCTGTCTTCTACCGACTCCTCTCCAGCCTTGCCCCCCCTGCTCTCTCTGCGATTTGTCCCCACCACATTTCCACAGGGCGCTCAAGGTCCGCCAACAACCCCCTTCTGGTAAAACTACCAAAATCACGAATCACTGCTCATCTTCACTCTTTCATTCCTCTTTTTTCCCGCCTTTGGAATAAACTTCCTCACTCTATTCTTTCCCATTCTTCCCTCCAGGCTTTCAAAACAGCTGTTCACCACCACCTCTTATCTTCCCCCATCCAAATCCTCGATCTTTTCTACCCCCGATAATCCACCCAAGCCCACTTCCTTCATTTCTCCTGCTTTCCTTCCTGAAAGTCCCTGTAATGTCCATCTTCTCTTCGCCATGTTCCCCGTCCCATCCCCATCCCTCTCCCTTCCACAGTTCACCTAATGTGTCTGTTCCCCACTGTTTTGTCCCTTCCACTCCCGCCCCTCTTGTCTCATGCCTCCTTGCTGTGAGTTATGTGTTTGCTCTCATACGAGCCTCGACCAAGGTATACAAAAAAAAAATAAAAAAAAAATAAAAATAAAAAAAACACAGGCAGGTCAGTGGTCCTTCTGTCTTCTACCATCTCCTCTCCAGCCTTACCCCCCCCCCCCCACTGCTCTATATTTCCCTACATTTTCCACAGGGCACTCAAGGTCCATCAGCAACCCCCTTATGGTGAAACTGCCAAAATCAAGAATCACTGCTCACCTTCACCCTTTCATTCCTCTTTTATCCTCTGGAACAAACACCAACACTCTCTTCAATCCAACTCTTCCCTCCAGGTCTTCAAAACAGCTGTTCCCCACCACCACCTCACATCTTCCCCCATCTAAAACCATGATCTTTTCCACCCCGTTAATCTACCCCAAACCCACCTCCATCAAATTCCCTGCTTTCCTTCCTGAAAGTCCCTGGAGTGTCCATCTTGTTTACACCATGTACTCCACCACATCTCTCTCCCTTCTACAGATCTCTGATTGTCTCTGTTCCCAACTGACCTGTGCGTCCCTCTCCCACTCCTCATCTCCTGGCCCCCTTTTTTATATGTTCTGTTTATTAGCTCTAATACGAGCTCGACAATGTATTCAAAAAATAAAATTAGAAATTAAAAAAATACTGGCAAATCTCACTCTCACTATCACTATCTCTCTGAAAGGACTGCCTGGCAAACCCTCCCATCTACTTTCTTAACAATCCTCTTGAGGAAGTTCAGTCATTCAAACTGTTGGGTCTCACTATCTGCTATATTTCTTGGGAAAACTACATTTCAAAGTAAGCCTCCAAAGCCACTTGCCAACTGGGTATCCTCTGTCATACAAAGTCCTTCTGTGGCACACCTGAATTCTTATCCACCTATAAAGGTCTTCATCCACAGCTTGATGGAATACTGCTCTCCCCTCTAGGCTGGCTCCATTACATCACAAAGTGCTCAGCTTTACGCTGAAGAAATAAAGGTCTTTGAGATTAATGGAATCTCCCATGATGAATCCGAGTCTATTGGTCTATCACTTCGCCATCGCAGACAGGTTGGTCTTCTTACGCCACTTTTCTAGTCTTGCACCTATGCTCTTTCCATGCTTTGCCGCCACCTACCTCCACCCCCCTCCAACCCCGCCCCCCACCAAGATTTCTGCAGGACACACAAGATCCACCATCAACCCCATTTTGGTGAAACTACCAAAATCTAGCTTCACTGCTCACCTTCATTCACTCATTTGTTCCTCTTCCCCACCTGTGGGACTAAATTCCACATCCTCTTCAATCTCATTCTTCCCTCCAGGTCTTCAAGACAGCTGTTCACTACCATCACAGATCATCCCCAATGCAAAACCATGATATTGTCTCCCTTCATTAACACCCTGTCCACACCACCCCAATCCCTCCTCATTCCAACTTTCCAGTTTCCCCTCCTGTATCCATCTTGTCCACCCCATGCATCCTCTCCTGCATTGTCTGCCTCCATCCATCTTGGCCTTGGGCTCTGCTGTTGGTGTTCCCCCTACCACCTCTCCCTGCATCCTGGTCCATTCAGTGTACTATTACTAGCTCTTCTACGAGCTTCGATTATGTATACAACAAAAGAGAGAGAAAAAAATTAAAATTAAATGAAAAAAATACCCCCGTGTGGGGGTGACGGTCATCTCTATAATGTTTTTTACTATCATAATCGATGAACCGTTGCCAGATATCTCCTAAAATGACAGACTAGATAGGTTTTGAAAATGGCGACTTTCACAACTTTCGTGACCTCGTGACCTTGACCCTGACCTCGAATCCGGGAAAAAAATATGTCGTTGGCTATCACTCATCGACCTCTACCCAGATACCAAATTTCATCAAGATCGGAAATATAAAGTTTTCTTTGTACCGGGACGTGTTTTTGACCATCTTCCAGGTTACGTGGTGGCCAAACGGGATGGAAATTCAAAAATCTGTCTGGTTAGATACAAGATAATATTTTTTACTATCATAATCAATAAACAGTTGCTGAATATCTTGTAGAATGGCAGACTAGATAGGTTTTGAAAATGGCGATTTTTATAACTTACGTGACCTCGTCCCTGACCTTGAACCCGGACAAAAGTTATATCGTTGTGCAACACTCATCGACCTCTACCCACATACTAAGTTTCATCAAGATCGGAAAGAAAAATTGTTGACGGACGTACGGACGGACATTTGTTCCGGCTTTATTAGGTCATCTCGGTAGAGATGACCTAAAAACCAACAACTTTGAAGATCAAGCTTCTGTCCTCACAACTTTAGAGTTTGAAATATTTCTCTGCATTTTCAATGCAATAATAATACTATTCAAATGGAATATCATCATTGTGGACCTTACAATACTGATGGAGTCAAATCCACATTGTGAAAAGGCTGTGATAAAGGCAAATGATCGTAAAACACGATCAAACAACCCGTATGCATTGAACAGTCAGGCAAAGTACAACCAGCACCTTTCCCTCGATTTTCACATGTGGTGCCATCAGAAAAAAAACATTCTGTGATGCAAGTGGTTTCTCATAATACATGTCAAAATTCCTGCTGGACATGCACTGGAATACCTAACTTGCATTTCAGAGTGTTTATTGTATCAAAAGCAAATGTGGCTGATACAGCTCTGCTGCTGACCTGTGTTTGTAGAACTTTGCCCTACAACTGTAGCAAACACACAAGGAACAAACCTTGTTTCAGATCAACAAATTGAAATCAGATATTTGCATTATAAAAACACAAGAGTACAAATCTCACCTCTGTGTTTTCAGGAACATAGGCCATTCCTTTCTTTTCACAGGTAGGTAGTTAAGAATAATCTGAAAAAAGAAACTTCAATCAAGAAATGGCAAAAGTACCAGTGCAAAGTAATTGTGAAGCTGGAATGGAAACAGCTGACTTTTCAAAACTCAACATTGAAAAACTCAATGTTTCTGATGTGCAACTTTTAGCATAAAAGGATTTTTGTAAATGATGCTCAAAATAAAATGCTAAAGCCAAGATGCACAAAATTTGCATCAATAAAATGAAGGTTTGAAATCCCAATCAGAAATGAGTATCAATGGACAAAGATAGCCGAACGAATAAGCCAATGCAAAAGCAAGAATAATCATTGTAATATGAAACAAAGTGCTTTTGGTTTCATATCACAACGATCTATTTTATCAAGACTCAATTAACAAATAAATTTCCAACTCGACTCGTACTCTTGCACTCCACTGTGTGCGCACACGCATGCACGCACACTCTCTTCCCTTTACAAGGGGTGAAGCTGAATGGTACCAAGCTTCTGCCCTGCCTTGAATATGATACTCTACTTCCCTCTGTCCCCAGCCAACATTCTCCACTCTCTAACCACCCTCACCTTATTACTATCCTGACATACAATCTTCCCATCTCAGCCACAGTCTACCACTTTTCCTCGTACCTTGCTGACTCAACCTACCCGATTTGCCATTTGCACCGAGTGTTCAACCCACTTCAGCTGGCTATTTACCAATCTCCCAATCAATTGCATCCGCACACCATCTCCTCCCTCAGTTCATCCATCCATCTTCACTCCCACAATCCTCCTGTCCTAGTTCTCACAGACCTGCAACTTCAGTTGTCTGTCAGTGCCACCATCTCCAAACCATAAAGGTAGGCCGGCATTGCACAAGACACCAGAACTTTCCCTTTCAATTTCTTTGATATTTTTGTCTGCCATAAATCCCTCCACACATTCACACCCACCTGTATCCTCCTCCACACTACCATCCCCAATCACTGTTCCCCCCAGATACTAAAACCTATTTCCCTGTCCGATCTCTTTCCCCTCTAACCTGATATCAATTTCCTTTTTCTGATGACTGACCCACATCTCCCCAGCTTTCTCTATACTAATCTTCGATCGAGGATTCCAGAATGCCTCTTTCCACTCACCACCACATAAAACATCTTCCCCAGAATACCCTTCATTTTTACCCTCCTGCTTACCAGCTCCATCACCATGATAAACACGAGTTGGCTTTTCCCTGCCTCAAACCGATGTTCACACCGAATCCCTTCCACCAACCAAACTTCTGCTTCCAGAACTCTCATCAGTTCTTGCATTTTCAAAATCGGACGGGGCTGATAAAATCGGCCTCGTCATGTGGGGTGAGAGGGCTGATTTTAAAATTGTTTCAAAATCTTGTGAATTAGTTTTTGTAAATTGTTTTAACATGTGGTCCAAATTGACCAATGTCCGTACAAACTGAATAAACTGAGCCTAATCCTAACTATGTAATTTTAAAATGTACCTTAAACAGCCCTTCTTGGGGCCAAACACAAAGTTCTGAGAAACAGAACTTTCTGCTCAAGCACAGTACTTTCCCACAATCCTTTTCATTAAAAAGTATTAGAACCAAGTTGTCTTTGTTGATGTGGATTATTACCTGTAATGACAAATGTTCTGACAATTTGCATGAATGATGTGCCGGTACAATACATTACATGCATGCCATTGAACTGGGACCATTCAAGTATTACGTACACAAGTCCAACCCATTTCTTCCCCTGGACGAGCCCACTGTGTTCAACATATACATGGGGATAAATCTTGACTTTTCACTGCCATTACCTTGTCATGGAGGTTGTACTTGAATGTCCACACCTGGCTCCACCAGTAACATAGTAATAATGTCAAAAGATTTATTCTCGTAACAAATTTAAAACTTTATTTGCTACAAAGCTGAATGACCAAAAAAAAAAAATCTGAAGTCGCAAATTTAATGAGTTTATTGATGCATTCCTGTCTCAACAAAACTAATTTATCTGCAAGTATCTCTCTCTCCAGTCCAATAACATAACATAACATACATGTGTTCAGTACATTCTGCCAAATACTAATTAACTTTAGTAGGTTTAGTATCGATGTAAATCTTCAGGAAGAAACCCCCAAAAGTCACTATCATCAGACTCATCAGATAATTGTGAAAGTGATTCATCTCCTGAGCTACCTGAAGATAAGTCCAACACAACAGTGTTCTCATCATCTGTGGAGATAGCTTCAACCATGTCATTGTCCGTTTCTCACATCCAAAAAGGAGACCAATGGTGTTGAACAAAGGTGTTTTGTTTTGCCATACAGGTAATCTTAGCTTTTTTTTTTCACAGCTTAATTTTACTGGGCCGATAAAAAGACCCCCTGAAAATCGACCACCGACCCGGTGGTCAGGGGGCGAAGCCGATCGGGCCCCGTCAAAATGCAAGCCATGTCTCATCCATCTCAGTGGAACAATCACCATCTCTCAAGACAGCGTCATAGGCCTTCTCAAGGTCCACAAATCCTAATGCCATTTTACCTTGCAACTCCAACATCTTCTCCACCAACTGCCATATATATTAAATGAGAAAATGAGATGTCTAATGATCATGTGCAGACATGCTGCGAATTAAATCAATTTTAAATCGGATTTGTTGTTTCAGAGATCCAAAACAAAACAAGACCTGAAAGTCTTTCTGTGATGTTGATCTTGTTGTTGTTTGTGAGGTTCCCATATGTTAACCTCGTTTGAGATAATGCATTCATGTTCCAAAGAGTGTAAAATGCCGGCTGCTGATGAATTTGCATTGTTGATGTAACACATCGTTTTGTTGCAATTGTTTCCCATTCATAAATAGAGTGCAATGTGCAATCAGACGTTTGTTGTCAGGACTGTTTTGAAAGAAACCAAACAGAAAAATACCCCTGAGAGGGAGTGCCGGTCATCTCTGCCAGAGGTCGAAAGTAACTCTGCCAGACTGGAATAAGAGCAGTTCATAAAGTACGTACGCTCTACTTCCAGGTTTCAAAACCACCCACCCCCCTCTGTATGCAGGCTAGTGACCACCCAACCACCCCCTCATACATCGCTAATCGCTTGCAAAGCCAGCAGTTCCTTATGAACCGATGTTTGTAAGCCATGACAATGCAGTCCCGAGCGGTGTAATTTACCTTTTTCTTTTAATATCACAGCACATTATTTATGAAAATAAAAGTACAAATTGACATTCAAAAATGTTAATGTCATAAATGAAAGTAAGTGTGCATATAAACTTGCGTTCCATTGTTTTAGTTAAATCTGACAAAAGCTTCAAATGTAATATTTGTCTCAGAGAGTTCCGGTTCTTAATTTTTTAATACATTTATTTTTGTATGTACGTACTTTATTAACGGCCCATACGGGGGGGGGGGGGGGATCAGAACGAAGTTTGAAGGGCTATAAAATCGGAACGAGAGCAAATTTCAAAAAAATGGCTCGTGTTGTTCTAGACAATAGTCCATAGTATCTGAATCACTAATAACATTTGATCTCTCTTGATAAATGAGGGAGAAGATACGATTTGAAATCGACGATTTTCGCAACTTTGACAGCCTCGTGACGTTGACCTCGACCTTGGAAGTTATATCGTTGTGCATGTCTCATCGACCTCTGTCCATTCCACTATTGGTTATTTGTCTCTACTCGGTTTGATTGTGGACGGACGGACAGACTTCGAGACTGGGGTTATTAGGTCATCTCTACTGAGATGATACAGATGACCTAAAAACCACAACAATCAACTGTTATCAAATTAGTAGGTTAAACCCATCATACGTTTACATTCAACTCCGTTTGCAAATGCAATCTTTTGTGTTATTTATTCTTTAAAAGCTCAGTGGTATAATCAACCATCGATTGGTCTTCCATCTTGCGGTCTTACAAATTAGCTTTACCCCTTTCAGAGCAATTGGTATCTTGTTGAACGAAGTATGGACACAACACTGGGCAGTCCAACTTTTGTTTTAAAAGGTCTCCATTCACCATTAATTCCAACTTTTTTTTGCAAAACACAATATGAAGTTGTTAAAACAACCTCAAGAATATACTTTCATTTCAATTTCCGGAACAAGACAGTTTAATGCTGCATTTGCTTAAGATAAATTGCAGGTCGTTTTGTTTGTGTACACAACATGCTTGATCCACAAATATATGCAGCTAATCCATGGCTTACCTTCCAGCATACTGAGCGCAAACCAGATTCATGAGGAATACCTGGGAAAACATAATTAACACAAGGTATGGAGATGACACTAAACATTCAGTACTCACGATTCCCCAAAAACATGAAGTCAATAACTATCACTTGTACTTCTGATGTACCATACTCCATTATAGAGCGTCGGTGCTGCCAGAGCAGTTTCTTGGCAAGGGTTATTCTGGGTGGTTTATCATTGCCTTCCCAGCAGTAGTTAGGGCAGGAATTTGTACTTTGTTTATGGTGCCAGCGATTGCTCACCTACTCTTCACGAAGGACACCGTGGGATCGATCGTTCCTATCCGCCAACTATTACCAGTAAGGACGCCCAGTTTAATGTCCATCAGAAGGACGGCACACGCATTGATGAGAAACACCAGGAAGACAGTTTATAGCGGAAGAAAGCAGGGATGGAGGAGGAGATGACAAAATGGTCTTGGAGAGTTCCTTAAGGACTTCAGGGTGAGTCTCCTTAATTGAAGCAACTTTAGAGTTGAGGAGCAGCCTTGAAGCAACAGCATTAGCTGATACTTTGGGACGTTGATGTTCAGCAGGTGAAGAAGCTCCAAGATGCCTTGTGGGTTCCATGCCTTTCTACTTGAATGAATTGAATTAAGCCCCTCAATCGTCTCCTGCCAAATAATATTAATGCTAATAATATACCCCCTGACCATGGGGGTTTTCATCCTTAGACAAACACCATGTTAACTTGTACAAAATAGCTTATTGTGGCAGATTTTTTTTTCTTTTCTTCAATAATAAAAGTAACTGGAACAGCACATGATAGAGTGCATACCTCTGCCAAACTGAACAGTTTACATTTTGCATCGCACTGATAAGCCGGATGTGAACCAAAATGGAATTGGATTTGTCACAACTCGTCAACTTTTTGAAATATCGTGATATATATATATATATATATATATATATATATATATATATATATATATATATATATATATATATATATATATATATATATATATATATATATATATATATATATATATATATATATATATATATATATATATATATATATATATATATATATATATATATTTATATCCTGGTGTTGGCGCAGTGGTTTGGGCAGCGGCTTGGGATCCAAAAGGTCCTGAGTTCAAGCCCCGTTGGGCCACTGAATTAATACACCAGGGGGTTGACTCAGCCTGTCATCCTTCCGAGGTCGGCGAAATGAGTACCGGTATACTGGGCTGGTGTATACCCCGGTTAAAATAGGTGTACCATATCCCTGTGTCATAAGAGGCAACCAGGGTTGCGTCAGGAAGGGCATCCGGCGTAAAAACTAACCCAAATCACTATGCGGATCATATGGATGATCCGCTGTGGCGACCCCAAACGGGAGCAGCCGAAAGAAGAAGAAGAAGATATATATATATATATATATATATATATATATATATATATATATATATATATATATATATATATATATATATATATATATATATATATATATATATATATATATATATATATATATATATATATATATATATATATATATATATATATATAGTTTTTGTCCCATCTCTCAATGGTGAAGAATCACTTAAGAAATTATCGGATCTGGATCCAGATCTTCACCGGAATTTAATCAATTAATCCTTGTCAATGCCTGGTGTTGGCTTAATGGTTACGGTGGTGGGTTTGGGATCCAAGGCTCCTGAGTTCAAATCCTGCTCAGCTGTTGAATTAATACCAGGTGGGGTTGACTCTGCCCGTCATCCTTCCGAGGTTGGCAAAATGAGTGCCAGCTTGCTGGTATCCTGTGTCGGAGTGGCGACCAATAGCCAAGAAGACTGCTTAGGCAGCACCAACGCTCTGCACAGAGTATGGTCCCAATGGATGGATGGATGGATGAATCCTTGTCACACACCCAACCTGTTCAACAAATGTCGATCAAAGCTGTCCATAACTTTTTAAGATATCCTGTTCACAGACAAAGACAGACAGACAGCCAGGGATTTTAAGATATCCACCTTCGGTGGCGGAGATAACATAATCTTAAGTGTTGTAATACATTATTGTGGCGTATTTACAAGGTCACTTCCAATAATAAAATTAATGACAACAATAATGATTGTTAATAATATTAATGATAATATCAACACACCACCGTCCATATGACACGTGAAGAAAAAGCAGGACATTACATCTTTAGAGGGCATTTTATTTTTTTCTGTTCAAAATGGTGCATCAGCAATAACGATAATAGCATAATAATAATAATAGTACAATTATAACACCCAACCCTCCAGCCAAGTCTACAGCACCATTTTCACACATCATTATGTAAGAAAATGTGCAATTAAGATAAAAGGACTGAAAACGCACAATCCCCAAGGGAGCATGAATTTTTAGTTATATAAATAACAAAAAAATAACATGTAAAGTGAAGTACTGTACTGTACTCAGTGAATGTCATGGATGGAGCTTGTGGAGGTGGAGTGTAAGGGAAAATGGTGGGGGAGTAGGATATTTGCGAGGAGGAGGACAGATGGAGCAGAATCCACCTCCCCTCCAAGTCGCGACGTTTAGCAGAAATTCACTTCACAATAAAAGAGCAGAGGTTCACCCAGTGTATGCCGAACAAAGATTAAGGGGAAATTCACTTCAAAAACAAGTGCACTGATGGGAACCGATGACATTATACGGAAGCATTGCAACATTGTTCGAAAAGTGCTCCCCAATTGGTTAGCTACATTATAGTGAAATGATGTTAAAAGCTACGATGCAGAAGAACTTGCTGTGAAGATGTGTGGTTTCTAAATAAAACGGTAACAAATATCGAAATCCTTTGGGCAAACCTGTAACATCAACTAAGAAATGGGGAATCAAGCTAAACTTACCATGAAAGCAGAGGTTTTGCAGCTTGACAAAATCGATCTTTTCTTGGCTCAGAACATCTTCAAAGACTGTAACTCTGCGATGGAAAGAAGTAAAAAGATCGTCGGTTAGTGGGAGTTAGTGGGAATTAAATGTTATTTGAAAATAAAAGTTGAAAATTTGATCGGAGTGCTTTTGCTCCGACGAAGCCATTGCTTGCCCGAAACGACAGCATCTCCTGCACTTGCCCCGGCAGTAAGCCTGCTTCGATCAACGTTCTGTCGATTCCATTCACCGTGAGTGACAAGAATTGTACGTTTTGTTCCACACATTAAAGGGATGTGCCAGGTTGGAGTTAACGAATGCAATGTGAAGCATGCATTACGCAAGGTAACTCGATTCGTGCTTCTGTGCGGGAAATAAATGATGAAAAGACAAGGATGCAAATAGACAGCGTCACTAGGCATTGCTATTTCGCCGATTGTGGATATAAAGTCTGATCTTTTATTCATATCAGTGTCCTTTCATGCGCTAACAGGGCAAACAGCCTCACTGCTTCACTTTCTTGCATTCGTGAATGTAGAATAAAGAAAACGAGTTTAGTGGGGGTGGGGTTAACCAGAACTTTAATTATATCAGATCAATCAGACAGTTCCTTCAATTTGAGAGAAATCGTGCAAAACCCCCGAGTATCCGTTTAACCTGTTAAACTAGTGTTGCATTAAACACCCAGTATTTGACAATGAACGAACTCAAATCAAAAACCCGTTATCATGCTTCTCCTTGATTATACTGCAAATAATAGATAAATTATGGACGACATCAAAAGAACATTGATCGAGGTACGATAACCACCATGGGATGCAGAGAAGCTGACATTTTGGGTGTTAATTCTTTGTCCAAGCGAAATAGGAAAAGCAGTTTTAGTAACGTCCAAATCCTTAAAATACTCCTTAGGAAACAGGCCCGAAATGTGCTCCCCCGACCCCCCAAAGGGAAAATGAATAGAGTCTGAGATTCTTCTTGGTGGATTTTTTTTTTTTTTGGAGGGGGGGTTACCTTATTGTGATCAGATTCTTCAGATTCGTCTCAGGTTCGCATGGGTGCAGGTAGCATCATTTGCTGGCAAGAATTTGGAAATTTAGCCAGGGTGTCAGCAACAACTCGCCGACTCTTCACAAAGGACACCGAGCAATCTTTCACGGCCAACATTTAATGCTGCCAGACGTGACAACCAGCTTTAACGTCCATCCTCGGGGTGTCGCACACGATGAATCGCCAGGATGGCTGTTTGAAGCGGCCTTGAAACCCAGGATCGACAGCTAAAGAGGCAAGTGCACGTACCCAGTCTAGGCTATCCTGACAGCACCAGGAATAACAGGAAACCAAAACTGGTGAAACCAAACCTGTAAACTCCACTGCTCGTCAGATCAAAATGACTTGCACTAAATCAAATTCTTAATTACTTATGATGGAACATATGCATTTCTCTTTCAATGGTTCTGGTTTAAATCCCCTCAAATACCACACCCAATTTTTTTTTTAAGTCACTGTCTTCTTATATTGTACCTGTTATAAATACTATGATCTTCACACTGCAAAAAAGCCTGATATTAGCTCAACGGTTAGGGTGGCTGCCTTGGGATCAGAAGGTGCTGAATTTGAGCCCCATCACCCGTTGAATTAACACCACGTGGGGTTGACTCAGCCTGTCATCCTTCTGAGGTCAGCGAAATGAGCACCCAGCGTTCTGGTAATCGGGGCACTGCATCAGCAGCCAAAAGGCTGCACACGAGAGTGTCTGTGTTCTGTGCATAAAGCGGTTCTGTCCACCGCACGTGCTCGTAACCTTTTAAATGCTGAACGTTGAACAAAGGAGCAGCACGTACCATTAAAAAAAAAATTTAAGTCCTTCGTAGGACTCGGGCAGGGTTTGAACTGATCACCTCCCCCACTCGGAGTAGATACGAACAATTACGCTACTGAGTCTGTAAATCGAAAGTTGCCTACTTTAAACCTGTATCTCACTGGGCGGTGACAGCTCGCGACTAGTTGGAGACAAAATTGCGATAATTTTCACTTGGAATCACACTGAATTTATACTAAAACACATTTGTATATGTCTCACGAATATTGCACGAATGTCCCACGAACTCCCGGCGAAATTTGGGATGAACTTCGCCTGGAGTTCGCATACATGTCGCGCGACGTCCAGGTGACAAAACTGAGAAATTTTTGGCACATGCAACTGTAGCACGACGGTCATCGCGCAAATGTCGTACGACAATTGAGAAATCGGGACTATATATATATATATCTACACACACGAGGCCTCTCCCTTCCAGCAATCATATTGTCATCAGACGTCAAGCGAGATGGACCGCAGTGAAGAAGTGCAGAACCTGAGAGGCTGTTAGAGTAGTAGTAGTAGTAGTAGTACTTTTACTCAGAACAGGAGAGAAAGAGGACAGACAATGCTGGTTTTACAATTTGGACTATGAGCTTGTTTTTTTTAGTTGTTTTTTTTTTTTAAGTCATTGTCGCACAAATTTTTTGAACATGTTCAAAATTCAAGCATCACCAGAGCAATGTCCTGTGACTCACGCGAGGAAATTGAGAACCACCGCAAACGTTTCAAGACATTTTGGAGAATCCCGTTCGCATTTTGTAGCGAGCTGTCGCAGCCCAGTGGGATACAGGCTTTAGGGACATAACCAGGAAAATAAAACGCCAAATATATTATGACCGTGAGGGGGGGGGGGCGGACGGGCAACGCGCGTCCACCGTGAGGGGGGGCGGACGGGCAACGCGCGTCCACCGTGAGGGGGGCGGACGGGCAACGCGCGTCCACCGTGAGGGGGGCGGACGGGCAACGCGCGTCCACCGTGAGGGGGCGGACGGGCAACGCGCGTCCACCGTGGGGGGGCGGACGGGCAACGCGCGTCCACCGTGAGGGGGGCGGACGGGCAACGCGCGTCCACCGTGAGGGGGCGGACGGGCAACGCGCGTCCACCGTGAGGGGGGGGCGGACGGGCAACGCGCGTCCACCGTGAGGGGGCGGACGGGCAACGCGCGTCCACCGTGAGGGGGGCGGACGGGCAACGCGCGTCCACCGTGAGGGGGCGGACGGGCAACGCGCGTCCACCGTGAGGGGGGCGGACGGGCAACGCGCGTCCACCGTGAGGGGGGCGGACGGGCAACGCGCGTCCACCGTGAGGGGGGCGGACGGGCAACGCGCGTCCACCGTGAGGGGGGCGGACGGGCAACGCGCGTCCACCGTGAGGGGGGGCCCGGACGGGCAACGCGCGTCCACCGTCAGGGGGGGCCCGGACGGGCAACGCGCGTCCACCGTCAGGGGGGGCCCGGACGGGCAACGCGCGTCCACCGTCAGGGGGGGCCCGGACGGGCAACGCGCGTCCACCGTCAGGGGGGGCCCGGACGGGCAACGCGTGTCGATCGCGAGGGGGGGCAGACGGGCAACGCGCGTCCACTGTGAGGGGGGGGCCCGGACGGTCAACACGCGTCGACCGTGAGGGGGGGCCAGACGGAAAACGTACATACCTCCGTTCAGGATTAACGCATGAGCTATGAAAGAATTGTGACAGTCGCACAAAACTGACAGGGATGGTGTGGAATGTAAAGCCAAGACGACTGAAAAACCGTGAATTCCCCAAACCTTGCTCGAAGACTCGCAGTCATGCTTCAATGTGCGAAGGTCTCCCTCTCTCCAGCCCCGATCGATGCCGGTGACACGGCACGTATCCGCGATTTCCTCTCTTACCGATTCGCCACATATAACTCGGTTGATGTTGTTGTTGTTGTTGTTGGTACCTTTGTTGTTGTTATTCCTTTTCACATGAAGTCGTAAGTCGAGATTTTTTTATCATGAACAAAAAAAAGTTTTATAACTTCAGTTCAGTGATTTGTGTTTATTGTTTGAGGTCCCAGTTCCTTTTCAAGGCGTTGAAGACTATTTGCACGTGGTGTGCCAACTTGATACTTGCGAAATCGAGTAGTATTCACAAGTATATCGGTTGGTGTGTTCTCTTGTTCTGTTTGCTTCTTACTTGGCAAAATGTAATATATATATATATATATATATATATATATATATATATATTTATATATATATTTATATATATTTATATATATTTATATTTATTTATATATATTTATATATATTTATTTATATTTATTTATATTTATTTATATTTATTTATTTTTACAAGTATGTTCATCGCTGCTGTTTGTCCGTCCGCTCACCTTTCATCACCTCCATGTCACAATTTTAAACCGATATTCACAAAGCTTCACCAAACGGTCCAGTTGGTCGAACAGAATCCTATTTATTTTTAAGGTCAAAAGGTCACAAGGTCACCATAAGTCAAAGGTCAACAACTTTTTTCGAATTTTTTAAATCCTCAATTTTCATCCGATTGACTTCAAATTTGAAGAGGATTTACATACCATGTCACCGAATTCAACCAGCAATTCTTTTTATTGTCAAATTTGTTTAATCGATTTCGCAAGTGTTGTGGTCTGTACGACGTCTTTATTGTCTATTTACCTGTATTTGTGTGCTACCTGTGGCTGCTTGGCTGCATAACTTTCTCTGGATGTGGTTGTGCCGCTCATGCAATGCCCATGTCACCAGTAAGCTGGTAACTCATTTTGCCAACCTCAATAGGATGACAGACTGATTATCCTATCCATCTTCCTGCCCAAGGTACACTGAATCCTGCAGTGAGGCAGTTGGTTGCTCTGAAACAACTTGGCTTGTCTTCCTGGACAGGCTAATCCGACCAAAAGCAATTTCAGTGCATTCCAAAAAGTCTACTGCAAACAGTGTGTCCACTCTCAGGAGAGCCAGAAAACAACATCTGTCCAACCCCAAGAATGAACTTTCAAACTTGTCTCCCTCCTCTAAAACCTGGTGGTGCCTTGCTCCATCTCTGGTGTATGCTCCACTCCCATCCTTTCCCTCCATTCAAATAGCACCACAGCCAACTCCGTTCGTGAAATGGTGAATGTCTCAATTCTGCGTTTGCTTCCAAATCTAATTGTGTCCCCAAATCCCTCACTCTCTTTACCCATCCTTCCCTGCCGTACCTAACTACTCCCGGACCCCGTGTCTTTTGCACATGAGAAGGTGAAGGTTCTTTCAAGCCTCGACTCTGACTCTGCTACTGGACCGGACGACATCAGCTCACGTGTCCTAAAATGCTGCTCTGCTGCTCTTGCACATCCTCTCTCTCTGCCCTTTTCATCATGTCATTTGTGCTCGGTCATCTTCCATCTGCTTAAAAATCCTCCAATATTACTGCGTTACATAAAAAGGTGCATAAACTGACCCCCTTAACTACAGACCTGTCAGCTTACTTCCAATCATCAGCAAGGTCATGCAAACCATTATCATAGTTAATATGAAATCCTTCTTCCGTTTTTTTCCAACGACCTCATCTCGGATCACAAATTTGGTTTCAGACTAGGTCACTCCACCTTGGACATGCTGCCTCTACTCACCCAACAATGGATGGAGGCCCTCAATTTCAGACGAGCCATCTCTCTGGACGTATCTCGTGCTTTGATTCAGTCTGGCATCCTGCCTTACTCTCCAACTGTCCACCTATGGCATCAAAGATGAACTCCACACATGGCTTTCTGACCTCCTCTACTCTTGTAACCAGCGTGTGGCACTCAACGAAATCCTTTCATCTCCTCTCGCTGTCAAGGCTCCAAGGCAATTTTCTGTGCCTATTCCTATTCCTGATCTTCATCAATGATCTGTCTGACTCTGGAAAATCCTCTTTATCTATTTGCTGATTACTCCACCCTCTGCAGTGACGTCCCCTCATCCTTCAGACAGGCAGGCTGCATTCTCTTCCCTCTCTTCAGACCTTAAAATAAAACACAAATTGGTCAAACCCTTGGAATATTAATTTTGATCCTGACAAATCGCACACTTTCACTATCTCTTTCCAAAAGGACCATTTTGGAAAACTTTGCTATATCTACTTTCTTAGGAGATAGCAAGGAGACCGGCGTCTGGTGGACGACCCCTCATCACCACCCCGACACACACTACCGCAATCTGACCCAGGAAAGTTACCCCGTGGTTTTCCTCCTATAATCAAAGAGTAGGGGTCCCGAAGGCTTTGCCCCAATCCCGTCATTCGGTGAGGTGCCCTACGGAGGGAAGCTACACAGGAGCTACTCCGACGGAGTGGGTTTTCAGATTTCTTTGTGTTTTTGTGTTTTGCGGAGTGAAGGGTTTTACCGTGGATGATGCACAGCCTGCCACCAACCTCCTCAATATAAAAGTATCCCACCTGCAAGAGGACGTCTGCAGACACAGTTGGGCACTAGATATGGATGTCTGTTGGCTCACAAGGACCTCCTCTGCCCTTTGACAGGTTTTGTGTTTAATTCTGCTGGGTGTCCATATCATACACCCTCCTCACCAAGGAACTTGTTGGGGGAGACGGTTTAGTCGCTGCCAACCCGACCGTGAAACAGGTTATTACAGGTTTACATGGTATCTGCAGCAAGTCACAGATCTAATCTGGCCTGACCTGACAATAAGTCAGGATTTAGATTGCACAGAAGTCTGAAGGTTTTAGATTGCACAAATCTCAGAGTTAGAATAAGGCTGAGATTGCACAGACCCACCATATCTGTACTAATTTTTTTTTCACAATTGTTAATCGAAGAAACTTCTGTAGGATAAAGGGGGAGGCTATAAATAGGTGTTGTAGGGTTTCTTTCTACAATTATTAGCTCACCTGGAATGTAGTTCCGGGGAGCTTATGGGATGGCGCGTCGTTCGTCCGTCCGTCCGTCCGTCCGTCCGTCCACAAATACTTTCAACTTCTTCTCGGAAACTACACATGTGATTTTAATGAAACTTTATCACAATGTTCATCACCATGTATGTACCAAAGTTTGTTCATGGCATTAAAAAAATCGGGCCCAAAAGGGTCTATGGAGGTTGGCCCCCAAAATAGGTATTTTCTTACTTCTCAGAAACTACACTTGCAATTCTGATGAAACTTGACCACAACCTTCATCACCCATGACATACCAAAGTTTGTTCACAGCACTAAAGAAACCGGGCTCTAAGGGGGTCTATGGAGGGAGTTTACCAGCGGTTGCCACCCCAAAGATATATTTGCTTTCTTCTCCGAAACGACAGACAATTTCAAAAAAACATGACCACAACCTTCATCACCAATGATGTACCAAAGGTTGTTCATGACATGAGAAAAATCGGGATCTAAGGAGGTGTAAGGGGGGGCAGTTCCCCCCAAAAGGGGTATTTGCTTTCTTTTCAAAAACTACACACACAATTCCGATGAAACTTCACCACCGCCTTCATCATCTGTGATGTACTAAAGTTTGTTCACGACATTAAAAAAAAAATAGTGTTGAAGGGATTCTACCGGGGAGGGGGCAAGGGCTACGAGGTGAGCGCCCAGGGGTATTGCCCCTATTTTATTGGTACCACTGAGTTTCTTAGACCTTAAGGAGTACTAAACCACCATTTGGAAAGTTATTATTGTTTGGGTTTCTTGAAATTGAAATGCGAACCCTATCCAGGTTCCTCCTGATGACTTCATTTATTTGCTTGTTCGGGTTCCTTCTGATTACTCCAATGCAGGACTGTACCTATTTGGTCTTCCATTTGATTTGAATTGAATTTATTTGCTTGTTTGTGTGTCTGTGACTCGGTGTTGTTGTGGCTGTAGACTATGGTTGGTTGCTTCTTCGACATATTCCCACCGACTTGGCTGTGTGTTTGACCGTGTCATGAATAAACTTAGGTTGTGCGACCAGAGATCTCGTTGGTGTTCCCAGCTGATCCTCTTACCTGTTGGCATGTAGCTTCACGACAGATATTCACTCCATCTCAGATCATCCCCATCCAAAACCATGATCTTTTCTACCCCCATTAACCCTCCCCAAACCCACCTCTTTCCAAGTTTCCAGATTTTAGATCCTCGTGGAGGATCTCTAAGTCTTACTCACATTGTTGTTCTTCATCTTCTTCTTGTGGAACTTTTTGTTTCACAGCCTACAGTTTTCATCGAAACTTCCTGAAACTTGGCGTATATATGTAAACATACCCTGCGCATACAGTAACCATCTCCGATTTTGAAAATTCCTCCCAGAAAAAAAGTTATGACGTCAAAATATCTCCGCTAATGGAAATCGCCTAAAAATTATCTCCGAAACTAGGCAAGCTTTTTGAATTCTGTTTGTGGGAATCCAACAGGGCATTAGCAGAGATAAATTACCGCACATATGATACATCACTATGACATCATATCAAATTTATGACGTCATTCCTATTTTTTGACATTTTTTGTTTCACAACCCAGAGTTTTCATCGGATCTTCGTGAAACTTGCCATGTATATGCAGAAAGCCCACGCGCAGGCAGTAACCATCTCCGATTTTGGAAATTCTTCGGAGAAAAAAAGTTGACGTCATAATATCGCCACTAATGGAAATTGCCTATACCATTATCTCCGAAACTAGGCAAGCTGTTTGAATTTTGTTTGCGGGAATCGAGCCGGGCATTGGCATGGATAATTTATCGCAAACCTGATACATCACAATGACGTCATATTTGTTTTTATGACGTCATCATGAAGAGGACGAGGATCTTAGCTCATTTGAGCTTGTTTCCTGAGAGTTTGTGGCTGTATCCATATATACCTTGTTCATCCGCCAAGCCTTCGTTCCTCCCCACATCTCTTATTTCTCCAAGTCTCCTCAACCCTGCTGTTGTTGTTTCCCACCTCTTTTTCTACTTTTCCTTTTGTTCTGTTACGACCTGACCCGTTATGTGTTCCAGCTCATTCATGAACCTAGACATTGTAAACCAAATTCTAAACGTTTGCCTTCCGTGACAGTTACTGTAAATCTGTAACCACTCTGTGTTGCCTGTCAGCTGGTCCCACCAACCATGCCATCAGCAGCAGTACCCCACCCCCTCCCCTCTCACAGCATCTTCATCCTCCCCCTTACTGAAACAAATCCCCAATTCCCGCTTCAATTCCAATTGCAAACGTTGCTGCCCCCTTTCTGTTTCGTCTCAAGTCATCATTGTGGAAACACTCCTTTTGCTATTTCGCTCTTCTATGAGCCTCGACCATGTTTCAAAAAAGAAATAAATCTGTTTTAAACTGTATTCCAAGCCTTTCAAACGTTTCTTATGCTAATGTATTTCGCTAATTTGTGGCTTTATGCATTCGGTTGTCGCTATTTCGTGTGTTCTTTGTGCGATAATATTATAATCCTGAGTGTAATTGCTTATCGTAAAGTTTTTGTGGTACGTTTGTGCATTCTTGTAAGCTCGGCCGGTATTTACCTTTTTTTTTACGTTAACGCTTCGTTAGATAACAAACGTGGTCCGATTGTAAAAAAATAACCTGAATTAAAACCTCACTTGATCGAGAGGTTGCTTTTTTTTTAAATGCGCGAAATTAAATTATAATATTTCACGTGGCGTGGGCGAACGGGATCGCTTTGTGGAGGAATAACGAGAGTTGGGTAAGTACAAGTCCAGCATTTATAGTGTGTGTGTGTGTGTGTGTGTGTGTGTGTGTGTGTGTGTGTGTGTGTGTGTGTGTGTGTGTGTGTGTGTGTGTGTGTGTGTGTGTGTGTGTGTGTGTGTGTGTGTGTGTGTGTGTGTGTGTGTGTGTGTGTGTGTGTTTTTTATGATGACGTTTCCATTGTAAAGTAATGTTATGAGATTGAGAAGCACGTATTAAAGAGTTTGTTGATACAACGGGTCGGATTATTATATATATATATATATATATATATATATATGTATATATATATATATATATATATATATATATATATATATATATGTATATATATATATATATGTCGCTGATTATGGATGGTATGGTTTATTTATTTAATTATTTGTTTTTGTGGGGTTATTTATTTAATTATTTGTTTTGGGGGGGGCGTTATTTATGTTTATTTATTTAATTATTTGGTTTTTTGGGGGGTTATTTATGTTTATTTATTTAATTATTTGTTTTTTTGTGGGGGTTATTTATTTATTTGTTTAATTATTTAATTATTTGTTTTTTTGTGGGGGTTATTTATTTGTTTATTTAATTATTTGTTTTTATTGTGGGGGGCGGAGCCACTTGACGAGCGCGCGCTCCACTATAACCTTGGTAACAGCGCGTCCCACAGCTCGATCGCTGATTCACAAAGCATTGAGTTGAGGGCTTGAGGTGAAATTGAAGATTGAGTTCCTGTCCCCGTGGAGGCTGCGCCTGTCTGGGTGCTGAGGGAACTCATTGTTAAGCTTTAAATGTATGACGTCATACGTGGTGCCTTTCTTCAAGGAATAAAGCGATTAGTGTTTTTTTTTTACTACCTCCCCTGGTATGTCAGGTTCGAGTTGAACACGAAGAACCTGCAGGCGGTGTTGAAGTGAAGAGAAAGATATTCGACACTGCCTTTTTTTTTTTTTTTTTTTTTTTTTTGCGACCGTGAAATTTGGGGTGTTCAGTGAGCAGAATCCGGCAGGGATCGATCACAAGGAAGCTTGCACCTCATCATGCACTTCGACGTCGATATATACCTGCTTGTGATTTCTGCAACTGCACTCACTTCACGACTCCAAGGTCTTTCTCATCCCAACGCTGTCGTGTAAGTGTTGGGTACTTACTTTACCTCATTTACTTCTTGAGAAACACCTTAATAACGTGTTGGAGGGGGGGTTGAGGTGATTCATGGGGAAAGGGGGGGGGGTGGTTCATGGGTTTGTGGATGGCGAAGGGGTTGTGGATGAGGTCATTGAAGTGCTTGTGAATGGAGTTTTACTTGTTTGGTGAGCATTTTCAAACTTCAGCTGCACAACATTGAAAGCCAGGATTGTCCATTTTGTGTTTGAGGTGGTGGAGGCCCACACCCTCGGTAGAGCGTCGAGCTAGTCACATCGTAGAATGCTTCAAGGCTATAAATGATCACAGACCAGTCGGTGGCAGGAATTTGGATTATGAAAATAATGCTGGAGATGATCTGCCTATTCTTTACAAAACACCGTGGTATCTATAATGTCCACCAACTAACACTACCAGACAAGACACCCAGTTTAATGTCCTTCCCAGGGATGGCACGCTGATGCATCAATCCGGCAGTTTATGGTTGGGTCGAGAATCGAATGCGAACTGAACAAGCAAGTGTGTGCTACCTCTGCACCATCCTGTTGGATTCATCCAGGTGTATGCTGATAAGTTACATGACCAATTATTTCATATATCACTAATCAAAATGCAATGGAGTCACTTTTGGTGGACAAATCATACTTTATAACCAATTTCCACGTAATGTACTGAACAGCGAAATCTATTTCCTGTCATTTAAGTTGCCTGTCCAGGATTGAGCCCAATAGCCCAGGAGACTGTTTCGGCAGCACCGACGCTCTGCACAGAGCATGATCCCGATGGAATGGTTCCGTTTGAAACTGTCTGTTTGATGTATGTAGCTTTTTGATGCCAAGGGTCCATAATGAAAATTTTATATTTGTTTTGGTGTCAAAGCCAGTGACCAGTTGCAAATGAAAAGTCAGGTTATCAATCTGTTAAGCACGTGGTTTACCGATTCCTACTGGAGGGAAGGGGGTATAAGCTATGAGCACAAATTAGTTTTCCCCACTTCCTCCCACCCATTCCTTCCTACAGGAAACTTGAAAAAAAAAATTGCATGCAGGACAATACCTCTTAGTGGGTGTCCTGTCTGCCAACATTATTCGGTGGACATTAAAGATCCCATGGTGTCCTTTGTGAAGAGTAAGTGAGTTATTCTCTGCACCCTGAACAAATGACAAATTCCTGTATGTAGTATGGGTAGCAAGTGTTTTGGGTTTTTTTGTTGTTTTTTTTTTGGACACGACTTGACACCAACTTACAATGGTCGTTATCTTTGAGTACGATTGCTGCCTGGGCAGCTGTTACTTCTTCTTCTTCTTCTTTTTTTCCTTTGATTCCCACATATTCCTTTTGTTTACTTCAAACGATCTCTCATCAAACTCTCTCCGGATGGAACATTGTTTGGATTGATTAACGTAAGAGCACCTCATTTCTTAGTGTGTAATATATTACACAGATATATCTCCTTTTGGTTTGTACCTGCTCGATTCCAACAATTTCCAACTTTGATTCACTTTCTTAACTGTGCACTTCCAAGAATGATAGCAAATAATATAATTCCCTAAATAAGCTGGGCTCGCAAATCCCAAAATGAGCAACCTGAAACGTTGCTGTTGCAATTTTTGTGTTGCTGGTGTCAGTTTATTGCGCACACCATTGTAAAGCATGCTGTGTTTTCAATGACTTGGTTCTGCTCGACGGGCACTTTTCACCTGCCATTCCTAGCACAAATTCTGTGATTCAAATTGTCTTTTAAACATAATTTTCAGCATTTAGATGAAAAAGTGGCAATTTACGGAAGGTTAACCATAATTTTTCTGTTCCTGATTGCAATACTGACTCGCGGTAATATTAGAATACGAGAAATATCTGTGGATGAGAGGTAACAGGATCGTAACATTTATTGTTCGTAACATTTTTAGCTCTTCTACGAACCTTGACATTGTATAATACAACTCAAAGGGCACTTGGTAGAGCGCATACCTCCGCCACGTAATGCCTGATCCACGAGAACATATCGGGCCCAATACATTTTTGAGATATCCTGCTACATATTGTTTTTGACCCGATCTCTCAATGGTGAAGAATCACTTTTAAAATTCTAGTAGTCGGATCCGGATGTGGATCTTCACCAAAATTGAATCGATTCATCCTTGTCACACACCCAACCTGTCCACCAAGTTTCGTCCGAATCCATCCACAACTTTTTGAGATATCGTGCTATATATAGGTTTAGCACTATCTCTCATTGGTGAAGAATCACTTAAAAAATTATCAGATCCGGATCTGGATCTTCACCAAAATTGAATCGATTCTTCCTTGTCACACACCCAACCTGTGCACCAGGTTTCATCCGAATCCGTGCACAACTTTTTGAAATATCCTGCAAACGGACAGACAGACATAAAGGGATGAAAACATAACCTCCTTCACCTTCACCTTCATTGGTTGAGGTAAAAAATTAAAAAAAGCTCTACTGTTTGTACATTCTCATTATTAGTGTCTGCTGTGGATAACACACACGGACACACACTTCAACTTTTAGTAATAGATGCAAAAATCGAGTATCATTTCTCTTGTGGCCTCGGAAAGAAACTATATATACATTTTAACAAGCCTCAGCTCCCGTAGCGCCCAACATGATGAATAGTAAAAATCATTTCAAACTTAACCTACACATGTTGGAAGCCCCAGATATGTCATTCCCATTGGTGTTCAGAATAACCCAATCCAGATACACAGTCCATTCGGTGGGAGCGATTTGTCGGGGGGTTGTGCAACACATATCCTTCCACTCTACTCCACGACCCACCTGGTCGGGAGTTTGCAGTACGAGCCTGTTCGGCAAGCTGAGAAAGTTCTCCAAGTCTATCATTGTGCAGAGGCACAACCCTTTCTCTCAGCTACTTTTTCAAGTATATTTCAGAAGCTTGGTGAGCCATTCCAAGTGATGATCCTTATCCCAGACACATAATACATTTTATTTCACCCTGAACTGTCCAGCTTCCTGGTGATTCTGCACGTGTGCACTGAGCTTTTTGGGGCAGATTACGTCATGTTGAAAGTGCTGCATTGGTCATTACAAAATGGTAAATTTAAATATTTTTCAGTTGCTTTGGGCAGTGCAGTAGTTGTTTCTTTGATGATATTACAATACGTATATAATTTTCATGTTCATAACTTGTATACATTTGAGATTGCAACTAAATGGTGTGCGCGTACGTGTGTAGGTTTGATGAAGTGTATTATGGGCAATTTGTCAACCTCTACGTGAATGGTGTGTTTTTCTTTGACGACAGCGGGCCACCACTTGGCCACATGCTTCTTGCACTGGGAGGTACGTCACTTGCATTGCTGTAAAACCACCTGCTTTTCATGTGTGACACACATTCTGCATGATTTACACACTGGCATATGAACACCCATTACTCTCACATGAATGGATTTTTGTGTCTGTTCCATTAAACTAGCTTTGTGTATCAAAAACCTTCCCCATGGTGTATTTTGAGCATGGTCATGCTTCCAAGCGGGTTGTGACAACTCCTTCCACCACACTTTCCCCCCACCCCCGAAAAAATAGAAGGGCGATCTTCAACGTTGAGCAAGAGTGTGACATACCTCTCAATTACATCATCCAAAAATGTCAAAAATACATAAATTTATTCACCTTGTACGGTTCAATGTGCAGTTCCTATTTTGCCATTAACACAAATCGACTGCCCACAATATAGTTTTGATTAATCTCTACACTATTTAACACGTTTTGAAGTTAAGAAACACGATAATAGCAAATTGAAATTCATTGATGAAAATGGGATTTTTCCACAAAAAGTGCCTTCATTATCATGCGTATTTACTTACAGCAGGCTAGGATATGTTTTGAAGCTGCGAGTCAGAGAAATCCCTCAGCTGTAAACGTTTTTTGCCCAGGTATGTTGCGTCTATATTTGGCAAAATGTGAATGAACATATAGGTAAGTAGCGGACAAAAAAAACCAATGGAAACACCTGGATAAATAAGGGACACCAAGCATAATGAAAGCAACGGCTTCCATACAGGTGTGTCCCATGTGTGAATTCAGCAAATAACATTCCAGCATGCTTAGGGTCATGTATAAAAATGCTGCACATGCCTGGTTGCATACAATTATGGCTCGCTTGGATGAAGGAGGAGACCTCAATGACTGAAAGAGGGGTTATTGTTGGGGTGCATTTATCAAGAACTTCAGTGACAGACTTGCTGATGTTTCACAAGCAATGGTGTCCAGTCATGTTCGCATGGAGATCCGAGGGAAAGACGTCATCAGCAAAGGGCAACAGTGGGCGGAACCGCATACTCCAGGATCGTGATATCCGTGCATGAATTTGAAGTGAAAGGCAAAGTACGTGAGCAACTACGGATCATTTGACTAAATTTCAACCTGGGGTGTGAGCAGTCAGCTTCGTCAAAAATGGTCCGCCGAGAACTCCACACAGAGGGATACCATAGTCAGGTTGCAGTGCATAAACCGCTCATCGCACCTGGTAATGCACGTTTACGAGTCCAGTGGTGCAAAGAGCACAGGCAATGGACTACCGAGCAGTGGAGACGTGATATTGTCAGATGAATCGTCCTTCACCATGTTCTTGACAAAAGGACAAGTGCACGTGTGGCTCCAACCTAAAGAACTCAACAACCCTGAGTGCTTGGTTCCAACAGTAAAGGGTTCTGATGGTTCTGTAATGTTGTGGGGTACATTTTCTGGCATTGTTTGGGTGCAGTCATTCCCTTGGAAGGCGAAGTCAATGCCAATCACTACTTAATGGTACTGAGTAATCATCTTCACCTGATGTTGCAGCATTTCTTTCCTGCTGGGAGGGGTGTCTTCTCGGATAAAAATTCCCCCATCTGCAGAGCATGTGTGGGTTCCCATTGGTTTAATGAGCATGACATTGAGAAGGCCATGATATTTGGATAACATCAGCCACCATATCTGAACCCAATCAAGCATTTGTTGGATATTCTGGAATGGTGTCTGAAACAGCATTTTTCACCTCCATCAAACAAGTCTGAGTTGATTAACTTTCCTTTGCAACAATGGTTCCGCATCCCTCCTGCAGAATTCCAGACGCTGGTGGACTCAATGCCACGGCACATACAGGCCGTACTGGCCGCACGTAGTGGCCCAACGCCCTATTAAGTGACTTTACATTGGTGTTTTCAAAAAATTTTGTCCACTACTGCTGTACCTTTGCACATAAAATGCCCAAAAAAAAAGATATATATATATATATATATATATATATATATATATATATATATATATATATATATATATATGTAGATCGACCAGGGTTGCGTCAGGAAGGGCATCCGGCGTAAAACATGTGCCAAATCACTATGCGGATCATAATGGATGATCCGCTGTGGCGACCCCTAGCGGGAGCAGCCGAAAGAGGAAGAAGATATATATATATATATATATATATATATATATATATATATATATATATATATATATATATATATATATATATATATATATATATATATATATATATATATATGTGTAGATGAACTCCCACAAAAAGCATCTTCCCATCTTTTAGAAGGCAGGGTGGGGGGAACAAAATACTTCTTCTTTCATACGCAGCACACAGCTGTGTGGTAGCATCATTGGCTGAGGGCACGGCTGTGCCATTAATGCAGTGCCTTATGTAGGTTTGGGCAGGAGTTTAGAATTTGGCCTTGCTGCCGGCGACAGTTCGCAAACTCTTCACGAAGGACATGGTGGGATCTTTAATGCCCACCAACTAATGCCAGCATATAGGACACTGAGTTTAATGTCCATTCGTGAGATGGCACTTGCATAAATGAATCACCTTGCCTGTGAAACCATGGGATGACAGTTTTTTAGCTGGGTCGAGATTCAAACTCAGGCTAGACAGCTTAGAGGTGAGTGTGCATACCTCTAGGCCATCCTACCAGCCCAACAAGATACTTATTACCTCTGTCACTGAAGGTGGACAGAGGTTATGTTTTCACCTGTCTGTTTGTCTGTCTGTGAATAGTACATATCAAAATGTTGTGGACAGATTAGGATGAAATTTAGTGGAGAGGTTGCATGGATGTGTGACAAGGACTAAATGATTGGATTTTGGTGAAGATCCGGATCTGCATACCATAATTTTTTACTTTTTTAAAAGTGATCTTCACCATTTAGAGATGGGGCCAAAACGATATATAGCATGATATTTCAAAAAAGTTTTGGACGAGTTATGATTGAATTGAGTTGGGTAGGTGACAAACTTGGTGGTTGAGTTTTGTACGTGACAAGAATAAGCTGATTAGATTTTGGTTCAGGTCCGAATCCAGATTGTAAACTATTCAACCTGGTGGAGGTATGCGCTTTACCAAGTGCCCTTCTTGTTTACAACTATGATGTAGAACTATAACATTTAAAATTTGAAGAAAAATAAAGTCGGCAAAAGTTAAATAAACGTTTCTCTCTGTTCATAACAACCTGTTGTTTTTCATTCAAGAGATGAGTTGATGACTGTTGCCAATGGAATCTAAATGACAAATGTCATGAAATATGGCCATATTACCCCAGCTGTATTGAGAACTCCATGCCAGGTTTGGCTCCTTCTCAATTTGGCCACGAATGCTCGAATCAACTTCGAAATATAAAATCTTCCCTCCTGCTTCATCTTTTCAATCTTGTAACACGACCTGTACCCTCTTCCTAAGTGTGGTTGTTATCTTTACTATTGGTGGTGTTGTCATGAAAAGTGCAAAAAAATAGGACAATTTGCTGATATAATGAAGCCTGTGCTGCAGCCTACCTGGGTGGATTTGATGGAAAGTTCAAGTGGGAAAGAATTGGTACAGGTAAGTATTGCACAATGAAGCATTAATTTCACAATGAAGAATGCATTGCATGAAAACATTCGCATTTATAATGTTGCCAGTTTTCACATGAACATGAGAAAATTAAATATTGTTTTCTTAATTTGTTGCTGTAGTTTTTGTTTCTAAAGCTGTCATAGTCTGTCTACTTCTTGGGCTGTGTAAATAATTTGTTCCAAAGAGAAAAGAAGTGCTTGTAATATGCTTTTTGAGTGTATCATATGGATTACTGTATGTTTTTTTTATTTCTATTTTTGTGGAGAGTTTACCATATTGGAACCCACAGTCTGATTAACAGAACAGATCTCATCATTAATTAACTAGTAGTAGGCATCCACAACCTTCCTTGACCATGAGATGAAAAAGGACTCCACTGAAAGTTCCAGTTAACAAAGTTCAGGGTAATATTGTAGTTCTCATTATCTTTTATGTTGTCAATTGTGCCACATCATACACGGCACTGACATGCCGCATATGCTGGAGAACAGAGATGGTTCAAGCCTAATTTTCTTGAGCTGAAGTTGATAAAAGCTTTCAAACAGAGCCTAAGCAAGTGTTTCTTCCCGGTAAATAGTTTCCTGGAAAATTGTGGGATTTTGATTCGGGATTCCTGCCTTTTCCCGTTTTTTATTTTTTATTATTATTTTTTGGTTTGGGCTCAAACCACGTCTAGTGTAGATGTGTTTGCGTTTGTGCAGTGTGCTCTGAGTACCTCTTTCCCCAACGCTCAGGAAAGACTCATCAACTTGTATTTTATGGTCTTCAAAGCCATCCCAATCAAGTTGACTCAACAAGAAATGTGTGCAATGGTAAAACCTAGCTTCATACAAAGTTACATGATTATTGGATGAAACGTGCGGCCGGTGTTCCATGATATGTTTTCTGCAGGCATGGGTTGCAGAGTTTCATGTATCGGGAATAAACGGCTGAGGCCGAGAAATATCAAATCCACCTTTAAATCATCATAATTTTTTATTGCATGCCTAATGAAGATGTAATCAGATTGGGAAGGGTAATTTTTTTTTTTTTGGTTTTTTTTTTTTTTTTTTTTTGCCTTTGAAGAGTTAACTTTGAAAGACTAAGTTGTGCTAACTTTATTTTGACATGTGCAGATGCTTTCTTCTTTTAAGCGTTGCAATGTCATGCTCATATGGTTGTAATAGGCCTGTCCCATGGAGTCACAGAAGTCCTTTGAAGTGCCATGGCTGGTCAGAGAGGTACCAACACGAAGCCAACTTGCATGGTGCCAATTGAAATCGCCACATACGAGGAAGAGAGAGTTGGGATGATTGGTTAAACTTTCAAACTAGAAAACTTTCTAATTAATACATTCATGGTTATGCCTCTGCTCACATAAACAACATCAGTTAAATGAGATTATAGTTGTTTTATATCTACTAGTGCGTGGCCCTACGTGCAAAAAAATATATATTTCAAACCGCGTGCCAGAAACAACCACACAGGCCGTTCCTTCGTTCTCGCTTGGCCATACGTGCGTGCCCGTATGTGCGTGGCCATACGTGCAAACAAAAAAAACAAAAAAATAACTTTCAAAAAACCACACAGGCCGTTCCTTCGCTCTCGTAAACAACGACTGGATTGGGGCATTGTCTTTATCTATAAATGCGCATAAGAAATCGAGAAATTATTAGAATACAGTAAGTCATCACTATCCGGAAGTGGTGCATGCCCGTACAGAATGTTCACATGCATTCCACGAATTATCCCTTGCATTGAGGTAACAACTGCTGTGATACTTACACGCACAGAGTTAATTAAAATCAAGTTTACCTTCCTGTCTTTGCTTGCCATGACATTCGCTGCCATTGACCATTGCCACTCCTACACCACCGTTACTTAGGCGCCGTTTCCCCATGGGTCATGCCTATGCAGCAACGTGTCCTGTCATTGGTTTGGTAAATAAATGGCCGCAGCAACGTGTCTTGTCATTGGTTTGGTAAATAAATGGCCATAACTTGGGAAGTACTTGTCCGATTAATATCAAACCTTGAAAATGCACATACTCAGGTCCCCAGCAATATAGCTGGCAAGTTTCAATTAGATAGGACCAGTGGTTGTCGAGAAACAGTGGTCACACACACACATATACACACACACATATATACACACACACACACACACACACACACACACACACACACACACACACACACACACACACACACACACACACACACACACACACACACACACACACACACACACACACACACACACACATACACACACACACACACACACACACATACACATACACATACACATACACATACACATACACATACACATACACATACACATACACATACACATACACATACACATACACATACACATACACATACACATACACATACACATACACATACACATACACATACACATACACATACACACACCTAGAATTATAGATAATACCTTTGTGAAAGAAATGAGGTTGTTCAAGAAAAGGATGTCCCTCCCTACTGATCCCATTTTTTTTTGTGGCTTCTAACCGGAAATTGATAATCGATCGGTCCAACTATTGGTGTTCTTTAGGGATCTGTTCTTGGTCCACTCCCGTTTTCCTTTGTCTGCATACACTTGTTGGAACAAATTTTGTGGAATTTAAATATCAGCTTTTGCTGTTGTTTTGATGATACCCAGATCTACCTGGCCATTGAATATAATGTGCTCTTTTTCCCAACTTTGAATTCCTGTCTCTCCAAAATTCAAACATAGGTTTCTGTGGACTTGCTCGCTGTTCGATGCTGTTCAGACTAACTGGCTGATCCTCCTTTATCCATCCCCAAAAAGCTTCATTCCCAGAATTGGAAACTTGGGCATCACCATCTGATTTCTGCTTCCACTGTTTTAGATTGAGTTGTCACAATGGAAGCAACTCTTCCCGATATTCTACACATTGCGAAAATCTATCGACCTATTTTCTTCTATCTGTGTGGTATAAACCAAATGTACTTGTGCTTAAATCGGATGATGGCTGAGTTTGGGTTCATGATTTCAGGAAGTTGTTCTTGTGTTACTATACTCGCTGCTTGCAAGCTTGCTTGCTTGCCTCTCAAGGCCTTCCAATCCATTCAGAATTTGGCTACCAGGCTTGTAGTGCCAGCTCGTAATTTTTCACATCACTCAAATTTTGAAAATGCGTTCATGAGTCGGTCTACCAACAGATACATTTTTAAAATTTTGCTGATATTCTTTAAAGCCAAAAGTAAATTGATTCCTGCGTACATTTTCAAACAAATCACACCTTACACCCCTGCAAGAAAGCTGCGATCGAACAATGAATATCCCCTGGTAATTCCTCACATATTGATGAAGATTTTTAAGCAATCGATTATTCTCCAGCTAAGCTCCACAACTTTGGAAAAAAGCTCTCTTATCTGCCTTTTAAATTTGCACAGCCTCATCATTCATGGTTTTTAATCCCATCGTTATTTTCTTCTCAACTCTCTTTTCTTTGTGAAGTGCTTTGAGATTATGCTTCTAAATAATAATCACTATATATGAAATTGATTGATTGATACAGACCCTTTTATTTCATCACCTCAGAATATACATCCAATGTTCCCGTGTGGCACATGCGTGTAATACCAGCTGTTGCCGGTTCTCTGGTCATTCCTTTGGCATACCTTATTTTGCTGGAGCTCGGCTATTCTCACATGACTGCCTGTCTTGCTGCTGTCCTTCTGCTTTTGGGTAAGTCAGAAATATCAGCTTTAAGGCAGGCATCAGATTTACCTATACTGCTTTCATGGTGTTACTCCTGATATCATGGTGTTCCTCAGATGTGAAAGTTTATCCTGTTCGAGTAGTAGTGACAATTTATCCTGCCTGTTTTTCTGTACCCTTTGGCTGACTAATCGTCTCTGCTACGTTGTGGATGCATTGGCCTCTATGCTCTGATATCTTTATCTTAATTGAGCATTGGCCTCTACATCATAAATACATAATCAAACAACAAATGGCATGATTTTATAAACATTTGAAGAGCTCTCCAGGAAAAGGAAGGTTTTCAGTAATGCCTGAAAAGGGCCCTTTCTTTGACTTCGTCAAAACCCTTTTGGAAGCCCCACTTATCTCTGTGTTATGCAAAATCAAAATTTTAGTCAAGTTGCAATGTACCTATGAATAAGCTCTTATGAAGTAAAGTAGACGACAACATGATATTGTGACAGGACCGCTGTACAGACCCCATTTGTCAAGTCCTGAGTACTCGCGAAGGGGTCAGAATTCGGGTCTGCCGCATATATTTTGGGAAAACCCAATTTGCGGCTCTCAAACAGCTGGATTGCCTTTTATGTGCAAGTAATTTATTCTGGTGAGTTCATTTACTTGACAGAGCAAGTTTATGGCCAAAACATTTTCCTATTATGCTAAGAGGGATCCTCATTCGGTCCAGATACCAGGAGGTCGCACCCACGGTAGCCTCTTAAGCACGACCATACTCAAATCCAGCTCTGGCACAGATGTTGCTAAGAGATGACACCCCATACTATCAGTCGTCCCTCAGGTCCACGTCCACTGCTGTCCTGTCTCTACTCGCAGTGGAGGAGCTACCGGCACCTGCTCACGCTCGATGTTTGCACTTACTTGAACCCTACTGGGAGAAGCCTCTACTCATACCTCACTGGGGTTCTTAACCTCATTTAGCCCATGTACATGAGTGCAGATGTACCTTTCAAAATCTTCCTAACCCACCCATCATTTGCAATCCTCTCTCATTGCTTTCAACCTGTCGTGTTGCTCCTGCAAATCCACGGTAACATTTTCTCCATGCATCCTGCAACCTCCTTAACTTCCTCTATCTTATCCTCTATATCCAGTTTATTCCATTTTACTTTATTTACTATACCTCTGCTACTACTTCATTCTTCTATGTACACTCCCTCTTAACTGCTGCCATCTCTCCCTTCATTTCCTTCTGCCAAATCTCTACTTTTTGTTCTACTTTTAACCTCTCTATTTTCTCCCTACTCTCAACTGTCTCATCTTTTAACCTCCTCTGCTCCAACCTTAATCCTCTCACCTCTCCCGACATGCCATCCAAGCTGGCCTCCCATTTCACCCCACGATCAGCCGTACTTGCCTCCAGCCTGGCCCCCATTTCAGCCGTATTGACCTAGAGCTTCAGTTGTATTGGCCTATGGTAGCTCCTGCTTCGCCATTATGGCTGCATTTTGCAGGCCAATGTCAAATAGTTTTTTCGAGAGGGGGTAGGTTGGAAGCCATACTACTGGGGACATTTAAGGTCTGTGATTGGGAACACAAATCTGCGGCATCCTTGTAATGACCTTCCACCTCCATCTCCTCCTGGATCATGGTGGCATCGGCCCAGAAATGCTTCTCCATCTGGGAAAACTTTCCTCCATAGCGCTTATTTTGATGCCTTAATCTCTTTCATTCACAACATCAGATGGTGAGGAGGGGTGGGGGGGTAAAACGCACAGTTCCGAGGCTTGTAATGGGTTTTTGTGAAACTTGTGAAAGTCAACATCTCGCTGGCTATTTTCAGAGAGCTGCCTCAATGCCGGCAAGTCTGGCAGTTCATTCAGGCAGATTGGCAGGACTGCAAGCAGTCCTCGCTCTCTCTTCAGGACTGGTCTGCCATATCTATTGCCCCTGATGTTAATTCAGCCTGGGAATTCTTCCGCACTTTCATGCCCAGATTCATCCAATCTCGTCTTCAATTATCCTACCCCTCTTCCAGCAAGGTCATAGCACACTGAATCCTATGGTGAGGCAGTTGCTCTGAAACAACATGCTTCTCTTCCCGGAAGGCTAATCCGACTGAAGGCAATCTCGATGCATTCCAAAAAGTCTGCAACAAGTGTGAGTCTCCTCTCAGGAGAGCCAGAAAACATCTATCCCACCTCAAAAATGAACTTTCAAACTTTTCTCCCTCTAAAATCTGGTGGCACCTTGTGAAGTCTGTCTCTGGAGTATGCTCCCCTTCCATCCCTCCCCTCTCTTCAAATGGCACCACAGCAGACTCCGCTCGTGAGAAGACTGAACGCTTCAAATCTGTGTTTGCTTCTAAACCTTGTGTCCCCGACCCCTCACTCTCAGTACCCATCCTTTCCTGTCACACCCAACTGCTCCAAGACTCTGTGTTTTTGCACCTGAGAAGGTAGTTAAGGTTCTTTCAACCCTCAACTCTGACTCTGCAACTAGACCGGACGGCATCAGCTCACATGTCTTAAAATCCTGCTCTGCTGCTCTTAAGGCCCGGTCACACCTTGACGTTTTAGCCAGCGATGGCAACGTATTAAAATGTATGTAAAACGCTGGCTGACGTTGAACTTTTGATGTTTTTTTTTTTTTAAGATTCGGACGTATTCATAACGAGTTGGTCGTATGCATAACATATTAGTAATGGACACAGAACGTTTCGTTGTGTTATAGATAACTTATACCAACGAATGCTGACCTGTTGTCGGCCGACACAACCGATGCCCAACGATAGTCTAACTTCGGCATAGCGCGTTGCACGCATCGCCGACGATGTCGTGACGTAGACTATTAAAAGGCTGACGCACAACGATTCGAATCATAACTGCCGTAGAAATGGAAGTGACAACATTGCGGTCACGCCTTGGCGATCTTGCCAGCGTATGCCGACCTAAGAAAAATGTGTCTAAAACGTTGGGGCACGTCAAATACGGTATGAGTAAGTTTGGTATACGTGAGTAGAACGCTAAAGTACGCTATCATACGTCGTAGTAAGTAGAGTACGTCAAGAAATTTTAAACATGTTCAAAATTTTACGACGTACTCGGCGTATGACACACGTTCCGCATGCGATGGGGATAAGTTTTACACACGATATGTGGACGCTTACACACGTCCACAAACGCTACTTATAAGCTACTCATAAGTCGAAACACGTTGCGGTAATGTCTTTTTTACACGAAACTTATTTCTAACTTATGTTTGACGTGCTTTGAACCAATTCTTTACATAGTCCCAACACACATTGACGTATGTAGACGTATTCCAATGACGTCTTCCGGTCGACAAAAAAAAAAAAATTAACGTGTTTCTAGCTTACAACTGCCATATAAAGACGTGTTCCCAGCGGTTTTGGGAATTGGTATATAAAAATGCTGCTCATAAAAGGGGAACCCAACAGTGTTTTCGAGTTCCTTTTTGAGTCAATGTCCATGTCAGCAGTAACAGTATCAGTATCAGTATCAGTATTAGTATTAGTAGTAGTTTGTTCATGTTGGCAGTAGTAGGTGAGTGTGAGGGGGAGGGTGTGGGTTATGATGGATCGTCCTTGCGTCCGCGTGTCCACGGGTAGGTTCATAGGCTGCCACTCAACGATTTAAATGGCTGCATCTCCACTATTGAAAGTAGACGCTTGCGCTCAACAATTCGATTTTTTTACACTCAACGACTTTTAAACGGTACCACTCAGCTAGTTTCATTGTTTACAATGAACAATTTAAATTGCTGTCACTCGCCTTTGTTTTTTGACGCTGGCGCTTGGAAATTTTAATCGTTTCTATTGAACGTGCTAAATCGCTCAAACCCCACTATTGAAAGTAGACGCTTGCGCTCAACAATTGGATTTTTTTTACACTCAAAGACTTTTAAACGGTACCACTCAACTATTTTCATTGTTTACAATGAACGATTTAAATTGCTGTCACTCGCCTTTGTTTTTTGACGCTGGGGTTTGGAAATTTGAAGCGTTTCTTCTGAACGTGTTAAAACGCTCAAACTCGACTATTTTAAATAGACGCTGCCGATGGACAATTGGAATCATAGCCAAGCTGGACATCGAAGTGTGAACATCCTCGTCATGCCGAAGAAAAGTTTGAAGAATGCTGCAAATAAGTGTCCTGGCCGTGGCCGTGGACGCTGATGCAAGGACGATCCATTATACCGTCGTCTTTCAGCCTATGAGTAACTTAAAAGTAACGTCTGTCGATGTGTGGCAACGATCGCGTAACGTGCCAACAACACGTTAATCATAGGTTAGAAATAAGTTTCGGGTACGCTAAACATTACCTCGGCGTGTCTCAACTTGTGATTAACTTACAAGTAGCATGTGTTGACGTCTGTCAACGATCGCAGACTGTGCATACAACTTGTGGCCAGCGTAGCGGAACGTGTGAGTCATACGCCGGCATACGTCATGAAATTTCAAGCATGAAAAAATTTGAGGACAACCGAAAAGTACAACGTTTAAAGCCAGCGTACAACGACGTATGGCAGTGTTTTTCAGCGTGCTCTCAATGTTATCAAAACTTACCCATAACGTATTCAACGTGTGCCAGCGTTTTAGAAAAAAAAATTCAAAAATCGGCATACGTTGGCTAAAACGTCAAGGTGTGACCGGGCCTTTACACATGTTCTCTTTGCCCTTTTCACTCAATCATTTGCACTAGGTCATCTTCCATCTGCTTGAAAATACACCAACTTCATTGCACTGCTTAAAAATGTTCAAAAATGGATCCTCTCAACTACAGACCTATCGGCTTACTTCCAAATCATCAGCAAGGTCATGGAATCCATCATTGCAGTTGATATTAATTGCTTCCTTTTCTTGAACAACCTCGTCTCAGATCACCAATTTGGTTTCAGACCAGGTCACTCCACCTTGGACATGGTGCTTCTACTCACCCATAATGGATGGAGGCTCTCGATATCAGACATGATATCAGGGCCATCTCTGGACATATCTTGTGCTTTTGATAGTCTGGCACCCTGCTTTGCTCTCCAAACTCTCTGCCTAGGACATCCAAGGTCAACTCCACAAATGGCTTCCTGACTTCCTCTACTCTCATAACCAATGTTTAGCACTCAAGGGAATCCTTTCATCTCCGTCAACGCTGCAGTGCCCCAAGGCAGCGTTCTGGGCCCAGTCATATTCCTGATCTTCATCAGTGATCTCTCTGAATCCCTGGAAAATCCTCTTTATCTATTTGCTGATTACTCCGCCCTGTTTCAGACTGGCAGGCTGCATCCTCTTCCCTTCCTTCAGACCTTTGACAAAATTACAAGGTAGTCAAACACTTGCGATATGTCTTTTCAATCCTGACAAATCTCACACTCTCAATATCTCTCTCCGAAAGAACCGTTTGGCAACCCTCCCACCTCTGCACCCCCATCTATTTTCTCAACAATCCTCTTGAGGAAGTGCAGTTATTCAAACTCCAGGGTCTTACTACCAGCCATGATATTTCTTGGGGAAATGACATTTAAAAGTTGGCCTCCAAAGCCAGCCACCAACTGAGCATCCCCTGTAATCCAAAGTCTTTCCTTGGCACACCTGAACTCCTACCTACCTACAAGGCCTTCAACTACAGCTTGATGGAGTACTGCAAAGCTCACACAATCTGCCATCATCCCCCTTCTGGTGAAACTACCTAAATCCAGGATCACTGCTCACCTCCTCTAATTTGTTCCCCCCCCCCCCCCACACACACACCTGTGTAATCAACTCCCCATTCTGTTAAATCTCATTCTTTCCTCCAGGTTTTCAGGACAGCTGTTCACCACCATCTCAGATTGTCCCCAATCCAAAACTATGATCTTTTGTACTCCCTCTCGAAGGTGGGGCATTGGTCTTGCATGGAGAACAACCAGAGAGGAAGCAGAAAGAAACATGTTTGGAAAGGTGTGGAGATAGACACATACACATGGTAGTGCGACGGTGGAGGATTTCTCACGAACGATCTTAACACAGGCTAAGTAGAGAATTACCGACCACTTGTGCAACATGTATGAGGAGATAAGTAGTCTACACTACACCACAATTACCCCACTTTTTGGTCATCCCTACAAAATACAGCTTTTCAAAATGATGGATCTTCAAGTTCCCATTTCAAATCCCATTCAACTTCCATTGAGGAAAGATCCGAATTTGCTTCAAATATTTTTTTCAGAATGCAAGGTGAACATACCTTGCACACCTTTTATTCAAGATCAGAAAATAAGTTGGTGCCCTTATAATCAATTTGGCCCTGTTTGACGGATAGCCCAGTTTACCTCTCATGGGGTCAAATGATAATAGCAGTGAAAAATCCGACTGAAAAAGGTCTTCTTTACCTCCGCCACCGAAGGCGGAAGGAGGTTATGTTTTCACCCGTTTTGTCTGTCTTTGTTTGTTTGTGTGCAGGATATCTCAAAAAGTTGTTGACGGATTCGGATGAAATCTCATGGGCAGGTTCGGTGTGTGACAAGGATGAACTGATTAGATTTTGGGGAAGATCCGGGTCCGACTACGAGAATTTTTAGTGATTCTTCACCATTGAGAGATAGGGCCCAAAATTATATATATATATATATATATATATATATATATATATATATATATATATATATATATATATATATATATATATATATATATATATATATATATATATTGTGGCGAATTCGCGTGCGGTGGGCCGCTCGACTCGAATGGCGGGCGCCTCGCCCACCGGAACGGACAATTCTGTCGTGACCCTCTCGGAACAACGCCGGGAGCTAGTCACGGGTGGGGGATTTAACCCCACCACGACCGTGCCAATTGCCCACCCGCGCAGGATAGGGTTGCTCGCCAAATTCGATCTACCTATTCCTGCGCGGATGGTCGACCGGGCGATCGTACCTCGCCGCAGGCCGACTCCGGACACGAACCGCTTAAGCGGTCCGTTCCGTGCTACAGTGATAACCGAACAGTGTTATCGTCGGCCTCGATGGTTCCGATTAATTATCGGGTGTATTAAGCCCACTACGAACCCTTTACGTGAAGCAGGATGGAGGGTCAATTAAAAGGAAGGGGACGAAGTGAAACTGGCAAAGTTCAACATGCAAGCACTTTATTTACACGACACACGGAGAGCACACATATACAGCCAAACAGTCAAAATGCACATATATCAACACAAACAAAAGCAGCAATGCAGAGCTACAACCGAATAAGACCGACACATGGAAACACTTAAACAGTTCTACTTTACAAGACACGGCGCCACAAGATCCAGACAAAAACCCGAAAAAGAAAATGGTGGCTTCCCTTTGGGCCGTCGAGTCCCTCTCCCACGTCTGTCGACGTGGTCGCGCCTGGCCACGACTCCATGCCCTGGTGGGGTAGGCGAGTCCTCTCCGGCGTGCCTCGTGCCGGCACGTGTTGGCCGCTCGACGCCACGGACGGAGTTTCCCAGCGCGGATAGAAGGGGGGGGGAGAGGAAACGTTGTTGCTCGAGGTCGCGGTGTGGGGAATGGCAGACGCTCCGTCCCGCCAGCGGGGTCTCGGGACCGCCCCACAAAAGACCAGGCCAGCGGCTACCAGGAAGAGAAGAGGACGAGCGAGCCGGAAGACAGGAAGAGAGCAAGAGCAACAACAGCGCTCCTTCTGTGTCCGACTTTTTATCCCCCCTGGGCTCCGCCCTTTACTCCGCCCCCGTTTTCGGCTCCACCCTCCTTCGAGAAGGTTCTCGAAGAGGGGCGTTCCCTCACCCCGACCGCCTCACGCTGGTCATCCACCAATCGGCGGTGAGCTGCCCCTCCCCCTTATCCTCCCTCACACCAAGCGCGGAGAAGAATGGTGCGAAAAACCCACCAGCATCTTTGGCAGTTTTCGTCCGTTTTAAATAAAAGATAGGGAAAGAAAAACGACTTACTCAAACCGTCGCAGCCCGGATGGATCACATAAATTCCCTCGAGACAACGGATTTGGGCTAACTACACATGTACTTAAGAGATATCTCACCTACGGGACCTGAATGGTGGTTTGCAAATTTCCACAACCGTAACAATATATATATATATATATATATATATATATATATATATATATATATATATATATATATATATATATATATATATACACACACACACACACACACACACACACACACACACACACACACACACACACACACACACACACACACCACGGTATCTCAAAAAGTTGTGGACAGATTCAGACGAAACTTGGTGGACACATGACATCTTGGGTGTGTGACAAGGACGAATTGATTCAATTTTGGTGAATTTTTTTTTTATTTTAGTTAGCATTTAAAACTATTCCTTATCTGTGTATTGTGAGGTTTATACTAGAGTCCCTTTATAGAGAGAGTAGCGACATAGAGGGTCCGGAAAAAATCTAGTCACGTGATTGTGTGGAGCCATTTTGAGTCCATCGCGGACAGGATCGGACGCATATCAGTCAGCCATTTAACGTTCCCGCAGTACGCAGCGTTCTCATTCGTGTTTTACATCGATTTTACGACAAAATGGCAGGTTGTTGCGCCTTTGGGTGCACAAATAGAACGGAGAAGGGATTCAAGATGTATAGATTTCCATCAGATGCTAAAAGACGGAAAATCTGGGAGAACAGAGTCAGTCGTGTTGGATGGAAAGCAACTTCTTCATCAGTTCTCTGCCAGGTCAGTGTGATGGTGTTAATGGTCCCATATGCGTATATTTGTGTGCTGCGAGTGAGACTGGCCTTTGCTTTGGCTTTCCAGGCTTGTTATCCATTGCTCGTGGATTAATTAGCACTTCAAGGGGAAGGCATCTTTATTTAAAATTAAGTTTGAGTTCGAGTCTTCGAGCTAGATCAATTAATATAGGGTCTAGATCATGTCTCCAAAGTCAGACTCAGACTCAAAGTGAAAGTCAAACTAAAGTCAAAACAAAGACGAATGAACGGAGAACGGATCCAGGCTAACGCGGCCCACTCTTCAAAGGCAGGGTTAGGGTCAACACTAACCCTAATTCTGACCCAAACCCTAACCCTAAACCTGACACTAAACCTAAATCTAACCCTAACCCTAAACCCTAACCCTAGCTTTTAAGAGTAGGTTATACCAAAGATTTAAAATCTATTGGTGTGGGTGTAGACTGCCAGATCTCAGGATACTAAACAGGTCAACACCCCATAGAAGCATAGAAGGTAGCCCATCTAACTTATGAGTGTAGAATGGTCGGAACTGGCTTTTACCTTCGGGGGGAGGGGGGTGGGGGCATGCATTGAATGTATGTATTTATTTCTGTTGATTTGAATGTGTGAGGACATTAACTTGTGTTTGTGTTTGTGTGTGTGACTTTCAATTCATAATTTGTATTCGTGTGCATTAGTTCATGCGTGTATGTATGTGTGTGTGTGATTGCAAATATGTAATTTGTTTATGTATTAAAGATTGTGTGTGAGAGAGAGAGAGGGGGAATGAGGGGGCCGGGCAGGGTGGGCTAATCTATTTTTGGTGGGATTAATATATGATCGGCAACATGCAGCAAAGTTTAGATTAATAATTTAAATATGAAAATTAAACAAACACAAATATATACCCACACACGATAAACATGGTCAAACAACTGCAGAAATACAAAGATAACTCTTAACATTGTATTGTACATGTACATGTACATGTATAAGCAGGGAGGTGAGAGTTTGAGTCTCACTCTCGCCTCCCTGAAATTAAAATGAGGCTGAAATAAGCAGCACGTGTACTTGTCTAGGTCATTCCTTCTTTGTCATGGTTCTAAATATCTGTGACTGTTAAATCACAACCAGTTCTGTGAATTTCTTCTTTATCATATGGCTCTTAGTTGTCATAAATCTTCTATTTTGTCATCATCACATAATTTGTTCATTATCAACATGGAAAAGACCATTCCCATCTCTCATACATAGAGAACATAATGGAATACACGGTTCAATGCACTAGCGCCATACGGCGGCTCCACACGCGCACCGCACTGAAGGGACTCAAAATGGCGTCAAATCGTTAGTTGTCGCTACTCTCTCTATAAAGGGACTCTAGTTTATACTGCTCCATGTGTACCTGCTGCTGTTCTCTCATAATTTTGTTTTTGTTTTTACACTAGACAATGCTCTTCTAACACAGTCTCGATTTATGCTCATGGAGTCCATGCTGATCTGCTTTTCCTTCTTAGCCATTGTGGCTTTCCTCAAGTTTCGCAATACGCAGAAAACTCGGTACATCACTTTGGTTTTTTTTTCACTTCAATCGCTGCCACATCACTTGCAAGTTTTGTTATTTTCATTCTCAACTTACATTTGCTATGCCATTCTGTGTAGGCCTTTCTCTCGAGCTTGGTGGGCTTGGCTTCTCCTCTGTGGGATGGCGATGTCTGCTGCTGTTGGGTATGAGTGCATTTTTGCTTTTAAACTTCCATGAGGCCCTGTTGCTTTGCTTATTACCATGCGCGCGAAGCAAAAAGTGGGGTGAAGCAATTGGTTCACTTTGTCTGTCTGTCTACAGACGTCAGTTTATGATGGAGGAAAAACTTGATTTCAGTTGGATGCTATATTTTGAGGACTGTAGAACACAAACCTGCAGTTTAGCAGTATTTTGTCTCTGAATTTGGCAAATTGTACGGAATCTCGTCTGCATGTTCACAAAGGAGTAAGTTAATTGTTTCTGTTTGCCTTTATTACAATCAATCAAAATTGAAAATCATTCCAAACAGGAATCCTACTGTTTTTATAGGGATGTCATAAAGGACACAAACAACAGGCATGAATACCAATTTCATGTGTTTAACAAAGTGGTGGAAAAACAAAAATTGAAAATCATTCCAAAGTTTACAGGTCTTCACGACAGCTGTTCACCACCATCTCAGATCATCCCCAATCCAAAACCATGATCTTTTCTACCCTTGTTAATTGCCTGCTCCACTCAAATCCCTCCTATTTCCAAATTTCGAGTTTTCCCTCCTGAGAGTTCCCTTTTGTATCCATCTTGTCCACCTCATGCATCTTCTCCTGCTCTCCATTCCTCCCCACACCCATCGTTTGTCCGCCTCCCCCTGTCTTGGCCTTCAGCTCTGCTGCAGGTGTTTCCCCCATCTCTGCCGTTCTTTTTCTCCTGTAGTGTTTTGATCCATCAAGTGTACTAATACTAGCTCTTCCATTAACTTTGACTATGTATGCAAAAAATAATGAAATAAAATAAAAAATATGGTGGTAAACTTTGGGAATTTTTTTTCCTCCAGCTTTTAAAACTTTATTTTGTTTCAACTGAATTGTATACTTGAGCACTGCAGAACCCAAATTGCTTTCTTGGTACTTCCAAATCCTCCAGTTGGGCAGGACTTGGACAAAATATTATGCCATTTCATGCCATCTCGACCAATCAAATTTGCTGCTCACGCAACGGGGAGATATCGAGATTCAGCTTGATCTTGTAGGAAGTGTAGATCGTGCTCGAAAATGCAAATCAAGAGTTTAAAAGACCCTTCTCATGTTCTTTTTCTCAAGACTTTGTGGGGTAAGGTGTTCTATGAACTCTCTGGTTAACTAAAGCATTGACTATTTTGCAAAAACACTTTAATTACTGTTATTTTCTTTTAGTTTTTGTAAAATCATTCAAATATGTTTATTTCGGATAATTATAGCTTGCGTTTCTTCATTTTCACATGTTGTTTGTTCAGATTAAGTTCAACATAATGTTTCTTGATGTCATTGACGTTTGTTTGTAAATGCATGTACATACAGTATATCTGCCAAGAAAACACTTGTCCTTTTTTTGTCCGTTTAGTTTCTGATGGTAGAATGCCAGACTGTCTATTAATTTGGACTCCAGAATGTCACCTGTCAGCCCTAACATCAAACATCCCAAATCACTTCTGTGGTAATATCAGTGTGAACTTGAGAGTTCATAGAACAGCTTACCCCACGTAGTGTTCTAGTATATAATTAAATTGAAAAGAAATACGATTTTAAAGGTTGTAAAAAAACAAATATATATTATTCTGGAAGTTTACTACCAATGATGCAGTTCTTATACACCAGTTCTTGTACTTCTTATACACCATGCAGTTCTTGTATGATGCACCATTCTTATACACCACCTTTTTTTCTTCTTTTTTTTTTGGTTAACATTTAACACCTGTTCAACACGTCCAAATTACTGCAAAACTGGAGGTTTTTGGAAGCGGCAACAAGGAGATTGGTGTTTTACAGTGTTCAAGTATATAATTCCATTGAAATAAAATAATCGTTTTAAAGGTCGAAGAAAAAATGAATTTCGGAAGTTTACTCCCGCTGACACAGTTTGTGTTTCACCATCTTATTTAACACGTTACATTAGTTATTCATGCCTGTTGTTTGTGTCTTTTGTGATGTCCTTTAAACAGTGTTTCCTTTTTGGAATGATTTTCAATCTTGACTGCCAGGCAGGCAGACTAAAAATAAATAAATAAAAGTATCTCACTCCTCTACGCATGTGTGATCGAGTCAAATTCAGAGCCAAAGTACTGCTAAGCTGTATGTTCGTTTTCTTATTCTTGTTCAAAATATAACATTTAATTAAATCAAGTTGTTCCTTGATCATAAACTGCCATTTGTATATGGACAGACAGAAGTGAACTTATTGCTTAACCCTGCTTTTCGCTTTGCGTGCATGAGGTAATAAATTGCTGGGTTGTCTAAATGCAAAGACAGCAGTTCTCCCTAACAATCTTTGTTAAATAAAATGTTTTTGTAGCCATTATTGCAAAAATAATTCTCGATACTGACACCACCATACCAGAGAAAGTTGGATTTTGACCACCAACTATTTGGAATAATCTGAATAGGTAAGATAAATCAGTCAAGTTTCAGATCCCAAAATGTACCATTTTAATTTGATCATTTATAATGTCATATTCATTCCTGAGGTCTTTGAAGTCATCCTCTCATGCACCTTTTATTCAGGAAACACTTAAGACTAAACATAAAAGTCTTGGTGTCATTGCAAGTACAGTGCTGGCATTTGTCACTTTCTCAATGTACATAATCTGAGAGAATGGTTTTGTGTGTTTTAGCATAAAATATGTAGGTCTGTTCACCTGCTTCCTTCTGATGATTTTTGGTGCTACAGAGACCTGGGGCATCATTGGTGACCGATCCTTGTCAAATGTAAGTTGGTGAAAATTTGCTGTTTTAATAAGTCTTGAGGGTCCAATCAATCTGCAGCTGAAGGAAATCTCAAAATATTACAAAGGGGGGGGGGGTGTATGGTATGCATGCCTTGATCTACATGTGTGGAGTGTTAATGTAGTTGAGTCCAGACATTCTCAGTCTGAACTGATTACTCTAAGTTAAAGCTCTTAAAAATGTAAGAAACACACATGGCATACACACATTTTCTACCTTCTCTCTCACACATCAAAACCCACCCTTTTATCTATCAGGTATATTTCCTTCCCTCTTCAATTTTCCTTTGTCCATTCCCTTGCTTTTTGCATTATGCCAGTCCTATTGTTGGTGTGTTTTCCCCTTCCTGCCTTTCTCCCCTTCATCACCTTCCTTTTCCAGAGTCTAGTTAGGTTTTGTATCCCCAAATGTCCTTTGTCCACAAGGCCACATAGCATTCAGCGGTTCTGGAGGATAAGTAAAATGTGTTTTGTGTAAACATGTGAGACTGCTCACGGTGTTCCGTATAAAGGTGTGCAAATATACTTATTGTGTAATTTTTTAAAAATATTTTTGTTACCAAAACCAATTTAGATTCTGATGGTTTGTTTGTGCTTCAGTTCTTCTTAATATGTCAAATCCAACATGGATTATATTATGACATTCCATGACAGCCATTTTAATATCACAAACCAGTACGGTTGAGGAGCCAAACTCATTACTTGATTTTTTTTTTTCACATCCCACTTATTCCATGGAGGCTTGGGGTGCAAGTAGTTTTTATGCAAGGTCACCATTTTTAAAATTGAGTTGACCATCTGCAGTCCAACTCTTCATGTCTCCAGCAACCACTTAATATTTTGGACCATTTAATTTCCAAAAGGTGAATCTGCCCTTCTTGTGTTTAACACGCCATTGCCCTGTATCCTCAGCTACGCATAACGTGCCACATTCTGGCCCAGCTCCTGGGAATGGTGGTTTGGCCAGCTGTGCTCTACCTCTCAATGTTTTGCCTTCACTTTAATCTGCTGTGGCATGCTGGACCTCATGACCACATGATGACGAGTGCCTTCCAAGCCAGTCTTGAGGTACACATTGCTAACCATGTTTTTTGTTTTTTTCATCTTGTATCTCCTAAAGACTAGAATGGTTGTGGCATTATTTGACAAACCTCCATACGATGCTGCAGATATTGGGGCAGGGTAAACTTAATCCTTTTTACTCAGTGGCATAATGGCTAAAGTGTCTGCTCTGAGTCTGGGAGGTCTGTGGCTCGATTCTGATTGAGTGTGCGAGCGTGCGTGCGCACTCCAGCAAACAGTGGGTTCAGATCCAGCCCCTTTCTTTGCAAATTTGTTTCTGTACATGTAGAAGTCTGATTGGGTTCAAAAAATGAGCAGGAAAAAGTCTAACCGTGCGAAGGTGTAGAAACACATTTAGATTTGTGGATAATTTATTGGCAATGGATGATGGGTTTGTATTTGATCAGCTTCATCATGATATATATCCAAAAGGAAAACCAAACTCGCACTTGTTTCTTTTTTAGAATTACAAATCTATATCAACCATCATCAATTTCACAACAAACTAGATGGTATTCATAGCATACTTACCCTGTGCAGTTTTGAGGACTTGGAGCAAGTCAACTCTTCTGCTTTGTAAGGTTTTTTTTTTTCTTTCTTTGATCCAATATGGCTGTCAGACTTATGACCGATAATGTCACTTTTATTAAACTATATTTCCCATGGATAGTTGATGAATTAGTTAAAGTTTTGCATTGATCTGTTAAGCGGTTTAAGAGAAGAAGGTTTTTAAAGTTTTTTTGCGTAGATCCAATAAGGCTGCCAGACCGGTGACATACAGTATGATTAAATTTTTATCCCCTGCCGCGTGCGGAAGGGGGATATTGTTATCACCCGGGCCAGCTGTCCATCCGTCCGTCCGGCTGGCTGGGCGTCAACATTTATAGCTGTGAGTGCGATAACTCATAAACTGTTCGCCATATCGATTTGAAATTTGGGTCACACATGTACCACCTGAAAAGGAAGAACCCTATTGATTTTGGGCGTGGCCGGATCCAAGATGGCCGACTGGGGCGGTCGTCCAGCTGGCTGGCTGTGCGTCAACATTTATGGCGTCAACATTTATAGCTGAGTGCGATAACTCATAAACTGTTTGCCATATCAATTTGAAATTTGGGTGACACATGTACCACCTGAAAAGGAAGAACCCTATTGATTTTTGGCATGGCCAGATCCAAGATGGCCGACTGGGCTTGAAAATAAAAAATTTTCACCATATCGATTTGAAATTTGGGTGACACATGTACCACCTGAAAAGGAAGAACCCTATTGATTTTGGGCATGGCCGGATCCAAGATGGCCGACTGGGGTGGTCGTCCAGCTGGCTGGCTGGGCGTCAACATTTATAGCTGTGAATGCGATAACTCATAAACTGTTTGCCATATCGATTTGAAATTTGGGTCACAAATGTACCACCTGAAAAGGAAGAATGCTATTGATTTTGGGCATGGCCGGATCCAAGATGGCCGACTGGGGCGGTCGTTCGGCTGGCTGGCTGGGCGTCAACATTTATGGCGTCAACATTTATAGCTGCGAGTGCGATAACTCATAAACTGTTCGCCATATCGATTTGAAATTTGGGTCACACATGTACCACCTGAAAAGGAAGACCCCATTGATTTTGGGCATGGCCAGATCCAAGATGGCTGACTGGGGCGGCCATCTTGAAAAAGATTTTTTTTCACCATATCGATTTGAAATTTGGGTCACATGTACCACCTGAAAAGGAAGAACCCTATTGATTTTGGGCGTGGCCGGATCCAAGAAGGCTGACTGGGGCGGTCGTCCGACTGGCTGGCTGGGCGTCAACATTTATGGCGTCAACATTTATAGCTGTGAGTCCGATAACTCATAAACTGTTCACCATATCGATATGAAATTTGGGTCACGTGTACCACCTGAAAAGGAAGAACCCTATTGATTTTGGGCGTGGCCGGCTCCAATATGGCCGACTCGGACGGCCATCTTGAAAAAGATGTTTTTTGTAATAAATGGAAAACTGGTTATTTGATTTCAATTATTTTTCAATGGCGGGGGATTCCCCATCTCTGATGGTATTTTTTTTATCAAACTTTATTTCGGCTGTAACAGGAAACTTCTCGTTCGTCCACCCGTTCATCCCAACACCCCTCAGCACAACCTCCTCTCCCACCCCCTTCACCCTGGCCGTATGTCTCTTGCTGCTAGAAATGTTTCCCCTCACACACTGTCCCTGGCTCCCTCTGGTTATTATTTTTCCTACTTTCACAGGCCCCTACATTTTTGGCATGAAGGAAAAGGAAAGAAGACAAATTTACCTGTGCAAAGAGTGCTTTAACCCCTCCCTCATCCCTCCCCATTCCCACGTCCTGCTCCCCTACCCCCCCCCACCCTCCTGTTTGTCCTGATGTACCTTCCTGCTAGAAATGTCTCAAACACTGTGGCAGGCTTTGACAGGCCCCTCTGTTTTGGGGAGGGAGAGGGAGAGAAGGGATGGAGGGCAAATTTACCGACCAGTGGGAAGAGTGCTTTAACTTCAGCATTGCCCAGGTAAAAAAAAAATTCATTTGTTATCAAATCAAGCGTTCTTGTCATCGGTGCCTTCATTATGATGTCACAATTCGACATCATCATTAACATATCTTATTCCCCATGGGGAGTACATTACAATGAGCCATGTTTCAATTTTTTCAATGGAGTGGTTTCACAGATATAGAGGGGTGAAGTTTTTTCAGGTTTTCCAAGATGGCGCCTGCACCACGTGACATATGATGTCATATTTATCATTGAAAAATTATTCAGGAGGAGGTGCTTCAATGGTGAAAATTGTGTCCATTGGACCAACAATTGCAGATAAATATTTTTCATACTGACCAGATCAAGCGTTGCACTTGTCGAATTATGACGTTATAATGAAGGCATTGATGACATCATCATTAGCAAATCTTATTCCACATGGGCAACACTTCACAATGAGCCAAGTGTAAAAAAAAAAAAATTCCATGGAGCAGTTTCGGAGATGTCGTGGTGCAGCTTTATTTATTTTTATTATTTTTTATTTTTGTTTTTTTCAACATGGTGCCTCGACCACGTGATCTATAATATATTAATTATGACCAAAATTTTACAGGAGGAGGTGCACCTATTTGGAAAATTTCATGTCAATCAGACTAACGGTTGCTGAGAAAATGATTTTTCAAAAAGCAGACACGTACGCGACCAATCACTAAACCCTGTCTTTCGCTTCGCAAGCTCAGGATAATTATTTGATAAACGAGATGCTTTTCCATTCTTCATGATATGAATGCCTTTCTTAGATAGCAACATTCATAACGAGAGGGGCACTCGCAAGAGCGCATACCTCCGCCACGTAATGCTTGATCCACGCGAACATATCGGGCCCAATACATTTTGAAATATCATGCTATATATCGTTTTGGCCCAAACTATCAAAGGTGAAGAATTATTTAGAAATTAAACAATCCTCGGATTTGGATCTTCACCAAAATCGAATCAATTTGTCTTTGTCACACACCCAACGTGTCCACCAAGTTTCGTCCAAATCCATCCACAACTTTTTGAGCTATCGTGTTATATTGTTGCAGGGCCGGGTATCTGTGGCGAGCACGACCGCTAGAGGGAGCAGTAGAGTCGGCTTCACCAAACACACCGGAATTGAGGTCGTGACTCTCGGATAAGTCTGAAAAGCACGTGTCCCTTACTGGACCATGAATCGCCAATAATTCGACCGCGTGGGGTAGGGTCAATTGCCCAACATCAATATACCTCATTAGCCACGCGGGCAAAGCTACCGGGGAATTCACACCCTCGACGGACCTCGAGCGGAACGAGCCGTTACCGTGCCCAAACCGTGTGTAACCCGAGTGGAGGTTACCAAGGCCCGTCAGTTCAAATGAACAATTTTACAGCGCAAACGGCCTCGCTATTTCTCAATACACACTGTGCTAAGCCAATGAAAGAAACACAGAAACGAGCTGGAACATTTAACAAAAGGGATATTTATTTATATTGGGGCAGGGGAGCACGCAGGAAGGCAGAGTTAACCGAATAAAAGGAATGCAATTTACACACACGACACTTAAATGTTTCTACTTAAAAGCAAGCCCACACGCAGACACACACCCCCCAAAAAGAAATGGTGGCCGCGGCCTTTATTGATACCCCCAGCTCGGAGGGAAGGTGAGCTGGAGGTAAGAATCTGGCTTGGACCTTGCCGCTTCGTGCGGTTCTCGACGATCTGGCCAGGCGGGACTCGAACCCACAATACGATGCTGCTGCAAGCACCAGGTACGGAGGGTTGCATCGGGCGCTGGCATGCTCCACTGGCAAAGCAAGTCAGCTGGGCAGGCAGGCAAGCGATTCTCCTCCGGCTCGCAGGCAGGCGATTCACGGCGGGAAGACTCTCTCACCGGGTCGCGCCCACACAATTATCCCTTTTTCTTCACAGGTGGGAGGGATCTGTCTCATGTCATTCCCCTCCTCATTGGACAGGCGTGTCGGGTGATCTCCCAGCCGTCCGAGATTGGTCGGGGGGGGGGGGTGCTCATGTCTCCACCCCTCGACCAGGAAGTCGAGCAGCAATATGTTGCATTGGCTCCCTATTGGCCGAGAGGCGGCAGACGTGCTCGCACCCCTCCAATTGGCTGAGAGGGGCGCCATGCCCGTATTTGGAGCGGAATCCAAGACGCCAACGTCCAAAGAAACCCCGCCTGGCACATTGGACTCCGACCACGGCTGTACTTGACATGCATGCGTGTGGGAAAGGCCGATGGTGAAGAAGCGAAGATGGGCATTGTTGTTGAAGTTTAAAATGTAAAAATCCTAACAATAAAATAACTCACAGCGCACGTACAATTAATCACCCGTTAAACATAGGACGGGTCCCTAACTAGAAACACATACTTACCAATATAGCTGATCTATAGGACCTGGCTGTTGTGTGCAGTAAGCTTCCAAATTCGCAACAACATATCAGTTTAGCCCTATCTCAATGATGGAGCATCTATCTATAATTCCAGCAGTGTGTGTGTGTGTGTGTGTGTGTGTGTGTGTGTGTGTGTGTGTGTGTGTGTGTGTGTGTGTGTGTGTGTGTGTGTGTGTGTGTGTGTGTGTGTGTGTGTGTGTGTGTGTGTGTGTGTGTGTCTCTGCGACCGCCGTTTCTCGATGACCGCCGGTCCGATCTGATTGAAACTTGCCAGGAATATTGCCAGGGCCCCGCAGATGTGCCTTTTCGAGGTTTGATATCAATCGGACAAGCGGTTCCCAAGTTCCGGCCATTTTACTGCTTTTTCAGTGTTGAAAAGGTGTATATATGGCAGCTGAAGGTGTCGTTCCACCTTGTCACCTTATCATGCCAATTTTTTTCCCAAATTATTAATAACCGGATGATCACCGGTCCGATCGGATTGAAACTTGCCAGGAATATTGCCGGGGACCCGTTGATGTGCCTTTTCAAGGTTTGATATCAATCGGACAAGCGGTTCCCAAGTTACGGTCATTTATCTGTCGACCAATGACAAGACACGGTGCTATGACATCACGAATGACGTCACAATTAATGCTTATTTATTTTTTATTTTTTATTTTATTTGCACGATTGACGGTCCGATCTGATTGAAACTTGCCAGGAATATTGCTGGGGACACGCTGATGTGCCTTTTCAAGGTTTGATATTAATCGGACAAGCGGTTCCCAAGTTACGGCCATTTATCTGTCGACCAATGACAAGACACGGTGCTATGACGTCACGAATGACGTCACAATGAATGTTTATTTATTTATTATTTTTATTTATTATTTTTATTTATTTTGCATGATTGACGGTCCGATCTGATTGAAACATGCCAGGAATATTGCTGGGGACCCGTGGATGTGCCGTTTCAAGGTTTGATATTAATCGGACGAGCAGTTCCCAAGTTACGGCCATTTATCTGTCGACCAATATCTGCGAAAGAGGGGGACGGGAGAGGGGGGATGAGAATGGGGGCGAGAGAGGAGAGGGGAGAGAGGAAGGGCGAGACTAGGGGGGATAGAGGAGGGGCAAGAGAGAGGGGGCAAGAGAGAGGGGGAGAGGGAGGGGAAGAGAGGAGGTGGGAGAGAGGAGGGGCGAGACTAGGGGAGAGAGGAGGGGCGAGACTAGGGGGAGAGAGGGGGAATAGAGGAGGGGTGAGACTAGGGGAGAGAGGGGGGGCGAGAGAGGTGGCGAGAGAGGGGAGGGAGAGTGGGGGGAAAGAGGGGGGTGAGAGAGAGGGGACGTCACAATTCAAGAGAGGGGGAGAGAGGAGGGGCGAGAGAGGAGGGGGGGCGAGAGAGAGAGAGGGCGTCACAATTCTTCTTCATTTGATATGATGTCACAATTGACGCTGGGGACCTGAGTATGTTTCCCAGATGTTTCCCAAGTTATGGCCATTTATGATACGGTTGGTCCGATCTAATTGAAATAATGCCCCAATCCAGTCATCGTTTTCGCACCTACGGGCCCGCCCCTACGGGCCCGCCACTACGGGCCCGTAATAGTAACTAAAAAATTCCAGTAGCTAGATCCGCATCTTCACTAAAATCTAATCGGTTCATCCTTGTCACACACCCAACCTGTCCTCAAAATTTCATCTGGATCCATCAAACTTTTTGGGATATCCTGCACACAGACAGAAAAACAAACAGACAGACAGAAAGGGATGAAAATATAACCTCTTTCACCTTCGGTGGTGGCGGAGGGAAAAAGCTCTTCTGTGGTGAAACAACAACAGCACTCGGTAGAACGCGTATCCCTGCCAGGCTGAACAGTTTGCTTCGTGTCCCACTGATTGGCCGGTTCTGGATGAGGACCTCCAAAGTTGAATCGGCTTGTTCTTGTCACCTATCCAACTCATCCACAAAGTTTCATCTGAGTCTGTCCACAACTTGTTTGAGATATGCCACACTGTTTATCGTTTTTGGTCCTATCTCTCGATGGTGAAGAATCACTTCAAGAAATTAAAGAATTCTCATATCCGGATCCAGATTTGGATCCTCACCAAAATTGAATCCATTCGTCCTCGTCCTACACCCAACTTGTCAAATTTCTTCCAAATCGTCCACAACTTTTTGAGATATCCTGTTCACAGACAGAAAACATAACCTCCACCAAACCTTGGTGGCAGAAGTAACTAGAGCGGCACTCGGTATAGCGCATTCCTCTGCCAGGCTGAACAGTTTACGTTTTACATCCCACTGATCGGCCAGATCTGGATCCAGAGCTGAACCAAAATTGAATCAGCTTGTTCTCGTCACCTAACCAACTCATCCAACCAACTCATCAAAATAACTTCCGGAAAAAGTTTTAAAATGACTTCCGGTAATGTAAAAAAACAAAATAACCACTTCCTGTCATGGAAAAAAATCACTTTCGGAAGTATAAAAAAAAATCACTTTGGGAAATAAATAAATAAATAATCACTTTTGTTTATGAATAAAAGAAGAAAAAATCTTCTGGAAAAAGTTTTAAAATCACTTCCGATAATGTAAAAAAACAAAATAACCACTCCCTCTCATGAAAAAAAAATCACTTTCAGGAATATAAAATATGAACTTTGAGAAATAAATAAATAATCACTTTGAGTTATGAATGAAAGAAAAAAAAAACTTCCAGAAAAAGTTTTCAAATCACTTCCAGTAATGTAAAAAAACAAAATAATCACTTCCTGTGATGAAAAAAAATCACTTTGGAAAGCAGTCTCCTAGTTTTGTCATGTCTACAACTTTTTTGAGATATCATGTTATATATCGGTTTTTGTCTTGAAAAATCATTTAAAAATTATTTTATCCAGATTCGGATCTTCACCAAAATTGAATCAATTCTTCCTTGTCACACCCAACCTGTCCACCAAGTTTCGTCTGAATCCATCCATAACTTTTTTGTGACATCCTGCTACATATAGTTTTGGCCCTATCTCTCAGTGGCGAAGAATCACTTAAAAAATTTGCGTATCCGGATCTTCACCAAAATCTAATCATTTCGTCCTTGTCACATATCCAACCTCTGCATGAAATTTCGTCTCAATCCGTCCACAACATTTTGAGATATCCTGTTCGTAGACAGACAGGGGTGAAAACATGTTTTGAGGTTTACAACTTAAAGGAAGTTGAATGTAGTATGTTGTGAAATTCACATCATTTACAGCAAGCCTTTAAATTATATTGTGTGTGTGTGTGTGTGGGTGTGTGTGTGTGTGTGTGTGTGTGTGTGTGTGTGTGTGTGTGTGTGTGTGTGTGTGTGTGTGTGTGTGTGTGTGTGTGTGTGTGTGTGTGTGTGTGTGTGTGTGTGTGTGTGGGTGTGTGTGTGATTTGTGTTGCAATTCCCCCACGTACCTTACTTAGTCCCTGTAGAAAAAAAAATAACTGTTACCTCCTTTCCACTACGAGTTAATGCCATTGTGAGGCCATTACTGCGATATATATATTTTTTGAACTTGATCGACAATCTACATGATGCATTTATATTAGTTGCTTCTAAGTTTTCCATGATAATGTAGTCTGTTCTTTGAATGTCTAAATGTTGACCGATTATTATGTGTACAGGGTGGGCTGGCACGTGTGACACAGGGACAGCCACCTGTTATAGCATATGGCTCTCAGGTGACGCTTCGCAGCACACACCATCAGCCGCTGCCATGTTGGCTGCACTCGCATCAGGAGCTGTATCCTATCATGTACGTCATCAAAAAGTTAGAATGCAAAGTTTTTTTTTCTTTGGTACCTTACTTGCATTAGACTAATTGAATGGTTTGTTAGAGAAGGACGTTGTGGAAGATTCTTGTTTTACAATAACACGTATCATTAAATGCAACACGTCTTGAGATCATCTTGCTCATTCTTCATCCCCCACCCCCTCAATGGAGAATGCTTCTAAATGAGTGTTTAAATTTATTTTTTCGTACTGTACATTAACAAATAGCAATAACAATGAGAGAGCTCATAGAAGACTATACCACATGCAGTGTTGAAGTATATACTTCAATGATAATAAAATGATGATTTTTAAGATCGTTTAAAAATTCTGGAATTTTACCATTACTGAATCAGTCTTATAAATCACCCTAATACACTGTAATGAGATGACATTGAGTCACAGCTTAGGTGATGGAGGCTTTATTGATGCCCTCTCATGCTATATATCGATTATATAGCATGGTTCTTGAAAGTATTATTGAGGCGATCTGTGTTCTCCAGTGTTCAAGTGTTTAATTGAATGTAAATAAAGGTTGAAAGGGGCTTAAAGGCATTTAAATAAATCGATTCAGGGGTTTGCCGCCATTTTATGCAGTGTCTATTATATCATCCCATCTAATTTGTTACATTAGTTCTTCATGACTGTTCTTTGTGTCCTTTATAATGTCTTTAAAAACAGTCAGTTTTTTTTTTGTTTGGAATGATGATTTGACTCAAACTTTTCTCATTGTAAGCAAGGTGAGCATTGATTCTATTAAAGCAAACATTGTACCCTGAGTGAGGTAAGCATTAAATTAATATTTTATCTTGGGCAGTCATCGATTATATGAAACTATGAAGGAAATCTGGGTTGACTTTTTATTTTATAACTCGCAGAGTAACCCCACCCCCTCCCAATGGGTGGGTCGAGTTTGCACATTACTTACTGAAAATAGATGGTATTCAAACAATACATACTCTGCAAAGTCTTGAGAAGGACTCAGTGCGAGCTTCACTATGTCTCCGAAAGGAAGGTCTGGACCCCCCCCTCCCCCATATACTTTCTCAACAATCCTCTTGAAGTCCTTTCATTCAACGTTTTGAGTCTCACTATGGCAGTTAACTCCCTGCCACTCTCACTATCTGCCATTATCTCTCCTGGGAAAGCTACATTTCCAAACTGGCCTCCAAAGCCAGTCGCCGACTGGACATCCTCCGTCGTAGAAGGTCCTTCCTTGGCACACCTGAGCTCCTGACCACATACAAAGCTTTCATGTGCAGCCTGGTGGAGTACTGCTCGCTCTCCCCTCTGGTCTGGTTCCCCCACCTCACACCTTTATCTGCTTCACGCTGTGTGAACCAAGGCTTTTGGGATAATTGGTATCTCCTGCTATGAAGCTGAGTCTTTTGGTCTGTTACTCTTACCTCAGGCAGGTCAGTGGTCTTTCTGTCTTCTCTACCGTCTCCTCTCTGGCCTCCCCCCCCATATTTACTCAGGGCACTCAAGGTCCGCCAGCAACCCCCTTCTGGTGAAACAACCAAAATCAAGAATCACTGCTCACCTTCAATCCTTCATTCCTCTTTTTCCCCACCTCTGGAACAAAATTCCCACACTCTCTTCAATCCCACTCTTCCCTCCAGGTCTTCAAAACAGCTGTTCAGCACCACCTCTTATCTCCCCCCATCCAAAACCACAATATTTTCTACCCCCGTTAATCCACCCCAAACCCAACTCCTTCAAATTCCCTACTTTCCTTCCTGAAAGTCCCTGGAGTGTCCATCTTGTTTACCCTGTGTACCCCACCCCATCCCTCTCCCTTCTTTTCCCTCCCAAGGATATTGGAGGTCTTCGGGGTCTTAAGGATGTTGGGGTTGTGGGGGAACCCAAACGCTCAGATCACCAACGCTAATGTATCTCTTGATACCCTACAAAATTTATATGATGTCTTTTTCGATTTGCGATTTATAAAGTGAGCAATTTTACGATTAAAAGTCAAGATCTTCTTCTTTACCTTGGCCTTGACACCAAACCCGGGAGTTAACCACCATATTTGTACTGTCTACGGGCTGCATCGTGGTATGATTTAACTCGAACGCCAAATAATTTTAGATTTTCTACAAATATGCTGAGTTGATGCACATTGGTAGTTGTTGTAATACAAACCGAGATCGTTTCATGCTGCACAAATGGCCGAAAGACCCTAAGTTTGCATGAAATTGGTTGGACGAGTTTTGTCCGAAATACCCAAGTGCAGATCGGGCCTACAAAATATTTACTTTTGTGCTCGGAACATATTACAGAGCACTGTCATGAAGGAACAGAGATGGGTAGATCTTGTGGTTATCTGCCATGATGGAGATAGGATTCCATACCCATGATTAAGTTGGAAAAACAGCCGTCGTTCGAAATTGTAAGACCATCTCTACCCAGCTCCAGCACATGTACACTGGCGATTTAATCGGTGAATCAAACACCTCACCTCGCCTCCACCACCACACGAGCACCACTGCCCTCTCTACTAAGGTGGGACTTCGACATGGCACGGACACTATGGTGGGACACGGCACGATCAGACACAATTGGCGTCCTGAGAAAGTATGAAATGGGAAGATCCCATATTATACACGACCAAGTGGTCATCCTGCGATGCTGGGACAAAGCATTCGTCGCCCATTTTGTCTGCTGTGTCCGTGCCAGTGTTGTGCCATGCCATGTGTCTGCTGAAGTAATACAATTGATTTACTAATTAATACAATATCCTTCATAAACCATCAATTGAATGGAAAATCAAAAACTACCAACTTGTGGTGAATATGCAACCAGCATTTTCATCTTCACCAACACCTCCATTGTTGCAATGTTCGTCTGACTCGCTCGCATAAGGCTCAACGATAAGGCTCCATAATTCCCCCAGAAGCATTTCCATCACTAAGTTTGTCTCCAATAGTTTCTTCAAAATCCCACTGATCAGTTTCAACATATTGTACTGAGAACCTTCAAAGTTGCTCATGACGGTGGAATCTATATCTGAATCCGAGCTCAAAATACACTTTCTCTAAATACAGTAAGCCGCCATTTGGGTCAAGGTGGGTTCCAGGTGTGATGTTACTTGCAAAAATAGAAAATCGCCACTCTTGGGCTTTTTTCAGCACTTTGTGATTGGCAAAAATTCTCAATTTTTTTTCCCCTTCAAATTAGGCCATGATTAATGATTTTCAAGGTATTCAGAAGAAAATTTTTTTGTACTTGGATCTTCTTTTAAAGGGTCTTGGGGGCTGGGAGGGGGGGTGGGATTTAAGAATCTCAGGGGTTTTAAGGATCTTTTCGGTGTTGAAAGAGTGTGGGGATCTTAGGGATCTTAACCCTTTGTACCCGAGCGGCCGCTTTAATGGCCACAATTCAAACCTCCATGTACCCAAGTGGCCAGATTTTTCTCCAAGGAGCTCAAGATTCAAAGGATTAAATATCTTCGGGGTCTGAAAGGTATTGGTCTTCTTTGGGGGTCTTCAGGGTCTTGGGGGGTCTTTGGGGATATTAGGTGTCTTAATGGTCTTAAAGGATCTTAGGAGTTTCAGGGGTCTTGAGAGTCTTAAGTGTCTGTGTTGTGCCCAAGTCTTATGGTGTTTTATGGTCTTAGTGGTATTGGGGTTATTAAGGACCTTGGGGATATTTGGGATCTTGAGGGTTTTTGGGGTCTTAAATAACTTGAGATCTCAGGGGTCTTTGGTGATATCAAGGGTGTTGGGGTCCTGACCCAGGCAAAAATAACATTCCTTTCCTGTAGTAATTATCCGCAGACTACTGTAATATATGAGGGTACTACTCTCATGTACTATATTTCTAACTGAAGCATTTTTTTTCCTGGTGGGGTTTTGGGGGTCTTAAAGATCTTAGGTGCTTAAAGATCTTTAGGGTATTGGGGGTCTTAAGGATATTAAGGATGTTAAGGGTCTTTGGGATCTTGGGGGGGGGGGTGGTCTTAAGGGTCTTGGAAATTTCGGAGGTCTTTAGTGCCCATGTTTTGTCTTGGGGGGCAGGGAGGTCTCATGGGGTTTTCGGGTCATGGGAGTATTGGGGGTTCTTGAGGGTATTTGCGGTATTGTGGGTTCTTAAGGGTCTTGGAGGTCTTAAACGGTCTTAAGGTTCTAAGCGGTCTTGGGATCTTCGGGGTGTCAAGGGGTCTAAAGGATGTAAATGTCTAACTGCATCTTGGGTCTCAGCAGTCGAAAGGTTTAAAAGCGACGTTCTAATGATATGTAATTAATAGACATAGTCAGGGTGCAAGTGACATTCAAACAGTATGTAATTACAAGGCACCAAGGCTTCTAGGCTTGACGGACTATGTTTTTCATTTTTACATATTGGTTTGACATACATTATTCCCACGCCCTTTGTATGATGCACTCCATAATTTGCTCTTACTTTCCAGATATCAGTTGAGCAGTTTGCCAAAGCACAGACTCCGCTCATTAGATGAGACTATATTTTTATCCTGTTGTTTAACTGCTGATTGCTTATGTGTTCCTGTAGGTACCAAGATGGACGAGGCAGCTCTCACCAGCAACAGGTGACCTGTTATCCTTTCAAGGATGTCAATAACTGGTGGATTGTGAAGGATCCAAGGAGGTAATGAAAGTTTGGTAAACCTCCAACTGTCCTAAACTCCCGCTACTTCCTTCTCCGAATTGGGTCATTGGGCAACATGGAATTCATGTTTCAGTATTGTTAATTTTGTATTTTGTTTTTCATCAGACAGTCCACTTATGTAGATATTCCTCCACATCCTGTTCGACATGGAGACATTATTCAACTCATCCACGGCATGTCAGGCAAAATGCTGAACAGGTACCAGTATTATGTTGTTCTGTGCTTTTTTGTTTTTATTTTTCAGTTCATGATTTGCTTTATTTATTTATTTGGAGTCTGTTTCAGATGTAATTTGCAGATATTCTTTCCTTTAACAGGAAAAGTGGGGGGGGGGGGTGGCAGGGGATGCATAATATAGCTTTTCTAAGAACATAATTGTTAAGGCCAAAGTCACATTTGCTCTATGGCGAGGATACGGCGGCCGTACGCCCTCTGAATTGACAGAAACGTGCGGCGGCCGCAGAGTTTCTGCGGTGGCCTCAGGGTGGCCCTACGCCGTTTGGCTATATTTTACAGGTCGTAAGGTCGCTGTGGAATTATAACGAGTTGTTATAACTTTTTTTCATTTCTACGTTCGCCGTAGCAATTCGACAAGCCGAAACAAAAGAACTGGTAAAAAAAAAAAAAAAAATTTACCCATTCGTTACCGTCCGTCTGACCGCACGTTCGGTTTAGGGCCCCCCTGCGGGCACCTTGCGTCTGCCTTGAAAATTCTATGGCAGCCGCAGGAACGCCCTAAGGTCACCGTGCGACATCAAATCAAAGACCATACGGCACCCCCACGTTTTCGGTCTCCACAATTTGTAAATACGCCATGCGGCTCCCCGAAAAATAAAAACATATGTGACTGCTACATTGTGTGACCGTGGAAATACTGCAGCCGCCGTATAATTGCTAGTTTCCGTAGATTTTGGAGACCCCACGGCCGACATGGCAAATGTGACCTCGGCCTTAGTGACACTATACATGCATTGCTTCCCAGCTCTTAAAAAAATATAAAGAAATGAAAAAGATACTTTACTTGGACACAGGGAAAGGCCATTCATTATGTCATCACCCCAATGCTTTGTCCACACTTACTTTGTTGCTTATGGTCCTGTATTCCCTGTAATGCCTGAAGGTGTGTGTGTGTGTGTGTGTGTGTGTGTGTGTGTGTGTGTGTGTGTGTGTGTGTGTGTGTGTGTGTGTGTGTGTGTGTGTGTGTGTGTGTGTGTGTGTGTGTGTGTGTGTGTGTGTGTAATATATGATTGACCCCCTCCCACACTCCTCGAGCCGAAGAAGCTGCAGAAAGCAACCCAAGAAGACCTACACAAGGTAAGCGCAACACTGTTTCGAACCCTTCCTCGAGTTCCTCAACAACTATAAAGATGTTCACACAGAGTACACGCATGAGAATCCCAATACTACTCATCCCGGCTCGGCTACCAGACCGGTTTCATCACTTATTGGTGAAACATCAGCGATAGCGTAGTCAGCAGTTGATTCGGTGAGAGCTGATTGGCTATTCCCTCCATTCACAGGTGAGAGATGTGGGTGGGTCTTTCTTAATTTATATATTGACTGCTTTTAATGTTTGCACGTGGTACATGCATGGGAGCCTCGTTTGTATGCATTGCTGTCTATGCTATCGCTGATTATTCGCCAATTAAATAAGTGATGAAACCGGTCCGGAAGCTGAGGGGATGTGTAGCAATGGAATCTCATGTGTGTACTATGTGTGAACTTCTTTATAGTTGTTGAGGAATTCTGGGAATGGTTCGAAACAGCGTAGCGCTTATCTTGTGTCGGTCTTCTTGGGTTGCTTTATACAGTTTCTTCGGCTGGAGGAGTGTGGGAGGGGTCAATTATCTATATAATCCTTGCCACCTGGGTTGAGTTGATTCGGTGAGAGCTGATTGGCTATTCCCTCCATTCGTAGGTGAGAGATGTGGGTTGGTCTTTCTTTATATATACCAGCACGTGCCCGTAAAAAAAATAAAAATAATAATATTCAAACCGCGAGCAACAAACAACAACCACACAGGCCGTTTCTTCGCTCTCACGTGCCCGTACGTGCATGGCCCGGAAGCTCGCATATTATTCGCAGTTACGATTATTCGCAATTTAGTTTTAATACCCAATTATTCAATTAGCGCCAACGTATTTTACCTTTTCGCAATGTGGTGGCAAGGAAAAACAAAAAGAGAAGAGAAGAGAGAGAAATTTTTTTTACTTCCTGGTTCGGAGCATACCAGCACTCTGATGTTACCAAAATTTATGCACCGTCTAATATGAAAACGATCATAACTTGGGGCATTGTGTTTATCTATAAATGCGCATAAGAAATCGAGAAATTATTAGAATACACGGTCAGGCCAAAAAAAAAAAAAATGTTGCATTGGCGTAACCCGCCCGACCCTAAAAATTCCGCCGACCCTACGTTTTTTTTTTTTGTTTTTTTGCTATCGAAAAATTTTGCCGACCCTATTTTATTGCTATTTTTGTTGTTTTGCTATCGTTTTCAAGTATCTTGTTGATTGCGATCACGATCGCAAAAACCCGGAAGTGTTTCGGACAGAACCCGCCGACAAAAAGGGTGGTACTCGAGCCGGGGGAGATTTTGGGAGGGATTTATTAGGGAAAAAAAAAAAAAAAAAAAGATCCCGACCGACCTACCCTATTTTTCAGTGACCCGTTACGCCAATGCAACATTTTTTTTTTTTTTGGCCTCATCATTATCCGGAAGCCTGTATGTTGTAACCCGTAATGGGGAACGCGGCTGAGCTTCCCTTCCCCATCGGCCACGCCCACGCAACAACGTGTCTTGTCATTGGTTTGGTAAATAAATAGCCATAACTTGGGAAGCACTTGTCCGATTAATATCAAACGTTGAAAAGGCACATCCTCAGGTCCCCAGCAATATATCTGGCAAGTTTCTATTAGATCGGACCAGTGGTTGTCGAGAAAAGCGGTCACACACACACACACACACACACACACACACACACACACACACACACACACACACACACACACACACACACCTTGCTGGAATTATAGATAGGTGTGTGTGTGTGTGTGTGTGTGTGTGTGTGTATATATGTATATATATATATATATATATATATATATATATATATATATATATATATATATATATATATTGTTGTGGTTACCAGATTCGCAAACCACCATTCAGGTCCCTTAGGTGAGGTATCTCGGCAAGTATATGTGTAGTTAGGCCCAAACCCGTTGTCTAGTGGGAATACATGTCATTTATACGTGCTGCGACTCTTCAGGATAGCCGTTTTTCTTTTACTATCTTTATTTTGGACCAACCGCCATGATTACCACCACAACCACAACATCAACCACCAACCACAACACCGCTTCACCACAACCGCCGCGACCTTCACGTCACACCTCGCAACCGTAGCATCGCCACCGTTCTTGCCCCGCTGTGGCTACCGGTGTTGGACTCGTGCAGATCGCACGTTGAACAGCGTATACAAAATCACGGATTTTGTGCTTAAAAAACGGAACAAAAACGACACACGCACACTTTTTGCCGTACAATCGGTGAGCGAGGTGCGATTTGGCCCCGCCTCCAGAACGATCGATATATGCAAATTTGTGGATCAAAAAGCCTTCACGCCCACTTTTTCTCGGGCCAATGGGGAGCGAGGTGAAAGGTCAAAGGGAGGGGTCAAAGGCGAAGCTACGGGGGGATAAAAGGACCGTGTTCGTCAGTCAGAAGAGAGAGTCGCAAAGGAGAGTCAGCAGAACGGGAACGAGAGAGTCAGCAGAACGAGGCGGAGAGTAGGAGAGTCGGAAGCAGAGGGTCAAGACTTCGCGGGCGGTGGAGCTGCTCGTCGTGTGCGGAACGGAGGGGACGGAGCTGTGGAAAGGCGGTGACGTCAGACGAGGGGGTGCTCGCGTCGGTGCCGGGAGCTGCACGCCCGAGGGAGGCCGACAGCACGACCTGGCCGAGGTGGAGACGCACACCAGGGATAATAAAGATCCTCTATACCCCGAGCATCAGCAACCCCCTCCTGTTTCCCCCCGCGCTGAGATAGTGCGACCAAGGGGGCCCCTTTCCCACCCCCTGCCAGGCACTGTCCGCGAGGCCCGCGGAGTGAGGCGCCATCGCCGCTCCGCGTCTCATCACCAGACGGGTAGGCGCGACCCGGTCTCGGCCTCAGGCCCGCCTCATTCTTGAGGGTATTCTTTTCCTTGGTTTTGGGTATGTGTTGTCGGCGCCGTCTGTGAAGTAGAATTGTATAAGTGTTGCCGTGTGCTCGGTAGTCGGTATTAGCTCTGCACTGTGTTTTCACTTTTATGTTTGCTTTTTGTGTAAATGGAATTGTGTTTTCTTTTTTTTGTGTGCATTTGGTGGAATTGTATTTGTGTGCTTCCCGTGTGCCGCGAATAAATGTGCTTTATTGTTGAACTGTTCTCCCGCTTCGCTTCGTCTTTTCCTCCATTGAATCCTCATCTTGCTTCACGTAAAGGGTTGGTAGTGGGCTGAATACGCCCGATAATTAATCGAACCGTCGAGGTCGACGATAACACCGCTCGGTTATTCTGATAGTACGGAACGGGTCGCTTAAGTGGCCCGTGTCCGAAGTCGACCTGCGGCGAGGTGCGATCGCCCGGTCTACCCTCCGCGTGGGTACTTAGGTAGTTCGAATTTGGCGAGCAACCCTATCCCACGCGGGGGCTGATTGGCTCGATCGCGGTGAGACCGAAAGGTCCACCCGTGACTGGTTCCCGGCGTTAGTCCGAGAGGGTCACGACTGGATTGTCCGTCCGGTGGGCGACGTGCCGCGATTCGAGTTACGTGGCCGTCAGCACGCCGGCGGGCGCGAAATCCGCAACACTGGTGTCAGGTCGTGCGATACAAATTCATCGCCCTCCTCGCGGCACTGGTATCGGAGAACAGGAAAACAGGCTCTCCTGTCTCCGGCTAAATTCACGGGAATCGGTCCAGGGGTGAGAGAAGCGACCCCCGATTCCCTCCAAATTACGAGCGAGCAAATTAACCCTTCACGAGAAGCAAGATGGCGTCTCAAGGCGAGCGGGAGCCGGGGGTATTAGAAATGTATATGTGTCGTAATGTAGAATCCATGGTCCAGGATGGAATCCCCGAGTAGGAAATGTTGATTGTGCAGGAACACGGACTCGCCCAACTGAACCCAGGGCCCGAGGTGGGTGCGGCAGCGGCCGCGGTGTATGACACCTCCCCCCCCTCCACCAAGACCCTTCCCCAACCCCTGCCGAAACGGCTCACCTGAGCGCACCCGACGTGGCCCAGCTATGCGCCATGCTGGCGGCAATGAACGAAAAGGTGAAAGCGAAAATGATCGAAAATATGGATGCGATTATGAAAACCTAAATGAAAGACATGAACAAGCAAATGAATGAAGTGAAAACGACGATAGATGCGAATACACAACAAATGAACAAAAAGATGGATACAAATACAAATGAAGTGAAAACGACGATGGATGCGAATACACAGCAAATGAGGGAAGAGATGAAAAAGTTCCGGGGTGAGACGCAGAACATGGGCCGATGCCTGCAGGCGGGCATGAAGGCCGTGACCAGGGGAGCTGGGAATGGCGACTCCACGAGTGGGAGCAAACGAGCTGGAAGGGGGTGCAACGGCTGACAGGCCCGCGGTGGTGGCGGTTGAAAAAATAATTCGGAGGGCGTGTTGGACGAGGGTCGTGACAGAGGAATCGACGGTGACCAAGAGGGAAAAATTAAATGGGGAGACCAAAACGTGTGAGACGAGACACGAGGTGACGACAAAGGAAATAATAATAGTTGAGACAAGGGAGGTAAAGGGTGAAGAGTTGGCAGAGACACGGGAGATAGAAAAAATAGAGGAAAGACTACACGAGGAAGATGGGGTAAGTGACGCACACACACACACGGAGGTAGTGGAGGATAATGGGGGTGAGCTGGCGGACTGGGTGCAGGGACCAGTGCGAGCAGCTGGATGGCCTCCTCCAGGAACGAGGGGAGGGAGTCTGCCCCCTTGAGGCGGATCACGACCAGGTGAGTTCGGTCGTGCTTCGCGAGGTTGAGGGGAGGAGTGCTGTGGACGGGTGCATGGAGAGCTTGGGAGGTATAGAGGCCCCGGAGACCCTTGTGGGGACACAAATCCCCAGTGTGGTTGTCCCTGTGTGTGTGGTGCAAGGTGTGAGTGCGGCACCGTGTGTGGAAGCGACCCCGTGTGTGAGTGGTATGGTGCCAGAGTGCGTGCTTCCCAGCACGCCGTGTGTGGATGAGGCACGGAGTGTGAGTGAGGCACCGCGGGTGAGTGCCCCCGCGTGTGTGGATGAGGAACTACGTGTGAGTGGTGTGGTGGCGATAGTGCCGGAGTACGTGCTTCCCAGCACGCCGTGTGTGGATGAGGCACCGCGGTTAAGTGCCCCCGCGTGTATGAGTGAGGGACGTTGTGTGGAAGAGACCGCGTGTGTGAGTGTCGCCGTGTGTATGAGTGAGGTACCGCGGGTGAGTGCCCCCGCGTGTGTGGGTGAGGCACCGCGGGTGAGTGCCCTCGCGTGTGTGGGTGAGACACCGCGGGTGAGTGCCCCCGCGCGAGTGAATGGAGCACCACGTGTGAGTAGTGAGGCACGCGTGAGTGAACGGCCGTGTGCAAGGTCGCTGTGTGCAAGGGAGACCGTGTGTGTGAGAGAGCGGTATGTGAGGGAGATGTCGGTTGGCATGCGGGAGCACGCAGCCGCGTCTCCCGGTGTGAATGTGATGGAGTGGACTGTGTGCGTCGTAACACGCAGGTTGCGTGTGTGGAATGGAGACGGAGACGGCGACAGAGGAGAGAAAGCCGAGTAGCGGCTGTAGTTGTTTCGAGGACCGTGCCGGGTTCACCCAGCAGTGAGCACGCGGTTCGTGCTGTGCAACGCACGAGACCGCCACGTGCTCGCTTGCGAGAGTGAAGTCCCGGTCCGGAAACGCACGCGGTGGATTTGCCGATCCCGCGGACGGACAAAGTTTAGGCAGGTAAATGGATTTGGACCGGACGGGTTCTCCACGCGATCGTGCGTGTTAAGCTCCAACGGGCAAAGCACATGTGTTCGCATGGGGAACCCCTCGAGACGTGTGGCTTGTGTTTTTTTTTATATATGCGCACGGTGACGTCATGGCTGCACGTGGGGTTGGAATCCGGCAGGAGGGGTATCTCTGCCGGATGGTCCCGTCCAAGGAGGGACGAGGAACACGTGCAGCTGCATGACGTCACGGGCAGGTGCAAAGTGCGCGAGCTCTGAGTTGCCGCGCAGGTGCTGCGCATGAAAAAAAAAAAAGAAAAAAAAAAGGGAGCAAGCCTCACTTTCGGGTGCAAAGGATTCCTGGGCAAGGGGTGGAAGACCCCCTTACCCTGGGCACAGGATGGAAACTAGTTAGGGGGAAGGGTTAGCTTAGTTAGACCGACTTCATGGGGCAGGGGTAAGTCCTCATGGAGTCCGTGGAATGGATTAGTTAGAGGGATTGTAGTCAGATTTAGGTTGGGAAATAAAATGAGTTAGGAGACAGTGACAGACTTGTGGATGTGTAGTGGGGACGTAGTTTAGCTACGTAGTGTTAAAAGGAACGTGCTGTAGTTTAAGGGACGACGTGGGAGCACGAGTTAGTTAGGGGGTGCAGTTAGAAGGATGGCAGAGTTCAGCGGTGTGTGTGTTGAAGAGTTGGTGAGTTGTGAGGTGAGTACTTGTTGAGTGAGTGAGGCCAGCGGGTCTGTGTGAATGGAGCGAATGGGGAATGCATGGTGCGATGAGTGATTGGGGGGAGGAGTGACTCCCGCCCAAGGGACCCCGGGGTCAGTGTAGAGTGAGTTAGCTGGGTTAGTCAAATTGAAAAATGGAGGTCGTTTTGTTGTTGGTGGGAAAGTAGGCTCGAGACCCATTTGGAGGGGTGCAGGAGCCCTGTTGACGGGCTTGGGAGCGTGGCTGCGAAAGGTGAGTATCGCTGAGTGGGTACCCCGGGCACCAGGCTAGTCGGCCGTGGTAGGCCAAGGGCCCATGGGGGGCCGGGATAGCGTAGTGGGCACGGGTGCGCCTGCTTGGTGCGGGGGCCCGGGGCGCCATTAGCCGCGTGGGCAGTGTTGTGGGCACGGGTGACCCTCGGAAAGGGGCCCGGGAGGCCGGCCTGCCACGTGTGCGTTTCAGGGGAGGTGCCATAGGGGGCACTCCCTGGTGTTAGGGAGCTGGTAGGCTCGGAGGCAGTGTATTGCCCGGGGGTGCCATAGCGGGAGATTCGGCAGAGGGTCGTGCCTGCCGGAGGGAGCCACGTGTCCCAGCCAGGAGACCGTGTGAGGGCACGGAGAGAAAATTGGGGGGTGAGGCCCGAAATTGTAAGGACACCAACACAGGCGACGGGAATCTGGGTTGTTAGAACCAATAGTTTAAGCGAGAGGCGCTTGTTGAAAGCCCCGGGGTAGTTTAACAGTTAAATGGTTAGGGTAGATTAGGAGATGTACCCCTCCGCACCATCCATCCCCTCGCTGTCGTTGTGGGCCGCTGGACCCACTTGGTGTTAAGATCGCCGAACTCTGGGGAGGCCATTCTGAGGCTTCGTTGGGCCTCAGCACAGGACGTTAGCTCTCCCTTGTTCCCCTCCGGGAAGGGAACGTAGGGGTTGGGAGTAGGCTAGGTGACAGGATAGGTTAGCCGAACAAGGACGATAAAGGGGGTTAGGGGACGATTTATAGTGGGGAAGTAAAAATAAAAACAATAAAAAAATAAGTTGGGGCTAAATTGGGGTTTGACAAATTAAGGGAGTGGGTATGTACAGTGACAGGCAAAGGCGATAGGTTGGGAGGGAGACAGGTAGGTAGGTCCGAGCCCGCCTTCCAAGTGGCCAGCACCACCGCACTCCCTCCACCAACCTCCACTGAACGGCAAAGGCTGGCCAGCTTCATCTGCTGGCTGTGTTGCTTCAAGGCCTGTGCCGGCCCACTTCATCTGCCGGCTGGCTGTTTTTCTGCAAGGCCTGTGCCGGCCAGTTCATCTGCTGGCTGTTTTAGCTGCAAGGCCTGTGCCGGCTGGATCGTCTGCCGGCTGGCTGTTTTTCTGCAAGGCCTGTGCCGGCCAGTTCATCTGCTGGCCGTGTTTTGCGTCAAGGCCTGTGCCGGCCAGTTCATCTGCCGGCTGTGTTTGCCTGCAGCGGCTTCCTTCTTCTGCGGGCTGTGTTTGCCTGATCACCTTTGCCATGCCATGCCCACTGCCCCTGTTCACCAGCCCCGTTCAATTTTTGCTCTGCCCCCCCCCCTGTTCATTTCCATGTGCGCCAGGATCAGAAAGCAACAGTTTGCAAGCTGCAAGAACTGCCCTGTTGGCAGCTACAACACGGGCCTGCAGTGGCGGCCCGTGCACCGCGTTTGTGCAGCCCATGCACCGTTGTGGTTCACTGCATTCAGTTCAAACCGTTCATGCATCCATTCGTTGTGCTCATTGCGTGTGCCACTTGAGCTGGCACGGAGACTGCGTTTGTGCAGCCCAAGCACCGTTGTGGTTCACTGAGTTCAGTTCAAAAGGGAAGGCCTTGGACTGCGTGTGAGCAGCCAGCCACGTTCCCTGTCACCTGCATTGTTTTGAGCCAGAGACTGCATGTGGGCAGCCTGGCTCCCTGCTAACTACTTTTCTTTTGCAGAGTTCAATGATCCTGGGCCATGGTTTAGTGTAAAATTTGTAAGTTAAGGGTAAGATGTACTGTAAATATGAGTGCGCCCCCGGCATGTATGTCTTAGCGCCGGCAATTTTATTTAAGTCGTCCGTGTGAGTGAGTTTGTTTAGATAGTTACGCAGCCCTCAGGTTATTTATTTTGGGGACACGAATACCATGAATGTCGCACTCAGGGATCCGTAGGTAAAATGTACTAGGGGAAAACTACACATGATGGCACACGAAAATTTGACGACTCGGGACGAGTCTGTAAAAAGGGAAGGGGGTAGTGTTGTGGTTACCAGATTCGCAAACCACCATTCAGGTCCCTTAGGTGAGGTATCTCGGAAAGTGCATGTGTAGTTAGGCCCAAACCCGTTGTCTAGTGGGAATACATGTCATTTATGCGAGCTGCGACTCTTCAGGATAGCCGTTTTTCTTTTACTATCTTTATTTTGGACCAACCGCCATGATCACAACCACAACATCAACCACCGACCACAACCACCGCTTCACCACAACCGCCACGACCTTCACGCACACCTCACAACCGTAGCATCGCCACCGTTCTTGCCCCGCTGTGAGTACCGGTGTTGGACTCATGCAGAACGCGCGTCGAACAGCGTGTACAAAATCACGGATTTTCTGCTTCAAAAACGGATCAAAAACGACACACGCCCACTTTTTGCCGTCCAATCGGTGAGCGAGGGGCGATTTGGCCCCGCCTCCAGAACGATCGATATATGCAAACTTGTGGATCAAAAAGCCTTCACGCCCACTTTTTCTCGGGCCAATGGGGAGCGAGGTGAAAGGTCAAAGGGAGGGGGTCAAAGGCGAAGTTACGGGGGGGATAAAAGGACGGTGTTCGTCAGTCAGAAGAGAGAGTCGCAAAGGAGAGTCAGCAGAACGGGAACGAGAGAGTCAGCAGAACGAGGTCGGAGAGTCAAGAAGAGGAGAGTCGGAAGCAGAGGGTCAAGACTTCGCGGGCGGTGGAGCTGCTCGTCGTGTGCGTTGGAGTCGGAACGGAGGGGACGGAGCTGTGGAAAGGCGGCGACACCAGACGAGGGGGTGCTCGCGTCGTGCAGGAAGCTGCACCCGAGGGAGGCCGACAGCGCGACCTGGCCGAGGTGGAGACGCTCGTCGCACATAATAAAGATCCTCTATACCCCGAGCATCAGCAACCCCCTCCTGTTTCCCCCCGCGCTGAGATAGTGCGACCAAGGGGGCCCCGTTCCCACCCCCTGCCAGGCACTGTCCACGAGGCCCGCGGGTTGCGGGGCCATCGCCGCTCCGCGTCTCATCACCAGACGGGTAGGCCCGACCCGGTCTCGGCCTCAGGCCTGCCCCATTCTTGGGGATTTCTTTTCCTTGGTTTTGGGTATGTGTTGTCGGCGCCGTCTGTGAAGTAGAATTGTATAAGTGTTGCCGTGTGCTCGGTAGTCGGTATTAGCTCTGCACTGTGTTTTCACTTTTATGTTTGCTTTTTGTGTAAATGGAATTGTGTTTTCTTTTTTTGTGTGCATTTGGTGGAATTGTATTTGTGTGCTTCCCGTGTGCCGCGAATAAATGTGCTTTATTGTTGAACTGTTCTCCCGCTTCGCTTCGTCTTTTCCTCCATTGAGTCCCCATCTTGCTTCACGTAAAGGGTTGGTAGTGGGCTGAATACGCCCGATAATTAATCGAACCGTCGAGGTCGACGATAACACCGCTCGGTTATTCTGATAGTACGGAACGGGTCGCTTAAGTGGCCCGTGTCCGAAGTCGACCTGCGGCGAGGTGCGATCGCCCGGTCTACCCTCCGCGTGGGTACTTAGGTAGTTCGAATTTGGCGAGCAACCCTATCCCACGCGGGGGCTGATTGGCTCGATCGCGGTGAGACCGAAAGGTCCACCCGTGACTGGTTCCCGGCGTTAGTCCGAGAGGGTCACGACTGGATTGTCCGTCCGGTGGGCGATGTGCCGCGATTCGAGTTACGTGGCCGTCGCACGCCGGCGGGCGCGAAGACCGTAACAATATATATATATATTGTTGTGGTTACCAGATTCGCAAACCACCATTCAGGTCCCTTAGGTGAGGTATCTCGGCAAGTATATGTGTAGTTAGGCCCAAACCCGTTGTCTAGTGGGAATACATGTCATTTATACGTGCTGCGACTCTTCAGGATAGCCGTTTTTCTTTTACTATCTTTATTTTGGACCAACCGCCATGATTACCACCACAACCACAACATCAACCACCAACCACAACACCGCTTCACCACAACCGCCGCGACCTTCACGTCACACCTCGCAACCGTAGCATCGCCACCGTTCTTGCCCCGCTGTGGGTACCGGTGTTGGACTCGTGCAGGGCGCACGTTGAACAGCGTGTACAAAATCACGGATTTTGTGCTTCAAAAACGGATCAAAAACGACACACGCCCACTTTTTGCCGTCCAATCGGTGAGCGAGGGGCGATTTGGCCCCGCCTCCAGAACGATCGATATATGCAAATTTGTGGATCAAAAGCCTTCACGCCCACTTTTTCTCAGGCCAATGGGGAGTGAGGTGAAAGGTCAAAGGGAGGGGTCAAAGGCGAAGCTACGGGGGGATAAAAGGACCGTGTTCGTCAGTCAGAGGAGTGTGGAAGTCTGGAGCCCGAAGCCTGCAGTAGCTGGAGAAGCTGAAGAGAGTCGAACGAGGAGAGCCCAAAGAAGAGTCCAGGGTGGAGAGTCCAGAGGCGGAGAGGCGGCAGCGGCGAAGGCAGACGAGGGGGTGCTCGCGACGGTGCCGGGAGCTGCACGCCCGAGGAAGGCCGGCAGCGCGACCTGGCCGAGGTGGAGACGCACACCAGGGATAATAAAGATCCTCTATACCCCGAGCATCAGCAACCCCCTCCTGTTTCCCCCCGCGCTGAGATAGTGCGACCAAGGGGGCCCCTTTCCCACCCCCTGCCAGGCACTGTCCGCGAGGCCCGCGGAGTGAGGCGCCATCGCCACTCCGCGTCTCATCACCAGACGGGTAGGCGCGACCCGGTCTCGGCCTCAGGCCCGCCTCATTCTTGAGGGTATTCTTTCCTTGGTTTTGGGTATGTGTTGTCGGCGCCGTCTGTGAAGTAGAATTGTATAAGTGTTGCCGTGTGCTCGGTAGTCGGTATTAGCTCTGCACTGTGTTTTCACTTTTATATTTGCTTTTTGTGTAAATGGAATTGTGTTTTCTTTTTTTGTGTGCATTTGGTGGAATTGTATTTGTGTGCTTCCCGTGTGCCGCGAATAAATGTGCTTTATTGTTGAACTGTTCTCCCGCTTCGCTTCGTCTTTTCCTCCATTGAATCCGCATCTTGCTTCACGTAAAGGGTTGGTAGTGGGCTGAATACGCCCGATAATTAATCGAACCGTCGAGGTCGACGATAACACCGCTCGGTTATTCTGATAGTACGGAACGGGTCGCTTAAGTGGCCCGTGTCCGAAGTCGACCTGCGGCGAGGTGCGATCGCCCGGTCTACCCTCCGCGTGGGTACTTAGGTAGGTCGAATTTGGCGAGCAACCCTATCCCACGCGGGGGCTGATTGGCTCGATCGCGGTGAGACCGAAAGGTCCACCCGTGACTGGTTCCCGGCGTTAGTCCGAGAGGGTCACGACTGGATTGTCCGTCCGGTGGGCGACGTGCCGCGATTCGAGTTACGTGGCCGTCAGCACGCCGGCGGGCGCGAAATCCGCAACAATATATATATATATTGTTACGAATTTCGGTCCGCCCGGCGTGCGATCGGCCACGTAACTCAAATTGCGACCGCGTCGCCCACCGGACCGGACAATTCAGTCGTGACCCTCCTTGGAACTTTCGCCAGGAGTTAATCATGGGTGGGTCTTTCAACCCCACCACAATCGTGCCAATTGGCCACCCGTGCAGGATAGGGTTGTTCGCCAAACTCGACCTACCTAAGTACGTGAGCGGGTAGTTAACCGGGCGATCGTACCTCGCCGCTGGCCGGCCGAGGACAGGAACCGCTTAAGCGATCCGTTCCGTGCTTCAGTGATAACCGAGCGGTGTTATAGCCCGCCCCGACGGACGTGATTATTTACCGGGTGCTTACACCCCTCTACCAATTCCTTCCCTGATGCAAGATGGAACTTTCAAACAAGGGAAAGGACGCAACGAAACGGGGAACAGTTAGACAAGCACATTTATTGCACACTCAGACAAGCACGTATTTTACAGACATACAGTAATTCATGCACGTACAACAGTCAAAGCAATGAAAGCAAGAATTGCAACCAAATAAAGTCTTTATTCACACAATTACTTAAACAATTCTACTTATAAGACGGCGCCACCACATGCATTTACACAAAAGCAAAGGAAAAAGCCACCCTCAAAGGCAAGGGTGGCAGACAGGGTCGTGGACCAAATGTGCGTGGAACCTGGATGAGTGGCCAGGTCCACGAGACCGAAGGGTCTTACCCGCGCCCTCGTGGAGCGATGGCGGGCAAGCCGCAATGTCAGCGTAGCTGCGCCTGGCTTCGTGCCCCTGGCGTGGCCGGTGAGCTCTCTCCGGCGTTCGGCCCCCGTCTGCCTTTCCCATCTGCTTCGAGCTCCGTCTCCCGACATGACTGCCCCGCCGACACTGCACCCGACTTGACTGCCCCGCCGAGACTGCCCTCGACTTGACTGCCCCGTCTCCCAACTCTCCAGACTGCCGCGACCACGCAGAGGCACAGACACACGCGCGCGCACACGCAGAGGCACAGACACACACGCGCACGCGCAGAGGCACAGACACACACGCGCACGCGCAGAGGCACAGACACACACGCGCACGCGCAGAGGCACAGACACACACGCGCACGCGCAGAGGCACAGACACACACGCGCACGCGCAGAGGCACAGACACACACGCGCACGTGCAGAGGCACAGACACACACGCGCACGTGCAGAGGCACAGACACACACGCGCACGCGCAGAGGCACAGACAGACACACACACGCACACGCAGAGGCACAGACACGTGCGCGCACACACGCAGAAGAACAGACGCGCGCGCGCACACGCAGAGGCACAGACACGCGCGCCCACACACAGAGGCACAGACACACGCGCACGCAGAGGCACAGACACGCTCGCGCGCGCACACGCAGAGGCACAGACGCACGCAGAGGAACAGACACACGCGCACGCGCAGAGGCACAGACACACACACACACACACGCGCACGCACACGCAGAGGCACAGACACACACGCGCGCGCACACACGCAGAGGCACAGACACACGCGCGCGCACACGCAGAGGCACAGACACGCGCGCGCACACGCAGAGGCACAGACACGCGCGCGCACATGCAGAGGCACAGACACACGCGCACGCAGAGGCACAGACATGCGCACGCACATGCAGAGGCACAGACACACGCGCACGCAGAGGCACAGACATGCGCACGCGTGCACACGCAGAGGCACAGACGCACGCACACGCACAGGAACAGACACACACACACACACACACACACACACACACACACACACACACACACACACACACACACACACACAGACAGACACAATTGCAAAACTGCATCACACGCTGTGTGGGGGACGAGCAAAAAATATCAGGATCGTGAAGACACACCGAGTACTTTATCAATGTACAGGTACTTCATTGTGTGTAACCCCGCTAACGTCCAAGTCTTAATTGGGCTAACTCCACTTGGGTACACAGAACTTAGTCAGGCACTTCCAAGATATAACAGGGCCAGGCACATTCATATTAATGAGTCGCAGGTCAAAACAATTAGGATATTTGACCATCTCCTTTTGAAAACTGGATTTAACAGCCACAACAATGGGGTTGGGTGAGGGGCAATTCGTCGAGGGGGGCGGGGGGGGGGGTGATAAGAAATACTAATTTACATAGACAGCGTATGAGTGGGTTTGCATGGTTTTTCGCCTTAATCCTCATTAATCCACTTGGTAAAGGAGAATACTACCTTTTCTCTTATAGTGTTACCTCATAGAACGTCGTTTCACATTGCTATTAAAGAAAAAAATATTTCTTTAAAAAGTAAAATGAAAAAAGAAAAGAAAATTGATCCTAACGCCCAAGAAGTACTGTACAGTATGTGCCAAGGAAACGTAACCTCGTTGCTACATCCTTACTCTCAGGCCAATCAGTGATCATCTCCTTACATATCTTTCCCGCCAATGCTCTAGTGTTGTCTCGGTATGCTCATACAAACAGTATGCTCCTGGTACGCCCATTATTACCCTGCGCTCGCGAAGCGAAAAGCAGGGTCGGGCATTTGGGTGCATACATGCGTGTGTGTGCATTTTAAAAATTCATTTTCTCAGCAACCGTTGGCCCGATTGACACAAAATTTACCATAGGAGTGCTTCTGCCTGTACAATTTTTATTATCATTCATAATTATGACATCATAGGTGATGTGGTACAAACGCCATCTTGGAAAAACGTTACACTAAATCTCCCAAATCGCTCAATGGAAAAAAAGTGAAACATGGTTCATTGTCAAGTACTCCCAATGGGGAGTAAGATATTTTAATGATGATCTCATCGGTGCCTTCATTATGACGTCATTCAACAAGTCCTGGACAACGCTTGATCTGACCAGAATGAAAACAAAAAACAAAAAAAAACAACCTCTGCAACTGTTAGTCCAATGGACACAAAAATTTCTGAAAATTTTAAATTCTGCAGGCTCCTCCTGTATAATTTTTTTCAATGATAATTATGACGTCATAGGTCACGTGATACAGGCGCCATCTTGGAAAAATCGAAAAAAGTTGTGCCTCCATATCTCTGAAATTGCTCCATGGAAAAAATTGAAACGTGGCTTATTGTCAAGTACTCCCCTTGGGGAATAAGATATGTTAATGATGATGTCATCAGTACTTTAATTATGACGTCGTAATTCGACAAGTACAACGCTTGATTCGATTAGCATGAATTTTATTTCTATGCAATTCTTGATCCGATTGACATGAAATGTTCACCATAGGAGTGCCATCTTCTGTAGAATATGATGATGATAATTATGACATCATGGGTCACGTGGTACAGACACCATCTTGGAAAAACTTCGCACCTCTATAATCTCTGAAACCACCCCATGGTAAAATTAATGCATGGCACATTGTCAGCTACTTCCCATGGGGAATAAGATATGTTAATGATGATGTCATTGGTGCCTTCGTTATGATGTCATAATTAAACGACAACACTTCTCTGATCATTATGAATTTTTCTTCTCAGCAACTGTTGGTCTGATGGACACTAAATTTTCACCATAGGAGTGCCGCCTCCTTGAGAATATTTTAATGATAGTCATGATGTCAGATTATGTGGTACAGGCGCCATCTTGGAAAAACCGAAAAACGTTGCACCTCGATATCTCCAAAACCGTTGACTGCACAGGGTAAGTATTCTTTGAATACCATCTAGTTCCTTACGTGTTTAGTGACAATTTTAGACCCATCATGTCTGGAAATGGCATGTGAGTGATAGTACTATGAACTTATCCAAGTTAACAAGGAAAAAGCATCAACTTGGATGTGAAGATGCAGGTGTTCAGGATGATGATGGTGGGTGAATGTAGTTTACTCCAATAAAATTCATAAGGAATGCAGGGCACAGCATGAGGTCAATGAGACATGTTAGAGAATGTAACCTGAGCCCGAGGTAATTATTGTTCCCAGCTGCAACCCGACAAAACATCAAGCAAGCTCCCATTACGGAAAATATATTTATATTATTTTTTTATTTTTTAAAATGTTATGTTGTGTGATTAACACATTTTTTTTCATTGCTTATAAGACTCAACTATAACATCTGTACATAATTGTATCTGATGCCCAATGTAGTCATCCTCTCGCATTCATACTTCAGATATATATGCTCTCGTGATATCTGATGCCCAATGAAGCTGTCTTATCACGTTCATACGTCATATATACGCTCTGGGAGAAGTTTTCTTCAAAGGCGCAATGTTATAACGAACTCTTATGTGCTATTTTCACATAGCACTCACTCCTTTGGAACACATCCTGAGCATTATAAGAGGTATGAGAGTTATGAGTTAAAGCCAATTAAGCTTTATTCTGAATGTGAAATTCTCATGGCTGAGGAAATGTGAATGCAAAGATGAAACTATCTGTGCAGAGTCCCATCCTGGAACTCTGTGTATGATGCCATAGTACATCTTTCATGCAAACGGATTGTACACTTGTGCGTCTTATTTCAGCCACAACGTGGCCGCACCAGTGACTCCAACCTGCCAAGAAGTCTCCTGCTATGTAGATCACAACATCAGCTTGCCGGCGCAGACTTATTGGCGAGTGGTGAGATCCTGTTGGCATTTGGTTAAACCACCACAAAAGACAAGTTTATTGCTGTTTGACTTGGATATAGATTTGATTTATTTGTATCAAAATGCTATTTTGTTTCTGCGAGTGGTGTTTATGGCTGAAGTGATAGGTAATCTTTTGAAATTGACAATACTATATATGTATGTTTCAAATTTTTCACCTTTTGTTGCCTTGTATCCTGGAATTAAATTGCATGATATCAGACTTTTTTTCTACTTTTATTTGCACATCGTAACCCACAACTTAACTTAAGTGGAAAAACAAATTCCTACAAATTTCAGAAAATTTATTGAAAATACAAAACGAGAACATCTTGGTTCGATAAGGCAATAAAAGGTGAAAATTTTGAAAGGAGGTGTAGACTTTCTATAGTGTGTGTGTATATATATATATATATATATATATATATATATATATATATATATATATATATATATATATATATATATACACACACGCACAACACAACACAACACAACACAACACAACACAACACAACACAACACAACACAACACAACACAACACAACACAACACAACACAACACAACACAACACAACACAACACAACACAACACAACACAACACAACACAACACAACACACACACACTGTATTATGAAACATGGTGTTTATGGCGGTGGCTTCCCACACTGCATTTTAAATGATGCACATGCATGCAAAGCTCAACATTCACTTTTGAAATGAAAGGCATGAATAATGTTGATGCCAAATTTTATTTTGCAAGCAGGATATGCTACACTCTTTTTGGACAAATCAAACCGCTGCCACTTGATGTTGCACCACCATTTCATGGTGGGTGGTTATAAGTAGCTCAGAGTTTTGGCTCTGAGTAGAACTGAGAGTGCAACATAATTCTTCTTCTTCCTCTTTCGGCTTGCTCCCGCTAGGGGTCGCCACAGCGGACCAACTGTCTCCATTTTGCTCTATCCTCCACATCTTCCATTGACACTCCAACCACCCGCATGTCCGCCCTCACCGCATCCATGAACCTCTTCTTTGGCCTTCCTCTTCTCCTCCTGCCTGGCGGCTCCATCTTCAACATCCTTCTCCCGATATACTCCGTTTCCCTCCTGTGCACATGTCCAAACCATCTCAATCTCGCCTCTCTCACTTTGTCTCCAAACCGTCCTACCTGCGCTGTCCCTCTAATACACTCATTTCTTATCCTGTCCATCCTCGTCACTCCCAACGAGAATCGCAGCATCTTTAACTCTGCCACCTCCAGCTCCGCTTCCTGTCTTTTTGTTAGTGCCACCGCCTCCAAACCATACAACATAGCTGGTCTCACTACCGTCTTGTATACTTTCCCCTTCACTCTTGCAGCTACCCTTCTGTTACAAATCACTCCTGCAACTCTTCTCCACCAACTCCATCCTGCCTGCACTCTCTTTTCACTTCTCTCCCACACTCTCCATTACTTTGGACAGTTGATCCCAAGTATTTAAACCAATCCACCTTCCCCACCTCAACTCCTTGCAACTGCACCATACCACCACCCTCCCTCTCATTTACGCACATGTACTCCGTCTTACTCCTACTGACTAACATTCCCCTTCTCTCCAGTGCGTACCTCCACCTCTCAAGGCTCGATTCAGCCTGCTCCCTACTCTCCCTACAGATCATGATGTCATCCGCGAACATCATGGTCCATAGAACTCCAGTCTGATCTCGTCCGTCAACCTGTCCATCACCATTGCAAACAGGAAAGGGCTCAGAGTCGATCCTTGGTGCAATCCCACTTTAACCTTAAACCGGTCCGTCATTCCTACCGCACACCTCACCGCTGTCACACTGTCCTCATACATATCCTGCACGATCCTCACATACTTCTCCACCACTCCCGACTTCCTCATACAATACCACAACTCCTCTCTTGGCACCCTATCATAAGCTTTCTCTAAATCCACAAACACACAATGTAACTCTTTCTGGCCTTCCATATACTTCTCCATCACCATTCTCAAAGCAAACATCGCATCAGTGGTGCTCTTTCCTGGCATAAACCCATATTGCTGCTCACAGATCGTCACCTCTCCTCTCAACCGAGCTTCCACTACTCTTTCCCACAACTTCATGGTGTGGCTTAACAACTTTATCCCTCTGTAATTTCCACAGCTCTGCACATCACCCTTATTCTTGAAAATCGGAATCAGTACACTTAATCTCCACTCCTCCGGCATCCTCTCACTTTCCAAGACTTTATTAAACAATCTGGTTAACAACCCCACTGCCATCTCTCCTAAGCACTTCCATGCCTCCACTGGTATACCATCTGGGCCAACCGCCTTTCCACTTTTCATCTTCTTCATAGCAGTCCTCACTTCATCCTTACTGATCCACCCCACTTCCAGATTCACTATCTCCACCTCTTCCAACCTTCTCTCTCTCTCATTTTCTTCATTCATCAGCTCCTCAAAGTACTCCATCCACCTTCTCAACACACTCTCCTCGCTCGTCAGCACATTCCCATTTGCGTCCTTTATCACCCGAACCTGCAGCACATCCTTCCCAGCTCGGTCCCTCTGTCTTGCCAATCGGTATAAATCCTTTTCCCCTTCTTTTGTATCCAGCTTCTCATACAGCTCGTCATATGCCTTTTCCTTGGCCTTTGCCACCTCTCTTTTGCTTTTCGACGCCACTCCTTATACTCCTGCCGACTTTCTTCATCTCTCTGACTATCCCACTTCTTTTTAGCCAACCCCTTCTTCCTTATACTTTCCTGTACTTCCTCATTCCACCACCAAGTCTCCTTATCTTCCTTCCTCTGTCCAGATGTCACACCAAGTACCTTCCGAGCTATCTCCCTCACAACTTCTGCTGTCGTTGCCCAATCATCCCACCCATCTTTACCACCATCCAGCGCCTGTCTCACCTCCTCCCTAAATTTCACGCAACAGTCTTCCTCCTTCAGCTTCCACCATCTGGTCCTTGGTTCAGCCCTCACTCTCTTCCTCAACCTCACCTCTAAAGTCATCCTACAGACCACCAATCGATGCTGTCGAGCTACACTCTCTGCTGCCACAACCTTACAGTCACTAATCTCTTTCAGGTTGCATCTCCTACTTAAGATGTAATCCACCTGTGTGCACTTACCTCCACTCTTGTATGTCACCCTGTGTTCCTCCTTCTTCTTGAAATACGTGTTTACCACTGCCATTTCCATTCTTTTTGCAAACTCTACCACCATTTGCCCTTCCACATTTCTCTTGTTGAGACCGTACCTCCCCATCACCTCCTCATCCTCTTTATTCCCTTCCCCAACATGTCCATTGAAATCTGCTCCAATCACCACTCTTTCATCCTTGGATACACCCTCCACCACTTCATCTAACTCACTCCAGAAATCTTCTTTATATTCCATCTCACACCCCATATGTGGGGCATATGCACTGATGACATTCATCATCACCCCTTCAATTTCCAACTTCACACTCATCACTCGGTCAGACACCCTCCTCACCTCCAATACCCTCTTGACATGATCTTCCTTCAGGATTATCCCGACACCATTTCTCCTCCCATCCACACCATGGTAGAACAGTTTGAAACCACCTCCAATGCTCCTCGCCTTACTCCCCATCCACTTGGTCTCTTGTACACACAGTATGTCCACCTTTCTTCTCTCCATCATATCAGCCAACTCTCGCCCTTTGCCAGTCATCGTCCCAACATTCAGAGTTCCAACTCTCACCTCCACACTTCTACCCTTCCCCCTCTCCCACTGCCTCCGGACTCGCCTTCCCCGTCTCCTTCTCCTCCTTCGCCCAGCAGTAGCACAATTTCCACTGGTACCCTGCTGACCACCGGTACCGGTGGCGGTCGTTGGTAACCCGGGCCTCGACCGATCCGGTATGGAAATTCGTTTTGTTGTCCGCATAATGATTTGGCATAGGTTTTTACGCCGGATGCCCTTCCTGACGCAACCCTGGTCGCCTCTTACGACACACAGGGATATGGTACACCTATTCTAACCGGGGCATACACCGGGCCCAGTACAACTGGTGCTCATTTCGCCGACCTCGGAAGGATGGCAGGCTGAGTCAACCCCCTGGTGTTTTCGACTTGGTTTATATATATTTATATATATATATATATACACATATATATATATATATATATATACATATATATATACATATACATATATATATATATATATATATATATATTTATATATATACACATTATATAAATACATATATATATATATATATATATACATACATATATTAATTCAGTGTCCCAACGGGGCTTGAACTCAGGACCTCTTGGGTCCCAAGCCACTGCCCTTACCACTGCGCCAACACCAGGAGAGTGCAACATAATTAACCTTTTTAAATTCCATGAAATAATTTAAATTGATGGATTAACTTAAACTTTTCCCATCACTGGGGACGGATGCTTTTGTCCGTTCCGTATAATTCTTTCAAATTGCCTTTTGATATGTGCTCTGTGCTGGTACCAATATGAGGGCCATTTCCAAAGTTGTGTGTATGTCCTTGCCATGAGAATCACCCCCATATTTTGAAACCTCGTGCCCACCAGTAATATAAACCTTCATCACTTTATGGCGGTAATGTAAACTTGCTTCTGCCAGTTACAGCTGAGCTGCAATCGACAGAGGTGCATTGCAAGCAAATTTTTCTTTTATGGACATGTGTAATGATAAAAATTTATTGTTCTGCTGGGCATATTGCCCATTTTGTGTTGGCTGGTCACATATCCAATTTGATATTAAGTCATTCTTAAATAGATTCTGATTCATTCTGCAATGAGATCCATTCTTAAATAAGTCAGCATTTTGGATGCAGCGAAACATTTGTTTTGTCTGTCATTCGTGAGGGATAAATTTGATGACAAATACAGCAAGCCAACCTTTATGTCTGGTGGTACCATTTTTATTATTATTTTTTTACACAATCTAGACTCGTGGAAGAGCGAACCGTCATTTTTTTAATTAATACGAGTGTTATGCCAAAATGAAGTACAGCACCAACTCTGATAATGCATCTAGGCTTTGTTTACACCGATAAATTAAGGGCACAGATCACAACATAATTTGAACAAAAATCGAGAGCTGTTTGTATGAACAAGGTGTCATATTTGGTGGTGTTGTATTAAAATTCTTTGAAACTAATTTATGACTCAAATTGATAGCTTGGGTAATTAATGTTCTCTTGTGATGAAACACAGGCATCATCCCAACTGACTGGAAGAGGGGCCTTGTTGTCCCTCTCTGGAAAGGGAAGGGTGATCGCCAAGACTGCAACAACTACCGAGGGGTGACGCTGCTCTCAGTGCCGGGCAAGGTCTTTGCTCGGATAATTCTTGATAGGGTTCGCCACCATCTGCTTGAGCACCAGCGTCCAGAGCAGTCAGGCTTTACACCAAAGAGGTCAACGATTGACCGTATCCTTGCTCTTCGTGTCCTCACTGAACGCAGACGAGAGTTTCGGCAGGGGCTGCTTGCAGCCTATGTTGATCTCTGTAAAGCGTTCGATTCAGTGAATCGGGATGTCCTCTGGAGGATTCTTGGTCTTCGTGGGGTGCCACCGAAACTGATCGATCTGATGTCTGAACTCTACTCTGGTACTGAGAGTGCTGTGAAGTGTGGTGGTACCGCCTCTGACTTATTTCCAGTTGTTACTGGAGTTCGTCAGGGATGTGTACT